>NC_081412.1:20186431-20887931 GCF_030272615.1 Cryptomeria japonica
CCGAAAAATCTGCGAAACGAAGGGGGATCTGTTCGTCTCTGCACAAGGATTCCAGATCTTCAATTACAGCTGCGTACCTGCAATCTACACACAGAAAAGAGAGGACGATTGGGGGGTTAGGGATTAGGGGTTTGCCCTTAGGTCAAACCTCAGTTTTGGAATTAACCAAGAAATGAGAAATTGTTGTAAATGTAAATGATTGTAATGTAATAAAGTACCAATACCTTGTTGTAAGAATGTTTGTATTCTTACATGCGAAGGTGTAAATGTTGTTGTATGTTGTATGTTGTAAGTGGTATGTGATCTCCTCTTCAATGGTTGAATCCTTGTCTTGAATGCAACACTTAGCCTTGAATGGAGACTTAGAATGATCAATTGCTTGAAGGAATCCTTGAATGCTTGAATGCTTGAATGCTTGAATGTTTGAATATCATTTCCGCCTTTTTTTCCATCTCTCTGAAATGGGAGAGGAAATGTAGTTTATATACTTGTCAATTAGGGTTAAAAGACTGATTTTTCTGACCTTAGGCCGACCAGGAAACATTATTTTCCAATTTGCAAACATAAAGACCTGAGGCCCAAAAGAGACTGAGCCCAAAAATAGGGCCAGGGATCAGGGCGCTGGGTGCCATGGTCCTGGGGGACTAGGGCACTGGTTTCCCTAGTCCTAAAGGACCAGGGCACTGGGCGCCATGGTCCCACCTCCAGGGACAACAGGGTGCAAGGAGGATCAGGCCAGGGTGCTGAAAAATGCAGTTTTTGATGTCATGAACAAGTTTCGGGGTCTCCATTCAGGTTCAGTGTTGCGTCGCCATTGTGAAGACCCAAATGCAGTCAAAATTGTGAGTGTCACAATTTTAGGATGCTACATTTAGCCCCCACTTTAGCGGGAGTATAAGCGTACGCTCATACTTTCGGTAAAGTTCAAGGAAACAACATTGAAAAACTTTCACCACATCAAGGAGGCAAGATACACCAAGCCCCCAGTGGACTAAGGATCTTATGACTTCGATTGACAAAGTAAAAGGGAAGATCATGAGGGAGAACCATGACTGTCAGTAGTAAGGCTCCCTCACTATGAGTCATGCCAGAAAAATACCAAAAATTTTCAAGGCAAAGCTAAGTTTGCCAATAAATTTTCAAGTATCTTGAAGAGATATGAACGGGGTATATGCCCCCCTACGTTAAAGTGATCGCACATGCCTCAACGGGGGTGATTGCTTTAAGGTAGTGATACACATAACAAATGAGAAGGGAAAGGAGCACGTTATCACAAAGATTTAGCCCCCAAGTGTGAGATAAACCCAAGGATAATAGACACAAAACACAAAGCACGAGGTGACTTCACTTTCCTCGGGGTCAGTATGTTGTATGATAATTCATGTATATCATATGTATGTATGCATAATTGTTCTTCATTCCCCAATCAAGGAAGGTCACCTAGAAGAAGGGAACACATGTGTCTTTTGAGTCAACATGAGAGAGACCAAAAGAGATCTCAATGCTTTGCATCGTCCTCAAGTAGACAACACTAAGGACAACAAATAGACGAATGAGAATAACACATAGAAGAAGTAACAAAAGAAAGAGAGGAGGAGAGAATCTTCTATGCTAATGAAACTAGTCTAGCACGTCATCCACCCCCCGATCTTGCTGATCAATATTTCAGGAAGGCAGGGAACATGCTAGAGGAGGAACATCCAACACAACAGATGGAGCTATCACAAGATCCAAACAAGGGCTATGTTCATGTTCCAAGCCACGTTGTTCTTTTCTAGGAGCTAGGATAAGTGCTTTAGAAAATTCGTTAGATAAATGGTTATCAACATCAGCATATTCATATTCACTATCAGAAGCAAGAGAAGTAACATTTTCATCATGAATAACATTTTCATCTATATCATCATCAAGATTTATAAAAATAGGATCTTTAACTCACACAGGATCAAAACCATCATGCATCTTATGTTTAGGAGATTTTGGAGAAAATGGAATAATGCTTGTTGAAGGTGTTTTTGGAGATTGTAAAGTTTGAGAAGCAACTGCTTGAGCTCTAAGACGACACTTTCGTCGGCGTTCACGTGCAGAACAATTTCGTCTAGTCTTAGTAGGAAGTTGAGAAGATTGAGGAGGAGGAATGTTCTCATCCTTATCACTTGGGTGTTTAGGTTGTGGTCTCTTAGGCTGGATAATAGGAGAAGAGGAAGGTCTCTTCTCTCCATAAGAGGAAGGAGGAGGAACTACTCCATATAAAGGAGGAATATTTGGTTTAGGAAGGAGACCAAGTCCATCATGATGAGGAGGTATAGGTCTTCTTTTAGACATAGACATAGTCACATCCATAGGAATGGGTTGGGAATCTTCTTGAGGAAAGACATTAGTTTTATCTTTCAAAGGAAGAACTTCCTTCTCAAGAACGATAGGAATATCAAGTTTGGGTGTTCTAGGTTCACTTAGAGATAAGATCATATCTGTTTTCCACTTTTGATAAGATTTGAAAAGATGATCACTTCGCGGTGGAAGAGATTGGAATTGTTTAGGCCAAAAATAATCAATAGGAACGCTCGAAGTTCTTTCAGCTGGTTTAAAGAGACTATGATTGATAGTAACAACTTCACCATTATGGGGAAATTTCAAACATTTGTGAATAGGAGAATTAATAGCTTTCATGGAAGATAGCCAAGGATAGCCTAGCTTCACACGAAATTGTTCGGATGAAGGAGTAATAGCAAAGTTCACATCAAGGGATTTGTTATGGACCTCAATAGGTAATGTAATAGAACCAATTACAGGAGAAGAAAATGCATCAAATAATTTCACAATCACATCTGTTTTGTCATAGATCACTTGATTCAATTGTAAAGTAAAGAGAAATTCTTTAGTAATAACATTAACCATGCACGAAGGATCAATAAGCACTCCATGGCAAGGTGTATTCTTGACTTTTGCAACTATGTATAAAGGACCATCAGGTGCCCTAATAGTTTCACTAGAATCAAATGTGATGGAAGGTTCTTTAGGGTTTTCTTGCTGCTCTACAAAGTTAATCACATTCAGAGTCATAGACACAAGACCATCAGATGAGAAAGAGGAATCATTAGTCTCAATCACATTAGAGGTATGAGAAGGTAATGGATCAGTAAAAATCTTAAGATTTTGGTTAAGAGGAGCTACAGATGTGTTGCCTTTATCATTCACTCCTAAAACAGAGATAGTATTATTATCAATCAAATCTTGAATTTTGCCCTTTAAAGCAAAACATTTTTCAGTATCATGCCCAGGTTGACGATGAAATTGACAAAAGGATTTGTTATCAAAATATGGTGAATTAATCTTTGTAGGATCGATTTGCCTTATAGGAGGAAGAGTAAGCACATTTTGTTCCAATAACTTATTCATAATACTATGCAATGATTCATTCAAAGGAGTAAACTTTCTTTCTTTCTTGAAAAACTTAGAAATAGGAGGCACATCTGATGCTGCATTCACATTGTGGTTGATGATGTTTTCATTGAACTTAACAGACTCTCTGTTCGGTTTAAACTTCCCAAATGGTTGTTGACTACTATCACCCTTATCACTCGGAGCCATCGGATTTGCTTGTTCCATTTGACTCACAGTCAGTTGATAATTGTGAAGAGTTGCACACAACTATTGGAAAGAAGTAAACTCAGAAAACAGAAGTTTTTCTCTAATATCCTTTTGTAAATTAGAAATAAAGATTCTTTGAATATCATTGTCAGGCACTGGAAAAGAGATTTGAGCATACAAATGCTTATATCTACCAATGAAATCATTCACTTTTTCTTTAACACCTTGTTTACAATGCATTAAATCAATCAAAGTAACTTTAGGACTTATATTGTTTTGAAATTGTTGAATAAAAGCATTTGCAAGTTGTTCGAAAGAAGTAATAGAATAAGAAGGCAACGAGCAATACCATTGTAGGGCTTTATCTCTTAATGTCCTAGTAAACAGTTTTGCAAGCAACCTTTGGTCATAAGCAAAATCGGTACATATTGTTTGAAAAGTCTTAACATGTGTTAGAGGATCACCTTTACCATTATAAAGCTCCAAATGCAGGATTTCAACATGTTTAGGAGGAATAGCTAGAACAATGTCAAGAGAAAGTGGGCTCGCAACATCAAATGTGGGCACACTAAACTTAGATTGATTCATAGAGGCAATTTGTTGCTGTAACGAAGAGACAGTTTGTGCAGGATTGTTAATGGTCGCTTCAGTCGAAGAGTTCATATTAGACATGTTAGATTGTGATGGAGGTATTATGTTATTGAAAGAAGGTATTGATTGAAAGTTAGTCATAGGAGATGATTGGAAAAGAGGAACACTACAAGGAGGAATGGAATGGTTAAATGAATTGCCCCCTTGCGTCATGTTCATTTGTGGAGATGTAATAGGAACACTCATTGAAGGAATGAATGAAGAAGTCGGATTAAATGAAGGAAGAGGGTTAATTGAAGAAGAAGGATTGCCCCCATGACTGGTAATCATAGGCGAAATGTCTTGTATAGAAGTAGTCATTATGTTTGATGTAAAGGTAGGTATACTAGCAATAGAAGTTGTCAAAGGAATAGAATGATTGACTTGAGTAGGAGGTTGTGTATAACCTAAAGTTTCAGCACAACTCTTCATAGGCATCACATTCGAATCCACAATGTGTGCAATACTACGCAAAATATCAATTCCATTCTTATCACTTTGAACCATACGTTTTAGACCCTCAATTAATGAAAGAGCTTGACTATTGGGATACTCTTGAGACATCCATTGCTGAAAATCATCAAATTGGTTATCCAATTTTGAAAGTTGTTCTGTAGAAACCTCATGGAGAGCTTCTTCATCATTAGGAGGATTAGAGGAATTACCCGTGTCCTCATTAAAAAGGCTATTCAAATTAGGTTCCATCTCCTCAGTAATTAAACCTTGGAAAGACTTAATTCTGCGGCTTCGTCTAACGGGAATAGTGTAAGTAGGGCTTATTGTTGTAAAACTCATGCACTAGAGAGGGAGAGAAGATTTTGAATTTAGAGGTAGCAAATTTCAATAAAATCAGCCAATCTCCTCGATTTAAGCTGTTAAATGCAATCAGGACAATCTCCCGAAATTTCAAAAAAAAGTCCAGGACCATGGCGAACGGAGTGCACATGGTCCTCGCAACTTTTTTCGAAATTTTCAGGGATGAAAGTTATGATGATTTTAAAGCTAATCTGAAAAAATTGAGTGATTTTACGATCTGTAGATAGGCCAAATTAAAGTTGCAATCTCAAAATTGAACCCTACCAAGATTGTTGGAAAATGCAAAATTTGAATTTTGAAAAAGAGATGGAAACTGAAATTTTGAATTTTATGATTTTAGAGGGAATACTAAAAGCAATGCAAGTTTTGAAATTTAAAAGTTGACTCAATTTCACGCAAAATTTGATTTTGAAAGCGCAAATCAAAGTTGTTGCAATTAAACACTTAATTTCAAAAGTCACAAATTGCAAAAATTTGAATAAAGCATTGAAATTTCGAATGAATGCCAACACACTTTTTCAGATTTAGGACACTAAGAACACAATTTTGCCACAAAATTTTAATTTCAACAATTTTTGAATGATTAGAAGCCTTAATCCAAGCAATCACTAGACTAACTTTGACTTTAATTTTGAAAGTGTTATAATTAATGAAATCAGCCAAAATTCTAGATTTTAGTAAAAAGATACAGTAAGATCTAGCTCCCGAAATTTCAGAAAAAATGTCAGGGACGATGGCGCTCGGAGTGCACACGGTCCTCGCAACTTTTTTCCAAATTTTTAGGGATGAAAGATATTATGATTTTGTTGCGGAATCCAAAGTTACAGCTGATTTGGAGATGTTTTGATCAGTGAAATTGTCGGTCAAAGGTTGAATCAAGAAGGTTTTAAAAATTAGGGTTTTGACACTTAACCACTTAATTTTCAGAATTAAAGCACAAATATGAATTGACAATTTGTAATAGAAGGGTAGATCTGAAACAAGCATTAACAATTAAACATTTCACAAGCTCAATTACTAAAAAGAAAATTTAGGGTTTTTATGCAATTAACCTCTAAAATTTGCAAAAGATCGAACATGGAAATGTAATCAAGGCATCCAATTTTCAGATCTAACCATGAATAATCAGAAAGGATTTTCACGTCGGGTTCACCAAAATGTAGAGAAAAAAATCGCGAGCGAACCCTAAGTTGTTCCCCCCACCACTCCAAGGAGAGAGAAAGGGGGGCACTAGGGTTGACGGTTTTCACTTAGGAGAGACATTACATTCAAAAGAGGGGTTGAAACCCACAAGATCCAATCCCACACAATGCAAGATTGGATTCTAAATGAGTTTCAAGGGTTAAGACAGCAAGGCTACCCTCTTTTGTAAAGAATGTAGATAGAAGGATTAAGCTAGGAATGCATGAAAAGTGAGAAAGATTCACTTATAAACTGAGATAGGGATATAGGATGAAGCTGTGGACCTAGAATTAGTAGTAAAATGTCGAGATGGAACTGTCTTGCAAATTTGAGCGAAAGTTGATAGGACGATGGCGCCCAATGTGCACACGGTCCTCCAAAAAATCTGCGAAACGAAGGGGGATCTGTTCGTCTCTGCACAAGGATTCCAGATCTTCAATTACAGCTGCGTACCTGCAACCTACACACAGAAAAGAGAGGATGATTGGGGGGTTAGGGATTAGGGGTTTGCCCTTAGGTCAAACCCCGATTTTGGAATTAACCAAGAAATGAGAAATTGTTGTAAATGTAAATGATTGTAATGTAATAAAGTACCAATACCTAGTTGTAAGAATGTTTGTATTCTTACATGCGAAGGTGTAAATGTTGTTGTATGTTGTATGTTGTAAGTAGTATGTGATCTCCTCTTCAATGGTTGAATCCTTGTCTTGAATGCAACACTTAGCCTTGAATGGAGACTTAGAATGATCAATTGCTTGAAGGAATGCTTGAATGCTTGAATGCTTGTGTAGGAGAAAAAGTGACACTAAGAAAACATGCCCTAATCTCACTTTCAATCACACATTTGTGGAATACGAAAGAGCTTAGAGGTTTCACACAATTGGATACTTCTTTTTGTGGAAGAGAGAGCCACGGGATACCTATTAGGATTTCTATTCCTTTGTTGCAATTGAAAGATAGAATGATGCAAGTTCAATCCCCAACCCCAAAGTGCAAGTATGAACTAATAACAAGATTGCAAAATTGAACTTAAACTATGGAAAGCTGTAAACACAAGAATAAGACAAAAATGCAAATGCGTACCCAGAGTCAAAATCTGAGTGAAAATGGTCGGGATGGGGGTGCGGGTGCCACTATCCTGATTCTGCCCCTGAAACTGCTACATTCCAATACTTTGAATATGCACTTCTTGCACTATTCATAGCCTTCTACTCAAAGCATCTTCTACTTTATTACATTGTCCTTTCTTATGCTTAATAGAAAAAGTATATGACTGCAAATACCCAACCCATTTAACATGCCTATGACTCAACTTATCTTGTGAATTCAGAAAACTTAAATCTTGATTATCTGTGTAAACAACAAACTCCTTAGGTAACAAGTAGTGCCTCCACTTCCTAAGAGCTTGGACAAGAGCATATAGCTTGAGATCATAGGATTGATACTTCTTGGCATCATTGAACTTATCACTAAAAAAAGCTACAGGTCTATTCTCTTGACTCAAAATAGCACCAACTACTATATTACTTGCATCACATTCAATTGTGAACAAGTTATCAAAACTAGGAAGAATGAGTATTGGCTGTGTAGTTACCTTTTGTTTCAAAAGTTTAAACCCTTTGTTAGCTGCATTGGTCTACTGAAAATTAGTTTTAACTCCTCCTTTGATGGTATCCAACATGGGTGCACAAATCTCACTGAACCCTCTGGTAAAATTCCTGTAGAACTATGCCAAACTATGAAAACTTCTTTCTTCACTTGTTGTCTTTGGTGTTGTCCAATTTGTGATGGCTTCCACCTTCGATGTGTCCATATTTAAATATCCTCCTCAAACTACAAATCCAAGATAGACAAGTTCCTGCTTCATAAACTCACACTTCTCCAAGTTTATTGTTAATTGCTCATCATACAATTTTTGCAATACAATACTAAGATTCTCTAGATGTCCCTCTTTAATTATACTGAAAATCAAGATATCATCTAAGTATACAACAACAAATTTACCAGTAAAATCTTTCAGCACTTCATTCATGAGTCTCATGAATGTACTGGGAGCATTACCAAGACCAAATGGCATAACAAGCCACACATAAATTCCTTCATTGGTTTTGAAGGTTGTTTTCCATTCATCACCTTATTTTATCCTGATCTGGTGGTATCCACTCTTGAGATCAATCTTGGTGAAGAACTTTGCACCTCCCAAGCAATCCATCAAGTCTTCAATTCTTGGGAAAGGAAATCTATACCTGATAGTGATTCTATTTATGGCTCTTGAATCTTTGCAAAGCCTCCATGTTCCCCCTTTCTTGGGTGCTAACATTGTAGGTACTACACAAGGACTTATACTCTTCTTTACCAACCCTTGGTCTAACAATTCTTGGACTTGTCTAGCCACTTCCTTGTTCTATTCGGGAGTCATCTTGTAGGATTATTTTTTGGGTAATGATGCTCCTGGAATGAAATCAATCTGATGGCTTATGGCTCTAATAGGTGGCAGGGTTGCTGGTGCTCCATCATTTATGATCACTTTGAAGTTGTCTAGTATCTTCTATACTTCATGAGGTATTTGAACCTTATTTTCTTGCTTTGCTTCCTTTGGTTTCACTATAAGAGAAAACCCCACTCCTTCTCCTCCCTTGAGAGTATTAATGAACCTTTTTTCACTCACCAATAATGCATTTGGGCCTTTAGTTTTGCCGCTCTCTCCTTCAAAGCTTAGGGACTGAATGTGGTATGTAACTCCATCCTTCTAAAAATATTAAGAGTTCTTCTCTCCATTGTGAATGACCTTTCTGTCAAAATGCCATGGTCTTCCAAGAAGTACATGGCAAGCATCCATAGGCAAGATGTCACACAAGACTTTGTCCTTATAACTACCTATGTTGAACTTAACCCATGTTTCCTCATTCACTACCACATGTTGTTCCTTGTTGGGCCAAGTGACCCTATATGGATTACTATGTGGAATTATTTTCAACTTCAGTTTACTTACCGCTTCCTTTGACATAATGTTTTCAGTAGATCCTGAGTCTATTACTACTCTATAAACCTTACCAAGGACCTTGCATTTGATTCTAAACAAAAATCTTCTTTGAGTTGGTTCTTCTTTGACTGGTTCCTTAATCAGGACTCTTCTCATCATCAAATTTTCTCCATCTTTAGAAGATAAACTTACACCTTCTGTCTTGCTACTTTCTGCATCTTCTTGCGCATATGCCACTCTTCTTTCACTTTCTCAAAATGAAGAGGATTTCTCTGGACATCTATAGGCAGGGTGACCCAATTTTTGGCAATTGTAACACTTCATGGTGGAGAAGTAGGACCCTCTTCCCAATCCACTAGATCTACCTCTTCATGGGGTGCTCGATGATCCCCTTCCTCTATAGTTGTTCTTGCTATGTGAATCCTAGCTTTGCTCAATAAGTGTGGACTCTCCTTGGGACCTTTCATCTACTCCTCTTCCACCAAAACTGCCTCTTTGGCCTCTACCATCTTTTCCTCTACCTCTTCCTCTATTGCTTTGTTCTTGGTTCTTTTTACTCTTTTCCTCTACCTATAGTGCCAATTGATAGCACTTATGCATGATGTTAGGACATAACAAACTCAACTCCTCTTGAATATTCCATCTCAAGCCATTTAATTATCTAGCTACCTTTATGCTCTCATCCTCTATGACCTTGGATCTCAGACACAACTTCTGAAACTACTCAGTGTAACTACTCACATCCAAGTCTCTTTGTCTCGGGTTTGGTCTCTTTTTGTGTAGTTGGATCTCATAATCTTTAGGGATATATGTTTCCCTCACCTTGGCTACAATTCTTTGCCAACTAGCTATTTGGTTCTTACCCTCTTTTTGCCTTTCTTCTTGGATAAATTTCCACGAAGTCAAGGTTCCTCCTCTCAATCTAGACTTAGCTACCTTCACTTTTTGGGCTTCAATAATCCCATCACACTAAAAGTGATTCTTCAATCCTTCAATCCATTCCATAACTACTTCAGGCTCCATTTTCCCATAAAAAAGTGGCACTCCTTCTAAGGATTTTCCTCCTAAGGCTTTAATTGCTTTCAGGAAAGGTTCTTTAGGTAGAATAGGGTCTGGTGCAGGTATCTTATCCTCTTCTACTGATTCTTTTCCCTTACCTTCATTGACCTGGATCGTTACTTTCTTAGTTTTATCATCAACTACGTCTAGTTTACTCTCCAATTGTAGCAATCTTTCTTTCAAGAATCTATTCTCTTCCTCCTGATCTTCTACCTTCTTGGCTAACTCTGCATTGGTCACCATTCTGAGACTATTTTCTCCTACTGATTTAGTGTTTGACATCAACTACTTTCTTTCCAAGTCTAAACTTGCTCTGATACCAATATGATAGGGAGACTACCTAGTTTACCATCAATTAGGTTTCTTTGATGGTTTTCTTCTATCTCTTTCGGGGTTCCAAGTCTACTCGTCTAGACTTCTAAGGGCTTCCCTACCATTTGTTTTCTTATCTCACTCTCCTCAAGCTCACAAAGTAAGCTTGTTCCCTAAATCCTTGTAGGGGTGAAGGACACACACATTCGTTCTCTCTTTTCAAAACCACCCATCTTGTTTGGTTTAGAAAAATTTCCCCCTTTGTTTACACAATGTCTAGATTTCAGACTTGTAGCCCTTTGGATCTTCTTCCAGATCTCAATAGTTTCCTTCCCTTGCAAGTTATCTCCTTCAAATTACCGTCACCTAGTCGGACTATCACCAAGCTCGCCTAGGGCCAGTATGCAGAAATGGCGATTGCCATTTCTTGGTCTCTTTTAAATGAAAACCTATTGTACATTTCTGGTTCTTCTTGACAATCTCCAATGATCTTGTGGAGTTTCAAGTCAGAGCCATATGATTATTGAAAACAAGAAAAAGAAACTATAAAGGAAAGCTTCGTTTACAGATCCTAAATTTATTCACAGGTTCAAAACAATAACTCACAGAATAGAGAAAAGAAACCATTACATTAACAACATACATGAAACGAACATAAATTAAACTCTAATTGAAAACCAGAAAAATGGAATTCGCTATTGCGTTTCAGAAAAAAACAAATGTGTTCTCCGAGGCAATCGAAAAATAACGATCAATTTATCCACGATCAATGATCCATGATTAACCATTAACATCTAACAAATGCCCGTTGGGTATTTTATACATTCCATCCTCTATTGGGAACTCCTCCTATTGGTTGAGATAAATCTCGTTACTAATGATTTTCATTTGCAACTGTCTAACAGGTTCCATTGGAGCATCGAGGTAACATCCAAACAAGGTTACCAATGTCCAATGACAACCTCCAACTTGCTGCACTTCCTATTGGGTCTTCGGTGTAACAACAAAAAGAGACTATTGATGACCGATGGCGACACACACTACTTTGCACTTTCCATCAGATTGTCAGGGAAACTTCACAACTGAACTTCTGATCGCCGATGACAACTTAGCACAGGAGTCGGTCTCATCGAGTTATCCGTGTAGGGTGAAAACCCCTCTTGTTGATCTCCTATACTCCATCCAGCGAACATGCTCCAAGCCAATGTTTTCTCATTGGGATGTCATGGTAACTTGAAATGGCTCCTCTCGATACCTGATGGCTTCACCAATGAACTACCAAGACAATGCTTTCTTATCAAGTCATCGAGGTAACTAGAAACTACTTTACCTGATACCCGATAACAACTCTCCAAACAACGATCGACTTATCGAGTTATCAGGGTACCTAAGTGTGAACCACTCCTGCCGATACCTGATACAACCACTCCACACTCTAGCGAACTCATTGGGGTAACACTTTTCGATTGGGGTAGGTCTTGTCGATAAGAAAAAATTCAGAAACTACATTTAAACAACCAATAAATGGACTAGAGCTAGTCCTTATGTATTTACATGACCACTAGAAGGTCTCACAAGCCAAAACTAGTTAAGGGCATTTCAACCCTTAGGTTCCCCTGCACTATCCGACTATGAGGAATCCCAAATGTTTTTGATTCTGGGAGGGATCTCATCTTCAAAATCACAACAATCGATGGATATGGTGAAATCTACCTTCCAGCAGTCCCCAACAATCTCACTGCTTAATATAAATGCTAAGTGGGTTGAGGATGATGATGTCAAGAAGAAGACAATCACCCAGAACATCCAAGAGGAAGAAATCTAGAATACTGAAGTTGCAAAATGAAAGAAAGTTAGAAAAAAGAGGCCAAAATCCACCCCTTGGGCTACTCCAGTCAAGACAAGAAATCAAACTAAAGCCAATATGGGTTTTATACCCTCTCCTCCCGAAAGAAGAAAAACAAGCCAGATCAAAGATCAAGAGGCAAGAAAGAATATAGCGGATGGTACTTAGATGACCATCCTTGAGGTATGTTCCCTAAAAAGAAAATGAAAATTGTTTCATGGAATATACATGGATTGAATAGTCCACATAAATAGGATGTTATTAGAAATTTAGTTAGAGAGCATAAACCGAACATTGTTCTTATCTAAGAAACTAAAATGACTAAAGAAAAAGTTGAGAAGATTAAGATTTTTAAGGATGGGGGATTTTTAGGAGGTAGCTCAGATGGTGCTTCTGGGGGCATTGCCATTTTATGGAATCTAAGGCGTGTTACTAGGGTGCCTGTAAAGAAGGATAACAATTTGGACTTTGTTAGGTTTCATCATTTAGGGGATGGTACCTCTTGGCTCCTTACTAATATTTATGCCCCTAACAATAGACTTGGTAGATGTAAATTTTGGAAGAAGCTAGAGGCAATTCAGTCTTTTTTTAAGGATGAAAAGTGGATGGTCATGGGGGACTTCAACACCCCTCACCGTGAAAAAGAGAATTTTGGAGGTGTCCCCTCTTAGTTAGAAAGTAGAATGGATCTGCTGAACTTTATTAATAACCAAGGTTTGCATGATATTGATCTCCAAGGTGCCAATTTTACCTGGACCAATCGAAGGGTGGGGGGAGATCTTATTCAAATCAGTCTGGATAGGGCCCTTATCTCTAATGAATGGTTTAACCATTATCTATGCTCCCTATCGGCTATCTCTCGGATTGGTTTTGACCACTTTCCTATGATTTTGTGGAAGAGAATATAAGTGTTAGAAGAAACTTCCCATTTATATTTAAAAGGATGTGGCTGGACCATCCTAACCTTGAGAAGGCCATTGAGAAGTGGTGGTCTATTGATGTCAAAGGTACCACGATATATAGAATGGAAAAAAGATTAAGGCATGTGAAAGATAATATTAAGAAATGGAAGAAGGAATTTTTTGGGGACCTTTTTGTTGCCAAGTCCAAAACCCAACTTGAGCTAAAGGAAATACATGATAAAATCCAAACCAGCGGATATAATGAAGTGTCTATCAGGGACGAAAATGAAGTGCTTGATAAGTATCATAAGATTATCAGAAGAGAAGAAGAATTTTGGAAGTAGCGGTCCAGATCTCTTTGGCTTAAAGCTGGGGATAGAAATACCAGGCTCTTCCATATGAGTGCTATGAAACATAATGCTAGTAATAGAATCTCTAAGTTGAGAATTGGTGGCATTGAAACAAAGAAGGATGATGAGATTGGGAATGAAGCTAAGCATTTTTTCAAATCTCTTCTCTTAGTGGATAGTGGTCTAGATGATCTTTCTCAGAGGGCCCTCTAGACCATTCCTTCCATCATTAATGATGATCAAAACAAGGCATTGGTGGCCATTCCCTCTGAGGAGGAAGTTAAGAAAGTGGTTTTCTCCTTTGATGGTAATAAAGCCTTGGGTCCATATGGGTTCTTGTTGTTCTTCTTTCAAGCCTTTTGGAACATTCTTAAATGTGATGTGGTTAAAGGAGTGCAAGAATTATTTGGGGCTAGGATTATTTTAGAGGCACTCAATGCTACTTTTCTGGTTCTGATTCCCAAATGTCCTAGGGCTGATTCCATGGATCAGTTTCGACCAATAAGTTTATACAATTCTTTCTATAAAATTATCTTGAAGGTGGTTAGTGGTAGACTGCTAATGATTCTCCCTTCTATAATATTTCCCCAATAGAGTGGCTTCATTCCTAGCAGACAAATCCTTGACTCTATCATTACTATTCATGAAAACATACACCCACTGGTCGAATAGAAGAAACAAGGCTTCCTAATGAAGTTGGACTTATCTAAAGCCTATGCTCGTGTGGACTGGAGCTTCTTGGGTAAGGTGCTTGGTGCTTTTGGCTTCTGTGATATGTTTATTTAGTTGATTGACCAAATTATCTTGACTCCTTCTTTCTCTATTATTGTGAATGGTGTGCCTTCCCCCTTCTTTAAAACTTCTAGGGGCATCAGGCAGGGGGATCCCATCTCCCCTATTCTCTTCATTATTCTGGTTGAATGTCTAGGTAGATTTATTAGCAAATTTGTTTCTCAATGTCTTCTGTTGGGAGTCTCTCCCTCTTTTGGTTTCAAAGCGTATTCCCACCAACAATTTATTGATGATACCATCTTAATGGGCACTTCATCGATCAAAGAAGCTTCTACTCTGAAGAACCTTCTCAATAGTTATAGTTCTACTTTAGGTCAAGAGATTAATTGGGAGAAAATATTTGTTTTCTTTTTCAATACCCCAGAGGATAGACAAAATAGGATGGCCTGGATCCTTGGTTACCAAATTGGAAATCCCCCATCTATTTATCTAGGCCATCCTTTGGGCACGAAACCTCTAGATTTGTTTTGGAACAGTCTCATTGATAGATTCAATAGGAAGCTGGCTAGTTGGAAAGGGACCCTTCTTAGTCAAGCTGGTAAAATCCATCTTTTAAAATCCTCTCTCTAGAATCTTCCGGTGTATGCTTTAAGCCTATTCAAAAATCCTGGAAAATTTGCAGATGCTATTGAGAAAGTTGAGAAAGATTTCCTTTGGTCCAAGATTGAGGAGAAGAAGAGAGTAGCCATCATTACCTAAGATAATGTCTACAAACCCAAAAAGGTGGGGGCTCTGGGATAAAGAAATATTAGAACCCTGAACAAGACCCTTCTGGCCAAACAAATCTAGAGAATCTATCAGGGAAATGGTGAGTGGAATGAAATCTGGAAGGCTAAATACTTGTGTGTGGTCCCTACCATGGAATACTTCCTTGCCTAAGATTAGATATTGAGTGGCTCTACTATTTGGAACAATGTTATCCTTGCTAAAGGTATTATCAATTTGGGCAAAATTTGGGCCATTGGTAATGGCAGGAAGGTGGATTTATGGGATGATGTCTAGATTGGAGGAGCTCCTCTCAATAAAAATTGTATTTCTCAGATGATCATCCAGACATGCAAGGATAAGTTCGGTGTTAAAGTTGTTGACTACTAGAGAGATCAATAGTGGGTGGACCTCAACTCTATTGATCCCAATCTAAATTAGGTAAACTTAATGATCAACCATGCAATTTTAAATCCTAGAAGGGAGGACCACCTGGTGTGGAGTGGTACCTCTTCAAGGATTTATTATGTGTCATCCATTGTCCTTATGTTGGCTTAGTCTCAAGACCCTAGCCCCTACTGGGCTAAGGTCTGACATTTAGGTTTGACCCCTAAAATTAATATTTTTTTATGGATTATTTTGCAAAATAAGATACTAACCACAAATAACTTGAGAAAGAGGGGTTTTTGCATCCCCATTAGATGCTATATTTGTCTCAATGATGAGGAATCTGTGAACCACATTTTTATACACCGTCCTTATGTCCAACCTATCTGGGCTATATTTGTCTAGCATTGGGGTTTGAATTGGGTGTTCCTAGAGGAGATTCAAGATTGTTTTAGGAGTTGGTATTGCAATAGAAACAATCCGACCATAATAAATTTATGGAAGTTTTCCTTTCCACATATCCTTTGGGGTATCTAGAAGGAAAGGAATAACAAAATCTTCAGAAATGATATTAACTCCTTTGAGGTGGTTTGGGCTAAGATAAAATACAATTTTGTTGAGAATATGATGGCTAGGGAAGATCATTACTACAATTGTAAGGAGGATTTTGATGTTCTAAAAAAATGGAATATCCCAGTCTACGTAGACATCAACACCAACCAACTCAAAAGAAGTATGTGTAGTTGGTCTTTTTCTCCTAATGACTGGTTTAAAGCTAACTTTGATGGGGCTACTAAAGGGAACCCAGGGCCTGCTAGTTGTAGTGGAGTTATCCAGAATGGTGTTGGCTTTCACATTGGGGCAGTAGCCTTCCCCTTGGGGAGCCAAACTAATCATTTGGCCAAAGCTATGGGTGCCCTCCAAGCTATCAAATTAGCACACAATCTAGGAGTCAAATTGGTATGGCTAGAGGGGGATTCTAAAAACATTATCAATTTCCTCCTTGGTAAACACCAACCCTCGTGGATGATTAAAAATATCATTGATTTGGCTAGGGAGATGCTTGAGGGTTTCGATCAGTGCTACATTTCTCATGAATATAGAGAGGCCAACAAGAGTGCTAACTAGGCTGCCAATGAGGCAGTATGAAGCAGGCAAATCAAGATTTGGAATAGCGAGGGGGAGATCCCTCGAGTGGCACATGACATCTTAAATTATGAAAGATATCATGGTAAGCAAAGCAGGATTTGAAATCATTTCCCAAGATGATAGGGGAGGCTGTGGGATCATGAAACAGTTTTGTATGCAATCGAGAAGGAGGTAAATTAATAATTATCGGATCACCTCGCATGCTTTTTGGGTTCTTTTTCCCTTTTGAAGTAGATGCATTCGAAATATCCATTGGCTTCTAGAGCCTTCTTTCCTGCTAATTAGAAAGTCCACAACGAAGAGTGGTATTTGCAGGAAATTACAATTGACAAAAACCGACAAGAAAATGGGAGGGAATCGCAAGTGAATGGAGGCAACTTAAATTGATAAATAGTGGGACCATCCCTAGGTCTATGTTGTGCTGCAAGGAGCAAAAATGACTGATTTTATGGAGAGGATGCAAGAGAGGCGACCGGAAATCACAAGGATTTTCAAAAAGGGATGGAATAAGGGCACCTTGACCATTGGCAGTAGGAAGGTCAAGGTGAATGAGACCATGATCGTTGAGTCTATGGGTCTACCAATGGATGGTATCAAATTCTATAGGGATAGGAAGCTGTGAGATGTTGCAATGAAGAAATTCCCTAAGGATGAGGAGGAGAAAGTCAGGCTGGTGAAGGGAAGTCACACTTGTACTATTCTGCAAAGGTAATTAAGATGATATTACAACGGGTTTTTTTTACAATTATGGAATTGATTACTTTAGATGGGAGATTTACTAGGCTTTAGAGCTATCAATTTGTTATTCTCAACCATTTCGAGTACAAGGAGAAAATTTTCATCCCCTATTATTTGTTCTATGGCCTAAATGCTGGGATAAAAGACATTATCTTCAATCCCAAAACTAATCCTGCTATGCATGAGGGTCTTATGGTGATTTTGTACAATCATATCAAGAATACCACGGTTCAACTAAACATTGCAGAGGTTTCTAAGTTGGACGAGAAATTGGATGACTCAGATGATGCTGATGGTGAAGGTTACGACAGTGAGGCTGATGTTGAGGATAACCCCCGAATCACTAGGTCAAGCAAGTGAAGAAGAAAAATAGGGCAAGAGAAATAGAGTAAAGGGTTGGCTAGAAGGAAGTAGAAGGGGGAGGATGATGAAAGATGGTATGAGGAGGAAGATGAGACTAAAGATGATATGGAGACTGACAGCGAGGAGGTCCAAATTCTCTCTAGCCAGAAGCATCATTTTCCCTTCACGACTGGTTCTAAGGATAAGGGCCTAGTTGGGGAGGAAACCTCCATGAAGGAAGATAAGAGGGCAAATTTAAAGAAGGTGGGTCTGGAGGTGAACTTGGATCCTGCGGGAGACAAGGCCCAGGATGGCTCCCATATAGATATTGACCTATGTTTAAAAAATGGCATCGGCAACTTCAACAAGGTTTTCCTCTGGGTTTAGAAGGAAATAACAAGCATAAAAACTAAACAAACTAAGGAAGCCAACAAAATTGAAACTCGTGAAGCTATTGGCATTGGTAAATTTAGCTCCCTCCTTGATTGTTTAAGTGAACTTACCAAGGTAATCAATAATGCTGAGGAGATCATTAATGTCCAACATAATAGCTTCCAAATCTTGGAAAACGGAGCTGGGGCTATTGAAAAAAGACTGGAAGGGGTTGAGAATACGCTCAAAAAGATTGGGGAGCAGAGTCATAAGATCTTAAAGGTCGCTTCTGAAAGCATGAAGGTTCTTATCAGCAAGCTTGATAGTGATCAAGGGGAAAATGTCTCTGGGGACACCACTAAGGTGAAGGAAGAAACCCCTGAAGATAAGGAGACCGATCATGGTAAAAGAACTAGCGCGAACACCAGAAAAAAGCAAAGCCAAAGTAGGGAGATTGAGAAAATTAAGCGGACTACTGAGAACATGGAGCAACTGGAGCTAGAAGCTGTCGAGCTGCTTAAGAACTTTACTTAGCCTTGGCTTTTTTTCTGTAGGTCCTGTTTTTTGTCTTTCTGTTGCTAGCATTTTGTTTGCCGGCTAGTTGTCTTTTCTATGTTTGTTGTCTCTTGTTTTTTCGTTGTGTTTTAATGGCTATCTTTTGATCTAATATTGTAATGGGTTTCAAGGGCCCATCAAAACATGTTTTCCCTTAATAAAAAACAAATCTAATCCAATTTTTGTTTTATATGGTAGGTTTGCTTTCTAATTTTTGGCATAGATTTTGCTGATTTCCTCTACACCTTATTGACATTGTAGTTAGCATGTTCGTGTGATAACTAAATTATGTAATATGAAAAATTAAACAGAAAAATATTTTACATTTATTTTAGTAAACTTTTATCATACTAAAAATAATACAAAAAAAAGACAAGAAAAACTATTAAATCAATTGACTGGTTAAAATTATTATAAAAAAATTTATAGATTTAAAAAAAAAAAAAAAATTTAAATAGGACAATTTATATCACTTCAAATAAATTTTAACTAGTTAGTATATATATATATATATACTCAGTTTAATGGGAAACTTTATCTCCTGATCTCTCATACTCCATCACCTCCACATTTGAAAGAATTCAGTACAAAATTCTTTTGTATTTTCAAATAGAATACTAATGAAAAAACCAAACATTGATGTGAATGTTTTGTTTGAGAGTTTAGGAATAGATGCCTCTCTAGGAAGGTGGGAAGAATTCTCGTGAGTTCTTTCCTCACGAGAATCCACACTTTTTGCTCGTGACTGCAATCTTGGTTTCCTCCTGGTTTGCTGTAATATTTGAATTATGGATAAATGATTGGATACAACACAATAACAGTTAATTGCAGGAGCTACCAAACTCTTGAGAATGCAGAAAAAGTATATTTATGAAAACAATGGAGGAAATTGATGAAAATGGGTATAGTCACTTGAAAGTTTCAAGAAAGGTTTTATTTTATTTTATTTATATGTTCAATGCAGTCAAGAAAATCTTAAGGCAGAAAGAAACGTTCACTCTTCAATGGATTATAATATAACCAGAGCACAAACTTCCTCCATATATATGGCTCTATGTTTTCCACTGCTGCAGTCTTGAGGCACTCATTCTGTTTTTCGGGCAAGAACGTCGACCTTCTTGGTAACATCACGTTCCTTTAGTTCAGATGGTTTCAAAACCTACATAAAAATCATCACCAAACCCACTTAGTTAAATCGTGATTTTCAGTTTTAAGTTAAAAAAAGCACACTGGTGTTTTTTATATTCTTGAATGAAAATACAGGAAATCATAAAGCGTCTATTGATAAATAAGGGGAGCAGAAGCATAATCAACAATGGTATTACATAGACCAACCAGCTTCACTTTACCATGTCAGTCGAAATCATACTCACAAAAGAAATAAGTACCCCACAAAGGTGTAATATTTACATACCCATTAGAATATACAGGCAAAATAATACATCATGCTCATTTAACTCAAATTAAAAACAATCGATCATGTGTTTCAGAGGCGGCCCACCGACCATTTTCCAATCTAAGAAGACAAACAGGCTAAAAGTTTATTTTTAAATTGAAAAATATTAGTGCTGTTGCAAGATCTGCAAGATCAACTGACCACTTTTTACCACTAGAAAATCCATCAGATCTGTAATAATTTTATGACAGTAATATCTATATCACGACCGAAAATATATTAGTGACAATCTTTCTTGCTATTTTTTTTTAATATTAGTGACTGAATTACAGTCAGGGCTTCAATACCACTTAATAGCCGGTACCTTTAAGTACAAAGTCTTCTCTTAACGATACCAAGAAAACAGATATGTTAAAGAGAGACGATGAGAACTATTGAATAATATGATACACTGTATTTCCACTTGGAAAATTTTATTCAATAGCACTCACTAGTATTAATGAAAAGGATATTTTCAAGTGGGGATTATGAAAGCTACTGAATAGTATGATAAATTGTATCATATACCTGGGTATTCTCTGCTGGGAGACCAGCCATTAAGGATGAGCTGCAGCCTTCACCATTTGATAAATCTTTGGAGTCTGAAATTTGCTTTGTTACCTTCATCAACAATACAAACAAGATTAAAAGAACACAGAAATTAAACAGAAACTAGGTTTTTAAACTACCCATTGAATATAAGTTACCTTGATAGATTTGGGCAGTATAACTCTCAACATTGAATAAAGCAAATTCAATTTCCTCTCTCTTCTTCGTTTCAGAATACGGCGGCTGATAATTCTCTTCCACACGGAAGCTTTTACGTTTTCCTTTGGCAACGTCCTGCTAACGTTAGGCTTCATTTTGATTGTAATCATTAAAGAGAAGGAGAAGATAATTGTAGAGGTTGAATGTCTGTGGTGTTTATAGTTTAAAAGCTGAGTAATGTTGAAGTTGTAGAGGGTCACGAGATTTTCTGTATATAAACCTGAGTGGGTTTCGACCCCACATTCTGAATTGACGTTAATCCACGCGTTTTCCTTTTCCTCAATGATAGTGCGTCGTCATATAATCTTAATACTAGGTTTTCTATTGCCAACTTTTTGTTAAGTTTTTAATTACTGTATTACGTAGCTTTAATATTTTTTAGTTTTGACAGATTATGGTGTTGGTTTTTTTTGTTTTTTTTTTAAATTTGAGTTGTTTTGAGTTGTTTAATTTATTAATAAATTAGAAGTTTTTATAAGTATAATTTATAAATTATAAATAATTTAATATATTTTGATTTTTTATTTATTTAGTTTAAACATTTCAGATTTTTAATGTGTAAATATTAAGATAAAAGTTTATTTTATGATTTTATCAAATAGAATAGTATTACATAATACTTTAGGTATAATTGTATTATTTTTAAATATTTAGTTATCTTAGATTATAATATTTTAAATTTTTTTAATTTCGCATAATTTTTATTGTATGGAATTTATTAACATAATTGCATATGTATCTTTATAATAAATTTATTTAAATGAATCATAATAATATCATGCGAATGTTTCATCTTTATCAATAAGTCATACCACTAGACACAAAGAACTATTTTTTAATCTATTCTAACTAATTAATTATTTACTCAATTATACAACTCTCTATGATTTGCAGTCTTTATTTTTCTAATATATGTTTGAAGTGACAAAATAAGATAAAATCCATAAGATAACTTAGATTGTGATTAACAATAAAGTCACCCTAATGTTTTTGTTCCATATAAGATATTCTAAAAATAAAATTGATATTTTAAAATTTAATGATTTTAAAATTAACATATAAAAATAATTTTATATTATTACAATTTAGTGAACTTATTAAATTCTTTTCTCTTATTAATTTAAATTGATATTTATCTAATACTATTAAGATTTGTGTAGAACTATATATGTTATGTGTTCTACTTCTACTTAAAAAGCTATCTTCCTCAATTTTGACTCTCTCAAGGCATAGCTATGATCATGGTAGCAATCACAATATTGTTCAATGCAGTTGTACCATATGACTGTTGTCTTATGGGCTTTTATTTGATACTGTTTATTGCAATACCACTGTCCCACTAGAAAAATTTCACAAGGTTCCAAAGGTAAACATATGGTAATATCTTAGTTATTTTTATGACTGAACTTATTTGTGTTCCAACATTATAACATTATGTTACGAAGAATTAAATAATTAATTTGCATTCATAAATCTAGAATCTCATTTTCCTACATATCAAATACGTTATCAAATTAAAATAAAATAAAATATTAGAATAGTAAATTCATACTCTGAAAAGCAAAGACCTTTTACAAAACTGTCATAAGACGTGTGCTTGAATTGGAGTAGTTTGGTATTTAGCTTATCTTTTCTCCTTGTTCACAGTTGGATTTCCATTGAGTCTAATGCACTTTTTCTACTTTGGATTTGGCAGAGTCATCAGTGATTTTTAGCTAGCACGTATCGTGTCTTTGTAGTTTATGCAATTCTATTGTCTTTTGTGCATTTTCTGGGAAAGTAATGGATTTAGAAGTTTCTTTATTGGTGTAACACCTTTTTTCTACATGCATTGTCAATTTTTGATGCTTCTTGCTAAGTAGCTGCCAGTGGGCTTTCTCTTTAAAGAGGTATCCTCTTTTCTCTGTTTGACTTGTGATCCTTTCCTTTCATCTATTACTATTAGCTTGTCTAATTGGTGCTGGATTTTATGTTTCAAGATATGGATCGCATGTGATTTAGGTTTCTCTGTGGTTGCGAAGTGGACGTCTTTCTAATCTTTTTAGATTCCTTACTCACCTCTATTTCAGGTGCATGGGAAGTTACATTTTGCTGACATGCTTTCGACTCTGTCTCATTAAATAAATTTAGTGGCATTGAAATCCACACTAACGCTAAGGGTGTGAATGGAATTATATTCCCTCTAAAACTAATGCATGGTGTTCACTGGAAGTTTAATTTCCTCAAAGATCTTCGCATCTACAGATGACCATTGATAGGAGGGATTCCAATCGGTGTAATCAGCATATCTCAGCAGACGAAATTATTAATAATATTGTGAGAGATTCTGGACATAGCATTGTCTTCTTCAAAGGAATAATCTAGACATTTGCTCAGAATTTGGTATGGGTTGAAAATTGTCTATTTTTCTTTCTCTTAGTTTGTACTATCATCCAAATATCTTCTTGCCCCTCACTACCGGTTATCTCATCTGCTTTCTTAGAGGCAAATTTGTATAGCCACTCTTTTTTGTAGAAATGGTTATCTAACTTCTACAATGTACCAAGACATCATTATCTTTAATACATTATAATAGATGTTTGGTGCATTCTAAGATCTGGATACCTATTCTCATGGTTTTGTGCTTAGCTCATAAAGGAGTGCGAGTCAGTTTAGGGGTTTCTTGTTTAGTGACACTAGAGGTGGTATTACGTTTGTTTATCTGATATATTGTTAGGGTCTGTTTATTTATCTGATGTATTGTTAGGGTCTGTTAATGGACTATGGTAGCTTCCAGCCATGAGCTATTGTTAAATTTTTTTATCTTAATCTAATGAGTGAAGCCCTTATACTGCTATTTACCTAAAAAAAAAAATTTCTCTTTACAACTGTAAAGAAAAACTTCATATATACAATATATTATATCAATCAAATCACCCTAAAAAAATGTGATATATTGTGTTATTAGAACCACCAAAGTTCAATCTTGTTAGGTTGGTGAAGTCACAAATTTTGTACCATACCACCTAGTTTCTAACTCCCTATGCTTGGTAAACTCAGTCAATACCCAACTTGAAGCAGGGGTTTTGAATATAAATATACTGCAAACATAACATCAAAACCTAAGATTCTCCAAACTCAAAGATTCTGAGCAATTTCCAAGCAGTATTCTTTAGAAAAGGAAAGCGCGTGGGAGGTTGATTACCTGTGTGGGGTCCTGAAGCGTATGCCAGATTTTTATACATCAAATCTCGTGACCCACTACCATGTCTAACACTAGCTCTACTGCCTAAATCTATATATAAAGACACATAACTTTCAAAAGGTAATTTTCAAACTTTTAAATGTAATTTTTGCCTCTTTAATGTTTGACCTCATAGAAAGGGATCTGAACATATGCGACAAAGATTTCAAGTGGGTATACAGCTTATGATCTCATCATCGCCATTTTAACACACCTGATTCATTAAATATTAACTAGTCTTGAAGAACAAGAACTCTTGTGACCAGAGTGCTACATCAGAAGATCTCAGTGGAATCCAACTCTAAAGCTGTGATTATTTTATTTTTCCTTTTTGGATTGGTGAAATCCAAGTCTAATGCTAGGCTACGGTTCTCTGATCTGAATTGAATATGAATAAACTGAGCAAGGAAGATTCTTGTGGATTGGATTTTCTGACTGTGAAATAGATATTATATAGAGAGTTTTGGAGCCATCAGAGCTGAAAACATCTGGCAATAAAACAGTATTTTCACAGTACCATTTTTCTGATTGCATTGAGCTGAAAACATCTGGCAATAAAAACAATAATTTTTTGAAAGATAAAATACTTTTTTTCAACAGACTCAATGCTTTGATAACCGATCCAACCCAATGTAGTATATAAATTCCTGATTTGTTCCATCCAACCAGTTACTTTTGCTTTCTTGTAGAATGAAATAAAGAATGTTTGCTTTTATAAATATGGTGTCAGTACATACATTTGAATAATGGATATATGATGGGAAACAAGATTGCAGTCACGAGTAAAAGTGTGGATTCTCGTGATGAAGGAATTCACGAGAATTATTCTCACCTTAATAGACAAAACATTCACGTCAATGTTTGATTAACTTTTTCATTCATGTTGGTATTGAAAAATACAAAATTACTTTCTAAAGAATTGTGTCAAGATACAGAGCTGGATTAAGCTAATATATTTAGTTTAGATCAAATCTCTTTCTATTTGGTAGTATAATCCTCTGAAAAGTATGTGTTTTTCTCAGTGCCATTTGTTCGAGTGATAAAGATTTTGGAAAGTAATATAGCATTAAGAACAATATTCAATAACAAAATAAAAAAATAAAAAGAAGAATTCATTTCATGTCATTTCGTTTTATAAAGTTTTCATCTGTTACTCACAATGGCATCTTAGGGGTGACGGAAAGATGGTGATAGTTATATAGAGCAAGATAACGTGTATCAGCCTTACAGTAGCCTTATGATTTTGGACAACAAAATAGATCTCTTTAGTTTTTAAAGATCATTAATGGTTTATAAAATATTTATAAATTTATATTGGAAATTATACAGATATCATATGAGAATTTAAATTTGAATTTTTAAGAGAATTCAATGTTTTTGTTATTTGATTTCAATTTTTTTTTAAAATAATTTCTTTTATCCAAATTTCTCATATTAAACAATAATGTATAGAGAATACAATAATAATGGATAATTTGAAATAAAAATACTAGTTTAAATATATTTAATATCTATTTATGATCTTGTACACATCATAATAATAACAACTATTAGACTTACTAGTCATTTAGAAAGGAAAAAATAGTGCTATGATGCCCCAATCATTCAAAAGAAATGAGGTTCGCATGTAGGTTAGAAATGCCCTCTTGAGAGAGCAATTGGGTTTATAAGACTTGGGTGGTCTCTTGAAAGAAGAACTATGTCCTAAGAGATGAGCAATTGAGGGAAAGGGTCAAAATGGGGGTGAATGTGTAGATAGAGAGATGGGGGGTTGGAAGGGGGGGGGGGGTGGGGAAGCAAGTGTTAACATTTTATTTTCACCCTTAAAAATAGTAATTCAAAGCTATGAGCTAAGAAAGTCTTGTGTGAATGGAGTACATACTTATTCATTGGCATCGGAGTGAGTGACATAGGGACTACAAGAGATAAAATGATGCTAGACCACAGGTGAGTGGTGTCTTGAAAATCTAAAATTTGTATTTATCAAAAACTAATTAGAGTTCAAAGCTAGGTTGTTGTGTGAACACCATAAGATGAGTTCACCACGTGCCAATTCTATGGAAAGTCATAATATTTGTGTCATATGGTGTAATTTTTCATATTGAGATGTTCAAACCCTACTACAAGATATCTTTTAAGGATTCAAAAATATTTGGTGCTCTGAGTAAAGTATTTATATGGGGAATTTCTACATTGTTTGAAGGTACTTACATAAAGGCTATGATATTTTCAACTTGATTTGTCTAGTGTTCAAATAGTGACAAGAAGATGGCTTTTGAAATTTTTTTATGAGTACATGAATAAATAATGACTTTACTCACATGAGGAGGTAGCTGGTATGATGAGATACATAAAACACTTTGGTGACATCAAATGTGGTTTGTTGGTGGTGGTACGATTGTAGAAAATGGCATATATGTTGGAATTCCATATAGATAAGGCAATGTTGATGGCATTGGTAGAGTGATGACACATAGATATGAGCATAATCCATATCTTCATGGGGGATATGGTAGTTCTACTATATGATGCGTGTTAGATTATTCACATTCTCTTTTTGGGGGCAGACAATGTATTGACAAGATCTACAACCATTTTGATTGATGGAGTGATTAGTGGGGATGTAGCGAATACCACTATAGGTTTTCATCAATTATATAGATCAATGCCTAGTAGAGGATTTGGTTAAGGATTTATAAATAGTTTGATGATACTTTTTAGCTACGTAATATTACTTGAAAAGATAAGTTGATATTTCAAATGGGTTCGGTGCACTTCATGTCTAACATGTTGCAGAGTGAGATGATGTTTCCATGGGACCCTTGTGGATTATCATAGTTATATAACACTTTGGATTTGGTAGTGTTCAATGGCAGTTGTATCCTTGCACCTTCTAGATTACTATAGATTTAGGCTTAGGAATACATTGTAGTGGGGTATCTAGAAGGGGAGGAAGATATTACTAAATACATAGAGTCATATGTAAATGGTTACATGATGTTGAGAGCGAGTGGACAATGTCAATTGGAATATATATTCTACCATTAGTGGGTATTGGATGAGATCATGCCATTGGACATTATGTAGAGGACGCATGGAGATGTGAAGGACTAGGAGGAGGATAAGAATTATCTAAGATATGCAAGTATATCATTGGGAATTAAGAGTATGTTGTAGAGAGATATTAGCCAAATAGAGTTATTAGGAAGTTTGGTCATTAACATGGTATCCTAATAGTGCATCAATTTTTACTATCATGACTAAAGAGTTTGGATAGTGATACCATTGGTGATTGATAGAGTGGTAGTGGATATGTAGATCGAGTAGCAACAAAGAGTTTGGGACTTTCATGATGACATGGTTGATGTAGGAGTGGTATGTGGGTATGTGTCTTGGTGGAAGAAAATAAGGGTAACTATGTTAATAGGTAGAAATTTGGTAGACAGTATAGTGGATCCATTATGTAAAATGTTTCCTAATGAAGGTAGAGACATAGGTCAAGAGGGAGAGTTCCAATGATGGTAGAAGTGTCAACAATGGTAGAAATTAAAGTAGAGAGATGTAGAGGTTAGGGAAGATATGGACTGGTGATGATACTATAGATGTTTTGATTAATAAAAGTGGGATCGACCCATACCATTACCTAACTATAAACCAACACCAAGAGCACATGAGGGATGCATAACCAACAAAACAAAACCTACCAAAACAGAACTAAAACCCAATAGGGTGAATAGAGAACCAGTAGCTAAACTAAAAAACCAATGAACCAAAAAGAACTAGGATCACCAAAACACAAAACAACCACCTAACACAAACATAAAGTCATGGTCTATTGTGGGGGGTACCCTTATCCTGCCAATTATGGCACAAACTAAGAACTTTATCAAAAAAAGAGACTTTTTTACGTGATCCAACTTTAGAACTAGAGGAGACCAGTGTAGAGTTAGGGTTGGCCTTGACCATTGAAGCGATGGGGTCAAAGCATATGGTTAGGGAATCCATGCATCTTCTTTTTTTTTGCCCTTCTCCTTTCCATCTTTTCATGGATAGCTTCTAGGGAGGCATTGTGCTTGCTAGCCACCTCCTTGAAAGTTGTGTTGACCTCCTCAATTTTCTTTTTAAGGGACTCTTAAGTTTTATTTGTCTCTTCTAGCTCATACTTACTACCTATATTCTTCATCCCAGAGTCCATCTTAGTAATATTTTCTCCCACCATTTCACACTACCACATAATGCCCATTAGATCATTGGTAGTTTTCCAAACTCTGTCCTCATCCAACTCTTTAGCCCAAGTGTTGGGCCTAGCCTCAACCTTGGCTACCACCTCCAGCTGATTGATCTTCTTGATGGCCACATTCATTTGTGCAAAGAGCCATTTTATCAGCTCTTCTTGTCTTTGGACATCTTCATGTAGCTCCTTCACATATTTTTTTAGAGCCAAAGTAGTTCCCTTAAAGTTGGAGTGATTAGGGAAGGTAGGGTTTAGAGGGGGAGGGCTAGGGTTTCCTCTAGTTTTAGAAGGGGACTAGTATGATCTTGAAGTATTTGAGGAGTTTGAATCCTTCAAGGATTGAGATTTAGAGCTAGAATCATCAGAAAAAATAATTCACCATTTCTTGTTACATCTCAGATAGGACACCCACATCTTGATCCTTTTTTGGTGGTAGCAATGACCTTAAATTTGGCCAGTCTAGTAGGGTTTTTCCTAGTGGGTATTTTAAAACAAGAGTGAGGCATAATTTGTTCTCCAAAATTAAAGGGGGTAATAATAAGGTCAACAATCATATCGGGATCATAGGTAGACCCAGTCACAATAGAAATGACTCCACTAGAGAGGGATAAGACTAGGTGGAAGTTATACACTATCTAGATGAGACCCTGGTGGAGTGGGGGTTTACTGTTTTCAATGGCTTTGCAAACAAATTGGGACAAAGAAGACATAATCTAGAAAGGGAAATTCATTCTAACCCCATACCGAAGATGGTTTAGCATGGGAAAAAATTGCACATGGAACCCTCTTTTCTATCGTCCAAGGTGAAGTACTTTATTATGAGCAGAGCCACATCCTTCTAAATTTTGGAAAGATCCTGCCTATCGTATACACTTTGAAGCTTGGAAACTCCTTCACCTAGTTGAAAAATCTAATCAAAGTCATTGTTGTAATTCCCTTTGGGTTTTTTGGGAAAGGATACACCATCAAGGGCCAGCCCTGTCACCTTCACAATAGCCTTTGTTGAAACCACGAAAATAACATTGTCAATCTTCATGTTCCCATTATCCCAAGGATTAACGAAATCAATAGAGAGATTAGAGTTATAGCCGGTCATCCCTTCAACATAATTATCCAAGTTCCCCTTGATCACCTTGTCCCACGGCTCCTCATTATTCTTAAATTTGGAGCAGCTATCGAGTTCAGTCTAAATCAAATTGCCTCTCATATTCACAAAATAGAAAAACAAGTTGAGAAAGTGACAAGCCTAGGGTTTTCAATGGTAGGAAGTACCACTAGTAATTTTTAAATCCCATCAACCTATCCATCAAGGAGTGCAAAAGGAGAGAAAGGAAAGTATGAAAAGGGCAACTTTAGGATTATGCATCATTAACTAACGAGTCCTTTAAGATCATGGCATGAGCCTCCATTGAGATTTTGTGCAAGTGGAGCCAAATTTTAAAATCATTAATATATGTTCCCATCCCTTCTAGCTTGTTTGCTGCGTATTTGCCTTAACATCTCATGTGGCAGAACCTGACATTTCCCAATAAGGGAAGGAGATTGTGACACTAGGAGATAAGAGGGTTAGCTCTCTAGTGTAATTTAGCCACCATTTTAAGAATCATAATGGTATTTTTTGAGTCATCTTCAATAGTTATATGCTTGAACCCCTTTTCCCTAGCCACGATCAACCCATAATAAAAAGTTGTCACTTCAACCATGCTTGAAGTTTGGATTCCAATATTTGGTACGTGGGCAAGGATTAGGTTGTGTCGTGAGTCTCTAATCACTCTACCTACTCCTTCCTAACTTAGAACCCCTAGATGACTTGTCAAAATTCAACTCCAACCAATGAGTGTCGGAGGGCAATGGGGGGAGGGATCTATTTCATAGCATTATAAAATCTAATAGAGGGGGCAATGAAGCAAGAAAGGATTGCCTCCATGTCCCATAATCCAGCAATCAACAATTCCATAGGAAGTGGTGGGTGAGAGTATTTCCTCTTCACAAAACAATCCATATCCTCTTTAATATTAAAAATGATCTTGTTGGTAAGTTCTTCCCATTTGCACCTCCTTTCTCTAAAAATTTCATTATTGCACTCTTTCCATAAACTCCGTCTAGTGTGAAAAAGGTTTGCCACCACAACTCCTTAGTTAAGGGATGAGGGGAAGGCACATTCCCACTAAGTAGATTATCCTTAGCAACTTTATTTTAGGCCCATTAAAGGAAAAATATGCCAACAATCTTCTATCTGATATTCCAAGAAAAGGGGCAATGAAAAAATACATGTTCAATACTCCCCTCTTCCTTTTCACAGTGAACACATCTATTGGCCATTTGAAATAAATGCCTCTTGAGGTTATCAACGATTATAATTCTTCCATGACAAATAATTCACTAGAAGAAGAAAATCTTGGGTGTCATCTTAGTTCTCCAAATGTAGTCCCATTTGAACATTGGCACCAGGGAAGGTGAAGAGATCTCATAGCCAGATCTAACCATGAAATTTGCATCTTTTGAGGGTGCCCAAATGAGAAAATCCACATCTTCTCTTTTATAAAACCTAATAGAATTAAGGATTTTGAGAAACTCTTCCACCCCAAACCTCTTCTGCTAGGCAAAGTCACAAGCCTTGAACCTTCATTCCATGGTTGAAGAATGTGTGACCAGTAATCACCGTGGAAGGTCTTAAGACTCATAGATAGATATTCTTCAATTGCTACACAGATAGAATTAAATTGAAGAGGAATGGGGGGACACTCATAGATCCTTCCAAAATCAAATGTTTCAACCATTCCCAGGTTGATAGATCATACCTTTAAAAAGTAAATCGTGGTTCTTGAGGAGATTAATATAGATGTTACTATAGATGTTGAGGGGGATAGTGATGGTGTTGGTGTAAATAATTATTCATCATGGATATTATTACACTTTACTTAAGTTAACTTAGGATAATGCATCTCATTGTAGTTTGGATATGAGACATATAGGGAAGTGTGCACATAGGGATATAGCTTGTAGGAGAAATTCCACCTTTTGTGGTCTTATCTTACTATTACACTCCACATTCGGTGGGTCATCCACCTCTTGTGGAATATTATATAATTTCTCCTACCTACCCCAAATTTTTTTACCTACCCTTTTTTTCTCATTGAGCCACATGTCATGGTTGTGTGCACATGTATCCATATGGTCTTACCTATATAAGCAAGTCCATATTCATTGTATTGGTTAATCAAGTTGATCATTTGTATATTGATGAGAATATACTTTGTTCTTTTCATTCTTTTGTCTCTCTTTTATGCTTTTCATTGTACCCTTGATCTTGGCAAACTCTCACATGGTATCAGAGCTATTGGGGCTTCATTGATTGGTTTTGGGAGACATCTTGGAAGGCTTCTATTTTTGGATTTGAGGTACTGTGCATTTTGGAGGCATCCTAGAGCATTTTTGACCTCACCATTGCATTCAGGAGGTCCTTTCCATAAAAATCGAGTATAAACTCGATCTATTTTGGCGAAAGTCAAATTTTGGGTGTGGAGGAATTTTTTGCCCAATTCGGGTGGTATGGTACAAAATTTTCAGATTTAAAAAAAAAAAATTATGAAAAAATTTCTTTCAAGTTTGAAAAAAGAACAAAAAAATATATATATAAAAATATCATTTTTGGGGGGGTCCGTGACCTACCCCCCCATCGCATCCCATGAGCCGTGTCTGCAAAAGTTATAGGTACTCCGTGCAGCATACTCCTACCACCGGCCACTGCTTACTGACCCCAGCGGCCCCTCTGGCAACAACCCTACCGACCACTCTGGGCCCTCTCGACTTGGCAGCCTTCAACCCTCCCATCGGCCCCCCGTCCCCTGTCGCCTGCCTTCCACCGTCACCCGCCACCTGCCTTCCATCGTCGATCAGCTACCTCCCACCAGCAATCTCCCATTGGTAATTGGGGCCTCCCACTGGCCATGTCACCCGGCTGCATCAACTTCCACGTCAGGTGCCATGTGGACCCTATGCGCAGTCATCTGTACTTTCTACCACATCAGCAACGCACAATCAGCCACCCCTTCAGCCTGGTCCAGGGGTGTGATGATCATTTTGACTGTCAGATGGCTGTCAAATTTAAAATAGTGTTTTGCTGATGTCAGTCTGCATCAACATTTTTTTTGAAAATTTGAGACCCCTCTCCATTGAGCAATTTGGTTTATTGGGTCAACTTTGGAGGCTCATAACTTGCTCAATTTTGGTCCTTTTTGGGTGCAATGTTTTTTTATTTGGGCTAATTTTTCGTGCTCTTCATAGTGGTATGGTTATTTTATGATTTTGGTGCACAGGTGTTTTAGAATTTTTGGATTCTCTCAGTTGTACCTATCCAATCCTAGATTTTGCAACTTCAAAGGCTTCTTTTGAGCTCATATGACCTCCGTTTTAGGTGCCATTTTTTTTAAGTGCATAATTTTTCATCTACTTTCAAAATCTACAAGAATTTTTTCAGAGATTTTGAGTGGATATTGTACTTTCAGATATTGGTCTTTTTTGGCCTACTTGTTACTTGTAATTTTCTTGATCTTTGTTTATATCTCTTGCATTATTAGCTTGAGTCTCATTATCAGCTTGAGTCTCCTTTGGCCTCATTGAAGTAGTTGCAAAATTTAAATCACAAGTCCACTTTGCCATTTTTTGCAAGTGGCCCATTGTACACACACTAAGTATAAAGTCCCAAATCATCATTTTGTGGGGGGTTCTTTGATTGAGAGAATTTGGGGGGGTGTTTTGTGTGATTGTACCTTTCTTTCCTTGTGCTCTTTCATTTTTGTTGCTATGAGTCCTCATAAATTTCCACCTTTAACTCCACATAATTATGCATCTTAGAAAATTAAAGCATGGAGCAAATTAATGGAAAAAGGTCTTACGCATTACATAGATAGAACAATAGCAGCACCACCTGATCCTAAGGATGATCCTAATGCTCAGTTAGAATGGCTCACTAAGAATTGCATGGCTCTTGGAACTTTGCATAAGTATGTATCAAATGACCTCATTTTTTACATTGAGAAGTGTACTACAATCAAAGAGGCTTGGGAAATGTTTCAGAAATTGTACATATGGTCAAGTTGATAAAATCAAAGGTTACAAGATTGCCAATGAGCTCACCAACTTGGATCCCAAAATTTTTGATACAATCCAAGATTATGTCACCAAAGAAAATGAGCTACGAGCTAAGCTTAAGGATTGTGGAATCGACAAAAAGGATGCTTAGATGATATTCAACTTGTTGGACAAGCTTGCACCTGAATATGCAACATTTGTGTCTAGCTTCCAAACTCGTCATTTGACAGTGGGGAGTTCCTACACTATACCTTCATTTGATGCTTTCAAAGAAATGTTGATATTGGAACAATCTAAGTTGTTGAAAATGGGGCTTCTCAAGTCTTCAAAGTCCAAGGCTTTGGTGGATAATCAAGGGAGTCAAGGGAGTCAAGGGAGTCAAGGCAAAGATTCCAACAAGAAGAAGAAGCATCTAAGTCAAAGCCATGGCAGGGAAACGAACAATCATCCTCTCCATCACAAGTCAATTTTTCATCCTCTTCCAAGAAGGGGACTCCACCTAAGATGGATAAACAAACTTGTGCTTATTACAAGAAGTATGATCATAATGAGCATCAATGCCACACTAAGAAAGTTGATTAGTTGACAAATCTTCTTAAGAAAAATAACATCAACTTGCCATCCGCCTACACAAAGAAGGATTCATCTCCTTCCTCTTCCTCACAGTCTAATGGAAAAGGGAAAGCATTTGTGGCTACAATAGGTTCTTCATAGTAGTGGATACTTGACTCAGGTGCCTCTTATCACATGGGTTCTACAAAGGAGAAATTTTCTTCATTGGAGCCATCAAAGGTACCTCACATTTACATAGGTGATGATACACAAGTTGAGGTTGAAGGGAAAGGTTCAATTGACATGGATGATGGAACATTTGGGAATGTTCTCTATGTTCCTAAATTGTCTACCAATCTTCTCTCTATCTACCATATCACTCACTATGGGAATGGGAAAAAGATTGAGTTTACACCTGATTGAGTTTACACCTGATTCAGTTGTGGTAAAGGAACTTGATAATGATGTCTTGATAGTAGTGGGACAGGTCAATGACAACTCAAGACTTTACTCATTCTCCCACTTTGTCCCAAGCTATCCTTTTGAGGCCTTGCTTACTCATTCAAATTCAGAAAATAAGCTATGGCATGAGCAGTTTGGTCACCTCAACTACCGCTATCTTTAGCAGCTCAGCACTAAAGACATGGTCATAGGTCTACCTCGAATCAGTTTTTCAGAGGGTGTATGTTTAGGATGTTCCATAGGAAAGCATCCTGAGGAGAAGTTTGATAAGGGGAAAGCTTGGAGAGGTTTGGAAGTTCTTGAACTTGTTCATAGCTATGTAGCAAGTCCATTTCCATCACCTTGATTTAGTAAGGCCCGTTATGTCCTCACCTTCATTAATGACTACTCCCACTTCACGTGGGTCTACTTTCTTATTTAGAAAAGTGAAGTGTTTGACATATTTCAAGACTTCAAGGCTCATGTGGAGAAGAAATCTGGGAAAGTGGTCAAGATTATTCGCACAGATAATGGAAGGGAATATGTGAACAAAAGACTTGAGGATTTTTTTACATTTCAGGGGATTGATCTTCAACATTTTGTTGCTTACACTCCACAATAGAACGGAGTTGCAGAGTGCAAGAATAGAACTCTCAAATAAATGGTTAGTTGTATGATACATGCATGTTCTCTTGATCCTACCTTTTGGGAAGAGGCTATCAGTTGTGTCACACACATCCAAAATGGAGTTCCTCACAAATCTTTGATAGGTATTACTCCTTTTGAGGCTTGGGCTGGTAGGAAACCAATTTTTAGACATTTGAGAGTCTTTGGGTGTCCAGCATGGGCTCACATTCCTCCACAGAAACATAAGACATTGGAACCTCAGAGTAGGCCTTGTCTTTTTGTTGGATATCTAGAGGGTGTTAAGGCATATCAGTTGATGGATCCTGAGACACATGAGGTGTTCATTGAGAGGAGTGTTCATTTTGAGGAAACCTCTCCTAGCTTAGCCTCTTCACCTCCTCCACCTTCCTCCATTGTGGATAGTGATGCCAGTGATTTAGATGATGAGACTCCTTCAACTCTGACTTGTAGGGTTACACCTCAGACAGGTCCACTTGTAGTTGAGGAGCCTCATTCTCCACCTAGACCTCGTTGGGCTCGACAGACACTTGATTCAGCAGGTTCTCTTGTTGGTGATCCTTCAGATACACGAAGGAATTGATCATAGCATCAGGACCTTCCACATGCATTCATTGCTAAAGCTTCCAATCCACAAACATTTTGGGAAGCATCAGGGGTTCCTGAGTGGTACCATACTATGGAGGAAGAGTATAGTTGCTTGATTAGGAACAACACATGGGAGTTAGCCCCACTCCCTAAGGGGAGAAAGATGGTTCGATGTAAGTGGATCTATCAGACCAAGTTTTTCGCGGATGGTAGTGTGGATAAGTATAAGGCTCAACTTGTTGTGAAAGTTTTCTCTCAGGTTCTAGGTGTTGACTATACTAAGACCTTTGCACCCGTAGCCAAGATGAACTCCATTTGCCTAACACTTTCTATTGTTGCAGCTCATGGTTGGGTTGTACATCAGATGGATGTGAATAGTTATTTTCTTCATGGGGATCTTGATGAGTAGATTTATATGGAGCAGCCATAGGGTTTCATCTAGGATTCTTCCTTGGTTTGCAGACTAAGGAAATATCTCTATCATTTTAAGCATGCCCCCAAAGCCTGGTACGCCAAGATGGATTCCTTTCTTCTCTCCACAAGGTTCACTAGGTGTCATTACGATCTGAATATCTACATTTTGCAAATGGATGACTCGCACTTGATACTTGTGATCTATGTTGATGATTTGATCATTACAAGGAGTACCACATCAATCATTAGTAGTGTCAAATTTGCCTTGCTTACAGATTTGCTATGACTGACTTGGGTCTTTTGAACTACTTTCTCGAGATAGAGATTTCACAGTCATCTTCTGGGATCACTCTTTCGCAACCCAAGTATGCTCTTGATCTACTTGCACGCTTTCATATGGTTGATTCTAAGCCTGCACCAACTCCCTTTCTTTCATGAGTTAAGCTTGAGGCTTAGTGCTCTTCTCCACCAATTGATGCTACATTGTATCATCATCTTGTGGGTAGTCTCATCTACTTGACTCACACACACCCTAATATTTCATTTGCAGTTAGCATGGTTTCCTGCTTCATACACGAACCACATGAGCTTCATTGGAAAGCTTCCAAATGCATCCTTCATTATATCCAAGGTACACATCATTATGGGATTCACTATGCAATAGGCATAGGACTTCTCTTGGTTGGTTACACAAACTCCGATTGGGATGGCTATCTTGATGATTGTAAGTCTACTTCAGGTTACAACTTTCACCTTGGTTTGAGCCCCATTTGTTGGTAGAGCAATAAGAAGCATGCGATTCTCTCTCTTTGACTAAGGCTAAGTATCGAGGAGTTGTTAACGTAGCGACTGAGATCATTTGGCTTCAACAGATTCTCATAGAGTTTGGGTTGAACACTCCATGACCAATAGTTTTACATTGTGACAATCAAAGTGTTATTGCAATCTTAAAGAACCCAATCCAGCATCAGCGGATGAAACACATCGAGATTCATATGCACTACATCTGAGAGCTTATTTAGTAGTAGGTCATTGACTTGCAGTATTGTCCTACAGTGGAGCAGGTTGTAAACATATTCACCAAACCTTTCATCGAGAGTAAGTTCTAGCAATTGCGAGCTCTCTTGGGGGTGTGGGATGTCTCATTAGGTGGGGTCAACTGACTTCTCCTTCCTCGCTTATGGGGGGGACTTTTTCCTCTTTGAGTTTTTGTCCTTCTTCTTTGAGAGTCTATTGTACATTCATCTCTCTTTTGGGGGGATTTTTTCCCACTGGGTTTTCTCCCTTTATCCATTTGTGGGAGATTGCATTGTATAGTTTTGCTTGCATTTTCATTTTGTACATGGGTACCTATCATGGCCTAGTAGTTGAGACCCATCTTGCATTATTGACTTGAGTCTTCATTACCCTAAGCTGCACTTAAGGTGGGGTGTTGGTGTAAATAATTTTTCATCATGGATATTATTACACTTTACTTAAGTTAACTTAGGATAATGCATCTCATCATAGTTTGGATATGAGACATTTAGGGAAGTGTGCACATAGGGATATAGCTTGTAGGAGAAATTCCACCTTTTATGGTCTTATCTTGTTGTTACACTCCACATTCAGTGGATCATCCACCTCTTGTGGAATATTATATTATTTCTCCTACCTACCCTTTCTCATTGAGCCACATGTCATGATTGTATACTCACATATCCATATGGCCTTACCTATATAAGCAGGCCCATATTCATTGTATTGGTTAATCTAGTTGATCATTTGTATATTAATGAGAATACAGTTTGTTCTTGTTATTCTTTTGTCTCTCTTTTATGCTTTTCATTGTGCCCTTGATCTTGGCAAAATCTCATAGATAGAAAAATAATTACAGGGATATAAAAATTTGGGCCAACACATATAGGATTAGCAAGGATTTTAAGTGTAGGACCATTAAGGTTATGATGAGATGTGGAGAGCTTGGGTCAAGAAAGAGATCCTTTTTATTATGGAACAAACAGGTTTTGATGGGGCCCAAAATCCTTTAGCAAAGAACTACATCAAAAATTTGGATAAAGATAAAAAGTTCCATTGTAGCCACAGAGACAACAAAAAACCAACACTAAACCAACAAAAAAGAAAAAGATAACAAAAAGGAAAGAAGCTAGCGCAAGTTCTTGAGGGCCTTAGTAGCCTCAGCTTCCAGTTGTGTCATGTTCAAAGAAATTTTCTTCAACTCCTAAATGTCCTAATTAGCATTTTTCTTCTTCAAGTTACCCCTCATTCTATTTCATGGTCCCACTATATCATCCATCTTTTTGTCCAATACTTCCACATCCACAACAACACCTTCTTGGTGGTAGACTCTAAATTTCTAACCATGGTATTAATACTCTTAGCCGATCTCTTAATGACTTTGTGACTGAAGGTGACAAGAGATATCAAATTTTCATTTTTTTGAAATTTGTTTTCCATCTTACTTAGGCTCCCTTCAAAATATTTCTTAAGTTTTTTCCTCTAGCTAAGAAATCCTGCAATCATAATATTTCTTCATATCACCAATTTTTCCAACCAGTTTCTATATAGAATCCATAGTGGCCTTTCTCTAATCCACCATCCACTGCTCATTCATTTGTGAGTCTTGTTTATTTCTAATGGTCCTCATTTTCACATTGATTTCTTTGATTTCGTGAAACACCCATTTAAACATCCTCAAATTATCAACAATCGAATCACAAGATATCGCCAGAACATTGTGAGGGTTCTCCCTTTCCATACTGAGGAGAGAAGAGTTGGCATTTAGTTCTTTTGGGAAAGAGGGTCTACCACTTCAACTCAGCACTTGGAAAAATTTATCTAGGAGAGATTGATGGGATGGAGAGGGGTCAGAATGAGTAGTGGACACAGGGGAAGCTTTTCCATATTTAGATTGATGGCCACTTTTTGAATTGGACTCAGAATCAGAGTCTGAACCTTCCAAATCCATGTTCCAATCTTCCTCATCCAAGGAAAGACTAATATGGTCCCCTTCCTCAAAGTCACTGGAGGCTTCAAAAACCCTAGCTTAGGGGGAGGGTATGGGTTTGATGTAATTGTGAATGAGAAAAATCAAACCACCATGCAACATAGGGGAATTATTCTTCCTATGGTTCTTAATGCTAGCATTAATAGAAGCCATCAAATAAAAGAGGAACAAAATTTTCTCTTTATGTCAAAAATGATTTAGCAGCACAAAATGATGCCTGAAGACCCTAGTAAATCTTCCATCTAGGGTGATATACTTCATCAAAACCACTAAAATAGAGTGCCAAATGGATCTGATTTTACTAGTATTGTAGAGCTGCATTTGTCGACCTTTGACAACTTCACTCTTTCCTTCTCGTTTATGGGGAATTTGATGACTACAGTGTCTTCCATTTTCCTATACCTTTAGAACTTTTCCCCTTCCATAGAGAGACCTATGAAGTTTCTGCAATGAATTTCTCATCAATCTCCACCATTCTGCCTTCAATTTTAACTTTTCCATCCCTAAAAACCTTAGCAAATTTTTTTCCCACATTTGCATGAGCGCCATGTAATCATAATTATTGAGAGACAAGGATATGATCTAGGTAGAGATTGATAGCCTACATGTATAGATAGAGATAGTGTAAACTAAGGGAAATAGATTCCAAGCATGCTAACAACTTAGAAAAAACTGATTGTATATTTTCATTGTATCTATGTGGAATGGGATATCATAAGATTGGAGAGAGATGATTTGTAGGCATTGCTAGAAATGGAATGAGTCACATATCAATGTTTTGATCTTTAAAAATTAATAAGTATTTTATTTATACCCCAATGACAATAATAACTTAGAATGACACGAGAATATACAAAGGAAAATATAATAATACAATACTAAATAAGGATCATATACATCATAAAAATTAATAAATTGCCAACTTATATCATATCATAAATGTTATTCCTTATAAATTATACTTGCATATTTTCGTACATAATGTTTGATCTTAATATGCTTCTTTATCTTATAGTTATTTCTTTATTTGTACCTTGTTTCTATTCTATCTCATCCTACCTTCATTACATCTATACTAATATACATATAGATGATAATTGAGACATGTCACTTATAATATGCCCATAATAAGTTATTATACCTATTCAATCTTATGGTCTACATAAATTTTCCAACTAGTTGTAATAGTTATCTTATCTTTTGAATCTTTGTCCCAAACCCAATGATAATCTCTGCCAATATTATTCCCCTTTCACAACCTATGTCACTTTTATAAAGGAAAAGGCTAATACTAATTCAACTTTTTAAATTGTATCAATAAAAAGTGACATATATGAAATTTAAATTTTAAAATAATGTAAATTAATAAAATGTATTGTTTTTTAGTGTATTTTATGTTTGTAATTATTTAAAAATTTAGAAAATTATTTGAATATATCCGTTCTAAGAGATTTCCACAATCCATCATATACAAGAGTGTAGTGTTAGGATTTGATTGTGTAAGATTTTATAATCTCCCCTCTTTTCTTATATCCTAGTTTTCTATTATTTTCTTGGTCTTCAATTTGTTTATTTTCTTCTTTCTTTATTCTCTTTTTTATTTTGTTTTTATTTTAAATTTCCTCTCTTGTCCTTTTGTTGAGGTTTGACCATCTTGGTCTCTCGTTCTTCGTGCACACTTCTCCAATCCCTCCTTTTTATTCCAAGTCTGCTACTTTTCATCTTATTTGACTCTCTTCATCCTGATGATGGATCGCGAAGTCTGATCCAAAATGTTGATACAAAAATCTTGCACATAATCAAATCTAGAAATTGCACTCTTGTATTTGAATATAGTTTTTTATAAAGTAAACACTAATATTTAGCTACTGATAAAATGTTGAAAGAGAAGTCACACAAGGTACCACACTTTATATAGTGAATTTTATCTCTTTTTTTTTCAATTTTTTTCCTATGTATTGATAACTTGAAACTTTAGTGCATGGATATTTTTTCACTATTTTTTACAAATATACATTTTTAAATAAATATGAAAAGTTGTGTGTACTAAAATATAGCTCTTTCCATTTGGCACCACCTTTTGTATTATTAGTTATCCAAACTAGATAAGAATTATATCATCTTGACAAATATTATTTTCTCTACTACATCATATTTTTTTCAAAATTTAATTATTTTTCATTGACAAAATAATCAACCTTATATTTTAGTGTTGATGACCTACTTTCAATAAAAATAAAATATTAAATATAAAAATTAATTAAAATATGAAAGATATATATTTTAAAAAATTCACTTATATATTTACAAAAAGGTAGTTTTATATCCATTAAAAAATATAATTTATAAGAGTAGGAGTTGTTGAAACATTGAGTTTTTTTTTAAAAAAATTGGTAATTGGACCCAAAGTGGTATAAAATATACATTTAGTAGACACTTCCAATTTTAAAATTTGTTCCCCATCTATAACTTAGATACAATGAATCTATATATATCATATGTTCAACTAAAATTAAGTTTTAGTCAGAAATACTTAAATTCACTTGTGCTGATAAGTTGGCATAAAATGTGACACACTTTGTACTTTTACCCTCTTATCCTCAAGACATGAAAATTGAATTAATTGGGTCAAAAAATGTTCTTTTACATTTCCTTTAGGTGGATAAATGTATTATCCCATTTGACCTTGTCATATTACAAAATATGAACTTGTGCATTTACTTGAGCTAATATGCAGTCGACTTTAGGTATAATGGATGGAATCTATATATATTAAGTGAAATGTTTTGCATCTCAAAGAAGGTTGGTGATATAATCAAGTCTCAAAATCACTACCTCTAGGAACTCCTTTCTTGATATTTTATGGCTTAGATTTGATCTTGTAATTGTTGCCACTAATTATGTAAGGATTGTAGTTATGCCCTTATCCTCCCTTTAGAATGTTCATAAACTACCCTTTTGAAAATTTCATCTCTTCCTATTTTATGTAACTCTCCTTCAAGTAATATATAGGGAAAAGAAGTTTACAAGATGATTTTCTTATCCTTTTGATGCAGGAGCATCCCTAGTTCATGGAAATCTTGCAGCAACTAAGAAAAAAACATTTTCTTTTTGTTTTGTTTTTTATTTGTAGTTTCAACATTTCTTTCTGTGTGAACTAGTTTTGGCTCACCGAATCTTGTGGAGTTGGATTCTACTTTAAGAGTTGATCATCTTTCTTATTTCCAGACTGCATTGCATTTGGATCATTTTGTGGCAAGATATCACTATCGGTTTTAATGACAGTTTCTTATTACTGGTTGCCTACACCTATTTTGGTGATCTACCAGAACCCCTTCTGAAGCTTGTGGAGCCTTAAGAATTTATTTTGATTTTCATTGGCATGTAGCTGACCTTTTCCCACGATCTACACTTCATCCTTTGTATTTTTTGGAGGAATCTCTTGGTGAAGGCTGACCTTGTTGGTTTTACACATTAGGTCTTGGTCTTTAGGTTTTTATCCCTTTTTGGGCAGACTGGATCTGCTTGGATTGTATGTATAATTGTAATTAAGAATTAGAATGTATCCCAATAGTTAAGACTGAGTGTAGAAGATAGATCTAAGGATTTAAGATCCTGGTTGTGACTTATTCTGTATGTTCTAGCAGGCCCATGAGCCGATTTTCTATAATTTGGTTGTTATTGGTTAGTTGTATTCATATTTCATGTTATAATTCAAGTTGTTTTGCATCGCCTCTATCGTATCCTTGTGTTTCCATTGTTTTTACTCTTTTTCATTGATTTGGACTAATCTCTTTGAGGTCCCTCATTATCGGTGATTGCACCAAGTGGTATCAGAGTAAGTTTTTGTTCTGGTTATCTTGAGAGTTTGTCGTTGGGTGGTGGACTCAGGATCCAACCTACAGCTGTAGAGGACTGGAGAAAGATGACATGAAGAGGAACTAGGAATGGTGGAGTGTATGGGAATGCGGACCCTACTGTGATGGAGATGTGGCAAGGTATAGCAACCCGATTGGAAGTCATGGAGATTGCACAAAGAAGAGTGTGACATATTAAATATGTAAGTGAAGAGGAAGGAGAAGAAACCCTGACAAAACAAGTAAACCCATCGATGATTGATCCAGATGAAGAAAGGTTCTTGAGGGTTTTGAGTAGGGCTAATACTAAACCATATTTTACCCCACCAGAATATGATGGAAAGTTGGATTCCGATAGATTGATGGATTGGATCTTAGAGATGTAGAAGTACTTTGATTTTGAAAACACTACAGAAGAAAGGAAGGTGAAATATGCCTGTACCCTGTTGAAAGGTCATGCATCTCTTTGGTGGGAGGATTTGTAGGTTGATAGATAGAGAAGAGGTAAAGAGAAGATTAAGGCATGGGATTGGATAATTTCTAAGTTGAAATCAAAGTTTATGCTGGTGAGTTATCAAGTGGATCTATTCTAAAAGTTGCAAAATTTGAGACAGAAGGAATCTAGTTTGAAGGAGTACACTGAAGCATTTTACAAGTTGAATATCAGATCTAGACATGTTGATGATGAAGTTAAACAAGTTGCAAGATATTTTAATGGATTGCAGATGTCTATACAAGATGAACTCAATTTGATCAAATTAAAGAGTGTTGAAGAGGCTTACCAGTATGTCCTGAAGGCTGAAGAGAAGTTGAACAAAAGACATGAGCAAAGATAGAGAGGTAGAGGTGGAAGGTTTATCGAAGGTAGATTTTAGGGAGGAAGAGGTTATACTAGAGGAAGAAATACCTATACAGATCAGAACAAGGATAAGGAAGTAAGAAAAGATGGTAATTCATACTAGAAGGATGATAGAAACTTCTACTGGAGGAGAGAACCAGACAGTTACTCGAATGAAAAATTTGGAAAAGATGACTGAAGATAGGACAAGAGGACATTTAGAGGAACTTGCTATAAGTGTGGAGGAGAAGGACATCATGCGTTTGAATGTAAGAAGATAGAGTATACTGGAAGAGTAGCTATGGTAGAAGAAAGCCCCGCTGGATGAGCTTACAAATGAGAACATGGAGAACTGTTGTTGATGAGGAGAGTTTTGTGTCATACCGGAGAAGATGAAGAGCCCTTGCAAAGGAGAAATTTATTCAAGACTAGATGTAAGGTATCTGGTAAGTACTATAAAGTTGTTATTGATAGTGGTAGTTCAGATAATCTTGTTTCAGAGGATATGGTGAATAATTTAAACTTGGAAAGATTGAAAAACCCTAAGCCTTATCAGATAGCATGGATTCATGTAGAACATAAGTTGTTGGTAAGTGAGCAATGTTTGGTGAAATTGAAAATTAGGAATTATCATGATCAAGTCTTGTGTGATATTATTCCTATGGATATTTGTCATATTTTGTTGGGTAGACAGGTTGGAAATTTGATAGATAGGCAATACATGATGGGAGAAAGAACATATACACCATTGTGGCAAATGGAATGAAGAAAACCTTGTAACCTTTGGAAGAGCCTTTGAAGAGTGAAGTTTGTACGAATGCTAGGATCTGTTTGGTGGATGCACGGAAGTTCCTGGATGGAATGAGATATGAGAATGTGTGTTTTTCCTTGGTTCCTAAGAAGACTGAGAGACCAGAACTAGAAGAAGAACAACCAGAAAAGATAAAAGATTTGGTGACAGAATATGAAGACATCATTCTGGATAATGTGCCTGATGGATTACCACCAGTAATAAGTATTAGTCATTGCATGTATTTGATTCTTGGAGCTAGTTTTCCTAACAATGTTGTACACCGGTTGACACCAACAAAGAATGCAGAGCTAAATAGAAAAGTGCAGAAGTTTTTGAAGAAAGGTGTGATCACAGAAAGTCTGATCCCTTGTGTAGTACCAACAGTGTTAGCACCTAAGAAGAATGGAGAATGGAGGATGTGTACCGATTCAAGAGCAAGAAATAAGATCATAGTGAAATACCAGTTTCCTTTGCCTAGGATGGATGACATAATGGACTATTTGATTTGATCTAGATACTTAACAAAGATATATTTGAAGAGTGGATATCCTCAGATTAGGATCAGAGAAGCAGATGAGTGGAAGACAACATTCAAGACAAATGAAGGACTGTATGAATGGCTGGTAATGCCTTTTGGGTTAACTAATGTACTGAGTACTTTCATGAGGTTGATAAATAAGGTATTGAAGAAATTATTGGGTAAGTTTGTTATTGTGTACTTGGATGATATTCTGATTTTCAGTAAGACAAAAGAGGAACATTTGTTGCATTTGAGACAAGTTTTGCAGAGGTTGAGGGAAGAGAAGTTATTGATAAACCTTAGGAAGTGTACTTTCATGAAGGAAGAGTTAGTCTATTTGGTATTTGTGATATCTGCTGATGGATTGAAGATGGACCCTGAGAAAGTGAAAGCAATTGTTGAGTGGCCTACATTAGAAAGCATTGGAGAGGTAAGATCATTTCATGGATTAGCTAGTTTCTACCTGAAGTTCATCAAAAATTTCATTTTAGTTTGTAACCCTATGACTAAGGCCATGAGAGGAGATAAAAAGGAATTCAAGTGGACCACCAAAGCAATAAAATTTTCGAGTTATTGAAGCAAAAAGTAACTGAGCAACCCATGTTGGCTTTACCAGATTTCAACAAAGTATTTCAAGTGGATTGTGATGGAAGTTGAACATCAATTGGAGCATTTTTTAGTCAAGAAGGGAGAGAAATAGCTTATTTCAGTGAGAAGTTGAATGATGATAGGAGAATATATTATATGTATGATCAAGAATTCTATGCCATAGTTCAAGTCTTGAAGAAGTGGTGACATTACTTGTTGCCTAAGGAGTTTGTGTTGTATACAGATCATCAAGCTTTGCAGTATTTGAATAGTCAGAGTAAGTTGAATTAGAGACATATGACATGGGTAGAATTTCTGCAGAGTTACACCTTTGTGTTGAAGCATAGAAGTAGGAAATATAACAAATTTGTTGATGCATAGAGTAGGAGAAGGAATTTTCTGATAGAGATGAGAGTGATAGTGTTAGGATTTGAAGAGTTGAAGACCTTGTATGAGGATGACCCAAATTTTGGAAAACCTTGGAAAGCATGTAAAGAACCAGTTATGACAGATAGGAGTAAGAGGTTGGATTATTTCATTTAGGATGGGATGTTATTTAGAAGAGTTTAGTTGTGCATACCTAAGACTTCTATGAGCGAGAATTTGATTAAGTAGAAACATAGTGGAGGATTGGTTGGATACTTTGGTGTTGACAAAATAGTAGCCTTGGTGAGTGAGCAGTACTTTTGCCCCCAGATTCATAAGGATGTTAAGAAATTTTTACAGAGTTATGGAATTTGTCAAGTTGCAAAAGGGATTAGTTAGAATATGGGATTGTATAAACCTTTGACAGTACCAATAAGACCTTGGGAGGATATAAGCATGGATTTCATACTTAGGTTACCTAAAATATAGAGAGGGAATGATTGTATATTTGTGGTGGTGGATAGATTCTCGAAGATGGCTCATTTCATACCTTGTAGGAAGACATCAAATCCAGTGCATGTAGCAAACCTATTTTTCAAGGAAGTAGTGAGATTGCATGGATTACCTAAGAGCAAACTTTTAGACATAGACACTAAGTTTTTTGGTGAATTTTGGAGAACACTTCAGAAGAAGATGAAGTCAGATTTGGAATTCAGTTCTAATTGTCACCCATAGGCCAATGGACAGACAGAGGTAGTAAACCAAAGTTTGGGAAATCTATTGAGATGTTTAGTTGGAGATAAAACTAGAAGTTGGGATTTGATTCTTGCACAAGCAGAGTTTTCCTACAAAAATTTAGTGAATAGGAGTACCAGAAAAATACCTTTTGAGATAGTTATCGGAGTACATCCCATAGGTATATCAGAATTAAGGGATATCGACAGTGATGACAGGAGAAGTTAAGAAGAAGAAGACTTTGCAGACCACATGGCAGACTTTCATATTTAGGTTAAGCAACATTTGGAAGATATGAACAACAAGTATAAGGAGAAGGTCGATGAGAAGAAGAGACATAAGGAATTTGAATTTGGTGATGAAGTGATGGTGTATCTGAGAAAGGGGAGATTCACGGTTTGAACCTATAACAAGTTGTAAATGAGGAAGTTTGGACCCTATAAGATCTTGAGGAAATTCAGTTCTAGAAATGTATATGAAGTGGAGCTACCAGATCACTTGAACATATCACCTATATTTAATAGTGCAGATCTTCATGAGTATCATGAACTAGAATTCAGTGAAGATAGTATTGGAGACTTGGAGAAATAGTTGCCCTGGAAGGAACCAGATCAGATTGAAGATATTTTGGACAGTAGGATTGGGCGTAGTACCCAAAGCAGTCAGTATACGGAATATCTTGTGAAGTGGAAAGGCAGACTAGTTGAAGATTCATCATGGATTTCTCAGGCAGAGGTAGACCGCCTTGGTTTTCCTCTGACCCCAACAAAGTGAGAGACTCACCTTTTTTTAACAACCCCAAAAGTCAGATGCAGGAGCATCCCCAGTTCATGGCAATCTTGCATCAACAAAAAAAACAAAACATTTTCTTTTTTTTTTATTTTCTCTTTGCAGTTTCAGTATTTATTTATGTGTGTACCAATTTTGGTTCAACGGATTCTATTGAGTTGGATTTTACTTGAAGAATTGATCATATTTCTTGTTTCCAAACCGCATCGCATTTGGATCATTTTCCAGGAAGATATCACTAACATTTTCCATGATAGTTTCCTATTACAAGTTTACATTTATTTGCTATTGGTTGCCTAGACCTATTTTGGCGATCTATCAGAACCCCTTCCAAATTTTGCAGAGCCTTGGGTGTTGATTCCAATGTTCCTTGGTGTGTGGCTGATCTTTTCCCGTGATCTACACTTCATCCTTTGGATTTTCTGGAGGAATCTCTTGGCGGAGGTCAACCATGTTGGTTTTACATTTTAGGTCTTGTTCTTTGGGTTTTGATCCATTTTTGGACAGAATGGCCCTTGGATTGTATATATAATTGTAATTAAGAATTAGAATGTATCCAAGTAGTTAAGAATAAGCATAAAAGATATATCTAAGGATTTAAGGTCCCGGTTGTGACCTATTCTGTATGTTCTAGTAGGCCTGTGAGCCGATTTTCTGTAATCCGGTTGTTACCAGTTGGTTATTTTCAAATTTCATGTTACAATTCAAGTTGTTTTGCATTGCCTCCATCATATCATTTTGTTTCCATTGTGTTTACTCTTGTTGATTAGTTTGGAATGGTCTCTTTGAGATCCCTCCTTACAAATGACAGCACCATCTTTGATAAAATATTTTATTTCTTTCCTTTGATAACACATTTGATTTTCTTATCCTTTCATAATTTCCCTAAAACAATTCTACAAGTGAAATCTTCTTCTTGGTCATGTAGTTCTTCTCTAGTATCAATTTAGGAAATGTAAATAAGGCCTTGAATATTTTCCTAGTATAACCATAATTTATTGAATTCAAATTCCTAAAATAGTAGTATCTATCTACCTATTATTCCTTGGGTTACTAGTTTATTCAATAAATAGTGCGGTGGTTAATGATCAATATAAATTTGAATTCCATTGATAATAAGTAATGTTAAAATTTTAAAGCATATACACCATTGATAAATATTCTCTTTATATGGTTGTGTACTTATTTTATGGCTTGTGAGAGTTTCTAACTTACAAAGGGTATAGGGTGATCTTTGTTTCCACTACATTGTTTTATAACTATTCCTACAACTATTTTGGATGCATCTACATGGACATGAAATAGTGATTACTAGTATAGGTAGATAATAACTAGTGCTTGATGTGGAGGTGTTCTCAAAGAGAGTCTTACCTTTCTCAATAGGAAGTTGAGTGATATTTTAGTGGGATCCTTTCACTCTTCACTGGTTATTTAACAAACCAGAACACTCAAACTCTCTAGGAGTGCTCCCTATCAAATTGTGCTCAATAGTTGCTTCAAGCATGGTTGAGATTCACAAGGGTAAATCCAAACTCCTAAGCTATAAAATCCTCTAGAATGTACTTGTAGGGGTGGTAATGGTTTTTATAAATGTTTTTCCATTCCATTCATCTAGTTCTTCAATTATATTTCCTTCATTTCTTCATTGTTCCCTCGTTCTCCTCTTTTCTAGGCCTAGTAGCCCTAGAGCCCCAATTAGCCCCTCCTTATCGATTTTTGGGGAATTGTTCAAAAATCACTCAAATAACCTGACAACCTCTTTTTTGATTTGAGTACCCTTTTGGATGAACTTTTGAATCCATCATGTGAGATAGTCAGGTCTGTCTGTACTGATACGAAACCCAAAAATGGCATTCATAGAGGGTTTTGGGACTTTGCAGTCTTCTCCAAAGGGTTTGTTGTCTTCTCTACTCTGTTACACCTCTAAAATTTCAAATAGGATCTTCCACACATTAATTTTTCATTCCAAACACTTGGAATATTTACAACTACTCATCCCTACAAGCATATGCAACATTTCAATCATTTTCCTAACTGGGCTATGACTGAACTTGCCTCTAAATGATGGAAAACTATTTTTTAGAACATTCCATGCCAATAAAAAACTTATTGAAACTTTAAAAGGGTTATATGGCTAGAGTCTCAAGGGTTATTGAGCAAAACTCAAGGGATTTCAAGCTGGAACCATAATTGGGCTCTTAAACCCTTGCTCGGGTCGAGAGCAATGCAAAATCAATGATACACTTCAAACCTGTATGAAAAATGATTAAAAACACCTTCTAAGAACTAAAATGTCATGTAATAAACAATCATGAAATAACAATAGTAGAATCAATCCATTATGTACAAACTGCTGCTCAAAAATTAAGAAAATGCAAGGTAAAATCTGGAAAATGTCTTCACAATCTATTCAAACTTTCTCAAGGATTTTGCCAACCCCTTTACATTCATTATCAGATAATTTTATATTCCATATGGATCCTAACAAACTCTTCATCAGTTTCCTAACCACCGATGTGCTCAAAAATGCCAAAAGTTGCTCAAAAGTTGCAAAATATTGTTGAGCAACAATGACAACTTTTGCCAAAATGTGCTTTTTTACATTTTATGCATTCTCAATAATCCTAAACCTCCTTGGATGACTAAATAACATAAAAATGACATTCTTAAATTCCTAATGAGGCTTTCCAAGACATTTTGTATCAAAATGCAATCTTATGCCATTTTAGGCTTGCAAGGGCTCATAAGCCAAATATGAGAAAACAAATAACTTAGTTGAAAATCATCCTTCTAATGAATATACAACACACATGTGGACCATTGAGTAGTTGATTATTCACAAACCTAATTCAAAATTAGGACTCTCACACCAAAATCTAGAAAATGCACTAAAAACTAGGTGCTACTGCACCATACTCCCCTAATGAGAAAGAAATCAAGTGACTCCCTGAGGCAACAAATAAAGGGGAATTCCAATATTGGAAAAGTATGCTTTAGGTACCCAAGTATCCTTAGATGCTAGAAGTTTTTTCCATTGGATCAAGTGCTCCATATAGGCGGTATGCCTTGTCCTCTTGAGAATTTTAGAATCTAACACTTTCTCGGCTTGTGGCATGGTTGCAGGTGGTAAGGGAAGGTCTAAAAGTTTTTGAGAGACCTCTGAGACTCTGCTATATTCCTCTAGAAGTGTTCCCTTATACTGCACCAAATCTGTAACATTGAACATGGGAGATAAAGCCATATCTCTGACTAGGTCTAGTTTATAAGCATTGTTTCCATACTTTGCCAAGATTTTACAAGGTATAATCCTCCTCATCTGAAGTTTACTAGGGACACCTTTTTGAAGCCTTTCTTTGTTCAAATGAACCATGACCAAGTCCCCAACACCAAATTGTATATCCTTTCTTTTCTCGTCTACTTTTTCTTTGATCCTTTGAGAGGTGTCTAGTAGGGTTGTCCTAACCTGCTCATGAATCTCTTGCATAGATTGAGCCATGCACATAGAATGTCCACTCTTTTGTCCCATCTTTCCAACATATTTGAGATCCAAAACACCTCTGGGATGAAGGTCATACACAATCTCAAAAGGGCTCTTACCGATTGATCTATTCACACTGTCATTGTAGGCAAACTCAGCTTGATGGATGATCTGATCCCAAGCTTGTCCATACTCTGTCAAAAATATAAGAAGGTTTCCAAGTGTTTTATTGACCACCTCTGTTTGGACATCCATTTGGGGATGATAGGCTGAACTGAAAGACAAGTTAGTACCCAATCTCCGCCATAAAGTCTTTCAAAAATGACCAATAAACTTTGCATCTCTATCTGATACTATGTTGATAGGTAAACCATGAATTCTAATAAATTCCTTGAAAAAAAAAAGAGCAATATGACTAGCATCATGAGTCACCTTACATGGAATAAAATGGGCCATCTTGCTAAATCTATCTACCACAACATAGATTCTATCAAATTCTGATTTGGTCTTAAGCAAACCAACAACAAAATCCATACTTGCACACTCCCATGGTTGGTTTGGAATAGGTAAAGGTTGATAAATCCCAGCATTAGAAGAGGTAGCCTTAGCTCTTTGTCAAACCACACATTGCTCCACATATTTCCTGATATCCCTTTTCATCTTAGGCCAATAGTACAATCTTTGGACAAGTTCCAAAATCTTGTTCAAGCCAAAATGTCCACTTAGGCAACCATTGTGCTTCTCTTGCATCAAATTTTCTCTCATAGACCCTTTAGGTACACAAATTTTTCCTCCCCTAAACAAAATACCATCTTGTAAGGTTAAATCTACATATTCACTATGAAAATGGTTTCTAAACTCTTAACAAACCTTGTAGGCAACAACAAAGTCTTCATCATCTTGATATAACCCCTTGAAACTATCCACTCCAATTCTCTTGAGCTACACTTATTGCACTGTTAGCAACCTTCTACTTAATGCATCAACAAATTTATTACATTGACCCTTCTTGTGTTTAATGGTAAAGGTATATGATTGAAAATACTCTACCCATTTAATATGCCTATGATTCAAATTTTCTTGAGAATTGAGAAAGCTAAGAGCTTGATTATGAGTATAAACCACAAATTCTTTGGGCAGAAAATAATGTCTCCACTTCCTAAGGGATTGAACAAGTGCATAAAACTCCAAATCATAAGAGGAATACCTTTTCTTGACATCATTGAGCTTCTCACTGCAAAATGCAACCGGTACATTGTCTTGACTTAAGATTGCTCCAACTTCTATGTTGCTTGCATCACATTCAATGGTGAATAGCTTGTCAAAGCTTGGAAGAATTAGTACTGGTTGAGAAGCCACCTTTATCTTCAAGAGACCAAATCCTCTTTGTGCTTCTTTTATCCATTGAAACTTGGTTTTCACACCTCCTTTGATTGTGTCAAGCATGGGTGCACATATCTCACTGAATCCTCTGATGAACTTCCTATAGAATTGTGCCAAGCCATGAAAAATCCTTACTTCACTTGTTGTCTTAGGTGTAGGCCAATTGATTATGGCTTCCACTTTAGAGGTATCCATCTTCAAATAGCCTCTTGATATTACAATCTCAAGATATATCAACTCCTATTTCATAAACTCACATTTCTCCAAATTGATTGTTAGTTGCTCATCACATAGTTTCCTCAATACAATCTCTATATACTTCAGATGTTCATCTTTAAACTTGCTAAAAATCAAGATTTCATCTAAATAAACAACAACAAATTTACCAATATAGTCCTTGAGTACTTCATTCACGAGTCTCATGAATGTGCTAGGAGCATTTGTGAGTCCAAATGGCATAACAAGCTATTTATAAAGTCTTTATGTGGTCTTGAATGTTGTCTTCCATTCATCTCCCTCCTTGATTCTAAAGGCAATGAAGCTTTGGGTATAAATTCAATTTTATGACTTATGGCACATTGAGGAGGCAAGGTTTCTGGTGTTCCATCATTGATAATGTCCTTAAACTGATTTAGGACATGTTGCACTTGACTGGGAATGCATACTTTCTTCTCTTTTCTTTCTTCTTTTGGTTTTACTACAATTGGAAACCCCACTCCTTCTCCTTCCTTGAGTGTGTTAATGAACTCCTTCTCACCAACTAGGAGTGCATTAAGACCCTTTGATCTACCCTCTTCTTGGTCTCCTATGGACTGAATTTAATAGGTGATTCTGTCCTTTTGAAAAGTATAGGCATTTTTCTCCCCATGGTGTATTTCTTTTCTGTCAAACTGCCAAGGCCTACTTAGGAGTAGGTGGCAAGCATCCATTGGCAAGATGTCACTAAATATTTTGTCCTTTTAGCCTCCTATAGTGAACTCTGCCCAAGTTTTTTCATTCACAAGGACATGTTGCCCCTTGTTGAGCCAAGTAACCCTACAAGGATCACTATGTGGTATTCTTTGTAAGTTGAGCTTACTCACTACTTCCTCTGAGCCTATGTTATCAGTGGACCCTGAATCCACCACCATACTACATACTTTTCCCATAATCTTTTATTTTATCCTAAACAAGGATCTCCTTTCGCTAGGTTCCTCCTTAACTAGTTCGTTAATCAACACTCTTCTTATCATGGGATTCTCTCCAACCTCCGAATCTAAACTCACTTCTGATGCCTTCATGTTTTCTGCATCTTCTTGAACATAATTCACTCTCCTCTCACATCCTTTGGATGAGGAAGACTTCTCAGGATATCTATAGGTTGGGTGTCCAAGCTAATGGAAATTGTAGCACTTCATTGTCGAGAAATAGGACCCTCTTCATAATCCATTAGACCTTCCTCTACTAGAGTTTCTAAACCCCCTTCCTCTATAGCAACTCTTGGTATTGGAATCCCCACTTTTCTTTACCAACTTTGATTCCCCTTGGGATCTTTGGTCTACACTTCTTGCACCACAACTACCTCTATGACCTCTACCATCTCTTCCCCTACCTCTGCCTCTATTTCTTTGCTCTTGTTTCTTTTTTCTCTTCTCTTCCACCTTGAGTGCCAATTAATAGAACTTATGAACAATACTAGGACATAACAAACTCAACTCTTCTTGAATATTATATCTCAAGTCATTCAAATATCCGGATATGTTGATGCTTTCATCTTCCATCACCTTGGATCTCAGACACAACTTCTGAAATTCTTCAGTGTAGCTTCTCGCATCTAGTTCTCTTTATCTCAAGTTTTTTGTCCTCTTGTACAATTGGATTTCATAGTCTTCAGGGAAATATGCTTCTTTCACCTTGGCTAGCATTCCTTTCCAAGTGGCTATTGGGTTCTTACCCTCCTTTTGCCTCTCCACTTGGATGAACTTCCACAAAGTCAAGGCTGCTCCTCTCAATCTAGATTTGGCTAGCTTCACCTTTTGTGCCTCACTAATCCCATCACATTCAAAGTGATTCTCCAATCCTTCAATCCATTCCATGACTACTTCTGGTTCCATTTTTCCACAAAAAAGTGGCACTCCTTCTAAGGATTTTCCTCCTAAGGCTTTGATGGCTCTAAGGAGAGGTTCTTAAGGTAGAATAGGATCTAGTTCAAGTGTGCTATCCTCTTCTACTACTTCTTTACGCTTCCCTTCATCGACCTTGATTGTCACTTTCTCAGTCTTGTCTTCAACTACATCTAGTTTACTCTCCAACTGTTGTAATCTTACCCAGGGGAGTCTATTCTCTTCATCTTGATATTCCACCTTCTTGGATAACTCTGCATTTCTCACCATCCTTAGGATATTTTCTCCTACTGACTCAGTCTCTGACATGAACTGGCTTCTTCTCAAATCTTAGGTGCTCTGATACCACTTTGATGGGGAGGGCTTCTCAAAGAGAGTCTCACCTTGCTCAATAGGAAATTGAGTGATATTTTAGTGGGCTCCTTTCACTCTTCACCGGTCATTTAACAAACCAAAACACTCAAACTCTCTAGGAGTGCTCCCTATCAAATTGTCCTCAATAGTTCCTTCAAGAATGGTTTGAATTCACAAGGGTAAATCCAACCTCTAAGTTATGCAATCCTCTAGCATGTACTTGCAGGGGTGGTAATGGTTTTTCTAAAGGTGTTTCCATGCCATTCATCTAGTTCTTCAATTATCTTTCCTTCTTTTCTTCATCGTTCCCTCTTTCTCCTATTTTCTAGGCCTAGTAGCCCTAGAGCCCCAATTAGCCCTAACTTACCAGTTTTTGGGGAATTGTTCAAAAATAACTCAAAGAACCTACCAACATGTTTTGTGATCTGAGTACCCTTTTGGATGAAATTTTGAATCAATTAGGTGAGATAGTCAAGTCTATCCATACTAGTACGAAACCCAAAAATGGCATTTCTAGAGGGTTTTGGGACTTTGCAGTCTTCTCCAAAGGGTTTGTTGTCTTCTCTACTCTGTCACACCTCCAAAATTTCACATAGGCTTTTCCACACATAAATTTTTCATGCCAAACACTTGGCATCTTCACAACTAGTCATCCTTACAAGCTTATGCAACATTTCAATCATTTTCCTAACTGGGCTATGACTCAGCTCGCCTAGGAAATGATGGAAAAAAAAATTCAACCACTTCCAGGCCAATAAAAAAATTATTTACACTGTACAAGGGTTCCATGTCTTGAGTCCCAATGGTTATTGAGCAAAACTCAAGGGATTTCAAGCTGGAACCATAATTGGGCTCTTAAACCCTTGCTCAGGCTGAGAGCAATGCAAAATCAATGATACACTTCAAACCTGCACTAAAAATGGTTAAAAACACATTCTAATCACTACAATGTCATTTACTAGGAAATCATGAAAGAAAAGTAGTAGAACCAATCCATTATGTATGGACTGTTGCTCAAACAATAAGAAAATGCAAGGTAAAATCTGGAAATGTCTTCACAATCTATTCAAACTTGCTCAAGGATTTTGCCAACCCATTTACATTCATTCTCAAATAATTTTATATTCCATATGGATCCTAACCAACTCTTGATCAGTTTCCTAACCACCGATGTGCTCAAAAATGTCAAAAGTTGCAAAATGTTGTCGAGTAACAATGACAACTTTTGCCAAAATGTGCATTTTTACATTTTATGCATTGCCACTCATCCTAAACCTCCAAGGATGACTACATAACATTAAAATGACATGCCTAAATTCCTAATGAGGCTTTCCAATACATTTTACATCAAAATGCAAATTTATGCCATTTTAGGCTTACAAGGGCTCATAGGCCAAATTTGAGCAAACAAATAACTTAGTTGACAATCATCCTTCCAATGCATATTCAACACACATGTGGACCACTGAGTAGTCCATTATTCACAAACCTAATCCAAAATAAGGACTATCACACCAAAATCTAGAAAATACACTAAAAACTAGGTGCTCTGACACCGGTGCTTCTAGAATATTTTGTCGACTATAAAAAATAGCTATTGATACGATTCTATCCATTTGATTACCTTGTTTAATTTCTTTAAAATATTTTTTTAAGGGGATTACAATTACTTCATATCTTCTAATAAATTTTTAGTAAAATCTTGTATATTCCAAAGAGTATTTTACCTTGGGTTCTCTCTTCAGTGGTGATAATGTCATGATGAGTGCAAATTTTAAGGGATCTGTCATTAACCCTTATTTACAAATGATATGACCTAATAGTGTGTCAAAAGACACTACAAAGATGCATTTGTTTCAGTTAGGAGAAATTTAAAATCTACTAAATTTGTCAAACATCATGTGGCTGTAAATGGTTCTTCACTAGACCATGAGCTATCAAGTCATTCAAATACACCTCTTCAAAATCATCTGTAAAATATTTTGCAATCATTTAACATTAAATATTGCCAATGCATTCTTTAACAAAAAATACATCATTGTCTTGGTATTGCATGAAGATTGCATTAATGAAGTATAGTTTTGTCATTGATGTCAATAGTAACCGGTAATGGAGTTGTATTGCAACCAGTAGTGATGTAGTAGTGCAATTGGTAGTAGAGTAGTGATGGAAACCAGTATTGGTTTTTCAAGTAGAGTGGTCAATCGGTAACCCTAACTAGTTGATATGCAGAACCCTAACCAATGGAGCTTGGTGAATCGGTTATGATGATCTATGATCGAATGGTGATTGGAGATGGAGATGCCACGTATGCATGATGCACTTGATAAGTTTCAAAGTAGTTTCAGCACTTGAAAATAATTGTTTATCTTGTGAATGAGAAAATGCATAGCATGAAGTAATAACCGCGTGATGAGTTACATGATTCAATGTGCGGTGATCCAGGAGCGGTTGATGTTGTCTAGAAAAATATGTGGTTGATTGCTATGTAATCTAATGGTCATGTTTGAACCGATATGGTTTTAATATCGATGAGAGTTGTAGGTTTTGTGTGTGTTACTGACCTATTGTATTTACTTATAAGGTCGATGAGTTGTTTTGTAATTGTGTTAGTAATTTTGGTTAAGTGTGGTATTGTGATTGTTTCCAAACCAGAAGGAGTGTCTGTAGAATGTTTTGAAGGAAGATAGGAGCATAAAAGGATATGACTAAGAAAGATAGTGCTATTACCATATCAACAAAGACCCTGTTGTTCTCTAACCATTAGAACAATTAAATCCCTAATCAAGTAAGCTTTAATAGGCTTGGTGATGCCTAAATCCTCTAACCAGCTGATCCATTAGCTTGGATTTGGAATCCTCTATCAAGGTTACTCCTAATAGGTAATTGACTTTAACAGGGTATTGTAGTCAATCCCTTAACCAGGTGGTCCCTAACCAGAATTGTTCTTAACATGACAATATTGCATAATATTCTAACAAGGCTTGGCTCCTAATAGGGTGAACTTCAGAAGAGTTCAGAATACTTGTGGGTATTCATCCCCATCGTGTTTTTTCCCATTTGGGTTTCCAGGTGAAAAAAAATTGTGTCAAGTGGTGATTGATTTTGTGGATATGTTTTGATATGGTTGATATGATTAACTGGTAAAGCCACTTAGTAATGTTTATATGATCTAAAGTGATTTGAAATGAGCTATTACTGATGTTAGTTAAGTGATTTAATGTTTTGGTTAAATGGTATGTGATTTGCAGATTTGTTACAATGTATCTTTGATGGTTTGGTCAACTGGTAAAGTTTGATAGTGTAGTTGTAGTTTTGGACACAATGTCTAAACCAGTTTAGTTTTGCAAGTTGTTTATGAGTTGGGATTAAGTTTGGTGAAAGTTTACCTTGTTTTCTATCTATTGAATCACCCCCCTCCCCCCTCTCAGTATTTGACCAGATCGTTATCGATTCATCAATATTATCAATTGGCATCAAAGCATTTTAGGTCCTCTTGTGTTTAAGCCTAATAGCTCATGGAAAAATCTAGGAGAACATGATGAAGAAAGAAGATCCAAAGATAAATAGAGAAAACTACAAAATCTGGAGTGATAGGATGAAGATCTATATCAAGAGCTTAGGAAGTCAATATTGGGAACATATTACTAAATATAACTTGCCTAGTGGGATTTTGTTGGATGATCAAAAGAAGGAGCAACAGGAGAACAATCAAGCATTGGAGGCCATTATCAGTTCCTTGTCTAATTTAGATTATGTTGATGTCCATGGATTGGAGACTTCTTATGAAGTGTGGAAGAAACTTGAGGATATCTATAACGGTGATGAGCATGTTAATATTACCAAAGAAGAGAGTCTGAGAGGTAAATTTGATGATATGCAGATGGTTGAAGGTGAAAACATTCAATAGTATGGTCAGAGGATCAAGGAGATAGCATGTGAGATCAAAAGTGTTGGTGGTACAGTGGAGGATACCACAGTGGTTAGCAAGGTGTTGAAAACCCTTCTATTAGTCTATGGTATCCGAGTTGTAGCCATTTAGGAACTCAAGTCTATTGATAAATAAAAGGTAACTCTTGATTCCATCATTGGTAAATTAACTACATTTTAATTAAATGGTTTTGATGGAAGTGTTGAAATATTGGAGTCTTCTTTTAGAGCCCCAATTTCAAACCCACCGGTAAGGAAAAGGATAGAAGCTAGTTACAGTCATGAGTCTAGATCCAGCAGAGAGGTTGATGATGAAGATAGTTTGATTGATCTTGAATCATTGTTGGTGAAGCAGTTACCCAGAGGTACCAGTAAGTACAGAGGTAAATTACCTTTGAAGTGTTTTGCATATAATCGGATTGGACATATTTCTACTAATTGTCGAAATGGAGATAATGAGCAGAAATGAGAGAATTATAAGAAGTACAAAAGCAAAGGTAAAATGGATTGTCTCATTGTAGTTGATGGAGGAATTACAAATGAGGAATCTAAAGAAGATGCAAATGAGGACATTGTCTTTGTTTCTATTAAAGAAGAGATATTAAATCAAAAGGCATTAGTCTCTTGCATGGATAGTTTTGATGATTGGATTATAGATAGTGGTTGTTCACACCACATGATTGGTGACTGGAGTAAGTTTGTTACTTTGAGAAAGTTTAGTGGAGGTGTTGTGAGATTTGGAAATGACTCACCCTTCATGGTAAAAGGAAAGGGATCCATCTCTTTGAATGGGAAGATCAGTGAAGATTATGTCTACTGGGTTGAAGGACTGAAACACAATCTTTTGAGTGTAGCTCAACTCAATGACAAAGATTACCCACTAGAATTCAAGAATGGAGTCTACAATATTTATGGAAGAAAAGGTGAACTGACTGCAACCGACAAATAGACTAGAGGTAACTTGTTTCATTTAAGTTCTATAATTAACAATTATTTAATTGCAAAAGTAGAAGTTAGTTGGTTTTGCCATCATAGATTCTTTCATGTAAATTTTGATCATTGTAAAAGTCAGTAATTCCAAATCAGTAAGATGTTTGCTACAGTTGGACAAACTGGTGAATGCTTTGTGCAAGGAATCTCAGTTAGGGAAGATGACATCCTCTACTTTCAAGAGAAAATCTTTCTCAATAGAATATTTGCTAGATTTGGTTCATACCGACCTATGTGGACCAATGAGGACTAGGAGTATTCAAGGTGATCGGTATTTCATGAATTTTACTAATGATTGCTCAAGGATGATGTGGGTCACATTCTTGAAGGACAAGACTAAAGTTTTTAGAAAGTTTAAGGCATTTAGAACCTTAGTTGAAAATAAAAGTGGAAAGAAGATAAAGTGCTTAAGAATTGATCAAGGTGGTGAGTTTACTTCAGAGGAATTCACTAGTTATTGTGAAGATAATGGGATTAAGAGATAGCTTTCTGCACCTAGGAAACCATAGCAGAATGGTATAGCATAAAGGAACAACCAGTCAGTTGTTGAAGCTGCTAGGACTATGCTAATACAAGGAGGTGTAGCTAAGACATTCTCGAGAGAAGCTGTCAGTACAACTGTTTACACAATGAACCAGATACTAGTTAAAAGAGGTAAGGATAAAACTCCTTATGAGTACTGGTATTGTAGATCACCTAATGTTAGTTACTTTAAGATTTTTGGTAGTAGATGTTTTATCAAGAGAGGTGATTATGTTGGTAAGTTTGATGCCAAGAGTGATGAAGGCATATTTCTTGGTTACTCCACCAAGAGTAAAGCTTACAAGTGTTACAACAACCGGACCAAGAAGATCATTGAAAGTGTAAATGTTTGAGTTGATGAGTTTCTTGAGAATTCAAGAGAAACCAGCAAGGAGAAAGAGGAAGAGGAACCTTACACATTGTTTTTAGAACTAGAACTTGTGAAGCCAAAAGTTGAAGAACATAACAAAGAAGCCCCAGTTCAACTAGAATAGGGAGGTCCAACAGAGGAAGAAGAAATTGGAAATAAAGATCATTTCATTCCAAGGTATGTTAGACTCAATCATAGGTCCAACCAGATCATTGGATACATGAATGCAGGTATGGAAACAAGAACAAGGCTTAGAGAGAACTCTTGTATGATTTCCACTATTGAACGAAGAACTGTAAAAGAATCATTTGTAAATGAAGATTGGATCAAGGAAATGGAAGAAGAACTTGACTAGATAGAGAAGAACAATACATGGTCATTGGTACCCAGACCGGAGAACAAAGGATATGGTATGCAAAGGATATGCAGAATGAAGATGGAGTAGTAGTCATAAATAAAGCATGATTGGTATGCAAAGGATATGCACAAGAAGAAGGTGAAGACATTTGCACCATTTGCAAGATTGGAAGGAGTAAGGACTCTACTTGCACTTGTAATGTGTAGAGGATTCAAAGTATATCAACTATTGGATGTGAAGTTGGCATTCCTAAATGGAATATTGGAAGAGGAAGTCTACATTAAATAGCTCGATGGTTATGCTTTAACTATAGAAAAGGACATAGTGTGCAAATTACATAAGGCATTATATGGACTAAAGCAAGCACCTAGAGCATGGTATGAAAGATTTCACTCTCACTTGGTGAAGATAGGTTTTCAGAGAACTAGTAAACACAGTAACATATATCTCAAGTCAGAAGGAGACAAGATACTGATACATGAGGTATTTGTGGATGATATCATTTTTGGAGGAAATGATGATATGTGTCATGACATTGCTAGTGAAATGAAGAATTATTTTGAGATGTCACTAGTAGGTGAAATAAAATTCTTCACAGGTCTGCAAATCCAACAAATGAAGGATGGTATTTTCAGTCACACGGTCTAAGTATGTGAAAGAAGTTTTGAAGACTTTTGGAATGGGAGACTGTAAACCAGTTGGAACTCCAATAGTTACAGGTTGTAAATTGTCTAAGGAGGATGATTCTGCATCAGTGAATGAAAAGGAGTATAGGTCAATGATAGGTAAACTACATTATGTTGTCCATAGCAGACCAGACATTGCTCATGCAGTAGGATTCGTTGCCAAATTTTAGAAAAGTCTGAAGGAGACACACATGGTAGCGAACAAAAGGATGTTCAGGTATCTGAAAGGCACAATTGATTATGGATTATGGTATCCATATGTAGGTAACTTTGATTTGAAAGTCTATATAGATGTAGACTGGGTAGGTAATGTTGATGACATGAAGAGTACAACTAGAGGAGCTTTCTTTCTTGGAGGAAGGCTAGTATCTTGGAGCAATAAGAAACAAAGTTGTATATCACAATCAACCACAGAAGCTGAATATGTTGCAGCATATATGAATTGTACCCAAGCAATCTTGATGAAACACATTTTGGAAGGTTTCAAGTTGAAGATTTTAGAACCAATAAGGATTTTCTATGATAAGTCCAATGCAATAAACATCTCTAAAAACCTAGTGTTGCATGCTAGAACAAAGCATATTGAGTTGAAGTATCATTTCTTGAGAGAGAAAGTGCAAAGTAAAGATGTGTCACTAGAGAATGTATCTACTAAGGAACAACTAGCCAATATCTTTACTAAACGTCTACCTAAGGCTACTTTTCAGTATCTTAGAGGTAAGTTACAGGTTGTACCCCTACATGAAGTCAATTAAGTAGAAGTGAAAGACATCTGTCCTAGAGCATATTGAATATCTTGAAGCAGGATTGGAGTAGAGTGGAGCTACTCCACAGGGGGAACAACTTGTTGTAGATTGGTAAAGCATGGAATGGTTTACCAGCTGATATTGGTATTCACTTTGGCATTGTTGTCAAATGGGGAGAAGAACTGTATATGATTGATGGGGAGAAGAACTGTATATGATTGATAACCAGTTACCAGTTGAAGACATGGAGACACAGTTGAAGGAGAGTACATGAAAAATGTAAAGTAGGATTACTATACCTATGTATGTGCATTACTCTCAATCATCACAATCAAAGGGTATTGATACTTGTATTGCCATCAATTCCAAAGGGGGAGATTGTTGGCATTTAATGAAGATTGCATTGATGAAGTATAGTTTTATCATTGATGTCAATAGTAATCGGTAATGGAGTTGTATTGCAACCAGTAGTGATGTAGTAGTGCAACCAGTAGTACAACAATGATGAAAATCGGTATTGGTATTTCAAGCAGAGTGATCAACTGGTAACCCTAACTAGTTGATATGCAGAACCCTAACTGATGGAGCTTGGTGAATCAGTTATGATGATCTATGATTGAATGGTGATCGGAGATGGACATGCCACATATGCATGATGCACATGATAAGTTTCAAAGTGGTTTTGGTGCATGAAAATAACTGTTTATCTTGGGAATGAGCAAATGCATAGTATGAAGTGATAATTGTGTGATGAGTTACAGGATTCGATGTGCAATGATCCAGGAGCGGTTGATGTTGTCTAAAAAAATGTGTAGTTGATTTCTATGTAATCTAATGGTCATTTTTGAATCGATATGTTTGTAATCTCGATGAGAGTTGTAGGTTTTGTGATGTGTTACCAACCTATTGTATTTACTTATACGGTCGATGAGTTGTTTTGTAATTGTGTTGGCAATTTTGGTTAAGTGTGGTAGTGTGATTGTTGCCAAACCAGAAGGAGTGTCTACAAAATGTTTTGAAGGTAGATAGGAGCATAATAGGATCTGACTAAGCAAGATAGTGCTATTACCAGATCAGCAAAGACCCTGTTGTTCTCTAACCATTACAATAGTGAAATCCCTTAATTGCGTAAGCTTTAACATGCTTGGTCTTGTCTAAATCCTCTAACTAGGTGATCCATTAGGTTGGATTTGAAATCCTCTATCGAGGTTACTCCTAACAGGGTATTGTAGTCAGTCCTTTAGCCAGTTGGTCCCTAACCAGATCTATTTTTAACAGGACATTATTGTATAAGCTTTTAATAAGGCTTGGCTCCTAATAGGGAAAACTTTAGAAGAGTTCAGAATACTTGTGGGTATTCATCCCCACCATGGTTTTTCCCATTTGGGTTTCCACATGAAAAATCATTGTGTGAAGCGGTGAATGATTTTGTGGATATGTTTTGATATGGTTGATATGATTAACTAGTAAAGCCACTTAGATATGTTTAGATATCCGGAAGTGATCTAAAATGAGCTATTACTGATGTTAGTTGAGTGGTTTAATTTTTTGGTTAAATTGTATGTGATTTTAAGATCTGTTACATTGTATCTTTCACGTTTTGGTCAACCGGTAAAGTTTGACAGTGTAGTTGCAGTTTTGGGCACAATATCTAAACCAGTTTAGTTTTGCAATTTGTTTATGAGTTGGGATTAAGTTTGGTGAAAGTTTATCTTTTTTTCTGTCTACTGATTCACCCCCCTCTCAGTAGTTGATAGGATCCTTATTGATTCATCATATTATCACATTGTATCCATGATTAATCCCCATTCTATGGAAAAACTATTTTTACCTAATCCTTTTCTTTGATCTTGATAGTGGTGGTATCCAAAAAAATCTTTTGTAGATTATATTTCTCTCATTTTAATTGGTTCCAATATTTTCTCTAGGAAGGGCATGCCAAAGGGGCCATGTATGCATGTTTTATTTAAATCTTTGAAATCCACACATATCCATATTTCTTTTCATTTTTCTTATTATTTATGATCATGGGAATATTCTAATCTACATCTTCTATTGGTTTATTACTTCTTGTAGGTATTTTCTTATGTAAATCCACTTTATATTATTATTCATATTAGGATTCAACCTATAAGGTCTTTTATTTTCTATTTTTTTTCCTTCCATTAATTAAATTCTCATGACCCCCGCCTCTTATTTGATTCTTTTAAAATCAATAAATGTGATGGTAAATCATATTTTTTATAATTTTTCTGCTACCTACATCACTATCTTCTCATCCCAGTAATCCATTATCTTTCATAGATTTAGGTATCCTACAGAGATATATTTTTTGCATAAATTAGAGATAATATTATTTAGTTGATGATTAAAGTATTACATCATCATTTTTTATAAAACCTTCCCAATGAATAAATTCTCAAACCACTAAAACTAGAGGAAGGAAAAACTACCATGAAAAACTTTTTGGTAATGATTCCGGATATCCTTACCTCTGTGACTAAGAATTTAGAGGAAATTACCAGGTTCCTTGAAGGTTCCAACACCTCCAAACCTATTGTGAATCTAGATATTGCTGAGGATTCTATTGAGATAGGGACAATGGAAAGTGCTCCAAGTGGTGCGGCAAAAAGAACAAGGGTGAGTATGAAAAAAGTTGCTTTGGCCTCTTCCAGGATATCCCATGCTCAGGGATAATATTAAATATTTACAAGGGATTAGCGGAAATTTGGCTAATGCCCTGAAAAACATCAAGTAATTTGTATTTAATTTTTCTTTGTTATGGTTGGATGTTGCTAGTTTTGTTGGGCTTTTATGCTGATTTTTTCCCAGAACCGTGCTAGTTTTTTGGCAGAATGTCTTTTCTTGTTTCTTAATGCTATTATCGTTTAAGGATCTTTTGTAAAGGGTTTCAAGATCCCTTCAAAACCTATTTTTCCCATAATCAAAAGCTTCTCAAACCACCATACTCAAATAACTCTACACTAACTACTAAAATAAGTCAATAATGTGACTTTATTAATGCAAAATTTTATATTCCAACAACCCCCCTTAAAGAACTTACATTGAACAACTAGAATATATAAAAAAACATGATGGTTACACTAACAAAATACACATTCTTGAGAAGATTTTTCTTTGAATAGAAAAATATTGAATTAGGTGGAGCTTCATCAAGTTGCCTCATAACCCTTAGAAGGATAAATATCTAGTGAATTGAATTTTTTAAATTATTGAATTACCACCTCCTTGAACTCTTGAATCATATATCCATCAAATTATGGGGCGATAATCCATATATGAATCAAGTCATCTCATTGCCCATAGAAAAGTATAGTTTCACATGTCACAAGTATCAAACTCTTTGGGCAATAATGCATATCATGTTCACCAAAAACCTCACTTGCCTTCAAAACATAAACTTCACAATATATGAATTTTTAAATTCTATCAGTATAAAAATAGAAATAAAAAATAACATAATCTTTTTATTCAAACAATTATCTCTACGCATGCAACTAACTTGAGATGATCAAGCATACTAACATGGAGGCGAGGGTTTCGACGAGGAAAATGAGGGTTTCGATGCCTAACGACTCAAGTGATGGAGGCGAGGATGATGAAGAAGATGACAAGATTGGGAGCCTCTTCTCTTCGGCCCTTCTTTGTTGTCCTGGATTCTATACTGCTCTACATGCTCTAGAGAGTGTGGGGGTTGCAAGTGGTGTGGAGGGAGGTGTGTTCTCCTCAGCCCTGTTTATGTCATGGAGTGGAGGGGCTACTTGGTTCAAATTCACTTGAGAGGGGTTGCCCCTTGTTTTGGTGGTTCTTCCCTCCTTGAGTGTAGTGATGATTCCTCTTATCTAGGACCCTGATGGCATTTCAAGGTTCTTCTTTTGTCAGTTTTTGGTTTCCCCTCTTTCTTTGGGATGCCTTGTTCCCTTAGGGCTAGATCTGGTGCAGATATGGTTTTCTTTTCAGAAGATCTAGTGTCTTGGGTTTCCTTCTGATCTGGGTTGTCCTCCTATTAAGGTGGAGGGAATTTTTCTATGTTAAACTATGATTGAAATGTTTGGGCTTTTGGGTTGTTCTCTTCCTTTCCTATCTGAGGTGGCCCTTTCTCCTATTGAGGTGGATATTTGGTGGTTGGTAGCAGTCGGGTTTCAGCATGCTGCTAGAGGGGTCTCAGGGCTGATGTTCTGCCTTCTCTCTTGTCCTATCAAGGTGGACCTCTTCCCTATTGAGGTGGGGAGATGGTGTGCGGAGGCCTTTCAAATGATGTTGTTTCTCATGCTATTGGCTCAAGCTACCTTTCATTTCTCTCATGTTTTTTTTCATGGCAAGGTTTGGGTCCTCTTTGCCCCTACTACATAGATTTTTTTGTGGTTTGAGGGACCTTTTCAAATCCCTCCTAGTTCTATTTGGAATCAGTTGGCTAGTTTTTTGTTTTCAAGTTGTGGGACCCTAGTAAAACCCACAGGTTGGCTATTTGTTGCTTGTGCTTTCAATTTTTTTCTCTTTTCCATGTGCGTTGGTTGTGGGAGTCTTGTTCTTCCCACAAGCAAGCTAGATGCTAGTAATTTTAAAGGGCACAATTTGGGCACTTGTGGTTTCTGGTTAAGGGTTATTTTTGCTGTTGGTAGGCTGAATACTTTGTTACTAGTTAAGGGAGCCTAGGAAAACCCTTGTTTGTTGGTTTTGAGAGCAATTTTAAAACTCATGACGATGGTTAGGGGAGCCCTTCAAAACCACATTTGTCTAGATTGTGAGAATATGTTGATCTATTGTAATCTAGTGTTGTTGAAGCTGATGGGTGCCTGGATACACCCATGGAAATATTTGTAGATTAAGGGAGCCTTGTAAAACCCTTCTTTATGTGTTAGGGATGATTTTATGTCTAGTTTATGGTGTGGCTACTAGTATGCTGATGCTCTTTTCTTTTAGAAGCGTTGTACTATGGGTTCCAGATTTTGGTAAAATCTGAGGGTTTTGGGTCCCTTCAAAACCTGTGGGGTTTTGGATCCCCTCAAAACCTATTGTACGAGGTTTTTGGTCCTCTCAAAACCTATTTACCCTTAATCAAAAACTTGAGATGATCAATAATTTTTTACATTTGGTACATCTAGCCTCCAATATGATATTGTTAGTCCTTACCATAAAAAAATAGCACCAAAAAAGTACTACAACCTTTAAAACCCCAATTAACAAATTCAAATAGATAGTCAAGATTTTCAACTACATCATCATGAACTTTAAATATTTGTTTAGTCTCAAGTATTTTAATGTACCACAAATATATTTATGGGTCAACCAAACTAGTCAATAGATAATCATGCTTAAAAGGGTTGAATGATAAAATATACTTTTTTATATTAAGACATTTAAGAATGAAATTGTAACCACCATATCAAGGTGGTTTTGATGAGTATTTATTATAATAAAAAACATAAAATACAAGTCACTAACTATTTTGGTAGCATAATGATAAGATTTTGTGGCATATATTGAGCTCTGCCATGATTGATTTGTTTATAAATTGCACCTTTCCATTAGCATAGCCAAATCCTCAAATCTTGTTGTGTTCTTCTTCATTTTTCCTAGCATCATTCTCAACACATTTCTCCCTTGAGTCAATTTTAGTACCAAAAATTGAAACTAATCCTTAGATATTCATTTTGTTTTAGATCATTTACCAGTGTTTCAAACTTAAAAAAAATATTTTTGCAATCCATTTGTTTAGGACAAATATTGTCGTGATTAATGATATTTTTAAGAAGCACATGTTTGAAAAATAAGAAAAACAATATTAATATAAAAAGGGTAAAGATTCAAACTTGGGGCACAATTTTGATTAAAAATAAGTGATTTGTGCTTTCATTGGGATATTGATTTACATTCAAGTCTTCCACACTTATAGAAGTACAACAAACCTTTGCACCATAATCTTTTCCTAAAATAGTCACTTGTTTATGCTCATTTTGAAAAATCACATTGATCATCTAAAATTGACATCCTTAACACATAAAAAATGCATTCAATTTTTTTCAAACTTCTACTCAATGCATCTCAAGAAGTAAATGTAAAAATAAAAACACAAAAATAAAATGTCCTACCTCACACTATACACTTCAAGAATACTAGTGAGAGAAAAGATTTATTTGTATTGCTAATAATCTTATGAGTCTAGAAAATTAAATCATGTCTCCCTCTAACTAATAGTTATTTCAAATTTTACATTATAAGAAAACTTATATCAAAATCCAAGAAAAAATACTATTAACCATCACACCTTTCTCATCATAGAACTATCACAAATACTAGAATGTTATAGTTATAAAAGATGATAGTGATGAATTGGTAATAAAATTATTGCAATACTACATTTTATAAAGTATTCCCAATAGTTAACTTCTCAAACCATGATACCTGAATAACTCCCAACTAACTACTAGCTAACATAAGTCACTAACCTTCCTTTATTTTTGCAAACTTTAATATTTGAAAATATTTTCCCCTCTTATTTTTAATGGTTAGTTATGATATATTATTTTGACTCATTATTCAATATTATCTCTCTTTTTCCTTGATTTATTTATAGATCAAATGTTATCTTTTATTGTCATCTTTAGAATATATAAGAGCATACCTTTTTTTAATATTGGTTTTTTTGTCCATCCATTCTATAAAATTTTATATTCTTTCTAATTTTGGGGGTCCTAGATTGTGTTGACAGGTATTTATTATGTTTTTCTCTATGGTTTTGAATATTAATATCTTCATCCTGAATAGTATAATATGGATGTATTTCTATAAACTATGGAAGAAAAATGAATGTAGGAAGTTGTCAAAGAGTATTTCCCAATTCTTTATTTTTGTTCTTCTTTTAAGGCTAGTAATAAATTTTGTAAATTTGGTGTTAGAGTCTAATAGAACATCTTCATGTGTATTCTTATAGTAGTGTAGTAAATTGTAGTCCTTAATTAAGTGTCCAATTGTGTGCTCTCTTTAGCACTTGCTTTAGTTTCCACCTTCTGCAAAAACAATAGCACTACTTCTAGCCTTGAATTTAACCATCAACTCAAGAAGATGAGTCCTATCCTATTTCAAAATTCAAATATTTAATCTCATATAATAATTGTTAAATTAAAAAACTAGGACCAGATCTAATAGTAGGGCCCTAAACAATTGCATTTTTCTTTTCTAGACCCTATTTTTGAGGGATTATGCCAATTAGCTTCATAATCTTTACCGAATCTCTCAACATTTTAAGACTTTTATCTCCCAACCCTAAAATTCCAAAATATGGTCTTGAATTTTTTATTACTACCATTTTATGTTAGCTTTTTATGAACTTTAACCTTGTAAATCATATATAAGATAATTGTATCTTTCCTCACTTGGAGATACAATATTTACACTACCAAAGTTTTTGCCAATATTTGAGTCCACAAATCTGTAAATTGACAAATAATTAGCAACATAAAATATTCATCAAGTCTTCATCAATTATTATTCATCATGATGAAAGCTTCAAGGAATGTTGGATGATGATAGGGAGCTACTAACTAATGATTACCTTATAACTCTCCTTAAGGTTATGGTATGATTTAATGTTATTCTTGTAAATATGAGTTTTAAATTTAGATATAATATGTTTTTTTCATGCATTATCAATTCTATGATCAATGCATTCATGAGTTGTTTTATACATCACCTTTTGACACACTTTATGCATTCTTAGACATGCTTGAGGTTCAAAGTGCAAAAATTTATCTCAGATCCAACTTAGTTGTCCATGTAGGTTGAAACACAAAAGTACGGATTTAACTAAGGAAAACCCCTATATAGCCACTACACCATTTTCCCCTCCCCTTTTTTGTTGTGCATGTTCAGATAAAGGATTCAACTCCAATTTGTTAGTACGGGAGGATTGAGACAACTAAGTCAGATTAGCTAAAAAAAATGAGGAGAAAAAGGTTGGACTAGGGTACCTAGTGCCACAGTACTACTAGTTTCACCTAAAATCTAGAGGATTTGTAGTTCTGAGTCTTCTCATACCAAATCTGAGCACTTTCTAGCACTTAAAAACATGTTGGACTAAGGCACTTATCTCCATATTCAGACTATTTTATGCTTAGATTTCTATTAGAGATGCACCTGTAGTGTCCTAAAATTGTGACACTTGCAATTTCGACTGCATTTCGGTCTTCACGATGGCGACGCAACATGGAACCTAAATGGAGACCCCGAAACCTGATTACAACACTAAAAACTGCATTTTCTTGCACCCTGGGCTGAACCTCCTTTGCACCCTGCTGTCCTGGGAGGTGGGACCAGAGTGCCCAGCGCCCTGGTCCTTCAGGACTAGGGTGCCCAGTGCCCTAGTCCCCCAGGACCATGGCACCTAGCGCCCTGGTCCCTGGCCCTATTTTGGGCCTGGTCTCCTATGGGGCTTCGGGTCTTTTTGTTTGCAAATTGGAAAATTATCTTTCCTTGTCGGCCCAAGGTCGGAAAAATCAGTCTATCAACCCTAATTGGCAAGTATATAAACTACATTTTCCTCTCCCATTTGGGTGGATGAAAAAAAGAAGGATATATGTGAACATATGTGGAAACGATACTCAAACATTCAAGCATTCAAGCATTCAAGCATTCCTTCTAAGTCTCCATTCAAGGCTAAGTGTTGCATTCAAGACAAGGATTCAACCATTGAAGAGGAGATCACATACTACATACTACATACAACATACAACAACATCTATACCTTCGCATATAAGGATACAAACATCCTTACAACAAGGTATTAGTACTTGTTTTACATTACAGACATTTACATTTACAACATTTCTCATTTCTTGGTTAATTCCAAAACCGGGGTTTGACCTAAAGGCAAACCCCTAATCCCTAACCCCCCAATCGTCTTCGCTTTTCTGTGTGTAGGTTGCAGGTACATGGCTGAAATTGAAGATCTGGAATCCTTGTGCAGAGACGAACAGATCCCCCTTCGTTTCACGAATTTTTCGGAGGACCGTGTGCATGCCGGGCGCCATCGTCCCGTCAACTTTTGCTCAAATTTGCAGGACAGCGCCGTATCGACATTTTACTGCTAATTCCAGGTCTGCAGCTTCATCCTATATCCCTATCTCAGTTTATAAGTGAATCTTTCTCACTTTCTATGCATTCCTAGCTTAATCATTCTATCAACATTCTTTACAAAAGAGGGTAGCCTTGCTATCTTAACCCTTGAAACTCATTTAGAATCCAATCTTGCATTGTGTGGGATTGGATCTTGTGGGTTTCAACCCCTCTTTTGAATGTAAAGTCTCCCAAGTGAAAACTGTCAACCCTAGCAACCTCCCTTCTCTCTCCTCGGAGTTGGAAGAGGGGAGAGCAACTAGGGTTCGATCATTTTTTTCCGCTTTACATTTTGGTGAACCTGACGTGAACATCCTTTCTGATTTTTCATGGTTAGATCTGAAAATTGGATTCCTTGATTACATTTCCATGTTTGATCTTTTGCAAATTTTAGAGGTTAATTGCATAAAAACCCTAAATTTTCTTTTTAGTAATTAAGCTTGTGAAATGTTTAATTGTTAATGCTTGTTTCAGATTTGCCCTTCTATTATAAATTATCAAATCATATTTGTGCTTTAATTTTGAAAATTAAGTGGTTAAGTGTCAAAACCCTAATTTTTGAAATCCTCTTGATTCAACCTTTGTCCGACAATTTCGTTGATCAAAACATCTCCAAATCAGCTGTAACTTTGGATTCCGCAATAAAATCACAATATCTTTCATCCCTAAAAATTTGGAAAAAAGTTGCGAGGACCATGTGCACTCTGAGCGCCATCGTCCCCGACATTTTTTCTGAAATTTCGGGAGCTAGATCTTACTATATTTTTCTGCTAAAATCCAAAATTTTGGCTGATTTGATCAATTATAACACTTTCAAAATTACAGTCAAAGTTGGTCTTGTGATTGCTTGGATTAAGGCTCCTAATCATTCAAAAATCATTGAAATTGAAATTTTGTGTCAAAATTGTGTTCTTACTGTCTTAAATCTGAAAAGTGTGTTTGCATTCATTCGAAATTTCAGTGCTTTATTCAAATTCTTGCAATTTGTGACTTTTGAAATTAAGTGTTTAATTACAACAACTTTGATTTCCGCTTTCAAAATTGAATTTTGCGTGAAATTGAGTCAATTTTTAAATTTCAAAACTTGCATTGCTTTTGACATTCCCTCTAAAATAATAAAATTAGAAATTTTAGTTTCCCTCTCTTTTTCAAAATTCAAATTTTGCATTTTTTGACAATCTTGGTACGGTTCAATTTTGAGATTGCAACTTTAATTTGGCCTATCTACAGATCGTAAAATCACTCAATTTTTTCAGATTAGCTCTAAAATCATCATAACTTTCATCCCTGCAAATTTCAAAAAAAGTTGCAAGGACCGTGTGCACTTCGAGCGCCATGGTCCCAGACATTTTTTCCGAAATTTTGGGAGACTGTCGTGATTGCATTTAACAGCTTAAACTAGAAGATTGGCTGATTTTACTGAAAATTGCTACCTCTAAAATTCAAAATCTTCTCTCTCTTTCTAGTGCATGAGTTTTATAACAATAAGCCCTACTTATACTATTCCCGTTAGACGAAGCCGTAGAATTAAGTCTTTCCGAGGTTTAATTACTGAGGAGATGGAACCTAATTTGAATAGCCTTTTTAACGAGGACATGGGTAATTCCTCTAATCCTCCTAATGATGAAGAAGCTCTCCATGAGGTTTCTGTAGAACAACTTTTGAAATTGGATAACCAATTTGACGATTTTCGACAATGGATGTCTCAAGAATACCCTGATAGTCAAGCTCTTCCTTTAATTGAGGGTCTAAAACATATGCTTCAAAGTGATAAGAATGGAATTGATATTTTGTGTGGTATTGCACACATTGTGGATTCGAATGTGATGCCTATGAAGAGTTGTGCCGAAACTTTGGGTTATACACAACCTCCTACTCAAGTCAATCATTCTATTCCTTTGACAACTCCTATTGCTAGCATACCTACCTTTACATCAAACATAATGACTACTTCTATACAAGACATTCCCCCTGTGATCACCAGTCATGGGGGAAATCCTTCCTCTTCAATTAACCCTCTTCCTTCATTCAATCCAACTTCTTCATTCATTCCTTCAATGAGTGTTCCTATTATATCTCCGCAAATGAACATGACGCAAGGGGGCAATTCACTTAACCATTCTATTCCTCCTTGTAGTGTTCCTCCTGTCCAATCATCTCCTATGACTAATTATCATAGTGTCCCGCCACCTTACTCTTTACCTTCTTTCAATAACATAACACCTCCATCTCAATCTAACACATCTAAAACAAACTCTTCGACTGAAGCGACCATTAATAATCTTGCACAAACTGTCTCTTCTTTACAGCAACAAATTGCCTCTATGAATCAATCTAAGTTTAGTGTGCCCACATTTGATGTTGCGAGCCCACTTTCTCTTGACATTGTCCGAGCTATCCCTCCTAAACATGTTGAAATCCCGCATTTGGAGCTTTATAATGGTAAAGGTGATCCTCTAACACATGTTAAGACTTTTCAAACAATTTGTACTGATTTTGCTTATGACCAAAGGTTGCTTGCAAAATTGTTTACTAGAACATTAAGAGACAAAGCCCTACAATGGTATTGTTCGTTGCCTTCTTATTCTATTACTTCTTTTGAACAACTTGCAAATGCTTTCATTCAACAATTTCAAAACAATATAAGTCCTAAAGTTACTTTGATTGATTTAATGCATTGCAAACAAGGTGTTAAAGAAAAAGTGACTGATTTCATTGGTAGATATAAGCATTTGTATGCTCAAATTTCTTTTCCAGTGCCTGACAATGATATTCAAAGAATCTTTATTTCTAATTTACAAAAAGATATTCAAGACAAACTTCTGTTTTCTGAGTTTACTTCTTTCCAACAGTTGTGTGCAACTCTTCACAATTATCAACTGACTGTGAGTTAAATGGAACAATCTCATCCTATGGCTCCGAGTGATAAGGGTGATAGCAGTCAACAACCATTTGGGAAGTTTAAACCGAACAGAGATTCCATCAAATTCAATGAAAACATCATCAACAACAATGTGAATGCAACATCAAGTGTGCCTCCTATTTCTAAGTTTTTCAAGAAAGAAAGAAAGTATACTCCTTTGAATGAATCATTGCATAGTATTATGAATAAGTTATTGGAACAAAATGTGCTTACTCTTCCTCCTATAAGGCAAATTGATCCTGCAAAGATTACTTCACCTTATTTTGATAACAAATCTTTTTGTCAATTTCATCGTCAACCTGGCCATGATACTGAAAAATGTTTTGCTTTGAAGGGTAAAATTCAAGATTTGATTGATAATAATACTATCTCTGTTTCTGGAGTGAATGATAAAGGCAACACATCTGTAGCTCCTCCTAACCAAAATCTTTAGATTTTTACTGATCCATTACCTTCTCATACCTCTAATGCAATTGAGACTAATGATTCCTCTCTCTCATCTGATGGTCTTGTGTCTATGACTCCGAATGTGATTAACTTTGTAGAGCAGCAAGAAAACCTTAAAGAACCTTCCATCACATTTGATTCTAGTGAAACTATTAGAGCACCTGATGGTCCTTTATACATAGTTGCAAAAGTCAAGAATACACCTTGTCGTGGAGTGCTTATTGATCCTTCGTGCATGGTTAATGTTATTACTGAAGAGTTTCTTTTTACTTTGCAATTGAATCAAGTGATCTATGACAAAACAGATGTGATAGTGAAATTATTTGATGCATTTTCTTCTCCTGCGATTGGTTCTATTACATTACCTATTGAAGTTCATAACAAATCCCTTGATGTGAACTTCGCTATTATTCCTTCACCTGAACAATTTCATGTGAAGCTTGGCTATCCTTGGCTATCTTCCATGAAAGCTATTGTTTCTCCTATTCACAAATGTTTGAAATTTCCCCATAATGGTGAAGTTGTTACTGTCAATCATAGTCTCTTTAAACCAACTGAAAGAACTTCTGGCGTTCCTATTGATTATTTTTGGCCTAAACAATTCCAATCTCTTCCTCCGCGAAGTGATCACCTTTTCAAATCTTATCAAAAGTGGAAAACAGATATGATCCTATCTCTAAGTGAACCTAGAACACCTAAACTTGATATTCCTATCATTCTTGAGAAGGAAGTTCTTCCTTTGAAAGATAAAACTAATGTCTTTCCTCAAGAAGATTCCCAACCCGTCCCTATGGATGTAACTATGTCTATGCCTAATAAACCTTCTAAGAGTAGACCTATACCTCCTCGTCATGATGGACTTGGTCTCCTTCCTAAACCAAATATTCCTCCTTTATATGGAGCAGTTCCTCCTCCTTCCTTTTATAGAGAAAAGAGACCTTCCTCTTCTCCTATTATCCAGCCTAAGAGACCACAACCTAAACACCCAAGTGATAAGGATGAGAACATTCCTCCTCTTCAATCTTCTCCACTTCCTACTAAGACTAGACAAAATTGTTCTGCACGTGAATGCCGACGAAAGTGTCGTCTTAGAGCTCAAGCAGCTGCTTCTCAAACTTTACAATCTCCAAAAACACCTTCAACAAGCATTATTCCATTTTCTCCTCAACCAGAAATTGAGCCAAAATCTCCTAAACATAAGATGCATGATGGTCTTGATCCTGTGTGAGTTAAAGATCCTATTTTTATAAATCTTGATGATGATATAGATGAAAATGTTATTCATGATGAAAATGTTGCTCCTCTTGCTTCTGATAGTGAATATGAACTTGTTGATATTGATAACCATTTATCTAACGAATTTTCTAAAGCACTTATCCTAGCTCCTAGACAAGAACAACGTGGCTTGGAACATGAACATAGCCCTTGTTTGGATCTTGTGATAGCTCCATTTGCTGTGTTGGATGTTCCTCCTCTAGCATGTTCCCTGCCTTCCCGAAACATTGATCAGCAAGATCGGGGGGTAGATGACGTGCTAGACTAGTTTCATTAGCATAGCAGATTCTCTCCTCCTCTCTTTTGTTACTTCTTCTATGTGTTATTCTCATTCTTCTATTTGTTTTCCTTAGTGTTGTCTACTTGAGGATGATGCAAAGCATTGAGATCTCTTTTGGTCTCTCTCATGTTGACTCAAAAAACACATGTGTTCCCTTCTTCTAGGTGACCTTCCTTGATTGGGGAATGAAGAACAATCATTCATACATACATATGATATATACGTGAATTATCATACAGCATACTGACCCCAAGGAAAGTGAAGTCACCTTGTGCTTTATGTTTGTGTCTATTATCCTTGGGTTTATCTCATACTTGGGGGCTAAATCTTTGTGATAACATCCTCCTTTCCCTTCTCATTTCTTATGTGTATCACTACGTTAAATCAATCACCCCTGTTGAGGCGTGTGCGATCGCTTTAATGTAGGGGGGCATACACCCTGTCTATCCCTTTAAGATACTCAAAAATTTCTTGGCGAACTTAGCTTTGCCTTGAAAATTTTTGGTATTTCTCTTGCATGACTCATAGTGAGGGAACCTTACTACTGACAGTCATGGTTCTCCCTCGTGATCTTCCCTTTTACTTTGTCAATCGAAGTCGTAAGATCCTTAGTCCACTGGGGGCTTGGTGTATCTTGCCTCGACGTGGTGAAAGTCTTTCAATGTTGTTTCCTTGTACTTTACCGGAAGTATGAGCATACATACTCCCGCTAAAGTGGGGGCTAAATGTAGCATCCTAAAATTGTGACACTTGCAATTTCGACTGCATTTCAGTCTTCACAATGGTGACGCAACACGGAACCTGAATGGAGACCCCGAAACCTGATTACGACACTAAAAACTGCATTTTCTTGCACCCTGGCCTGAACCTCCTTTGCACCCTGCTATCCCGGGAGGTGGGACCAGAGCGCCCAATGCCCTGGTCCTTCAGGACCAGGGTGCCCAGTGCCCTGGTCCCCCAGGACCATAGCACCCAGCGCCCTGGTCCCTGGCCCTAGTTTGGGCCCGGTCTCCTATGGGGCTTCGGGTCTTTTTGTTTGCAAATTGGAAAATTATCTTTCCTTGTCGGCCCAAGGTCGGAAAAATCAGTCTATCAACCCTAATTGGCAAGTATATAAACTACATTTTCCTCTCCCATTTGGGTGGATGAAAAAAAGAAGGATACATGTGAACATATGTGGAAACGATACTCAAACATTCAAGCATTCAAGCATTCCTTCTAAGTCTCCATTCAAGGCTAAGTGTTGCATTCAAGACAAGGATTCAACCATTGAAGAGGAGATCACATACTACATACTACATACAACATACAACAACATCTATACCTTCACATATAAGGATACAAACATCCTTACAACAAGGTATTAGTACTTGTTTTACATTACAGACATTTACATTTACAGCATTTCTCATTACTTGGTTAATTCCAAAACCGGGGTTTGACCTAAAGGCAAACCCCTAATCCCTAACCCCCCAATCGTCTTCTCTTTTCTGTGTGTAGGTTGCAGGTATGCGGCTGAAATTGAAGATCTGGAGTCCTTGTGCAGAGACGAACAAATCCCCCTTCGTTTCGCGGATTTTTCGAAGGACCGTGTGCACGCCGGGCGCCATCATCCCATCAACTTTTGCTCAAATTTGCAGGACAGCACCATATCGACATTTTACTGCTAATTCCAGGTCCGCAGCTTCATCCTATATCCCTATCTCAGTTTATAAGCGAATCTTTCTCACTTTCTATGCATTCCTAGCTTAATCATTCTATCAACATTCTTTACAAAAGAGGGTAGCCTTGCTGTCTTAACCCTTGAAACTCATTTAGAATCCAATCTTGCATAGTGTGGGATTGGATCTTGTGGGTTTCAACCCTTCTTTTGAATGTAAAGTCTCCCAAGTGAAAACCGTCAACCCTAGCAACCTCCCTTCTCTCTCCTCGGAGTTGGAAGAGGGGAGAGCAACTAGGGTTCGATCATTTTTTTTCCGCTTTACAGCACCTTTATATCCCTATTTTATTTTTATAATTTCCTATAGCTTTTTGTGTTTTTATCAGTCTATTTCATCAATTTATGTGAAATTTTAAGCATTCTTTAAGACCTAATTATCCTACACCTAAAAAAATCAATCAATTATTATGAAAAAAAAGGAATAGTGACCTAGTTCCTTGACTCTATTTGAGTAAGAGTTAGGTTCCCAACTAACCTAACTACAAAATAATTAGATTATTGAATTTAAATCTTATTTCCTAAGGACTGCCCCTTAAGGTTTACATTCTAAAGAAAAACAAAAAAAAATTATATCAGCATTAGCCTAAACTTTTTGGTCTAGGAAAATGGCTTGATTATCCTACATTTCGTTGCATCAACCCAAACTCCTCTTGTCTGGGTAATGTTCCAACTCTGCATAAGTATCAACCTAAAATTCTTGGTCTAAGAAAATATCTAATTATCCAATAATACTTGTGAATTGAGACATACACATTATCCACAACCATATCACTCTTCTATGTCTACAGGTCAAGGAAAAGTCAACTATTTGAAAACTAAAACAACTATTTTGCAGATCAAGACAAACTCAATTACCTACAAACCAAAAACAACTATGATCCCCCCTTTCTACATGAAGGGATTTAGAAAATAAAATTGTTGCTGCTTCTTATACAATGAATCATCCCTGAGTGATAAGCTAGCTCGAGATGGTAGATATTATTTCACCTCCATTTTGTCTAATATCCAATGTGATTATCTTAATCCTTACCTATCATAGATATCACTACATTCTCAAAAGACCTAATCAAAATAAATAAAATGTATGACCATTATCAAATAAAATTTGACACAGTGTTGGACTAAACCTTTTTTTTTTAATCATGCCACATCAATCAAATGATTGCACATTGATTTTTCTTAATCTAAAAAGTAAAGCTGAATTGTAATAAAATGATTCAATATCCCTATACAAATTAAACATGACCAAGTATTGTTCTATTTGTTAGAATTATTGCAATGCTCTAGCACAATAAACAATCAACCAATGATTATTGCCTTTTGCAACACCATTACTATGTGAATCTTTCAGCCAATATATAAGCAATAACTGCAAGATATTATTTTATCACATACTTGAATTGTATAGTATTTACTTGAATCCACAATAGACATCATACTCAACAAAATATAATCACTAAATCCATAATAGATTTTATTTAGGGTTTGATAAACTAGAGCAAGCAACATAAAATAATTCTTCATGTAACAAATGAAGAAAAACAAGATTTCATACACTCCAAACCAGTATCAATAGGATGAAAATATGCACTTTACATGTCTATCAAAACATGCTATATAACAATTGAGGGATATGCATAATAGAAAATTATATCTCCACCCTCTTTATTATGCTATTGTAGTCACATAAATCTGTCCAGCTTAATTAAATAAATATTCGTTATTTATTTGATTAAAAATCTACTAGCCATCAGTTAATTAAATTAATATTTAATTAATTCATCCCCAAACATTCTTCTATTAATTAAATAAATTATTCAATTTATTTTAATTAATTCATTAAATCAAATTCCATTCAATTAAATAAATAAAATCTATTTATTTAATTAAATCCCCTTTTCCTCTTTTAAATAAATTAAATAAAACATTTATTTAAATCATTATCCCCACCCCACTTGCATTTTCCTACAAATGCAACTTGCACACATTTATTGAAATAAATGAATTTTTATTTTAAATAAAATCCTATTTTCCCTCACCCACCAAATCCACTTGCAAAATCTAATCCCCTTCTAGATTCTTCTAACCCCTTCCTAATTAGCCTAATCCATCCCCTAATTATTGTCACATTCCTAAGCAAAGGGAAGTCACTTCTCAAAGCCTAAAAGTCTTGGATAACCTTTGAAAGCTTCCAACCTTCAACCACTTAATCCACAAAGTCTTCAAAAACCATTAATGGTTAAACCAAACCCTCCTACATGGTTAAAACATTTGTTTTGACTCAACCTCTACCCTACCCAAGGGTCTCATCAAGCCTTTAATGCTTTGACCATGATTATCTCTTAATCATTTGCACAAAGGTTTATCCTTGGATTAACTCTTAATCCAATGGGTAATCTTAATTTAGACTTGACCCTTACCTTCTAGATAACCATGAGGTCTTCTCAGGCATTCAATTCCTCCAACCCCTTTCTTTCAACCCAACCCTATGTTGACACTTGTCACCATTTTATTGGTGCAAATTGTGCACATGGATCCCCAACTTTCAAGCTTGACCCTTGATTAAACCCTTCAATCCTGTCCATCCATTGCTCCATTTTTCCTATAAATAGAGCCCATTCCTTCATAATCCAGATCCGGAAAACTTGTATGCAGTTAGGCTATAGACATTTTTAGAGAGCATTTAGCATAAGCAATCTAACATCTTATCATTTTGGTTAAAATATATCATTTTAGCATCAATAGATTAGTATTAGCTTTTCATTTCACATTTAGAGCTATACTATAATCTCAATCCTCCATAAGCATCTATAGTGCAAAAAGCTGCTGAGAGCTACACTATTTTGGAACTTGGAGAGGAGAGGAACAAGGGAGAAGAAGCTAAAGCCATGCTAAGAGGCAGTTGGAGATGCGTCATAATCTTTGCTTTGTTTATTAGATATATTAGCATGCTTTTAGTGTCTCTTTTGGTATGCCTTTTTAGATTAGTTTTTGGTTGACTAACACTAACAGTTTTTGTGTCTTTGGTGTTGTTTATCAGTTGCTAACCTTGTGCCATTTAGGAGGGCATCATTTGGTGAACCCGACGTGAATTGAACACCAAAAACATATCCTTTTTTTTAACTAACATGTTTTCTTGTTGAAAGTGCCACATAGGTCGCGCTTCGGCATTATTGAACACATTCTAGCGCTACCGACACTTTTTCTTTTAGCGCTATTGTCCCCACAATAGCACTATTGTAAAAGTTTCAGCGCTTTTGACATTATTCTAGCGCTTATGTTCTTTTTCTAGTGCTATTGGAAAACTTTTAGCGCTTTTGCCTCTTTGTTTCTCCTATTATTTCAACGCTTCTGTGTAAAGTAGCGCTTCTGTCAAAACACAGACTAGCGCTATTACAACAGAGTGTCGTCCAAATCACCTTGTAACCAATAAATGGAAATTCTTAGGCTTGTGGAAGCCCCCCTTGAACATCGATTTTACTAACTCATTTTTGTTCATGCAGGTTAAAAACTCACCATAAAAATCACAAATTTGTCCTTTGGTGCTTAAAAAACTTGAAAAACACAAAACAACAAATTTTCATTGTTTTCTAGTTAGGATTCATCTTTATTTTGGTGTTTAAAATCAACACACAAAGTTTCTTTCCTTGCATCAAATCTAAAAATCACAAGCCACACTTCAATTTTGGGCAAGTAAAAAGAACAAACCACTTGTTTTAGATTTTTGCAAAAATGCATTTTTACTTCAAGCAAACGTGTTTTTCATTAAGTTGACCAGGATTTTCGAATTCTAGATTACACAACACATTTCTTTTGAAGTTAAAAAGAACACCATGCCTGTTGGAGCAACATCTCCAAATAGTTAAAACACATTTTGCAATAGTGGATTAAAAAGAACAAGTGTTTTACGTGTCTGGCACGCTTGTGCAAACAGTCAGTTGAGTGGTCCTACCTCTAACACACACTATCCTCTCCCTTGGCTCTCATGGTCCTAGGTGCAAGAGAAAAGTGTTAGTAACACTCAAATTTTATCTTTTTAAGAGAGGCCTGCCAAGGGATCGATACTCTTGGGAACGACCTTGAGCGGTAAATCCTTCGAGCCGCTATAGAAATCAGGTGAGAGTGAAAGCTGTAGCCTTGGGTATAGCTGTTCCTACAGTGTAACTGGCTGAAAGGACAAATGGGCCCCACCACCAGTTACAGGCTCTTAAGTGAGTCACTGCAGAATGAACTTATGTCCAAAAACATCGAACATGACTAAACACCTTTAAGTAGTAGCCCACCTGTTCTATTGATTGAGGATATTTGAGATATAATTTAGTGCAAGAGCATAGATGGTTTTTCTCCCAAGATACTCACCATACATATTTCCTTGAGTAGAAACATATCTTTTTGAAAAGTCACTTGTGGCTTGATAAAAGTGGTGACTCCCCCATCATAGGGATCATCTATTTGTTATGCTTGTGCAAGACTTAGTATATCACATCCTTACCTACCATGACGGGATTCATAAGGTATGTAGTACCAAAGTCGAAGAAATATCAAGATGTGGGCTAAATTTATCACAACAGGCCATTTGACCTTAGGGATAAAAAGTGTTTGAAGTGTGTTCATTTTAAAGCCCTAGTGAAAATTGAGCCGACTTCAGGCTTTGGAAATACACCTTAAAATACATCTAAAGGAAGGGTCATATACAAGTCCAAGGATTGGGTTGATCTAGACCCATAACTCATTTGTGCCTTTTCGGCAACATTCTTGTGTTTGTGTGCTTGCTTTGTTTTCTTATCAAAGAAAAGTCAGAAGATCAATCCCAAAAGAAAATTATTCATCCAACATTTCTCAAAAACAACCAAAAATACCAAAAACAAAGTGCAAACAACAAAGAGTCAAATTTTATGACCATTCTTCACATCTTGCGAAAGAAGAAGTATCATCAGAATATCAACTTGAAAAGAAGACCATTAAGCTCAAAGGCTTTGATCAAAAGGAGGAAATTCTTCTATCTCAATAGACAAATTTTTGTCTCACATAGAGTCTTTCTACATCACATGCGTCTATACCTTCAAGGTAAAAAAAATGAGTTTGATTCAAAATCATTGAACCGCAGAGCTTTTATGCAATATAGAGCTCTGAGTTATCACAAAAATCAAGGAGGAAAGATTAATCCCAATTTCTTCCCAAACATCTGTATCACATACAACACAGCTCGCGAAATACCACCAACACCTGAAACGGAAGAGGTAGAGTTTGTCCCATTCGTAACACAAAGTTTTTATTGAAAGTTGAAAACGTTTCATCTATCATCTCATTCATACATCATCATTCCATCATCAATCCGTCCCAACTCTCAAAACGTTAAGAGGTTCTTGTCCCAAGATTCCTTTTTAGATATTGCTTGAATCAAAAACATCACATCACTTTTAGATTGTTTCTACATCTAGGATAAACTCATCCTAAGAGACACATCTATGCAGGTTAAAACTAGTTCATGAGTGAATCCTCTCATTGCTAGGTAGTCAAAATCTGTAACACATCTCAGATTTCTCTACACCTTATCACATCCAAACTTATCAAACAAGCAAGCAATTCAAAGAAGGAATTTTTGGTTACATCTACTTTAGAGTGCTAGAGATCTACATACCACCAATCCACTAATCATCAATCTTTCATTAAACAAAAACTCATCATCATTTTCAATCAACTTCACACAATACTTGCAAACAAAATGGCTCAAACCCGATCACGGTCAAGGCAATGAGAAATAGAAATTGAGGAAGAAGAAGACGAAAATCTCAATGAATTTCAAGAAGCACTTGGAGGAAATATGAATGACGAAAAACCCAAGTACTCCCACTCCTGCAACAATAGAAAGGGCCTAGCATAACCCTCTCTTTAATAGACTGTTTGACGAAATACTCAGGAGTAATGCGGATGCTCACTTCTTAAAACTTGCTCAAGAAGGAGTCAAACTCCCCTTTGACTTTGATCTTGCCCTATTAAGACAAGCATCAGAAAGACAAAGTCGCCATGAGGAGGAAAGAGGTAGAGATCACATCAGATATAACATTCCTCGAGGTAACCCACCACCTCCTCCTCCAAATGAAATGGAGATGTTGCGGCAACAAGTAGAGAATCTCGCCCAACAACTCCATAGTGGTGTTAAGACCAATCAATTCTCACTTAACGACATCTGTCCCTATCCATTTGATAGGAATCTTTATATGCCACCTTTTCCATGAGGATTCGAAACACCCAAATTTGAAAAATATAGAGGAAAGGGAGATCCCCGTGATCATGTCCGAGAATTTCATTCCGCTTGCCTCGAAGTGGCATATGAAGACACATATATCATGCGCCTTTTTCCTCAAAGCTTGGGAGGAGCAACCACATCATGGTTTTCTCGACTATCAGGTGGCATAAGAACATTTGAGGAACTCATCCAAAAGTTCCTAGTTCATTACTCTCATAACATTGAATGCGACATCACCATGGCTGATCTGTGCAATACCAAACAAAAACCAAGTGAACTATTCTCAGTATTCCTGCAACGATGGCGCCAAATGTCTAGCAGACCTTCTCTTCAGTTACCTGAACGATAATTAGTGGAAATTTTCATTTCCAACTTAAACGAAGAAATGGAATTTCACCTGGATGTCAAAGACACAGACTCTTTTAACGATATGATCACCAAGGGTTTAAAATGTGAAAGGGCACTCATCAAGAAAGGACTCATCAAAATCTTTAATGAACCAAAAGATGGTCCTCGCCTGCGCTTCAATAGTGATAAACCGAACTTCTGGAACAAAAACAAGAATATCGTCAATGATGGAGTTGTGGATGCTCGAACTATCCAAAATGCACAACCTGTGGTTCGGTTTGTAGGACAAAATCCTCCACCTTAGAATAACACAAATGTTCCTTCCAATCAAAGTCGCATCACATCTCATGATGAACCTAGACCTTGTCAGCAAAAACAAAAACGCACATACACTCCCTTAGGGGAACCCATTGAAATAGTATTGCGACAACTCATTTCTCAAAATTTGGTCACTCTACCTAAACTATCAAACTATGAACCTCAAGTCAAACTAGCATGGTGGCGAGATACTGAACACTGTGAATTCCATCAAGGAAGAGGACACAAGACAAGTAATTGTCACCGATTGAAAGATCTCATTCAGGATCTTATTGATCGAGGAGAAATTGAAATTGAAGGACATGACCCAAAAACAACCAATAATGATCATCAGATGTTCAAAAATCAACTTCCATCACAAGATCAAAGGGGTCCTTCCACTTCCAGGCGAGGCACTGATACCACTGATTATACACAGGCTGTGTATAATTACACTATAAATCATCTGTATGATGCCAGTGAACAAGTTGCAACTATAACCTTCAAAAATCCCAACTCAAATTGCAATGTTGTTATGCGTCATGGCAAAGTTACCATAAAGGCAGCTCCTCAAGGAACCACCTCCATCCCAAAGCAGTACAACCTTGTGGAACAGTTAGACAAAACACCTGCGCTTATATCCATTTTAGAGCTTTTACGCCTATCACCATCTCATAAAACAATCTTGGATCAAGCACTCCAAAAGGCGTCAGTCCTTGCAAACCTAAATACAGACCAATTTCAAGCCATGGTTGGAAATCTAAAGTCATCACCTTGTCTCACTTTTTCCGAAAGTGACAACTCTTCTTTCCAACAACCTCATAATGCTTCGCTACACATTGAAGGCTTTATCAACCAACACAGGATCAAGTGAGTCTTGATAGATAATGGAGCAGGCCTAAACATTTGTACACTACAGTTGGTCATAGCATTGGGATATGCAATAGAATCAGTGGATCCTCGCAAGAAGATCATGATCAAAGCCTATGACGATGCAGAGCGTTCATCCAAAGGAGCTATGGTACTCCCAATCCGAGTGGGCCCTGTGGTCAAACACATCATCTGTCAGGTTCTGGACCTTCCTCTGCCATATAATCTATTATTAGGGAGACCTTGGATACATGCCATGCAAGCCGTTCCATCCACCTACCATCAATGTATCAAGTTCCCACATAACGGTACAGAGATCACAATCCTAGGCGATGCAAATCCCTTTTCTTTTTGCCATAATATTGACCATCAACCAAAGATTACTGTCCCTAATAATAGATAGACCATTTCCTCTACATCATATATAAGCCCAACCTCTCTTGCCAATTCAAACACTACTATACCCAAGCAAGAAAAGCTTAAGATGAAAGTCGCAGAGGAAGGTCTCGGGGAATACAACTTGAGTCAACTTTTTTGTGTGGGACAAATACCCCTTTCCCCTAGAACATATGGTAAACCACAGCAGTTACTCCAGCAACCACTAATCACGCCCGCATGTGCCTTGACGCCTTTCATCCTTGGAAAGAGTCAAGAGGAAGAAACCCAAGATGAGGACCTAGCGGACTGGATCTATAAAGATCCCATCACCACTGATAAACTGCGAGTTACACTTCCTACGGAACAGTATGGCAAAGGCCTCCTCATTATGCAAAGAATGGGATATGATGGTCAAAGTGCTTTGGGATATTGCAAACAAAGACGACATGAACCTCTGCTGCCAGAATTCAAGCCCAAAGGTAATATAGGCCTAGGCTTTGAGAAAGAAATATTTCCTAAACTCAAATTCAAAGGACAACCCAGCAAATCATTATGTCAGCGTATAGAAAAGAGGAAACCTTTTATTATCAAAGCACCATCAAGCACTATCCCCACCACCCCATCGAGGCTCACAAACCCAACACCACCATCTATAATACCAAACATCCCACCAATCGAACCAGTACTCCCATCCACAGCACCCATCACATCAATAATACCAGTAGCAGCAGGAACTCTATCAAAACCCGCAGCAGCATCTATGGCACCGACAATATCAGCAAAAGCAACTGAGTCAATATTACCACTACTACTTGTGCCAGATTCCTTGATCTCCACCAAACTTCCTGCAGCACCGATCACTACAAAGGTCCATAACCCGATCACACTTGCGGTATTTAACTCAAACGACATCCCAGTATGGTATAGCAATCGGATGCTGGAAAGTGATTCAAAGACCGACTCACATGAGTGGGAATTTGATTCTGTACAGCTTAACACTTCAAATGAGAAAGACACATCACCACCTCCACCACACAAAGACATCCCTGTTTACGGAGAAGCACAGATAAAGACCACTTGGGTTCCTGAGCTGGAAACATCTTCCACAGACCCTACGTCTCATCCTACGCCTGATTCTAATAGGGAGAGTACCATCAACGACCTTCACCACACTGTCTTAACCCTCACTGATACATCTAACGCACTTAACCTAATCGATGAAGTAATGCCCATTATCTACCCTGAACTCATCGAATGGACCCAATCAAATCCCCCATATCTTGACCTCTTCCAAAATGATGAGGCTATCATTGATTTTTGGAATTAAGGGATAATCTACCAAGCGGGGATCACAAAGCTGGATTCGCCATTGAACTTAATAGTGCAGCATACTTCGGGGCGGATGCCAAACCCTTCAGTTGCAATAATATAACAATAAAACATGGATCTTCCAGTGAAAACCACACTATGGCACTATTTGATCTAACAAAAGTAAAAAGAAAGAGTGTATCCAATGGTGAAAACCTCTCTGAGGTGCCTGAGGATGAAGGGTTTGACATTCTCCCTACTAGTACATAACAGGAACGATCAATGATTCTTATCAAGGAAACCAATGAATACAATGTGGGGACTCCTGAAAATCCTCATATCATACATCTGGCATCTCTTCTCACTCCAGAGGAACAGCCTAAATTTATAGAGTTCTTCCAGCAGCGTCAAATCAACTTTGCATGGTCATATGCAGACATGCCTGGACTTGATCCTGATTTAGTCATGCATCATCTCACAGTAGCAGAAGGAGCCAAACCTGTCAAGCAGAAGCTTCGTAAGATGCATCCCCAGATTGCAGTGCTAGTCAAAACAGAACTCAAGAAACTCCTGGATGTTGGTTTCATTAGACCAATTGATTATGCAGAATGGATCTCCAACATCGTGCCAGTTGGCAAACCAAAAGGGGGCATCCGCATTTGTACTGACTTTAGAGATCTGAATAAGGCATGTCCTAATGATGACTTCCCCCTACCAAATATCGACATCATAGTGGATCTAACAGCAGGACATGCGATGCTTTCACTCATGGATGGCTTTTCCGACTACAATCAAATAAAGATCGCACCCAAAGATCAACATAAGACAACCTTCACATGTCCATGGGGCACATACTACTAGAATGTAATGCCTTTTGGTCTAAAGAATGCAGGAGCGACCTATCAAAGAGCAATGACCACCATCTTCCATGACATGATGCATACTATGATGGAAGATTATGTGGATGACTTACTAGCAAAATCACTCACTAGAGATGGGCATCTCCACATCTTAGATAAAATCTTTGATAGACTGGAACAATACCATGTTCGACTCAACCCAAAGAAATGTGTCTTTGGAGTGACCTCCGGGAAGCTTCTAGGATACATTGTCTCAACCAAAGGCATTGAGGTCGATCCAGCAAAGGTTAAGGCAATCATGGACATGCCACCTCCAAAGAATATCAGTTAGCTAAGGACATTACAAGGACGGCTTCAATCCATCCAAAGATTCATTGTACAATTGGCTGATAAGTGTCACCCATTTACACACCTGCTACACAAGAACATCCACTTTCAGTGGGATGCCCGATGCCAGCAAGCATTTCAGACGCTTAAAGACTATCTCATGAACCCACCATTGCTGATGCCACCAGATCCAAGTAGACCGTTGTTACTCTATATCTCAGCAACAAGTACAGCATTAGGTGTACTACTGGCACAACATAATGCAGAAGGCAAAGAGTGTGCTGTGTACTACATCTCTCGCACACTGGTTGGCTATGAACTCAATTACACACCTATTGAGCGAGCTTGCCTAGCAGTAATCTTAGCAGCCACTAAATTGCGGCACTATTTGCTGACACACAAGGTGCAACTCATCGCAAAGATTGATCCACTCAAGTATTTACTCAGCAAAGCAGCATTGACAGGTCGCTTGGCCAAATGGGTGATGATTCTAAGTGAATTTGACATTGAGTATGTAGACCGTAAAGCTATCAAAGGTCAAGTCATTGCAAATCAGTTGGTCGATGCACCACTCATAGGCGATCATCCCCTCATTTCCAATTTTCCAGATGAAGAGATATTCATGATCACAGAAGTACAACCATGGAAACTATATTTTGATGGCTCATACACTAGGCATGGCTCAGAGGCAGGCATTCTATTTATCACACCTCAAGGTGATAGCATCCCGAAGTCTTACAGGCTCACATTTCCATGCACAAACAACATAGCAGAATATGAGGCCTTGATCACAGGACTCAGGCTCACCGTACAATGGAAATTACAAGAACTACAAGTATATGGTGACTCACAACTAGTCATTCGACAAGCAACTGATGAATATCAGACCAAAGATGATAAACTCATGCCATATAAGCAAATGGTGGACATTCTAAAAACATCATTTACTACTATCACTTTTGAGCAGATACCAAGAGATCAGAATCAAGTTGCTGACGCTATGGCTACCATCGCATCTCTACTAGATCTTCCACAGAATTCAACACACTACGAGTTCTTGGTAGAACAGCTTTGGATCCCCGCTTATGATATCCCTGAATCTGAAATGATATGTCACCTTGTTGGTTCCGAATCCCCATGGTACGGTGAGTTCTACACCTATCTCCACGACCATACACTTCCTCCCAACCAATCAAATAACCAACGAAAAACCTTCATTCGCCAAACTGCTCGATATACCATTATTGCCGAAACCCTATACCGACGCGGTCTTGATGGTACTCTCCTTCGATGTCTAGAACAGGATGAGATAACAAAGGTTTTGGAAGAGGTACATGAAGGAATTTACGGGACTCACTCAAGTGGTCCATCACTAGCCAAGAAGATCATGCGAGCTGGATACTATTGGCCATCTATGGAAAAGGATTCCTACTACTTTGTCAGAAAATGCAAAAAATGTCAAGTTCATGGTGACCTGATACATGCACCAGCCCAGGAACTGCAACCAATCACGACACCGTGGCCTTTTTGTCAATGGGGCCTTGACCTTGTGGGTAAGATTCATCCATCTTCATCCAATGGCCATAAATTCATTATTACCACCACTGAATATTTCACAAAGTGGATCGAAGTTGTTCCACTTACTCAAGTCACCGGCAAGCAGATCGCCTCATTCATCCTCAACTACATCATCTGTCGGTATGGTGTGCCCATGTCCATCATCACAGATAATGGTCTTCCTTTCAAAAATCAGGATGTCCGTGAGCTTTGTGAGAAATTTCATATCCAACACCGCTTTTCCACTCCCTATTACCCACAAGGCAATGGTCAGGCCGAAGCATCCAATAAAAACATATTGAGAATCCTAAAGAAGAAAGTTAATGATGCCTGTCGTGATTGGCATGTTCGATTGAATCCAGGATTATGGGCATATCGAACTAGCATTCGAACCCCTACAGGTGCAACTCCTTATTCATTGGTCTATGGTGCAGAAGCTATCTTACCTATTGAGGTCGAGATACCATCATTACGAGTTTCCTTGCACAATCTCATCGATGATGAAGCATACAGAGTATCCCATCTTCAGGACTTAGAGTTACTTGATGAGAAGCGACAAGCTGCATACAATCACCTCAAAGCCTATCAGCAGCGCATGAGTAGAAGCTACAATCACCGAGTTAGATCTCGTACATTTGAGGTAGGTGATCTTGTTCTTCGAGAAAATCCTCACAACCAACCAAACAGAGAACATCAAGGTAATTTTGAATCAAATTGGCTTGGTCCATATGTTGTCACTGCTGTATTCGGGTCCAAGGCATATCAGTTGGCTACATCAGATGGAGAACCGCTCACAGATCCAATCAATAGCATGCACCTCAAATAGTTTTATACCTCATATGGTGTACAAGGCATCAGGCTCCCTTGCATATCAGAGAATACCAAAAACATTCAGAAAAATGTCCTAAAGAAAATACAAAAACATTCAAAAAAGTAAAGAAAAAATCATGCATCCAAACGGTTAACAACCACTCCGGTGGCACCTTGGGTAAGTGCGATGGCGAAAACCTGGCAAACAAGCACTACTCATAAAGGCAATGGCTCCAGTATCTTTCAGGCTCATTGTGATCACATTCATACATACACACATCCATCCATCTAACCATGGCTTGTTATAAATCTACAAATCCAAGAAAGTACTACATGCATCCTGCATCCCGCTTTTTCATAAATCATGTCCAACTTGGGGGCAATGCCCTTACAATCTAGATGATGGAAGTGGATTCTACATTACTGGTGATTCATTGGTAAAAATATTCAAAAATGACTCACAAAATCCAAAAACATTCAAAAATGACTCACAAAATCCAAAAACATTAAAAAATGACTCACAAAATCCAAAAACATTCAAAAATGTCTCGCAAAATCCAAAAAAATTCAAAAATGTCTCGCAAAATCCAATAACATTAAAAAATGTCTCGCAAAATCCAAAAACATTCAAAAATGTCTCGCAAAATCCAAAAAACATTCAAAAATGTCTTGCAAAATCCAAAAACATTCAAAAACTATTACACAAAATCCAAAAACATCGAAAAACCATCGAAAATCACACAAAAAAACATGACAACACCTTGTACATATTCATCCATGCAGATATAAAACAAACATTGACACAAACACTCACACAATGACCACTTATCAATCGACCAAAACAATCGACATCAACAATCCAAACTGTCTTTAAACAAGGATGCATCCTTCCTTACCAAAACAAAGACAAAAGTGACATTTTCTTTGACAAGAAAATTATGTTAAGCTATCAAATGCTTGGTTGATTCATGAGTAATTGATTTGTTTATCTGTATCGGAATCTTTCAGCATTATTTTGTATTGTTTGCGCATTATTTTCGATGAAGTTTTGGGGCATGTACTAATGGTGTCTACGTGGGAAGTTCACCAAGCTACGTGATCTTATGCCAAATGCAAATCATAAATCACTACGGCTTGCTGACTACAGCGTATACCTCGACCATATGAACATGAACCATTACCAAGGATCCATATTATTTTATTCTTTATGTATATATTGTTTGTTTACAGGTACAATGCTCATTCTTTGGTTCCTCCTCATCCAATTTGGATAAAGGTTTTATTTTCTTAGTACAGTATGCACTTGTCTCAGGATCTGATCAGCCTAAGATCAAGGAGGACGATCCAAGTCATGCATGAAGGGAGATAATCCTTGTCTGTTCTGCAAGCAATACTCTGGTCGACTTGACCCTTATATCAAGTCGTTTGTATTAACTTGCTATATAAAATCAATGAAAGGAATACTCAGGTCATCTTGAATCATTATGTCAAGATGCTTGTATTCTCTTCCAACATTTTAAAGCTCAGTGATGAAAATAGAGCACTATGGATCATCATTTCGCCTCATCTATTTATATCTTGCATTCCATTGCATATCACCCATCCATTCATTCATTCATATGTAGGATTTACATGCAAAAATGACCAATAAAGCTAGTCTTGGATACAATCACGATCGAGTACTCTGATACATCATCAATGCATCACGCAAAGTCTTACAAACCTTGCATTCCTCATGATCATATCATCCTCACATTTAGTTGCATCTTGCATTAAACATTTAGTTGCATCTTGCATTAAATATTTAGTTGCATCTTGCATTAAACATTTAGTTATATCTTGCATTAAACATTCATGTCATTTTTAAACTATAGTTCTTTTTCTTGACATTTAGTTTTCATCAAATTATTTGCATCATTGCATTAATCATAAAATATTTAGATTCATTCATAGGATCAAATTGTCTTTGATTGTTTTAAATCATTTACTAAGCATTCATATAGTGTTGATTATCCATCATCATTTTGTTATCCTTTATCATTTATTATGGTATACATTCATTTATCCATTTAGTGAAAAAGTACATTCATTCATCCATTCACTAAGTATCTTATTATACTCATTTTAGGATTCATTCACCTTTGCATTAATTTATCCTCTCTTTTTTAATTGCATTAAGGTGCAGTTATTAAACAAACCATAAGTTATAGTATCATCACATTATCCTTATTAAAACATATTTAAATATTTAGACTCATCAAATTCATTTGTTGCAAAACATTAGTTCATACCATTGTGAATATCCATTTTACATATGCGTTCATTTAGGCATTATCATATAAACATTTGTCCTTTACATTTTGTTTATCCATATTACATTCATCTAAACACATCTAAATGCATATCCATCCATAACATTGCATTTAAATCATCACATAAATCATCTCATCATTATATTGCAAATTGAAAACACCAAAATCCTGTTCGTAAATCAACATAAACATATATCATCATCATGGCATTACATACATAAAGCATTACATCAAAACCAATCATATATAAACCTGCATTTCATATGTCAATATCCCACATCATAAATCATCATAAAAATATGCATAAAAGAAACATCTCATCAAAATGCATACATGTACACACATCCATCTAAGCAATAAATCATCATGCATAAACATCCATACATAATCAAATGCATATCATCACAATATGGGATCTCCTCATATATATCATCTCATATATCAAAGTACAATGAAGTCTACAAAATCGGCTACCAAGAGCCATCCAAGATATAGTCCATAAATAAACAATGATACAATACATATATGCAAAAATGCTCTCTCAAATGCCGCTCTGGCCAGATGTTGTACCACCACCACCAGCGCCACTTGCTCTCCCACTGGTGCCTGCACCACCTGATCCATCTCTCTGTGGAGGCCTCATCGAATCCCCACTCCCTCTGGCATCTCTTGATCTCTCCTGCCTCAAAGGACCCATCACAGCCCCACTTCTCTATGCCCTCTATGATCACTCTGATCTTGCCTGCTGCATCTACGAATAGCTAAGAGCTCGCTGGCTAACTGGCACAACCTACTCATATAAGCCCCGCCAGTACTCTGTCTCTGCCTGCGCTCGCTGCATCTCCCTCATCACCTCCCCTGTAGGACCCTGTGCTCCTACCCGATCCGAACCCTCTCTTGCAGCTCGGCCAATCTCTCCACCGTAGTATCTCTCTCCCGTAGCACCACCGTCAGCTCTGACTCTCGTGCAAATAGCTGCACATCCCTAGCTACTACCTCCTCCTCTAAACTCTCTATCCGGGTCTACAAATGAACTATCATATGATCCCACAGATCTCCAGTAGCTCCCTCCCTGGTGTCCATTACTGCCTCACCTGTATCACCCTCTCCAGTAGGTCCCTCCCCTACACCACCCTCTCTAGTAATCCCCTCTCCTCTATCCATTGGGATCTCTCTCTCCATCCCCCTCCCACTCAGCTGCACTCCTCCCTGCATCAAAGGTCCCTGTGATATCTGAAGAGGTAGTCCACCTCTCCCTCTCCGCTACCTCTGCATCCCCAACCCACCTCCTCCTCCCCCACCTCCTCCTCCGCCACCTCCATCTCCTCCTCCTCCTCCTCCTCCATCACCTCGACCGCCTGCCCTCCTCCGTCCTCATCCCCATCCCCTCTCATCCTCAAACTGTGTGTACTCCTCTGTCACCCTTGATCGTAGATCCCATGGCCTCGCCTACAGCGTCCGAAACTCTACCAGTGCCTGATCATAAGGTAGCACTGGACCCCATGCATACCTCTCTCGAATCACCCGTGCATACTCCCCTAATCCGCTAGGCAGTCCCTGCTGCCGTCCGAACTGCCTCATCACTCGTCCCGGCACCTGTCTCTCCACATCATATGTAGTCCTCCCAATGAGGAATCGAGTCATGAACACATAAGGTAGTGCCTCTGCATCATCATCCCATGGCTCACACTCCATGTATGGCTGCCATATCACTGCATCTAAGTCATCCAATGCCCACCACCACCACTCTAACTTCCCCAAGTGGGGCTGACTCATCATGCCACTGTACATAAACATGTACGGCTGATCCACCGCACGGAATCTAAGGCTCACCGGTCGGGTCACTGGTAGGTGCTCCCATGCCCAAATATGTAGCAGCGTCATGCCCACTACTAAGGAACCCCTCCCCCGGTACACTACCTCGTGGAGCTCCTGATACATGTGCACCAACACGCACGGCCCCCATGCAAATCGAGTCCCCTCGGTCATCATCATCTCTATCACCTGTTCCCATCCCACTACCAAACCATGTGACCGCCTGTCTGGACACAAAAGACCTCCCACAATCCTTGATAAAACTGCTGGAAGAGGCTCATATAGTGCCGCTATATCCTCCCATGCGATCGAGGCATCGTCAATATATACGTCATCATCAAAAATCCTCTGACATGAAAGCGTCCCCCAAGATCTGTCATATGTGACCAGCTCCCCTCGAATCAGAATCCGCAGGATGCGCCACACGTCCTCCAAGGTCACAGTCATCTCCCCCTGTGCCAAATGAAAGGTGCACATCTCACTGTGCCACCGCTCTGCCAATGCTATGATCAATCCGTGATTCATCCGAATCACGAGCATGTGCATCACCTCGTAGAGACCAGTCGCTGCAATACAATCAATCTCCGTCTGCGTCAAGCGGTCCCGCAACCCCTATGTCGCAGGATGACGCTCGTGTAACTGCAACACGCACAGATCCTCCTATACATGGACATTCAACAATCACCATCAGTTGTTTTGTTGTCAAACTTTCTTAAGTTTAAACCTAGACTATCATCAGATATTTTGATCAAGTATCTTCGGGTCTGAACAGGTAAGCAATCATGGCCACCTAGACTTCAACGGGCATTTATCCTAACAAATGACCTAAGTCTCATCGGGTTGCTATAGTTCAAAACAACTCCCACTTCACCTTGCCATCTATCAATCATTAGCATCAGGAGATTTGTTTTGTCCAAAACTGGGGCATCTCTTTATCCTAAAACAACAGCACTATTTCATCAACAAAAGCGCTAGTTTTAAACAAAAGCGCTACAACCCTAACAAAAGCGTTCAAAAAGCTATACAAAAGCGCTACAACTACAAACGCGCTAAAACAGCTATACAATAGCGCTCCTTAACAACAATAGCGCTACTTAGTCAATAGCGCTAATACTTGCATACAGTAGCGCTAATTCAAAACAACAGCACTCAAACAAGAGCACAATAGTGCCATTGCGGCACAATAGCACTAGTTTATGGAGCAAAAGTGCCAAAACCAGAGTTCCAACGCTCTTGCTCCGACTTGACTTGGACTCAGCTAAAAACCTATCAAAAATGCATGAAAATTAAGTTTTTGAATTTATGTACCACTGGTCCGTAGTCCTCTGAGCACTGGAACTGTTGGACTCGCTTGAATCTATGCTTGGTGATTGGAAACAGCATCGTAGCTACTCCTTGCTCCTCCAAATGTTACTATCAGAGCTCTCATTTTCAACTGGTCGCGGTCACAAATGATCCTATTTTCACCCCTTTCACCCCATTTATACCCCTCGCCATCACCATCACTTCGCCCCGCTCATCGCCGTGGTCCTCGTGAACTTCTCGAGCCCCCCCATTTCTCCATGTTTCCCCCGATTTCTTCTATTTTTCACCAGTATACCTAACTTCTTCTCTTTTACCACCCTGCCAATTTTCATTCTTTTTCGAGAGATCGCCCAATTTTTTGAAATTTTTCGGCCCATCTCTCGAGAGGGCATACCACCCATTAAATTTACATTTTATAGGGCATTTCTTCACACCAGTTTTTCTTTCTTTGAAACGATGCGATAAACCACACCATCTGAAAGAGGGGCAAATGTAGTCACATAAATCTGTCCAACTTAATTAAATAAATATTCGTTATTTATTTGATTAAAAATCTACTAGCCATCAGTTAATTAAATTAATATTTAATTAATTCATCCCCAAACATTCTTCTATTAATTAAATAAATTATTCAATTTATTTTAATTAATTCATTAAATCAAATTCCATTCAATTAAATAAATAAAATCTATTTATTTAATTAAATCCCCTTTTCCTCTTTTAAATAAATTAAATAAAACATTTATTTAAATCATTATCCCCACCCCACTTGCATTTTCCTACAAATGCAACTTGCACACATTTATTGAAATAAATGAATTTTTATTTTAAATAAAATCCTATTTTCCCTCACCCACCAAATCCACTTGCAAAATCTAATCCCCTTTTAGATTCTTCTAACCCCTTCCTAATTAGCCTAATCCATCCCCTAATTATTGTCACATTCCTAAGCAAAGGGAAGTCACTTCTCAAAGCCTAAAAGTCTTGGATAACCTTTGAAAGCTTCCGACCTTCAACCACTTAATCCACAAAGTCTTCAAAAACCATTAATGGTTAAACCAAACCCTCCTACATGGTTAAAACATTTGTTTTGACTCAACCTCTACCCAACCCAAGGGTCTCATCAAGCCTTTAATGCTTTGACCATGATTATCTCTTAATCAATTGCACAAAGGTTTATCCTTGGATTAACTCTTAATCCAATGGGTAATCTTAATTTAGACTTGACCCTTACCTTCTAGATAACCATGAGGTCTTCTCAGGCATTCAATTCCTCCAACCCCTTTCTTTCAACCCAACCCTATGTTGACACTTGTCACCATTTTATTGGTGCAAATTGTGCACATGGATCCCCAACTTTCAAGCTTGACCATTGATTAAACCCTTCAATCCTGGCCATCCATTGCTCCATTTTTCCTATAAATAGAGCCCATTCCTTCATAATCCAGATCCAGAAAACTTGTATGCAGTTAGGCTATAGACATTTTTAGAGAGCATTTAGCATAAGCAATCTAACATCTTATCATTTTGGTTAAAATATATCATTTTAGCATCAATAGATTAGTATTAGCTTTTCATTTCACATTTAGAGCTATACTACAATCTCAATCCTCCATAAGCATCCATAGTGCAAAAAGCTGCTGAGAGCTACACTATTTTGGAACTTGGAGAGGAGAGGAACAAGGGAGAAGAAGCTAAAGCCATGCTAAGAGGCAGTTGGAGATGCCTCATAATCTTTGCTTTGTTTATTAGATATATTAGCATGCTTTTAGTGTCTCTTTTGGTATGCCTTTTTAGATTAGTTTTTGATTGACTAACACTAACGATTTTTGTGTCTTTGGTGTTGTTTATCAATTGCTAACCATGTGCCATTTAGGAGGGCATCAGCTATTAACTTCCTCTAATCTTTGATTTAGCCTTTTCATTATCCTGCCCAACTAAAATGACTGCTATTTTCTTTTTACATAATAAAATTAGTTAATTAAAAAAATTAATGTCTACTTTTACACACTTTCACCTTTCTTTACACATTCAAATGCCATGCCTCTATAGATTCCAACATTATTAGTTTTCAAAAATTTAGACACCTACTTTAATTTCTTTTCACGTTCGACATATTTTGAAGGCAACATCTATCCAATACTCAGATTGTACCATTGACCATGCTTAATAATTAATTGAAAAATAAACTCATATTTTAATTATTAATCAATTAAAAACATGGTCAATGGTACAGTCTGGGTGCTGCATAGACACAGGCTACTTTGAATGCCTCCTCTATTGTTGATAGATTGGCCTAATATTCCATTTATTTTTCCGATAGCTTGTAGACTCAAACATATAGGAACGTTACTGCTTTGATATTAATGTTGGATAGTGAAACAAAATAACATGGTCAATAAAATAAAAAAGATATTATATTGTTACCATTTTGTTCAATTATTATATCTAATGTATTGGTTTTATAAAGTCTTATTATCTCATAAAATTATAAAAGTAATTTATGAAAATAAATTTCTTAGTTGATCTAACTACAAACTAAACAAAGTAATTATATTATTAAAGGTAAACTTTAGTTCATCACACATTGATTTTAATTTTCTATCTATGTGCTTCTAAACAAAATTTTCAAAATATTTTTAAAAACTTTGATCAAGATATTGGAAAAAGTGATGCTAAGAGAGCAGATGATAACTCACATACTTCATCTTTCACATTCCTTTATCTCCGCGGGCTCATGCTTGAAAACATTCTTAGGTGGTTCTCCCCATTTTATACATGCCAATTAACCCAAACATGAAAAGATCACAGAAACCGGTGCCAAAGTAATGAACATTAGGGAAAATCTGTTGGGTATTAATGGGTTGGTGATCATAGTAATGTGATTTACAATGAATTAGTTGTGTTTTTTAAATTGAATAGAATTAAGATATTGTTTTTTTCAAAACATTTGAAAAGACTATTGATCTGATGTTAGGATCTGTGACTGTTGCACGTGAGATGTTAACTTTTACAATGATTAAATTGAAGGTCTTTAAATTAAAATTGTAATGCTTAAATAAACATCACAATAAATAAAGAGTTATCAATAGAGAGAAAGAAGACAAGACAAGGAAACACAAGCTGATAACGGAGTTCACCAAATGCTTACGTCTTCAGGTCTCTCTCCAACAGAGTGACCGGTCCTTGATTATGCTCTAGAAAAAGGTTACAAGGTCTTCAAATTGTTATAAAGTCTCCTCACATCTCCTCGAATGATAATTAATTATAAAATTCCTTCTCCAACAAGTACAACAAGCTTGGCTTCAAGCTCCCAATGCACAATGATGAGTAGTTCACTATCACAAACAAACTCTCCAAATCGTTTAGCTATCCAATAATTCTCTTACAATACTCTCCAATTCTCCCATGTCCTTCGATGAGTCTCTTTTTTCATGCTTCATCCATTCTTGCCTCTCTTTGTAGAGTACTTCCACCATAGCCTTCATTTCAAAAAAGGGATTCCAAAAATCTCTTTCATTGAGCTCGAGGTATTCCTGTTCAGTTACAATTTCTGACATCTTTGGTGGAAAGGTCCTTCGTTTACCGATCTCAAGATTATACTCTAAAAATGTGCCTTCACCTTGTGGGCTCTTAGATTGCGTTAACATCCACCTTTGCAAAGACTAGTCAAACAAGCTCTCATACCATTTCATCTGATGCGGAAGGGATCTATGACAAATGTTGCTAAGTGAATGTGCATAAAGTGAACAAAACCTTAATGCCTTAATCTTATCTGGAAAGGCATTAAATAATGGAGCAATAGGAATAATAAAGAGAGAGAAATATAACATAGTATCGAGAGAGAGAGAGAGAGAGAGAAAGATACAAATTTGATTATGGCGTTCGTCTAAGTAGACTACGTCTCCAGGTCTAACTCAATCGAGTGACTAATGTATTATTGATGCTCAACCTGCAGGAACATCTCATACTGCAATACAAACTTCTGTAGGACCACAAAGTCTTGTCTCAATTCCTCACTCAAATCACCTTGCACAGAAAGGCTCACAAATGGCCACAAGGCTGATTTACAAAGAGCGGGGAGACAACTTTGCCTAAAAGGCAACACTACAGAAAGACGAGCATCATTACATCTAAGAGAGAAAAATAATCTCCCTTCTTAAGAAATTCATTTACAAAATTTCCTACCAAATTCATAAGTTTAAAACAAAAAAGATTAACCCAGAAACAATGAATTAAGGGGAGCCCATATTAATTAAAACAAGCCTGATTATTAAAATTTGAAGGGCTTGATTTAGTTAATATGAAATGTATATTTGTTAACCCCTATTTAGCAAATAACATTCTATAAAAAGAGGGGTAAGTTGTGAGTTTGGAACGGGAGAAGAGAACTAGTAGAGATTACTTTCTCTCAAATGGGAAGCATTGGAGAGGGGGAAGTTGTGAGTTTGGAATGGGCGAAGAGAACTGACACAAATTACTTTCTCCCAAATGGGAAGCATTGGAGGGGGAATTTTGTAAAGGAATTTCTTAAGAAGTGAAATTATTTTTCTCGTCTTTCTGTAGTAGTGCCTTTTAGGCAAAGTTGTCTTCCAGCACTTTTAAATCACCCTTGTGACCGTTGGCGAGCCTTTCTGTGCAAGGTGATTTGAGTGAGGAATTGAGTCAAGACTTTGTGGTCCTACAAAAGTTTGTATTGCAATACGAGATATTCCTGTATATTGAACATTAATAATACATTGGTCACTTGGTTGAGTTAGGCCCGGAGACGTAGTCCACTCGAACAAACTCCGTAATCAAATTTGTGTCTTTCTCTCTCTCTCGATACTGTGTTATATATCTCTCTCTTTATTGTTCCTTTTGCTCCATTATTTAATGTCTTTCCAAATAAGTTTAAGGCACTAAGGTTTTGTTCACTTTATGCACATTCCCTTAACAATGTTTGTCATAGATCCCTTCCACATCAGATCAACTGTGGTTACATCCACTGAAACAGTTTATTAATTTTCAAGGCCCGATAGCGAGTTAACTACAGCTGAGCCAATAATGAAACCCAACGAAGCCTTTGTAAATTTGCATTGTCAATTGGAATGTGATAACTTTTTGTTTCCTCGGCAGATTTTCAACCATCACGTGAGGGTAGTGTTCTTCCATAGACTTTAGTTGTTTCCAGTGACTCTAAGTTCATGCGTAACCTTAGATTCGAGAAACTTTTATATTTCCCAATCATTTGATTTCTCTCACTTGCCTAATTTGGAATATATGTTTGTTAAAAAGCTTGCTGATTGATCGCATTCAATCAGCATGCTTTGACTCATTAACTTCGACAAATTTGTTTGTGCCAAATCTGCTATGGTGCATTTCTTGAGATCGGGTTTCTTTTAGGCATTTTGTCAAACAATTTACATGCCCCTCCTATACTCATATACCTTTCCAGACATGTATAGTCGGTGACTACGACAGTAGTATTTTGTTACAAAATTCCTTTCCAATGTGCCCATTCTGTGCAGTCCAATCATGGAAGTTCGCTTTATACGTCATTCACATTTGCTGAAATTCTCTAAAGCATTTCAACGAATTTTGCGTGCAGCTTGCAGGATGGGTGACGATCTTAGTTGCAGGAGTACGAAGAGAATTCGAGTCTTTCAAAAACATGTACATGACTCGGGTAAGTCTATGTACTTTTTAAAACCACCTTGGTATATTTATGGAGGACAGAGGCATGAAGTGGGGCCACAAATAAAGTTTTGCATGTGACAACTCCATGCACGACTTCTTTTATGTTTTGCCAAAGTCTTTGTGGAGTTGGAAGGGGTGGGGAAATATGAAGTGGAAGTGCATGATGACTTTATAAATTATTGTTGTCTATAATGTGAGTGTACCTGTTGCTTTTAATCTTTTTATAAATATATTTCATAAATTGAAATAAATAGGTAGATTGTGAAAATCAATCTTTATTCAATAAAGTAATCAAATGATGACACTCGAGGTTTGGATAGCAACAACATGAAAATCTAAAATTCATATGGAGATCCTCCTTCTTTATGATACCAAAAATCAACCTGTTAACCATGCTTAGTAAACCTAACTATTGTGAACTTATAATGACAATAAACAATTATTAACATCAACATAAGATAGCATCAATAAGACATAAATCAACAGCATAACATGGATACATAACACATGATTTACGTGGAGGAACCCTTGTAGGAAAAAACTCCACCAAGAAGAGAGGACAAGCTTGCATTAACAACAATAAAAGTGCTTAAAGTATAATCACTTCCTTTCTCCTATTTTCCTCCATCATAACGGTACTTACACACATGTGAATCACCTACTTGTGTCTCCCATTCGTCTTTTGTTCCTATAGAGAAATCTACATTCAATTGTTATGCTTAGTTCTACACCCAAAAGGTTGTATTATACAATGGCAAGAGCTCTAAAACCACCAATAAAGGTTCCCATAGAAGACTCTTCATTCCTCATGACCACAACCCTTGGAATACCTCCATAGGACTTGAAAACGCATTGCTTTAGGTTCCAACATGGACACCTATACTTCCAAGATAAACACTACATTAAATGTAATAAATGACTAGAAATGAAGAGACACCTATTGCCTCTTCCATGCTCCCACTTAGAGAAGCCCATAGGTCACTCTTTTGTCAATTTTTAGATCATTAAATATCCTATTCGAGGCATCCATAAGTGGAGAAAACAATATTAAATATTTGTGTTCACAACCTAGTTTTACTACTGCTAATGGAACCCTTCATCCCTTATGAATGTAACACTAATAATGATGAGAATAAAATATTACAAATTAGTTTTTCAGTACATCCTAAGTGCCTTATGACACTATCCAAGCATGTTGGAACCATGTCATGGGATTTAAAAGGTAGGTGACACCTTAGTCCTAATAGTATCAACCCAAGCTTTGATTAATTATCAATCCTTAAATCTAACTCTATTCCATATTTGGATTCCCTTGATCTAAACCCCTCAGACGCCCCTCCCCTTTTTTTTCCTAAAGATCATTCCATAGAGAAGGGAGAGGTACCAATTTTAAGGCGTACCCACACCCTACAAATTCTATGCATTAAACTTCAAGAAAAGATGGAGGAGCTCTACAAAGAGCTTAATACCTACACGAGGATCTCTAAATTTGGCAGTTGGCCCAAATGCATGTGGCCAAGAATAACATTCAAACCCTAGAGATGCTAGTTTTTAGAAGGCTCGGGATTGGCTAAAAGAATCCATCCATGAGGATGCTTGGGAGCTAATAAAAAGAATTGCTAACACTTTTGATAACATTGAGAATGACCAAGAAACAAATGTAGGACATAAAAATTTATGTGGATTTTGTAAGGAATCTCTACCTTGATGAGGAGGTTGCAAAACTAAAGAATTTTTATTTTTATTTTTTTGTGGGGGGTGGGGGGTTCTATTGAACAATATCTAGGAACCAAATGATTAGTATAGGGAATCAGTAAAAGAAATGACTTCTATTTATCTTTTATAGCAAGAACTTATGAGAAGAAAGAAGAAGATAAGAAGCAATGTGGTGCTCTCAACTTATTGTTGCTTCCCATAGCAAGTGCATAAAAAAGATAAAACAAATGAGATTCCCAACTCTCCCCAATAGGTTGATGCTATCAGTTCATATATCCCAGTTAAGGAGGTGTTTTTTGAATACCATATGCAGGTTTTGTAGAAAGAATGGCAAGCCATCAAGGGCTCGGAGTCCCTCAACAATAGTTATCTATCAGTTGGTTGTATGTTGTTTTGTTTTTAATAGTTTCATTTTACTTAATCTCACATCTTGTGAGATTTGTCTCATTTGCCTTGATGACTAGCATCTAATGGGTTCGACCCCTTCTCGTGCTTATCTAATTAAAACTTTTAACTTCAAATTTAAAAATATAAATTAGTTCTCCTTTTAATAGAATTCATATCCCTAATACCTTGGGAAGATGATTCCAAATATATATAATTTTTTTGTGAAATATTATTCAAAATTAAAAATAATATTTATACTTCTTTTTTATAATGTACTATTAAAATGTGTTATAACTTGACTAATATATTTTATTAATATTTTTTAGGATTTCTCATCTAACAATAAACTTAAAAAATGAAAAGCATCAAAGAGAACATTAAAGAAAATTTTCTTAAAAATTATACTTTATAAAAAAAAAAAAAAAAAAATGTTAATAAGAGATGAGCGCTAAAAAAATTTATTTTCTTGTATCTTAAATTTGACAATCTACTCATTTACATGTCAAAATATTAATATTGAATAATAAACATAAAAAATCAAAAATTATATATATAAATTTCAAAACAAAATAGAATAACTTTTTAACAAATAAATAATTCTATACAAATTAAACAACTAAAAATAATTTTAAAAACTATCACTAGCAACATTATTAGATAATAGAAATAATCTTCCACATATGTAAACAGATTGTTTGTACTTAGTTAAGTTCAATTTTTCTTAATTAAATTATTATAATGATTTCTATGTTTCAATTTTTTTTTTAAAAATTATGCGAATTCTTTACATCACTCCACTTCATCTCTTGCTATATATAAAATAGTAAATAACTTAGATTTTAATAAGTAAAGTAGTAGATGGTACTTTTTAAATAACTATATGGTTAAATATGTAGTAAATAATTTATTTAATTTTTACTAGAATAAAATATTAAATTTTTTAAAGCAATCTTTTTTTTTATAAATAATAAGTTGCATTTAAACATATAATATTTACTACCATACTTATATTTTTATATAATTAGTATAAATATATAACATTTTTTATAATTTTACTTTTAAATTTTATTTATAATATGTCTAGTAATTTACTTTATATTATTAAATTCATTATCTTTTCTAGGGTATTAAGGTCAACAATTATTTTATTTTATTTTGATAATCAATCTTCACTAGAATTTGTGAAAAGGAGGCATGGAAAAAAATTGTTTTAGTAGCATCCACCCACTAAAATCTGCCCAAGGCATTACAAATCAAACCATAGGTATATATAAACGAAAACTGTAAGGGGAGGAAATGAATTATCACCAAAATAAGGAAAATCTCAACTAAATCCTTGAGATAGCTAAAACAAGGCATCCAAGGGTGAAGTAAGAGAGGGTATGAATCCCATGTCCAAACAATTATCCCAAGAATAGCATCCGTATCGTCAAAAGAAGTAAAACTAGCAACAAAAGAAGCCTCTAGCACAAGGGTAAATTTCTATCTTACCGTCCACCAAAGGGAGCCAATTTGAAGACATCAATTTCTTCGAATTAGCCACAAAAGCCAAAAGGTTGCTAAAACTATACACCAGGCTCCATCTAGAGAAAAAAATTGCATTATCAATCACTTCCTTGTGCAAAACCATCACAAGAGGGGTGGGGGCACAAGGCACTAGCATAGGGGCCCAACCTTAAGAGGAAGCTGATATAATTTTCCATAGAAAGTCAACATAGGTGAGAGGATGGGAACTAGTGTTAAAAGGGGCAAAAGAACCAAGTCCACTGACATCCAAATGAGAGGGAGTATCATAGAGGACACCCTCCCCAATAAAACCCCCAATAGGAGACCAATAAAATAGAGGAGTTCCACCAAACATGTCACCACCATTCACTACAAACAATCAATAGGAAGCTACATAACACCACCAACATCAACAAGTGAGCAATCTAAACACCAACACAAAGTAAGGATAGAGACATTGCAAAAGTGTTTGCTACATGAGAGACATCCTCCTCCATGCCTCAAGTCCACCACTATGTCCAACATAGGAGATGAGCCATTAGGTAGGAGAGGCAATTTTGAAATGGAGTGGGTAGGAACCATTCTCTATTCATTTGATGGATTATTGGATTTTTTCAAATATATGTTAGTTGTGTTCTAGTTTTTAGTAAATTGAAAGTTAAAGCATCTAGAAATATTAACGTTTTTTTAATAAATTAAAAGTTAAGGCAAAGAGAGGAAAATAAGAATAAAATTAAAAATTAAAGTCTTTTGTGTAAAAAAAAAAGATGGTTTATAATTCTTAAATAAAAACTTATATTTTAATATATGTATGTAATAAAAAAATTATATAATCAAAATAAAATAATTCATCAATATTTTTTCTAAATGAATGTATTTAAAATATCCTATTTTATCATTGCTAAGTAACAATATTTTTGTCTTATCTTCTTTCTTATAAAATTGCAAGAATTTATGGTTAAAGCATCTAGAAATATTAAAGTTTTTTTAATAAATTAAAAGTTAAGGCAAAGAGAGGAAAATAAGAATAAAATTAAAAATTAAAGTCTTTTGTGTAAAAAAAAAAGATGGTTTATAATTCTTAAATAGAAACTTATATTTCAATATATGTATGTAATAAAAAAAATTATATAATCAAAATAAAATAATTCATTAATATTTTTTCTAAATGAATGTATTTAAAGTATCCTACTTTATCATTGCTAAGTAACAATATTTCTGTCTTATCTTCTTTCTTATAAAATTGCAAGAATTTATGGTTAAAGCATCCAGAAATATTAAAGTTTTTTTAATAAATTAAAAGTTAAGGCAAAGAGAGGAAAATAAGAATAAATTTAAAAATTAAAGTCTTTTGCGTAAAAAAAAAATTGGTTTATAATTCTTAAATAAAAACTTATATTTCAATATATGTATGTAATAAAAAAATGATATAATCAAAATAAAATAATTCATCAATATTTTTTCTAAATGAATGTATTTAAAATATCCTACTTCATCATTGCTAAGTAACAATATTTCTGTCTTATCTTCTTTCTTATAAAATTGCAAGAATTTATGGTTATAAAATAGCATAATCTTTAAATTATTTGACCATCTTTTTTTATACTTTTATAAATATTTTTATAAAACTATAAAAGCAATATTATCATTATGATTGATTCTGATTGTTTTGCTGGTCCTCGTCCTTAATGTTGAGTTGTCTCCCATGAGACCCCTCTTTTCTGCCAGTGGACTGCTATGTAAAAGTTCAAATCCTTTCCTGATTTACTTAATCAGAACAATATCATTATCATACATATTTTAAATAATAATAAAATTAAAGATAATTTTTATAAACAATTTATTCACACATAATCAGAATTAAAATGAGAAAAGAGATAGTGAGTAATCAGTCGTTAACCCTTGTTAAATACAGAATCTGAGTTTGATTTTATAGCTTCGAGTAATTTACACTAATAATAAAGCCATTACTTTGAAATGGCCAAGTCAGTCCAGCTTAAAGAATATTTTTTGAAAAAGCTTGTTTCCCTCAGTCCAAAAATAAAAACCTAGAAACAAAAAATCGGAGTTATCAGGATGGAGCATCTTTTCAAATAAAACGCGTGGCCAGTCAATTCACAATCAAAAGTACACCAAGTTTGCATACAGCAAATCTCGTGACTCTCCGGTATTCAAGCCCACTCATTCAGATGCATACTTTCTGCCAGGGTTTCATCCTATAAATCACCTCTGTATGAACACTCTTTCCCTTCATCAAGGCCAGAAAGAATGAAGTATATGATTATAAGAGCCTCCCGGAAAGGAAGCTTAAAAGCTTCTCTATACAAAAGGGTTATCAAGCGCTGTATTCTCAAACAAAGAAGAGAGAGGAAATTGAACCTACTGTATGCAAGGTTGAGAGCCATAATTCCTAAGCCCACAAAGGTAACTCAAATGGGTATTATTTTAAATCTGCTTTAAGTTCATTTCTGCCTCTTTTTCTTCCTTTCACCGCGCATATGTGCTTGATGCAGGCAACAAAACCTGCTTCACTTTCTCAAGATTTTTCGGATTGTGAAAGCTGCAGCTCATCTTTAATGGCCGACCTCACAAAAGGGTATGTCAGAAAGACTCCAAGTGGGTATACAACATATCATATCATACAATTCAGTATCTATCATTATCTCAGTTTGACATGTCTGTTCTTTTAACATTATTAACTACTCATAGAAATGAGTGTTATTTATATTAATCATTTAGATCTCTCATCAGGATGAGAAAAGAGATATGGTGAAAAAGTTGATGTAAACAAAATTCACACAGTTCATCAGAAAACATTCTATCTTTTTGATGGACTGTGAAAAACTTCAGATTTATTGCTATTCTTTCAACAATTAGAAACCCTAACTGTAAGGCAAGCACTCCTTGTGACCAGAATGCTCTACTAGAAGATTGGTAAAATCCAACGTGACAGGTCTATACTTTAGTAATATACTAAAAGCCAGGATTAACTCTGCCAAATCTGATTAATGAGGTTCATTAATTTCTTAAATTTGAGTCTTGATTCTAATGTGCCTTGATATTCTGGGTTGATAGATCTCATGATGTTACTACAGTAATCACAAATCTAGATGCCTATGCTATATATAACTTTAATTAATTATGTAAGAGGTGATATCTTTTTTAAATGCTAAAAAGTAGTCTGCTGTTGGCAGTTTAGTCTTGCAGGTGTTTTACTTTCTTTTAAAGATTACAAGCTTGTGTTTGGTTAATTCCATTGTACTGCGTCTTGAATTCTCTTAATTAAAAGATTATAAAAATATGGTTTCACAGATTAGAACTTTTACTTTATATTAAAAGATAAATAGGATTTTATGGCTCTTAAAATCCAGTCACATCAAAACAAAACTGAAAAGGTTAATAGTTATTCCATTGAATAGATTGTATTTTCATATACTCTGAAGTAGCAACTTGTTATTGAAACACAGGATCAACCATATGTATGGTATATATGTTTGATGAGATAGGTAAAACTGAGTAGTTTGATGAAATAAGTATAACTGGGGAAAAGCTACAAAATATTTCAACGTAGTCTTAAATCAAAGAGTTTTCAATATTGACGTAATTACTGCGTTTTCAGCTTAAATGAGTACAATAGAGATTCATTTTGTTGGCTGACTGTACCCATTACCTGAATTTTTCATTAGCATTATTAACTCCACATTTCCTGCCACAATTTTTATTCAAAAGAAGAGAAAAATGTCAAATGCAGTCATAATGCCTTTTGCAAATGGTATTCTGTAATGATAATTGGTCTCTCATACTAATATGAATCAAACGATCAACAATGATTCTCTGATATGCTGGGTTATGATGGGTTTAAAGTTTGTATATAAATATATAGTTTTAAGTACATCTGAGTAAACTTTTAAACGTGAATGATAATGTTGTCGGGTCATTAGTACTGCTTGTATAAAAGTCATTTTCACTACAATGATCATTGGAAGCTAGTGGGTGTTTGTAATGCTAAGATTTGCTGCAATACTTATATATTCTCCTTGATTAGTTTGAATGATAATCAATTCACAAATCTTAGTTCTATTGATTTCCTGTATTTCCTTCCATTCATGAATACAACATATTATTTCTTTTTAAACAACAACAGTTAACATAGTATGTAATGATGGGATATGTTTTTAATTTATGTGCAGGCTTTGAAACCAGTGGAGCTAGAAGAATGTGACGAGTTAAAAGTTATATATATACCCTTCTGCTGAAAAGGCAGAGCGGCTATCTTAGGATTCCAGCAGGAAAGAAAAAACAAATATATGCATATTAATTGTGGAAGAAAAATGTGTCTTTTCGGCTGGAATTTTCTTGCAGTGCACATTTAATTTCCTGTTTTGAACGTTCTCTAAAAAGTACCGAGTCACAAGACTCTTTTTTACCACTTTCCTCCATGTTTTAATATTCTAATTTCGTCTGCATTCCTAATATGAGATGTTTTTCTGCATACTTCCTGGTTTCATAGCAGAGTGCAGTAGATGGAGTATTAAAGTGTTGTACCCAACAAATTGCTTTTACTATTTGTAGTATACAAAGAAAGAATGTGAGCTTTGTTAATATGCCACCAGTACGTCCAAGTTCTGTAATTGAATGAATTGTAGCAAACGAAGAGAAAAACAAGAGTTTTGTCACGAGAAAGAATGTGAATGCTCGTGAGGAAAAGATTTCACGAGATTGCTGAGGCACTCATTCCCAGCTCTCAGACAAAACGTTCGTATCAGTTTCAGATAGGCTTTTTCATTTGTGTTCGTATTGAAAATTACAAAACGATTATGCAATGAGTTCTTAACAGACAAGGAATGGATCGTGTTAGAAGAGAGATCCAAAGATAAGTTTGGATTAAACTAACATATTTAGTTCAGACTGTTTTTCTCTTTGCCCATGGCAGAAACATTATATTCAAAGTGATCTTTTTCCAGGTTCAGAAAGAACCGCCACTGTAATCACCACGTGCGTTTCGTCGTTTTCTATCTCATCCTTCACTGCCTCTCACGAGATCGCTCGCCCGGGATCTAATGCTCGTTATTCAAAAATTGGTCCATGGATCTCATCCCTAATGTTTAATCTTTTTGAACAGCAATATAGATTGTGGAAATTTAATATCACTAATCTCATTTTTAACCTTTGATCTTTTTTAGGTTTATTTCACAATAATGAATTTTCTATACTCAATTTTTTTTTTTTTTATGTTTTAAGTTTGTTCCATAAAAGTTTGTTAAATGTACAAATATGATCTCTTTTATTATTAAAGTAAGTTTTGTTTTTATCATTTTTTAATTTATATAAAAAATTTAGTTTGGTTTAAGTCGAATGAGGTCATGAATGCACTTCATTAAGCTTGACTAAACTTTGGAGCAAGAATTTATTGGTATGAATGCCAACAATTTTAATATGAAGGATTAGAGCCACAAACACAAATGTCAAATAAGGGCTTGAATATTGATAAATACAATAACAATGATGTGATTTAATCATCATATTATACCATGAATGCCATAATTATTTTATTGTTTTTTTTTAGTTAATTAACTTATATTATTATTATGTGTTTTGTTGTTCTAATTAGATTAAATTAGTAGAGGTCCCAACCATTACATAGTTGCATTGTAAGGAAACCCAAGGACTCACAAGGAGTGAGAGCCCAAAACCAAACACAACAAAATCCAAAGACTAGAATAACTAAATAGACAACTAGAACAAAAAACCAACAGACACACCCACATTGAAGACACAAACCAATGGCCTACTTGGTGGGGGGCTTCTCAATTTTCCATTCTTGGCTCATCACTTTCACTTTGCCAGAGAAGGAGAGCCTCTTGTTTGAATCTTTACATAAAGAAATAGCAAAGGACTCTAGGGTAGCTTTCACCTTGGACATTGACGACTCAAAACCAGTAGTAGGGGAGGATAGCAAGTGATGCTTCTTTCTTAGTTGCCTCCTGTCAATTTCTTCCTAAATGGCCTATAGAGAAACAAAACTATTCTTGGAAATTTCATTATTCTAAGCTATCATTTCCTCCATTTTCCTTTTAAGGGACACTTGGTTGTCCTACAGAACCCGAATAGCCTTCATCATCTCCTTCATGTACTCCTTCTAGTCCATCTTATCGTAGAGCCCCTTCAATTCCTCCTCCATGCCTTGCCACCTTTCAAGATTTTCAACAAAATTATTGGCTACCATTCAAACCCTTTGGTCCTTATCGTTCACTGTCCAGCTTGAAACTCTAGCATCCGATTCAATGAAGGCCTCTAGTCTATTAATTTTCTTTTTCACCACATTTAATTACCCCAAAAGATAACAAATTATAGCTTCCTATTTCTTGAAGTCATCACAAAGTTCATTAATCTTATCCACAAAGGTAGGTTAGTCCTATTTTCTTAGTGAATTCGGAGGTGAAGGGGTAGGGGAGCCAAGTGAGGGGATTCTAAGGGGTGGCAACATTATTGATAGGATTGTCTAGGTCTACTCAAACCCAATAGACCATGATGAAGTAGAGTTATTAGAATCATTCTCCTCTACCTTTGGCTCTTCGCAATGCACTCAATAATGGAGGGGTTGAGGGGTTCTTAGATTTAGCCATCCTGCTAGGGTTAACTCAGGTAGGGTCACTTTAGGTTTAGGATTGGAAATGACATCTTTACTATCCAGATTATCTAACAACTCAACACACGAAGTGGGACTACAGGGATTACAAGCTAGCCCACACATGGGGGTTAAATTTAGGCAAAAAATTTATAGATGTAGAATAATCCCCTAATACATGGAAAGGACATCTTTTGTTTTGGCAACAACCATAGACTGAGAAGTAGGGAAACAGATCCAATAAGGGAAATTCATCTTTACACCATACATCAAATGGTTGAGCATGGGGAAAAGCTAAGAATGGAACTATTTAAATCTCCTATCCAAGGTGATGAACTTCATATGAGGAGTAGTGCAACCTCTTTCCAAACCCCAAGTAAGTCATTTATTTTCAAACCACTCTATAGATGAGAAACTTTCTCCCCTGACTTCAAGAACCTCTTGAAATCCTCCTTGTAATTATCCTTAGGTTTCTTTGGGAAGGTTGTGTCCTCCACCACCAGACCCATAGAAGTTGCAATGGTTTCCATAGACACCATGAATTTCACCCTGCCCACTTTGACTTCTCTATCATCCTAGGATTGGGCAAACTACATAGATAGAGAAAGGTTAAAGCCCTTGATTCCTTCAACATATGTCACCAAATTTCACTCCACCACCTTTTCTATAGAAAACCATTTTGTTTAAAATTATTTCATTTATCTATCTCAATTTGAATAAGATATCCACCCATGGTTTCCACAATAGAGCCAAGAACAGGGGCAAGCAAGGGGTTGCTAAAACCAACTATGGGAAAGACACAAAAAAATGCAGTTTTGAAATAAGTTTAGTTGTCACTAGATTTAACAAGGCAAAGCTATATAAATAAATTTAAAAGATTGTGTTCTTTGTTGTTATATTTAAAGAGACTCTAAGATTATTTTATTGAGTATACTTAGAGTATGGAATTATAGAAAATATAGAGAATCTAGAGTATTTAATAGAGCATATTATCTTAAAAAACTATTATGCATTTACTTTTTATATTCAACTATTTTTCTTACATTTGACCCTTCCAATTAACAAAATTCTAAAAAGTGATTACAAACATTGTTGATCCTTATACCATTTAGAATGTAGGAATTAGTGAGATCAAGATTATGGATTACACAATATTTTTTAAAAACAAGACAATTTCCACAAAATTGGATACTAATTCTATAGAAAACACAAATGAAGACCACTTCTATAGATATGAGCCTAAAACATAATAATGAATATTGAATTTTTAAAATTTGATATTTTTATTTGAAACCATACAAAAATATAGAGTATTGGTGAATTATATCTTGACATTTATTTTAGCACTTCTCTATCAACAAATTTTAATTAAATGTCATTATTTTGCATGGTAACAATAAGCCCCACCGGCTGGAAGCTCAAGTTGTTGAAACTTTATGGGACTTGCGTTAATGTTGTCCCTTTTGTTGGTGCTACTTTATTCCTCTGCTAGCTTTTTGTTGATGTTGGGTTGTGTGTTTCTTTGATTGTCTTGTTTTCCTATCCAACCGTTATCTTTTTGGTTTTCTCTATTTTGAGGGGCTTTAATGATTTATCATATGTAACTTCTTGTTACAGGTTTCGGATCCCTTCAAAACCTATTTTTTCTTTAATAAAAAACAATAATCCCGACCCAATATAAGTGGTCATGATGGTGGTGGTGATTTCTCCACCTCCCTCCTCACTCCTCACCATGAGTACCTTGAGAATAATGTTTCATGGACTATTTTTCAAAGGAAGAAGAAGGGTATTCCCAAGTATATCTCTTAGTAACATACCAAGGGTATGGTTTTCTATCATTTAGAATTTTTCATTACATGTTGTGCATTGTTTGATAGCTTCATTACAATTTTCTATATTGTTCCTTTCTAGATGTTTCATCCCTTGTGGAACTCATCTTGTATGCCTTGAGATATTCTATTGTAAAAATGGTTAGAAACTTTCAAAAATCTAATTTTACCTTAAAAATTAAAATAATCCCCAACATTATTACTACAATAATTTATTTTCAATTTATATTTATTTTTAGATAATCTTTTTACTACTTTTTATTATAAAAATAAAATATCTTTTTAAATATTAAAAATTTATATAAATGGACAATAAAATTTAATGTAATATAATCAAGGTTTTAAATTAATTAGTGATAGTATTTTGGTACATGGTGGCTCATGTTAAATTATGAAAAATAGTGGCATTTTTTGTGGATGAAGGTTATCACAAATTATAAAGGGCATACTAAAGTAGGATGTGGTGCTCAAAGTGATCGGATCTAGTGATTTTGGTAGGCTCCATGTCGAATTATAGCTTCTTACAATGTTAGAAAAGGAAAGAGCATGTTGACAATGGTGACTCGAAAGACTATTGTTGGAGTAAGGAGGAGTAATAAGGGAATGGGAGGAGAAGCATTGAAGAGGAATTTTATGTATTTCTTGAAGAGGAAGATTGAAATCCCATATTTAAGGATGTGGTTCTTGTAAATATGGGAGGTGAAAAATGGAATGGATGGCTACTCATGTGTTGGGATTAAGATGGCTATGAAAAAGATTCCTCTTGAACTAGTGCTAGTGGGTAGGTAGGTGCAATTTGTTTTGTGGTATACAATGTTTAATTTGTACATAATTAATTTTTATGGTCATGGGTACTTACTTTCTTCATGATGATATTGAAGGTTTTGAGAATTAGATAGAAGAAAATTTAAATAGTTAGTTTGAATATTTTCATGGCCTTATTAAAAATATCTTCAAGTTTCATTGAAAAATATAGGAGACTACTAGTAACTTGAAGGAAACACTATCAATTGAGGCTAATTTTAATGTTCTAGTTGTCTATTGTGACTAGGAGTATAAGAATGATTTTTTTAGAAATATCACCTCTTATTAAAAGTGAGGCATAGAAGAAATGAAAATGTGCAAGCTACTATAGGAGTCTATTTTGATTTTGTCCCCTCCATGTGTATGTAATGCATATCACTCAATATATATATAGTTCTTCTTATAGTTCTAGACAATAACTTACAAACAGTTGTTCAAAACAATAGAATTATATAGTTCCATAGCATATCTTCATGTATAGAGATGAGCTTGGTAGTTATAAATACAACAAAAAAAAAAATGAAGTATGTGATTGATAATAGATTCTATTTTGAATTAGAGAGTGTTAGCAATAATGTTTTAAAAAAAGAGACTAAATTTATGTTATGATGAATTCAATGAAATATTTAGTTACTAAAATAGTAATATTTATTATTCTTTTTATGACTTTTCAATGTCTTACTCAAATTTATCTAACAAAAAAATCAATATATAATTTAGGTAACTAAATATATTAAAATAAGCTCATTCTTAAAAAAAAAAGAAAAAAAAGAAAAAAGACTATACATCATACTTGAAACCATTGGATAAAATAATAAAAACAATTATTAAAATCAAACTCCTCACTTAAATGAAAATAATGAAATAAAAAAAGGGAAATATCTCATATATCATTGAAAAAATTATTGAGGTTTCCCTTATCTTAACAAGGATTTTGTTACTAGATATTTCACTGGAGAAGTCTGAAGGCGGAATAAGTTTCAATCAGGATTATGATGGGAAGAAAGTGAAGAGTACAAGTAATCTTTAATCAAACATTTTGTGTAAGATAAAGTGAATAATCTAGATCCTATTTTCCAAAGATTTTGCTGTCTCCTGCGTCAGACATTATCTATCCTTGTTCTTTTCCACCACATAACTTAAAAAATAGAACAGAATCTTGGACTTCAAGATTAGATTTCTCATCCGATTCGTCCCAATACGCCAGCTATTAGTTATATCATCTCCAACGTCAAAAACTGTCTTTTCTCATTACAATCCTCAGTAATAGTTTTAATATGCATATCTTTGTCTTTGTCTGAGTTGTAATTAGCGTTGTTATCCTGCAGAATGTTACAGGTTATTGAGACTCACAATCAGAGCACGTCTATGGAGATACATGACAGAGAATTCCTTAGAAATGTGAAGGATGAGCTGTCATTCAAAACTTTCCCATCAATTCCTGTTATTTCAAATGTCCATCAATGTTCCTCTTAGTCTTCGTTGTCTTCTTTTATTAATGTGTCATTAAATAGTGTAATGGCTAATAAAAATCAAAACAAACAAATTTTTACTATAAATATAATATAAAGTTAATATATTTATAAATAATAATATTTAATTTTTAAATAAAATATTTATTTATTATATTTAAATATTAGTTATTATTAAAATCAATTGTTAGAGAGCTCAAGGAGTAAACAAATTTATGATCCTAAGAATGGATCACAAAATGTGATATGGAACATTGATGCGAATAAACACACACAATCGAATTGAGAAATTCCAGTAATAAACAATATATATTGTGGAAAATTGATATCATTAATAAAATTTGTTACTCATACATAGAATTGCAATTATGTTAAAAGGTGTTCTTGTGTGGAGAAGCCTTATACAATTAAACCTTTTATAAACTATTTTATTAATGTCTCTAAAATTAATATTTTCCACCATTTCAACAAATAATTACTCCCCCTCCAATCCCATTTTGCCTTTGGATTTTGAAGAGTATGACACTGAAACTAGTTTTTTTGAGCGTATTTCTAATGGGGATACAAACTAGGAAGAGGAAATTACTTCCCCTCTAAAAGGGCACCCAAAAAATCCCCTTTGAGTAGGACTTCGAGCAAACAAGAGATCCCTGTCAAAACCCTTTCCAAGGCTAAAAAGAAAATGAGAGCCACTCCTAAGAATAAGCTGGTCTCTTACTCTGAGGATTCATCGAGTGATCCCTCTGATATATCTAGTTCCCTTGAAGAATCCCATTCTTCTCACCCTGCCACTGATAGAGAGAATAGGCCAAGATTTCCAAAAGACTTTAAACCGGATGAACATTGTTTCAAGCTAGACGGGGAATCTCCAGATGATGTGTCGGCTATTGCAAGAAATAGTGCAGTGGACCTTTTTTAGGGTTTTTAAATGGGCTTTTCACGAAATCAAAGACATTAACCTAAAGAATAGGGCAACTGCTAGTAAATTGGAGGAGTTCGTTGAAAAAGTGTAACCTCAGAAGACCGAAGGGGCAATCTGGACCGAGGAAGAAAATCTATCTATCACTGAGTATCTTCAGAGAACGGTGGAACTTATTCAAAAACTGAAAAAAGAAAATGAGAAGAAAACCATGCACCTCGAGGGGCAAGTTAGTAAAATTAGGGAAACTTTGAATGCCATATTGAAACAAAGTCACAAGATTATCAAGAATTATGTGGCCACAATGAATACAATGGTGAATAAACTCGAAAAATTCTAGTAGGGTACCCTAATTGTGGACCTTCATGCTGACAGAGAAAAATGCCAAAAAGAATAGACTTGTTCGTCCAAGAGAACCGGAGCCAACTTGAAGAGAAAGGCAGAGTCTTCCAATCAGGAGCTTCAGGACCTGAGAAAGGCGGCCCAAGAGACGAACACTCTGGAGAATGAGATAGCTGAGACTATAAAGTCTTTAGGTTAATGTCTATCTAGTTTTAGTTCCTGCTATCTTTTTATTTGGTTTTTTGTCCTTTTATCATTTTGATAGCTTTTTCGTGTTGGTGAACTTAAACTGTTTATTATATTTTTGTCTATAACTCTCTGGTTTTGGGTCCTTGTAAAACTTTTTTTTTTGTCTAATAAAAAATAAACAATCAACACCTTCCAAGTTTGATTTAAGCTCTCAAAATAGTTTTTCCATACTTTATTAACCATTATTTTATAAGAGTGATTGAGAATTTTATCAAGAAATGGTTTCAAAATAATTTCATCTATGATGATTAGATACTTTGGTATTTTATGAATAATTCTAGATGAGGTGCGATGATTGGTGTGTGCATTTGGTTTACATGTGGTTCATTTGATTCATTATTTCTTGTTTCAATAAGTGTGATGATTAGGATTTGTTCTTGGTTTACACTTAGTAAATTTGATTCATCATTTCTTTTCTCAATAGTTGCTTCAATATCTGTTTATACATTAATATAAAATTTGTATAGATGGTGTACCTTCTCCTCCAACTTTTCTCATTTGACATAGTCTTTTCATGCACTCCTTTTTTTTTATCTTGTTTTGCTAAATTTGCTTGGATAGTCCTCACTTGTTCCTTCCCATGGTAAATAATATTAGTCCACAAATTAAAATAATTGTGAATATATGTTAATAAACATTGTAATTAAATAAAAAATAATTTAATTGTCATAAAGCAACACATATTCATCACATTTAGACTCTTTATACCCATCTAAATGATATATTACCTAAAAAATTAAAAAATTGTCAACAAAATATAAAATAATCATAAAATTAACAATAAAAAATATTAACAACAAAAAAATGTGTGAGAGCAGGAGTGGGAGTGGGAGTGGGAGTAGATTGAGGGTTTCGGCTGAGAAGGCACGGGATTCTACAGATGATGATGGCGATGGGGAGGAAGATCTCTTCCCCTTGTGGGTTGGATTCCTGCTTCATCGCCCTTTGGAGTGCCGCCTTACTGTGGTCCTGGATGGCCCTGCCTACAGTAGAGGAGATGTGATGGATCCTCTATTTGGGGTTCGCTCTCTCCTTTTCGATCCTGGATTTTGGAGTGTTGCGTCCCTTGTTCTTGAAGATGGAGCTGCCTACGGCTGGCTTGCAGAGACTTCTTCCTACGTGGAAGGACTTTGTAGGGAGTCTAGCCCTTGTAGGTCATTTGTTGTTCTACAGGTTCCTGGTCCTCCGTTTCACTATCGACAGAGTCTTTTTTCTGTCGACGCTTGCCTTCTTTCCTCCTAGGGTTGGTGTTGGTGGGAGTGCGAGGTGGTGTTTGGCATCCTTTGGTGATGCAGGAAGGTCTCCATGCTTTCTATGATGGGTGTTGTGCCTGTCTATGCTCTGATCGTTAGGGTTGAGGCTTTTGTTGATGCCTTTGTTTCTTTCCCTTGGGGTGCGGTGGTGGTTCCTCTTATCTAGGACCTTGGGGGTATATCTCAAGTCTTCCCTTTGGGATGTCTTGCACCTTGGGTTTTGGATCTCGCTTTTCTGGAGGGGGTTTTATGCCTTGTTGTGGGTCTTTCTTTGTCTGTCCCCTTGGTTCGACTTTTGTCTCTCATATCTCACCCTATTGGGTTGTTTCCTTCCAGTCCTATTGAGGTGGCCACATCTTTTATTGAGGTTGAGATGGTGGGGTTTGGTAACAATCATTATCCTATTGAGGTGGATTTGGTGGCTATGATGTCTGTTGGCAGGAGTAAGGGGAAGACTATGGATTACCCTGGTTGTTGGTGGTGGTTTGACCATTGGATGCCTTCGGGGTCTGTTGCTGGTCTGTTGTTGGTGGTCTTGGAGGTTCATTTTCTGATTGTTGAATCCGTGCTTTCAAGCTATTTTTTGTCTTTCCCTATTGAGGTGGGGATTTTGGGGATGCTTGTTGGCTTGGATGCTGTTATGCTTTGGTTTCTATTTCATCTCACTGTGGTTAAGGGAGCCGCTTCAAAATCCTTATTTATGGTTTTGGGAGCCTTTTCAAAACCTAGGGATGAGGTTAGGGAAGCCTTCCAAAATCCCCACATTTCTACTACTTGTGGGAGCCCTATAAAACCCACTTTTAAGGTTAAGGGAGCCTAGAAAAACCCCACTTATTGTTTTTTCTTCAGGGCTAGGTTGGATGCTGGTAATTTTCAAGGGCCTAGTCTAGCCAGTCTTTGTTTTTGGTAGGATATGGTTTTGTTGATGATCTATTGAGGATTTTTGTTCAGGTTAAGGGTGCCTAGGAAAACGCCGCTTGTTGGCTGAGGGTACCAGACAAACCCTTGTTCTCTATCTTCATGATCTACTAGGTGTTTTAGATTCGTTGGAACTGTCAACTTGGTAATCTTGTTGGCTTCTGTTTAGTGTTGTTTGTTGGGTGTGTTTGATATATTTTCTTGCAGCATCCTATTGTTGGGTCCAGATCCATGTGTTATCCAGAGGTTTCAGGTCCCTTCAAACCTATTGTATGGGGTTTCTGGTCCCCTCAAAACTTGTTTATCCTAATAAAAAATAATAAAAAATATTAAACAAACAAAAAAAATTCATTCCAATGAGTTAAAGTTATTTTAACTTACATAATACATACATATATCTCTCACCTTGCTGAGAAAAGATCCATAGAAAGAAGAGTTAGTGTAGTGACACCTTGAGCATGAATGTCATATGACTTTTCTTTTTCTTCTTCTTCATCTCTTGTTTTTCTTCTATTTTTTCTTATTATTCTTTCTTGTTCTTGTTCTTGTTCTTGTTCTTGTTCTTATTCTTATTCTTTCTCTTTCTCTTATTCTTTCTCTTCTCTCTCATCTTAAGATTGGGTAAACTACTTAGTTAGAGAAGGGTTGAAGCCCTTTATTCCTTCAATGTATGTCACGAGATTGCACTCCACCACCTTTTTCCATAGAACACCATTTTGTTTGAAATTATTGCATTTATCTATCTTAGTTTGAATAAGATCTCCACCCATGGTTTCCACAGTAGAGCCAAGAACAGGGATGAGAAAGGGGTTGCTAAAATCAGCTATGAGAAAGACGGGAAAAAAGGTGGTTTTGAAAGAAGTCTAGCTTTCACTAGATTTAACAAGGAAAAGCTACATCAATAAATTTAGCAGATTGTGTTCTTTGTTGTTATATTTAAAGATATTTATTCATTTATTTTTAAAGTTAAAGAGACTCTAAGATTATTTTATTGATTATAATTAGAGTTTGAATAATAGAAAATATAGAGAATCTAGATTATTTAATAGAGCATATTATCTTGAAAACTATTAAACATATACTTTTTATATTCAACTATTTTTCTTAGAGTTGACCCTTCCAATTAAGAAAATTCTCAAAAGTGATTATAAACATTGTTGGTCCTTATACCATTTAGATTGTAGGAATTATTGAGATCAGGATTGTGGATTACACAATAATTTTGACAAAGAAGATAATTTCCACAAAATTGGATGCTAATTCTATAGAAAACACAAATGAAGACCACTTCTATAGACATGAGCCTAAAACATAATAGTAAATAGTGAATTTTTAAAATTTGATATTTTTATTTGAAACCATAGAAAAATATAGTATTGGTGAATTATCTCTTGACCTTTTTTTTAGCACTTCTCTATCAACATAATTTTAAATTAAACATCATTATTTTGCGTAGTAACAATAAGCCGCACCCAATATATGTGATCATGATGGTGGTAGTGATTTATCCACCTCCCTCATCACTCCTCACCATGAGTACCTTGAAAACAATGTTTCATGGACTATTTTTCAAAGGGAGAAGAAGGGTACTCCCAACTATGTCTCTTGGTAACATACCAAGAGTATGGTTTTCTATCATTTAGACTTTCTCATTATATATTGTGCTTTGATTGATTTCATTACAATTTTCTATATTAGTCCTTTCTAGATGTTTCATCCCTTGTGGAACTCATCTTGTATGCCTTTGAACTATTCTATTGTAAAAATGTTTAGAAACTATCAAAATTCTAATTTTACCTTAAAAATAAAAATAACCCCCAACATTATGACTATAATAATTTATTTTAGTTTTATATTATTTTTTAGATAATCTTTTACTACTTTTTATTAAAAAAATAAAATTTATTTTTAAATATTTAAAATTTATATAAATGGACAATAAAATTTAATGTAATATAATAAAGGTTTTAAATTAATTAGTGATAGTATTTTTGTACATGGTGGCTCATGTTAGATTATGAAAAAGAGTGGCATTTCTTATGGATGAAGGTTATCACTAATTGTGAAGGCCATACTAAAGTAGGATGTGATTAGTTGAATAACTACACATTAGATGTAGGAGAAGATACTTAATGACAATAATCGCTCATGCATAGGTGATCAAAGTGATTAGATCTAGTGATTTTCATAGGCTCCATGTCAAATTGTAGCTTCTTTCAATGTTGGAAAAGGAAAGAGCATGTTGACAATGATGAGTAGAAAGACTATCGTTGGAGTAATAAGGGAGTGGGAGGAGAAGCATTGAAGAAGAATTTTATGTATTTCTTGGGGAGGTAGATTGAAATCCCATATTTAAAAATGTGGGTCTTGCAAATATGGGAGATGACAAAGGGAATGGATGGCTCCTCATGTGTAGGGATTAAGATGGCTATTAAAAAACTTCCTCTTGAACTAGTTCTAATGGGTAGGTAGGTGCAATTTGTTTTGTGGTATGCAATATTTCATTTGTAAATAATGACTTGTTATGGTCATGGGTACTTACTTTCTTCATGATGGTATTGAAGGTTTTGATAACTATATAGAGGAAATTTTTAATGTTTAGTTTGAATATTTTCATGGCCTTATTGAAAATATCTTCAAGTTTCATTGAGAAATATCAGAGGCTACTAGTAACTTGAAGGAAACACTATCAATTGAGGCTAATTTTAATGGTCTAATTTTCTATTGTGACTAGGAGTATAAGAATGATTTTTTTTGGAAATATCACCTCCTATTAAAAGTGAGGCATAGAAGAAATGAAAATGTGCAGGCCGCTATAGGAGTCTATTTGATTTTGTCCCCTCCATGTGTATGTAATGCATATCACTCAATATATATATATATAGTTCTCCTTATAGTTCTAGACAATAACTTACAAATAGTTGTTCAAAACAATAGAATTATATTGTTCCATTGCATATCTTCATGTAGAGATGAGTTTGGTAGTTATAAATACAACCAAAAAATTAAACTATGCGATTGATAGTAGATTGTTATTTGAATTAGAGAGTGGTAGCAATAATGTTTTAAGAAAAGGTTAAATTTATGTTAAGATGAATTCAATGAAATATTTAGTTACTAGAATCTGACTATTTATTATTCTTTTTATGACTTTTCAATGTCTTACTCAAATTTATCGAACAAAAAAATCAATATATAATTTAGATAACTAAACATATTAAAACAAGCTCGTTGTTTAAAAAAAAAAGAAAAAAGAAGAGTATACATCATTCTTGAAACCATTGGATAAAATAATAATAACAATTATTAAAATCAAATTCCAAACTTAAATGAAAATAATGAAATAAAAAGAGAGAAATATCTCATATATCATTGAAAAAATTATTGAAGTTTCCCTTATCTTAACAAGGATTTTGCTCCTAGATATTTCACTGGAGAAGTCTGAAGGGGGAATAAGTTTCCATCAGGATTATGATGGGAAGAAAGTGAAGCGTACAAGTAATCTTTAATCAAACATTTTTGTGTAAGATAAAGTGAGCAATCTAGATCCTATTTTCCAAAGATTTTGCTGTCTCCTGCGTCAGATATTATCTATCCTTGTTCTTTTCCACCACATAAACTTAAAAAATAAAACAGAATCTTGGACTTCAAGATTAGATTTCTCAACCGTTTCGTCCCAATACGGCAGCCCTTAGTTATATCATCTCCAACATCAAAAACTGTCTTTTCTCATTACAATCCTTAGTATAGTTTTAATATGCATATCTTTGTCTTTGTCTGAGTTTTAATTAACTTTGTTATCCTGCAGAATCTTACAGGTTATTGAGACTTACAATCAAAGCACGTCTATGGAGATACATGACACAGAATTCCTCAGAAATGTGAAGGACGAGCTGTCATTCAAAATGTTCCCATCAATTCCTGTTATTCAAATGTCCATCAATGTTCCTCTTAATCTTCATTGTCTTCTTTTATTAATGTGTCATTAAATAGTGTAATGGCTAATAAAAATCAAAACAAATAAATTTTAAGTATAAATATAATATAAAGTTAATATATTTATAAATAATAATATTTATTTATTATATTTAAATATTATTTATTATTAAAATCAATTGTTAGAGTTTTCAAGGAGTACAAAAAATTATGATCTTGAGAATGGATCACATAATGTGATCTGGAACATTGATGCAAATAAACACAGACAATCGAATTCAAAAATTGCCATAATAAACAATATGGATTGTGGAAAATTGATATCATTAATAAAAATTTGTTACTCATACATAGAATTGAAATTCTGTTAAAAGATGTTCTTGTGTGGAGAAGCCTTATACAATTAAACCTTTTTTTAACTATTTTATTAGTGTCTCTAAAATTAATATTTTCCACCATTTCAACAAACAATTACTCCCCGTCCAATCGCATTTTGCCCTTGGATTATGAAGAGTATGATACTGAAACTAGTTTGTTTGGGGGTAATTCTGATAGGGATTTAGACAAGGGAGAGGAAATTACTCACCCCCCTAAAAAGGTGCCCAAAAAATCCCCTTTGAGTAGGTCTTCAAGCAAACAAGATATCTCTATGAAAACCCTTTCCGAGGCTAAAAAGAAAATAAAAGACACTCCTTAGAATAAGCTAGTCTCTTACTCCAAGGATTCATCGGGTGACCCCTCTAATACTTCTAGCTCCCCTGGAGAATCTCATTCTTCTCACCCTGCCACTGATAGAGAGAACAAGCGAAGATTTCCAAAAGACTTTAAACCGGATGAGCAATCTAATGTGTTGGCTATTGCCAAAAATAGTGCAGTGGACCTTTTTAGGGTTTTTAAATGGGCTTTTCATGAAATCAAAGACATTAACCTGAAGAACAAGGCAACTGCTAGTAAATTGGAGGAGTTGGTTGAAAAAGTGTAGCCTCATAAGACCGAAGGGACGAAGAAAAACTATCTATGGCGGAGTGTCTTTAGAGAACAGTGGAGCTTATTGAAAAAATGAACAAAGAAAATGAGAAGAAAATCATGCACATCGAGGGGCAAGTTAGCGAAATCAAGGAAACTTTGAATGCCATAATGAAACAAAGTCACAAGATTATCAAGAATTTTGCGGCCATGATGAATACGATGGTGGTAAACTGGAAAAATCCCATTAGAGTACCTTGATTGTGGACCTTCATGCTGACAGAGAAAAAGGCCAGAAAGAAGAGTCTTGTCCTTCCAAGAGATCCAGAGCCACCCTGAAGAGAAAGGCAAAGTCTTCCAATCAAGAGCTTCAGGACCTAAGAAATGTGTCCCAAGAGATGAACACTTTGGGGAATGAGATAGATGAGACTATAAAGTCTTTAGGTTAATGTTTATCTACTTTTACTTCCTGTTGTATTTTTGTTTGGTTTGTTATCCTCTTGTCGTTTTGACAGCTTTTTCTGTGCTGGTGAACTTAAACTGTTTATTATATTTTTGTCTATAACTTTGTGGTTTCGGGTCCCTGTAGAACCTGTTTTTTCCCTAATTAAAAAAAAAAAAACAATTAACACCTTCCAAGTTTGACTTAAGCTCTCAAAATAGTTTTTCCATACTTTATTAGTCATTAGTTTACAAGAGTGATTGAGAATTTTATCAAGAAATGGTTTCCAAATATTTTCATCTATGATGATTAGATACTTTGGTATTTTATGAATAATTATAGATGAGGTGCGATGATTGGTGTGTGATTTTGGTTTACATGTGGTTCATTTGATTCATTATTTTTTATTTCAATGAGTGTGATGATTAGGATTTGTTCTTGGTTTAAATTTAGTAAATTTGATTCATCATTTTTTTCTCAATAGTTGCTTCAATATATGTTTATACATTAGTATAAAATTTGTATAGATGGTGTACCTTATCCTCCAACTTTTCTCATTTGATATAGTCTTTTCATGCACTCCTTTTTTTTATATTTTTTTTCTAAAGTTGCTTGGATGGTCCTCACTTGTTCCTTCCCATGGTAAATATTATTTGTCCATAAATTAAAATAATTATGAATATATGTTAAGAAACATTGTAATTAAATCAAAAATAATTTAATTGTCATAAAGCAACACATATTGATCACATTTGGACTCTTCATACACATCTAAATGATATATTAGCTAAAAAATTAACAAATTGTCAACAAAATATAAAATAATCATAAAATTAACAATACAAAATAGTAAACAAACCCCAAAAAATTCATTCCAATGAGTTAAAATTATTTTAACTCACATAGAACACACATTTATCTCTCACCTTGGTGAGAAAAGATGCATAGAAAGAAGAGTTAGTTGCAGTGACACCTTGAGCATGAATGTCATATGACTTTTCTTTTTCTTCTTCTTCATCTCTTGTTTTGCTTCTATTTTTTCTTATTTTTGTTTCTTGTTATTTTTCTATTTCTTTTGTTCTTGTTCTTGTTCTTGTTCTTGTTCTTGTTCTTGTTCTTTCTCTTTCTCTTGTTCTTTCTCTTTCTCTTGCTCTTTCTCTTGTACTTGTTCTTGTTCTTGTCCTTGTTCTTTGTATTGCTCTTGCTCTTGTTCTTTCTCTTTCTCTTGCTTCTGCTCCTTTTCTCATTCTCTTGTTCTTCTACTTCTTTTTCTTTTTCATGGTCTTCTACTTCTCATACTTTTTATTTTCTTTTTATTCGTTTTCTTTTGCTGCTTCTCATGAAAAAGTTTGAACAAAGTAATTTTTTAATAAGTAACAAAAAATAAATCAAAATAGTTAAATTTTTGAACTAACTTGGCAAAGTCTATATATCACACATACTTAGGACTACAAATGGCATGGACATAGATATTTATTTACTAGTCACATTATACTAAAAGACATAACCTCCTTTGGGGGAAATAATTAAGTCTAAGATATCATAATGAATGACATGCACAAGACCTTAAATATGCTCAAGACTATTGGTGTAATTAAGTGTTGTACCTAGTCATTTTTTTTATTAGAAATTGTACCTAGTCATGTCTTCACCTAGGTCCACATTACAATTTTCTCTTAAGTTTACTTAATGAGCACCTTATGAGCATTCAAACTATAAGTGAAAGTTCCATCATTGTTGGACTTATCATTTATCCACCTTATGTGGATGATAGGTTATGATTTGCATAGGATTATGACACTTTTCAAAATATTGTGTAATTCTTCATTTAACCTTGTCTTTATATGCAATGGTCATCATGCACGTTCGTATGTCCATTAACAATATTCATTAATCTTATGTTGTTGAAGCAATCTTTCTTGTCATTGTCTCTTGTGGAAGTTATTTTGGTCTTTAGAGATCTTGGGGGTGTGTAGAGTCACCAAATACTCTAACATGCTATCAAAGCTTTCTAGATTTCAAGACTCCTCTTGAGAGGTGAATTTTGACTTGAATTTTATTTTGGTGTAGTTTGATACTCAATGGGCATCACTATTGCGTTCGAGAGGTCGTTTTTTCAAATTTTGACTACAAAATTTGCCTATGTTTAGATTAATTTGTTTGTGAAGAATTTTTTTTCCCTAGGTACAATCATCCATTTTATTTATAGAAAAAATAATTTTTATTTTCTACACATTATAATTTTTATATGAATTGCAAAATATGTAACACTTTTCACACGATTTCCTATGTCAAAAAAAAATTTAATCATAAAGTTTTGTTTTGGGGGCTATTGCTTGGGGACCCTCAAGATAATTGGTATACAAACTATATAGCAAGTGGGATCAGACTCATCTACAAGAACATCCAAATTATAGTGAATCATATCTTTGCATATACTATGCAATGCTATTTTCAATCGAACAGCACTGACTCAGACCAATAAAGACATTTCACCCACCAAAGACACAAGTATTTAGTCTACTCAACTTGAAAAACATAATGATTCACATCTTATATTGTACAGATCTCTTATATTATTATATTTAAGACTGCAAAACTTTTAACATAGTAGCCGTTAGGGCTTTTGTAAAGTTTCCTTTCCCGGGCCCGATCCTTTGTGCTCAGTCCGTAGCATGCGTACTATTTTCAGATCCACTTATATTAGCTTGTGGCTGACATCCTTCTCTGTCGCGGCTTGTTTGTATGGTCCACATACATCAATCATCTGACAAATCTGTACATTTTTTTTTGCCAGTCGTAGCATGAGTGTTTATATTCTGCAGATTTTTCCATCTGGAGGTCGACGGTTCAACATTGCAGATGACCTTATCGGGTTATATTGCCTACTGGCGCTTATTGATACCCTAATTGGACTTATTCACATCCCCAGGTTTATGTTGATAAATCCGTGGTACTATCTGCAGGCTAGTGATTGCATGTTGGCTTACTCTTCTCTATCGCTCCAAGTCGTAAGCTTCTCTAATATCTTGCTCGGTGTTTTTTAATTCACCAGTGGCCATTCATGGTCTGCGGTTTTCTCATCAGTCGAGCCTTAATTTTATTTGGCACAACATATACTGTTGACCGGCCTCTTCTTTTTCGTGGGCGCATTTTACCCACATACAGGTTTCGATCTGTAATTGGCCGGTTTCTTTCTCCAGATATCGGTCGTTTTCAAGGCGTGTGATCGGGCTTTTCTGCGGGCTGTTGCTACCAGCTTGCTTAAGGGAGTTTTTGAAGTTTCTACCAGGGAACTTAACATTCTTGTCATCTTTAGTCCCCAACAGATCCTTTGTGCTATTTTCAAGCGATCATTGGTAGGAATAGGCTTTATTTCTTGTGGTAGAAGAATTGGTAAGGGAGATTCAAATTTGTTGTGTAAGTGTATGTTGAAGGGTCAAAAGGATGAATAGATGAGGAAGGAAAATCTAAATAGGGAGATTCTTATTTCTAACATCGTTATTTATGTTCACTTTGTCATTATTTAAAGCTTCATCTTTATTCAATCTTATGTTAATCTTATGTTAGGAGATATATTATGAATAAAAATAGCATTTTATTTAGAAATATATTGATGATCAAAATAATTTCTTAGAGAATATGCAGGATCTAGGGCGATAGATGTACTAAGATTAACTTACATTTTCCTTCTTGCATTAAAGTATCTTTGTGAGAAGTTGATTCATCATTACTTTTAAATATTACATCTTCATTAGAAAGATCATTAATAAGAACATTAATTCTTTCCTCATTAATATACCATGAAGCAAGAACTTTTATTAATATACAAGATCAACCATATTTGTGGTATTCTTGTTTCATGAGATAGGTTAAAATAGAGGGTATGATGAAATAAGTAAAACTGGCGAAAAGCTCTTAAATCAAAGAGTTTTGAATATTTGATGTGTTCTCTGTGTTTCCCAAAGATAAGTGTGTTGAGTAATTTTTTTAATATGATAGTGGTGATGTGACAAGTTCTGATATCACTTGTCTATAAATATTATTTGAGTCATTAATACTGTTTTACAAGAATTGTTAGTCAGTGGATGTTTGTAATGCTGGGCTTCACTGTAAGCTTCGCTGTAATATTTATATAAGTTGGAGATATTTTCAACAAGTAGTCAAATTATGATCTAAAGGGGCTGTGGAAAATATCTCCTACTTATCAATTGATGAGCTAAAAGGGTTCTATAATGAAGGGTTCATAAGGACAACACTTGTTGAAGGTTTTGCAAGTGGGGTTGCAAGCTAAGTGGGTTTACTCTTAGAGGAAACTCCATAGTTAAGCGCACTTGAGTTGGAGTAGTACTGGGATGGGTGGCTTTGTGGGAAGGCCCAATGCTTCACCTCTGTGAGCATCACCTAGATGCAATGAGTAATAAGTAGACCATTCGTTCTCATGAGAGATGAGTTCTTGTAAACCACTTTTCGTGAAATGAGTCAATGAATTTGCCTCAAAAATTACACAGTTGAATCCTGAAAGCAATATCATTACTTATATAATATCCTTACTATTTAAATGATAATCAATGAGTATTTCCATTGATGAATATACAACATATTATTTCATTTTAAAGAACAACAATAAAAATAGTATGTAATGATGAGACATGTTTTTAATTTGTGTGCGGGCTTTGACACCAGTGGAGCTAGAAGAATGCGATATAAGTTAAAAAGTTATATACCCTCATGCTGAAAAGGCAGAGTGGCTATCTTAGGATTCCAGCAAGAAAGAAAAAACAAATATATGCATATCAATTGTCGAAAAAAAATGTGTCCATTCCGCTGCAATTTTATTGCAGTCCACAGTTTATTTCCTGTTTTGACCGTTCTCTAAAAGTACCCAGTCACAAGACTCGTTGTTACCACTTTCCTCCCTGTTTTAGTATTCTAATTTTGTTTGCAATCTAATATGAGATGTTTTTCTGCATACTTGCTGTTTTGATAGCAGAGTGAAATAGATGGACTATTAATGTGTTGTACGCAACAAATTGCTTTTGCTATTTGTAGTATACAAAGAAAGAATGTGAGCTTTGCCCATATGCCACCAGTACATCCAAGTTCTGTATTGAATGAATTGTAGCAAACGAGGAGAAAAACAAGAGTTTTGTCACGAGAAAGAGTGTAAATGCTCGTGAGAAAAAGATTTCACGAGATTGCTGAGGCACTCATTCCCAGCTCTCAGACAAAACGTTCGTATCAGTTTCAGATGGATTTTTCATTTGTGTTCGTATTGAAAATTACAAAAACGATTGTGTAATGATATCATAACAGACACAGAGTTGATCGTGTTAGAAGAGAGATCCAAAGATAACTTTGCATTAAAGTAACATATTTAGTTCAGATTGTTTTTTTTTTCTTTACCTGTGACAGAAACATTATATTCAAAGTGACCTTTTTCCAGGTACCGAAGAAACCACCATTGTAATCACCACGTGCGTTTCATCGTTTTCTATCTCATCCTTCACTGCCTCTCACAAGATCGCTATTCAAAAACTGCTCCATGATCTCATTCCTAATGTTTGATCTTTCTTGGGGTTTATTTGGAGACCAATAATTCTCCATACCCATCGCCTTTTAAATTTCATAATAAAAAATATCATTTTTAATCATGAATTTGATTTTAGAATGTTTAATGTTTAAATTTTAATTTGTTAAATAATTATTTTTTAATCAACAACCTCATCTCAAGCAGTCTAAATTTAAAAGTGAGCACATGAAGTTTCAAATCCACAAGTACAATGGCTTGAATAACTTTGGAGGACGAAGCCATTGGTATGAATCCTCAACATGAAAGTTCAAATCCACAAGCACAATGGCTTGACTAAACTTTGGAGCATGAAGTCATTGGTATGAATGGTCAATGTAAAGGTTCAAATCCACAAGCACAATAGCTTGACTAAACTTTGGAACATGATTTGAAATCGGAGCAGTCACCATAGTGATTCACACAGGCACGCACAATATTATTAATGAAAATAAAAGAAATATACACAACGCAAACTATTGGAACAACTAAACAGTTAGGGCAAAAATGGTAGAGGTGGTTAGAAAACTAAACTGCCAAACCTAAACTAACAGAACAATCAAACAAACTAAAGATCCCGAAGGTCCCGAAGGATTGGTTAGCATTCCCAATGTATTTCTTCTGAGAAATAAAAATGAACTTAGGATTTTGAATGACTTCAATGCCTAAGTAATAATGAAGTAAACCTAAGTCTGTCATATCAAAAACCTTTTTTAGTTCTCTCTTAATGGATGCTATATAATCATCATTGTTTCCTATGATGAGCAGATCATCAACATAGACAACTAGATATACAACTGATCTACCAACTTTCTTGACAAATAGAGTTGCGTCATCTAGATTGAAGTGCTTGTAATTTAATTTCAGGAGATGTTCAGTTAATTTTTCATACCAAGCACGTGGTGCTTGCTTCAAACCATATAAAGATTTTATCAATTTACATACCTTTTGCTCTTGACCTTTGATAGAAAAACCTTCAGGTTGCACCATATAGACATCTTCTTTCAAATCTCCATTCAGGAAGGCTATCTTAACATCCATATGATGTATTTTCCATCCTTTTTGTGCTGCTAAAGAAAATAAAGTTTGAATAGTACCCCACTTTGCTGTAGGAGCAAAAGTTTCTGTGTAGTCTACACCTTCTTTTTGAGCATATCCTTTTGCTACAAGTCTTGCTTTATGTTTGTCAAGTGAGCCATTAGCTTTATATTTGTTCTTATATACCCACTTGCAACCAATAGGCTTGATTCCAATTGGAGGGTGCACCAACCTCCAAGTTCCATTTTTAATGAGAGCATTATACTCTCTTTGCATTGCACTTCTCCACGCATCACTAGTTGTTGCTTCTTGAAATGAAGAAGGTTCATCAATAGCAGCGAAGTTTAATTCACAATCAAATGTAACAAAATCATCATACCGGCTTGGAACTATTCTAGTCCGCTATGATCTACGTACGGGTTGCTCCATTGGTTGCTCTGTTTCAAGAGACTTTGGATCAGGAGCTGCATAAGGTGATTCTGATTTTTCAAAATTGCTATTACTTTTCAGACTATCCCGATTCTCTGGACCTTCCATAGGTTCACTGTTATCATTCAAAACATCTCCATTCTCTGTCACAAATTCTAGAACTTCCAAACATTTACCTTGAAAAGGAATCCCCCCTTCAAGAGAGGGAAGCTCATTATCCCATTCATGATATAATTTTTTAGAGTGAAATCTATCAAGATGAGCAAGCTGTTTGTCAATAGTGAGAGTATCTTTATCAAATTCAAGAAATATAACATCTCTAGAAACAATAAACTTTCTATTTTCTGCATCATATAGGCGATAAGCTTTAGAAGTATTAGAATATCCCAAAAAAAAGGCACTTTCTACTTCTAGCTCCCAATTTATTTCTTAGCTGTGCAGGAACCAAAGCATAACAAGTGGAACCAAAAACTCTAAAATGCTTGACAATGGGGAGATGACCATGGCACAGTTCATAAGGAGTTTTGTTGTGTAAGGCAGTAGAAGGACTCCTATTCTTGATGTAGACAGCACAAAGAATGGCTTCCCCCCAAAACATCAACTTAACATTCTTAAAAAACATCATAGATCTTACCATATTCAGTATTGTCTTGTTCATGCGTTCCGCCACACCATTCTGTTGGGGATTATAGGGAACAATGGTTTGATGTTTAATACCATTATGTAGCAGATATTTTTCAAATTCATGAGATGTATACTCCCCACCATTATTAGTTCTAAGGGTACCAATATTGAGCTGAGTTTCATTTTTAATCCAAAAATGAAAATTTCTAAATGTAGCAAAAGCTTGAGATTTGTCTTTTAGTAAATAAACCCAACACATCCGTGTATAGTCATCAATAAAGGTCATTAAATATTTATTGCCATTTGTGGATGGAACTGGCATGGGCCCACACAAATCTGAATGAATAAGGCCTAGCTTTCGAGAAGCTCGAAACATAGAATCATGAAAAGGTTGCTTACTATGTTTGTCTAAAACACAAGCATCACATGGGGAAAGATGTCTTGGAATAGTAGGAAGCCCTTGAACTCCATTCTATTCCAGTAGTCTGAGACTATCATAACTAATATGACCAAATCTAGCATGCCATAACAAGCTGGAAGACAAATTACCACTATGTTGAACCAAATGTGTAGTATGATGAGAAGTAGATGAGGTACCTTTCAACTTTAACAGATTGTCCTCTTTCACTCCAGTCATGATAATCACACAATCAGAAGCTCATTTAATCTCAATGATGCCATCATACATATGTATGGAATGACCTTGTTGTCTAATATGCACAAGGGATATCAAATTTCTCTTAAATTGAGGAAGATAAAGAACATTAGAAAGTATGTAATCTTCTAGCCCAGGTAATTTTAGTCTAACAGATCCAATGCCTGAAGGCTTCAATTGAGACCTGTCAGCAAAATAAACCACTCCATCTACTTGATCATTGAATGTCTCAAAGAAGTCTTTTCTAAATGTCATATGGCACGTAGCTCTAGTATCTAACAACCAAATGTCAATCTAAGAGGAAAATGAAGTATTGAAAATTTCTTCAATGCCAAGATTACAATGTGCGACAACATAATGTGCAGATTCAAGAGGGTTACCTTTGTCTGGTGGCTTCTCTTTCTTGTCACAAATCTTCTCCCAAGGAGTTCTACAAAGACTGGCAGAATGGCCCATTTTTCCACATCTATAGCACTGCAGTTATTGCTTGTCTCTGTGTTGGAAGTCTTTATGCTGGTATTGTGGCTGTGAATGTTGTCTGTCACCTTGGTAATTTCTACCCCCCGTTCCTCTTGACTGTCTTCTACCATGACCTCTACTACTAGTGTCATGTCTTGTAGATTCATCTTTGGATGGCTGCCCTTGCTGTGCAAGACACAAAGTCTCGGCATTGGGAAGTGACTCCTTCTTCCCAAAGGCTTTTTCTCTCTCAGCAATTTTCTCCACAAGTTTATCAAATGTTATGTCTTTCATTTTTTCACTAGCTTGAAGGGATTCAAGATAGTGTGAATATGTAGGATAAAGGGCTTTAATAAAAACAGTGAGTTGGAGATCAACTTTTACACCTGTGGCTTCAATATCATGAAAAAGAGCTCTGATTTCAGAGGCTAACTTCATAGGATCATTATCCTTCATCTCTAGATGGAATAACTTCATTAACAATTGAATAATTTCAAGCTTTGAATGAGAATCATAAAGATCTTTAATTTTCTTTAAAGCTGCAAAAGCCATTTTACAAGAATTTATATGCCTACTTACCTCTTCACTGACAGAGGCAGCAATCAAAGCATAAGCCTTTTTGTCTTTACTCTTCCAGATTGCTTGTTCTTTTGCTTCTGTAGGTTGTTTTGGCTCTTTGCTGTCATCTTTGTTGTCATCTTTGCTTTCACAGACATCATCCCACAAATCATTAAAAATCAGAGTGTTCTTAACTTTCCGAAACCATTCTTGATAATTCTCTTTACCAGAAAGAACTATTCCAATGATTGAAATTAAAGAATGCATTGGAATTTTTTTATTTTTTATTTTTTGTTGCAGTCTAAACTCTACTTTCTATTCTATGCTTGAAGCAAATTATTAAATCTATTTACTTCATAATAAAAATCTAAAACTGCAGAATATGATTAGACTTATAATCATCTATTACGGTTTCTCTGATACCACTGAAATCGGAGCAGTCACCATAGTGATTCACACAGGCACGCACAATATTATTAATGAAAATAAAAGAAATATATACAACACAAACTGTTGGAACAACTAAATGGTTAAGGCAGAAATGGTAGAGGTGGTTAGAAAACTAAACTACCAAACCTAAACTAATAGAACAATCAAACAAACTAAAGATCTCGAAGGTCTCGAAGGATTAGTTAGCAATCATTCATATGAATGCTCAATCTAAAGGTTCAAATCCACAAGCACAATGGCTTGACTAAACTTTGGAGCATAAATTCATTGGTATGAATGCCCAATGTGAAGGTTCAAACCCACAAGCACAATGGCTTGACTAAAATATGGAGAATGAAGTCATTGGCATGAATACTCAACATGAAGGTTCAAACCCACAAGCATGATGGATTGACTAAACTTTGGAGCATGAAGTAATTGGTATGAATGCTCAATGTGAAGGTTCAAACCCACAATTGACTAAAATTTGGACCATGAAGTCGTTGGCATGAATGCTCAACATGGAGGTTCAAATCCACAAAAACAATGACTTGACTAACTATGGAGCATGAAGTCATTGGTATGAATGCTCCATGTGAAGGTTCAAACCCACAAGCACAATAGTCGAATATGGTTTTGAAACTTGATGAGTATGATAACAATGATGTGATTTAACAAACACATTATGTCATGAATGTCTTAAATAGTTTATTGATTTCTTTAGTTGATTAACGTATAATACTATTGTGTGCTTTGTTGTTATATTTAAAGATATTTACTAATTTATTTGTAAAATTCAAGGAGACTAAAGGTTATTTTAATGAGTATATTTAGAGTACGGAATTACAAAAAATATAGAGTATCTATTAAAGCATATTATCTTAATTATATTACACATTTACTTCTTATATTCAACTTTTTTCTTAGATTTGACCCTTCCAATTAAGCAAATTCTCAAAAGTGATTATAAACATTGTTGGTCCTTACACCATTTAGATTATATGAATTAGTGGGATCAAGATTATGTATCACAAAATATTTTTGACAAAGAAGATCATTTGAACAAAAGTGAAGACCCATTCTATAGAAAACACAAATGGAGAGCACTTCTATAGAAATGAGCCTAAACCATAATAACAAATAGTGAAATTTTTAATCTTGAGATTTTTATTTGAACCCTTAGAAAAATATAGAGTATTGGTGATTTATCTCTTGACATTTATTTTAACACTCCTCTATGATCAAATTTTAATTAAACATATTTATTTTGTGGCAACAATAAGCCCCACTCAACATATGTTGTCATGAAGGTGGTGGTGATTTCTCCACTTCCCTCCTCACTCCTCACCATGAGTACCTTGACAACTATGTTTCATGAATTATTTTCTAAAGAAATAAGAAGGGTATTCCCAAGTGTCTCTCTTAGTCACACACCAAGGGTATGGTTTTCCATCATTTACAAATATTCATTACGAGTTGTACTTTGATTAATAACCTCATTACAATTTTTTATATTAGTCATTTCTAGATGTTCCCTCCCTTATAAACTCATCTTGTATGCCTTGAGTTATTCTATTGTAGAAATGTTTAGAGACTTTCAAAAATCTAATTTTACCTTCAGAAGATAAATAAACCCCAACATTATTACTTTACTAAATTAATGCTTAAATAGACACATCTATTTAATTAGCCTATATTTTAACCAAAAAGGAATTTTGTTTTATTTTTTTAATAAAAGGTAATTCAATAATAACAAATAGATTTATTTTAAAATAATTAATTCAATTTGTTGAGTTTCATGTTACCTTTTAGATGTGGTTTTTTCATTAAGCTAAAGTTTGTTTTTAAAAGGGAAAAAAATATTTTTTGTAAAATCAATCTTACAAAGATAGTGAGTCTCGTGAGATATGAGACAAAGCAAAGCAAACCAACTCTTTCAGTATGTTTTTTTTTATTATTATTATTAAAGTGGGAAAGGGGTCCAATCCATTATAAAATAGAAAAAATTCAATTAGAACAACATGTTGTCGAAGGATATAATAGTAAGGTTACCGAAAAGATAACCTAAATACAACATAGCAAAGTTGAACCAAACCTAAACTCTCCAAAATAAGCTTTTGAAGATTAGATTTGGGACCCAAGAGTAGGCCCAACTAGAGAATCTAAATTTTATGGGTTGAGAGAGATTGAGTCCTTTTCTTGTGGCATACAATAGTCCAAGAAGAAACATCTTTCTCTGGAGAAGCTAAAGGAGTAGTGCTCCAAGAGCCATTGAAAGTAGTAAAGAAGTACAACAAGTGAGCCACCAACCCTAGAAGAGGAACCAAATAGTATGGGGATAAAGAATCAAGGACCATGGATGGGATGATGTAAGATATTGAGATAGAACCAAACATAGCCATGAGATCATTAATAGCACGATTTAATGATAGATTGGCCATAAAAGAAGGAGCCACTAGAGAAGGGACAACATAACCATTGAAACAATGGATGTAGTAGCAGGGGTCATAGGAGAAAAGATAGAATGATTCATTAAAACAAGTACAATAGATGAAGGAGGAGGCACAAAGTCTAGGGGAGAATCTAACTCAAAGTGTGAATCCACAGGAAGCATCATAAGATGACACTATTAAGGTTCTTTCCACCAAGTAGGAGATGAGTGATATTGGAAACCACCAGGGCACGAAGAGGTCAAATAACTAGTAGCAAAATAATGTATGCAATAGAAAATGGTCTCTTCATAATCCAAAATCTGTCTCCAAGGCAACTCGCCAACCTTAAGTGTAATCTCGGTAGGAAGTCGCTTAAAAATTTAAATCTACTAAAATCCTAATGTAGGAGGTGTGGAAGAAAAGGCTAGTATGATTGTTATTTTCTTGTTTGATGACTATTTTAAATGGCCCAAACTCTTAATATTGTTTATTTACGATCAACTCTTTCTTATGTCTTACACTTCATTACCATGTTTGTTATGATCTTTATAAAAGATTTGGAAACTTTAAAACCCCATTAATATGTATGCATGTATATTTGTATATGTGTATATGTGCATATGCGTATGTATATAATTTGAAAATACATTATTTACACATGCAAATTATTACGCTTTTCTAACATTGCCTATTACTTATAATGAAAATTTAGTTGTCATAGTGAGATGTAAATCACATTTTTATAAAAAAAAATTCTTTATAATGATACGAAAAAAATAATATAAGTAATAGCATGAAAAATTTATTTGTATTATACATAAATTCTTTTCAATGGACTCCCACTCCCTCTTCATACCCTCAGATATTTCAAACAAGCTTTTATTTCCTCTCTTTATTTCAACATCTCTAATTCCACACAATGAACTAGTGTTGGATGTGGGTGAATCTATTTTATATTATTTTATTGCATAATCAATTATTTTTGTGTTTTCTATTGGTAAGATGCCTTTCGTTGGTCCTTAGGGGTCATTGTTGGGTCTTAGTAGGTGTAGCTCTCTATTGTCAAGGTGGTGGTTACATTGGATTGCTTAATTTAGGAGCATCACAATGCTCCTGGTTATTATGTATGAAATGGAATCTTGTTTCCTCATGACTAATATCATTGGTGTTGGCCCCTCCAGATATTAATTCTTAATAAATAATTATTAGCAAACTCTATTCACTTTGGTCCTTCTCCTCTATGACATGGTGCTATTTCTTCTACTATTATTCAGGTACTACTTGTACAATTAGACAATCTCTAATTTCTCCTACTCAATCTCTCAATATTCTGGTTATAGTGGATGATATTTTTAAAAATGAGTATTTATCTCACAATGCCCTAATCTATGGATTAAAAAAAATTAATTTCATCAAAGATTTAAATCTTTGAATTTGTTAATGCCAAAAATCCTATCATAAATGGAAAGCTCAAAATTTACCTTATGACATGTGAAGGAAAATTTGAGAAGTACACAACACTATTTGATGAAAAATACGTCCCATAAGAAAGAAGAAGAAGTGAGACCATGTGACCCTCCTTCTTACTGTAGAATCTCCCAAAGTGATGGTAGATGCCCAATAGTAAATTATGAAGATCATCCAAACTTGGTAAACAATATTCCTCCCCTTAGGAAAAAATATAACCATCGAAACTTATGAAATTTATCTTCCCATTCTTGAAAGGCGTATGAGGAAAGAAAAACCAGCATATATTAAGGCTCTAAACTTTTATCAAGTGTTCCTATGTTGAGGCCAAAAAGTGCTACAAACAAATAAAGTGTTCTAGGTCATATTGATGAAGATAACAATCTAGAATCTATAATCGAGGACAATGTAGAACATAATCCATAGACAATGATGGCACCTCTAATATTTCTTAAATTTATCCAAATCAATACCAAACTATGATAAATGATGATGTAGAGAGGGAGTTCAAAAGGGTCTAAATATAATAAAAAATAATCATTCTTTATATTGTTGGCAACAATGCAACAAACTGAGAAGGGGGGTGAATCAATTTTCTTTCAAACTCTACACAACTCAAACACAAATTCAGATCCGATAATAAACAATGAAAGCATAAATCAAAACAACATCAATAACACACATAACACCAAGATTTTTGACTTAGAAAACTCAGTTTTAAAGGAAAAAACTACGGTGGGAACCTAGCCACAATGAAATAATACCCTATTAAGAGTAAGTGAAAATATTACAATGGGGAATGCACATGCATTTAGGCACACTGACTAGAGCTCAATACTCAAATCACAAAACAAGAAGGGCTACAACTTTGTGGAAGGCTCGCTACTTTACAAAAACATTCGGATTACATCTGGAGAGTCATGAACTAATGAAATAACATCTTCTCATGCTTGGTTATAGTTACTGTTGAGCACAAACTCAAACTCTATTCTTTTGCACTTCTACAGACTTCTTCGCACTTCTCCTCTGCTACTGAAAGATCAAATGAATGTCCACACATGCAGATACATCTCTCTCATGAATATTACATATATTTATACAAATTATCAACCTATATTTCAAGATCGGCTATACCCTTAACACAAATTACAAAACAATAACCTCACATGCTACAATAATACATGCAGACCAAAACAATGAAGGCTAAGACATAGTCTAGACCTAAATAAACACCACTGGCAAGAAATGCCTCCAAAAATTACTCCTTGAACATCTGCAACACGCTAAAATCATCATGAATGTCGCATAACACGAAGAACACCACCGGATCAAGAAAATAATCAATTACACACAACGATCAATATGGGCCATCAACATGGATAGAACACAATCTAAAAATATCCACAAGCAATGTGAATCACCACAGAAACAACCACAACTTCACCACTTACTAGAATTTCCATCATCATTATACCAAACCTCAAGAACATACATTGAACTGACTATCAAACTAAAAGATTCACTTGCAAAATTTTAAATCACAGACTATCTGAATTGAGGATGCATATGAATGTCCCAAACACTCTGCAAATCCACAAACCAAGATACTGCAATTCCGGAGCAATATGAAGCACAATCCAGAATACCGAACAACACAAACAACTGAAAACCAACATCAATATTGGACCTCACAACTCGATAAAAACACCATGCAAACCTTTGAAACTATTGTTGAATCAACTAGAGATAAGTATCTCAAAACCCCTTAAAATTGCAACAGCTCAACTACAACACAATGACCAAGCTAACTCATCCAAACTAACTGCAACACTAGAATACATAGAAGAATATATTGACATCAATAAAAACACATCATTCCAGAAAACTTCTCAATAATATCAAACATATATAATGTAATACTTGGAGTTATCAGATAAAATAATGATAATGTTATTTATTAAAATCAATCATTAATTTTTTTTATTCAAGACTCCCTTACTTAACAAGGATTTTGTTTCTACATATTTCACTGGAGAAGTCTGAAGGAGTAGTATTTTCCATCTGGATTACGATGGAAATAAAGTGAAGAGTACAAATAATTTTTAATCAAACATTTTGTAAGAAAGATAAAGTGAGCAGTGAGCAATCGAGACCCTCTTTACCAAAGATTTTGTTGTCTGTTGCATTAGATATTATCTAACCATGTTCATCTCCACCACATAACTTAAAAAATAAAACAAAATCTTGGACTTCAAGATTAGATTTCTCAACTGATTCATCCAACATCAAAAACTATCATTTTTCATTACCAACCTTATCAATACTAATGCATATCTTTGTCTTTGTTTGAGTTTAAATTAACGTTGTTATCCTGAAGAATCTTACAAGTTATTTAGACTCACAATCAAATCTCATTTATGAAGATCCATGACCAAGCATTCCACAGAAATGTGAAGGACGAATTGTCATTCAAAATGTCCTCTCATGTTCCCATCAATTTCTGTCATTTAAGTGTTCATCCATGTTCCTATTGATCTTATATGTCTTCTTTTATTTATGTATCATTAAATAGTATAAGGGGTAATAAAGATAAAAACAAATAAATTTTAAATAAAAATGAAATATAAAGTTAATATATTTATAAATAGCAATATTAATTCTTATGAATCCTTTTTTATGTATTATTAAATAGTTTAATGGCTAATAAAAATCAAAACAAATAAAATTTTAATATAAATATAATATAAAGTTAATATAATTATAAACAATAATATTTAGTTTAAATTATCTATTATATTTAAATAAAATACTGGTTATTATCAAAATCAATTGTTAGTAAATAGTTATGATAAAAATTTGGTTGTCACTACTATTTTTGGATTCAATTGTGTGTGTTTATTTGCATCAATGTTTTAGATTATGTATGTTGATGGACCATAGAGTGTGATTTGAAACATCGATGCAAATAAACACATACAATTGAATCTAGAAATAGCAATGAATATAAACTATGGAAAATTGATATCATTAATACAAATTCGTTATTCATACATAGAATTGCAACTATGTTAAAATATTTTCTCGTTTAGAGAATAATTGTACTAACACTTTTTATGTATTATTAAATAGTTTAATGGCTAATACTTAAAACAAATAAATTTTTAATATAAATGTGATATAAATTTTTTGATTAAGATAAACCGGTTTTATAGGGACCCGAAACCCAAATCTATCCAAAAAATATACAGAGTTAACCAGAAAATAACTAGCTGCTAAATAACAAAAAAAATAGGGGACTCACCCCAGCTAGTCAAACCACAAAAAACACAATGGAAACAAGAAACACCAGCCAAAAACAACTAAGTAAGATCTTTCGAAATCTCAACATTCTTCTAGATCACTCTGTTATTGATCTCCTGGAGCTCTTCCATGATGAACCTAGAACTGCTTCTTTCCTATTTTTTGCTCCTGGTTCTGGTAGAGAGCCTTGTAGATGCCTGCATATCCTCGATTTTCATGTCTAGGTTAATGTCTGAGGATAGTTCAGATCTAGTCATATGAGCTTTCTGCAAGGCAATTTCCTCATTGACTCTTTTGCGGCCTTCGACACTGTTATACATTGCCTCCTTACTAACCTCCACCAAGCCCTTAAGTTTACCCTTTAAATCATGGATTTCATTCTCCAACCTATCAATCCTAGCCTCATGTTCTGTTTTCATGACCTTAATATCTTTCATGATTTTTTGGGACAACTTCAGGAGTTTATCAGTTTTATCAGGCGTCGGATTCTCAATGAAAGAGTCCACAATATCCTTGATCACCAGTTTTAGGAAATTAATTTCACCAAAGAGTCCACAATATCCTTGATCACCTATTTCAGGAAATTAATTTTCACCAAAAACCCATCGGAAACATTTCTCCTGATTAGCAAATGAATTGCCCAAGAGCTTGTTAACATCCATTTCATCACATTTAATTTCATTGGGGTCCACACTAAGGGGAATATCAAGTTTAATTTCATTTTCCCCTTTTCCTTTAATCTCCACCTTTTTTCCAGTCTTCTGCTTTTTAGGATTTTGCGGGGCCAAATTTTGGGGATGAGACACAAGGGATTTCAACTTTTTTGTTTCCCATCTAGGTGGATTTTTCCTGCTACTATTTGTGCTAGGTGTGGCCTTCTTTGGGGGTCCCTCATCCTCTAAGGGCTTATATTTTGAATCATTCGGAACATGGATGGCATTCTAGTCCATATCAATTTTGCCCTCCACCTCACCAAACTCCATATCTAAAACATCATGCACCTCTTGGCTTGTTAAGGATTTAGGGTTTCTCAGAGCAAGGGAGGGTTTAACCTCATGAACCTTAGTAAACTCCATAACCAGGAGGATTAACCCCTCACACAAAATTGGTTTTTCCTCATTCTCAAAATTCTTATGAATTGAATTCTCAAGAGATGACAAAAAATTAAATGGGATAGAAATTCTTTTATCATGCCTAAAATGGTTCAGAATAGTAAAATGATAGAAAATAAATGTGATATAAAGTTAATATAATTATAAATAGTAATATTTAGTTTTTAACTATAATATTTATTTATTGTATTTAAATATTGGTTATTATTAAATTACTCGGTAGTAAATGGCTATGAAAAAAATTATTATCCATACATAGAATTGTAATTATGTTAAGAGGTTCCTATGTAGAGAAGCATTGTATAGTAGAAGCGAGAGATGAAATGTAATTGCATGAACTTGTTAACAAAAGAATTATGATATGAAAATATTGAACATTATCCTATGGAGTGCGAGAGTGGGAGTGGGAGTGGAAGAGGTGCTAGGGTTTTGACAAGAAAGGGGATGTAGGGGAGGATGGAGAATATGTTTGCTCACAACATCGAGATGACCAAAAAGAACTCCATTGCTCTCCAAGCCATACAAGACGAAATCACGAGAAGGCGGGCAAAAAAATGGCACCATTTGGAGTCCTCCACTACCATTGGGATGGAGGCATCTATTTCGAAGGTGAAGGCAACCCTAGATTCCTTGACCATCTCCTCTAGGAAAAGTTCTAATATGAATCTCTCTTTTTTTTGGAAAAAGGTAAATAAATCTGCTAGGATAGGAAGCTAGTGTTTTCCCCATGGGGTAGGTCATTGGTTCGTGCCTTCAATGGGGATGTGTCTTGTTTTTTTTTGTGTCTATTGGTTTTCCTAGTTTTTTGGGGGGGTTTTGTTAATTGTGTTGGATGTTTGCTAGTTTGTGTTCATGTTTGGCACTAGGCATTCTGGTCTTGGGCCCTTGCCCATCATGAGCCCTTTGTTTTTGTCACTTTCTACTTTTATGGTTATGTAAAGGTTTCAGCCTCTCTTGGTTTAATATATTCAAAACAAGCAATTGGCCCCTTCCAAGTTCGATTTAAGCTCTCAAATTTTTTTTTCCATAATTTATTAGCTATTATTTTACAAGTGTGATGAGAATTTTATCAAGAAATGGTTTGAAAATATTTTCATTTATGTTAAATAGATACTTTGGTCTTTTATGAATAATTCTAGGAGGTGTGATGATTGGTGTGTGCTTTTGGTTTGCATTTGGAACATTTGATTCATTATTTCATATTTCTATAAATGTGATGATTAGGATTCATTCTTGGTTTACATTTGGTAAATTCGATTCATCATTTCTTTTCTCAATAGGTGTTTCAATATTTGTTTCTACATGAATATAAACTTGTATAGATGATGCACCTTCTTCTCCAACTTCTCATTTAATGTAGTTTTTTCATGCACTCCCTTTGTTTTATCTTGTTTTGCTAAAGTTGTTTGAGTGGTCCTCACTAGTTCCTTCCCATGATAAATATCATTTGTTGAAAAATACAAAATGTTGATGTGCATGTAACCAACAAACTTAAGACAGCTTAGGTGAACATATTTAATGTTTTGACTATCAATAGACGCTTCAACTACTTCTACCATTTTAGTTGTTTCAGTTGCTCTCGTGTGGATCCCATGTCAATCTCCTATTTCCCACACTCATTCTTATTATAAATATAGGATGTTGTGAGTTGTAATGTATCTCATATCATTTTCCATCAATTTAATTTATTGCCTAGTTGAGCTTCTTGTGTTTGTGAAGGTTTGGTTTGTAGGTCAGGCTCCTACAAACATCCACATGGTATTAGAGCCTTTGACCTTGCAACTTCTTCCAAGCACAAATTTTTTATCAACAGTTAGCTTTGATTATGTGGGATTTGTTTTGCAAGAACCCACCCTTTTTTGTAATTAGTAAAATTTTCTTGTGCTATGGCTAGCAAAAATGGAGGTTTGGTTTAAGTTGTTTATATGCTTAGTGGTGGTTGGTGATCAATTGTTGTTCTTGCTTCCCATCAAAAACTTACATAGGCCCTTGTTCCAAGATATGCACTTTATTCGTACAAACATTTTATTCTAGAAATTTAGTTTCTCTAAAGTATAGCCACAAAATCTTACCCAAAATCATTGTTGTTATGGTTTGAGAAATTTAATATTTTTGGAGTTTTGCAGTGTTTCTAATTCCTTTTGTGTGCAATCCTTGTAACTTTTTTGCCTCTTATTGGTTGATTTTTCTATATACAATGTTTGTTTAAACTTGTTTGAAAAACATTTGGGTGTTTAGGGTTTATCATTGGTGGTAGTGAGTTTTTGGTGGGCCCACAAATCACAATTGTGCAAAAGGACACAAGGTCATTTATCCCACATCGCATATGTGGATAATTTAGTTGTTTTATAGCTTGGTGGTGGTTACAATCATGTGAACTAAAGCTCGTGTGTTCTGTAAATGTACATGGGTCTGATTATGCTTTTTGTTTGCATTAAAATTCATTTATGATCCCAACTGCAATCTTTATTTTGTCATTCAATTCAAGACTTTAGTCCCACATTGCATGTGCACAATGATTCTATCCATTCAAATTTTTTTCTCATCAATTTGAATGATGTGATTGATGGTCACATGGATATTGTCAATGAATTTGTGTGCAGTGGTTTGCAATATTCTCTTATATATACATCTCATGTGTGACTTTCTTGGTTGTTTGACTTCCCTCGTGAAGTTTGTTTGGTGATTTGTGCCATGAGTGTAAAGGGTTAGCTTGTGAGGTGGGCCTCATCAATATTTTTTTAGAGTTATGTTTTATTTTTATTAGGGACCTTAGTCCCACATGGGAAATCAAAAGTTGTTTGTGTCTATTTATAAAGCATTGTGTCATCTCAAAATATATAGAGTGTTAACATGTGTGCATTGATTTAGACCATTGCTACATTGTGGAATCTTTAGCTCATGATTTTTTTATGCTCTCATGGTTACTATGTGTGCACTTGATCTATGCCTTGGAGAATTTAGTGATTTGGTGGACTTGGTGCTCATAGACTTGCTTACTTAGTTGTGGCTGATTGGTTTGGTGCTCACATGGTGATGAATGATGTACATGTTCACTTTGCAGTTCAACTTAGAGTGGTGATGTAGTGCATCCCCCACCATGGATTTTGACATTTGAGATCATGTTGTTTTTCCATTGCTGGTTTGGTGGTCTCATGGATAATCAAGAGCTTGCATCAATTCCAAAAGGGCCTAAAATAGGCCTTTTTTTCAATATTGCATAACTTTTGCATACGAAGTCTCTTTTCAGCAAACAACATATCATCGAAAAGCTACTTTGACAAACTACGCTATGGTGGAAATACTTTCTAAATATTTTTATATTTTAAGCAAGCTTTTATAGCTTGAAGTTATAAGTTATTAATATTACTTTCTTGGCAAAATTAGTGTGTGGGAATTGTAATTTTTCTTTGGGGTTTATATTGCTTTTTAGTCCATCATGTGCCCGTGTATATCATGTTAAACCCTAGGATTGAGCCACTCACTTCACACAACTATAACACGTGAAAGCTCAAGATAACTCAATTATTTCAATCTTGGGGTCTTTGGTAAATGTCGGACACTGACCAACCTGAATTTACTAAGGTGTTTGAGTAGTGTTGGTTAACAGATTTAACTTTTCTTTATTTTTATTTATATCTTTTTTTAAAACAATTATGACTCATGTATACCCTTCATGAAAAAGCAAATGTACCAAAAGTTGGGTGAACCAAGTTTTGGTTTACCCTCTGCATAAAAGTGCAACTCCTCGTAAGATTCAATAAATTTTTATGCAGATCATTCGAGAAACAATCACACTGTTTGCCAGAAAGCGAGAAAGGCTTTTACATTCATTTTTCAACACAAAAGAACTCAAAAAAATATTTATAAATAAGTGTGAAGCTCACAGATTTCACCTCTTCACACATTCATTCAATATAAAATTTACATCACTCAAAATACTTAAAGTTATAAAAATGCTTATTGATTCTCACTCATGCCTCACAGGAAAAGGGGGATCACAACCATCAAAACAATAATGAAGTACTTATTTAGACAAAGAGAATCAATGAATCTACAGATTAAGAAAAAGTTGGTAATGAAGAAAACATATTCAGCGCATAAGCATGTGTCCCTGCAGAGATTGCTAATCTTTCAAACACATAGATTTGAAGATACAACCCAAAATATTATTTCACTCAAACACCAGAAAATATCTTTACTGAAAATCCAAAGAAAAACTTAGTCTGTTCCTTTTCCTACATCAAATATTTTTTGAACCTTTTAAAAGACTTTTCCAACCATATAAATAGCCCATAGGCTATGATAGTTTTTTATAAATTAAACCAGAGTTAAATGATTAACTCTATCCCAAAGTTAAAGAATTTTACTTTCTTCAAACTGAAAACCAATAACTAAACTAAAAACACAGCATGAGCCACGAGCAATGAAGCCACGATCAAGCTATAGAAAATGATGTGGCTTTAACTTGTTTGTCTTATGATGCAGGAGTACTTCGAACATTCTACCACTTCCAGGTGATCTGTTGAGAAGTTTAAAATGATCTGGTAATATGGGAGGCCTATATGTAAAATCCGTTGCTTCTATACTTCTTTCCTTTTGCCTACCTATAGGACTTTACTCTTATGCATCTCCAAATGATCAAAGAAGACAACCAACATAGATTCAATTCTTGCGACCTTTGAGAAGTCCTCAATTGTCAAGGACTTTGCTTCCTGAATCTGTTGTATTCGATCTTTGAAGGCTTGAATCATCTATGTTGAATCCTCAAGTATTTTCTTGTCCTCTCTTAGAAGCTGAAGGTCTATGCATTTCATGTCATTTTGCATAGTGTCAATCAATTCCTTCAATTATTTTAAAATCTTGAGGAATTCCTCATGTCCTTGTTGAATGATTGAGTTCCTCCACATAATGTTTTCTTTGCAAATGAAGAGTATGTTGTCATCAAGGTCATGCACCATCTTCTCAACAAGGAAATTCATTACCCCATATCTCTATGTATCTCTCATCTACCTTAACACAGCCAGCCATTTACTTTTCTCCTTCTCCCAGGCAACTACCTCTGTTTCTAACTTTTTCCCAATAGATTTTGTATTCTCGAACACTTTAACCAAATAAAAAATATAACTTGTTCCCCATTGTTTGATTGATTCGAGCCATTTGCTAAAGACATTTGTGATCATTCGGTTCCTTTGAACCTAATCAAGTAACTTCTAGTTCAAAGGTGATTTTGGATCGAATGATAAAGAAACTTGGGAGAGAGACTGAGGATTTGGATTCTGGATAGCATTAATATATTAGGCCATTTGTACTATAATTTTCTTCATCTTATGTCTATCTTTCTCATCCTCCCAAGTCCTCCTGAGAATATTTTTAGTTGAAGATTCCAAGTGTTTAACATCAGCAGCTCGAGAAGTTTCCCCTAGATCGATCTTTTTAATGATAAATTCTTTCTCAGTAACATTCTTGACCTCTTTATCCACCGGGGGTCTAGCCACCTCTGCAACCCAGTGTCCTATTTTCTCATCCACATCGACCATGGTTTTTGTTTTGAGTCTTTTGGAATTTGAAGTCCTTCCCAGGCATTTGTTAACCATATCCTCCATTGGGATTGCAATAGGAATTACATTCCTCTTTTTGGTAAGTGAAGCACTCAGCTACTTAGGAGTAGTAGATGTTTCCTTTGGTAGTGGTGATTGTTGATTAACGGTGACAACAGCCATGGTATTCCTAGAATCTTTAGATTGCATGATTTCTTCTCCACTATCTACAGTAACTGTGAGTGGTTGATCTTGCATTTGGGCATCCATTGCTTGTTGAGTTTCTTCCTCAAAATCTAAGTCCACTACTAGTGAACTTGATAGGGTTTTCTAGTTACGTTTCCTACTATGTGATCTAGTAACACGGGTGGAAGCTGAACTCACAGAAGACTCTCCTAGACTTGCATTTTTAGCCTTCTCCGTCCTTTGTTTCCTTTCACTTGCAATATCAACAACATTAGAAGAAGGTAGAGATGTTTGGGAAGCGACACAAATTTGACCGACTTTCTTATCCTTAAGTGCAGGAATAGGCTTTTGTTTGAAATGATGCTCCTTCAACCATTTCTCTGTTCTTTTGACTACATTAAAGGTTTTGGACTGAATTCTATCATCCCCTTTCCTACTCCAATCCATTTATGGAATAGGATGTCCCTGTATCTTCTCATTAAAATCGGGGTCAACTACTTCTTTATCTCCATCTTCTTGCACCCCAAAAACATTCATGGATAGACCCATTGTGACATTTTTCTGAATTGTGAACCTTGACCAGAGCCTTCTTCAGACTTCAAACTCATCAACATAGTTCTCCCAATAATCCTCCAATTGAGATTCATGCCGAAAATCATTATCCACTTCTAAATTTTCTCTAGCAAATTCCCGACTATCAAATTTGTAGCTAGCAACATATAGTTGCAGCTTGAACCTTTTGAATTCAAGTTCAAGGTTCAATGCATTTGAAATAGATGCACAACTATAGTGGCCAAGTTCTACAGGAAATACCACCCCGGACTTCCCTCCACTCTTTTTGTCAATGTATGCTAGTTGACAACAGACCTCAATTAAAGCATAACTATCTAACACAAACTAGGGTAACTTGAAAGGTTCACCCTAAAAACTGCCAAATCGAATATAAGTGAACTCAGAGAATTGGATAAAATAACTACCATAAATACCGATGAATTCCATGGCCTCTGTTGTAAGCCTCTTATTTGTGTTTCCTTGCAACTCGTAAACAAATCTCCCTACGAAAATGTCATTCCACCTCATAAAATTCTCTGCATACCTCTATTCTTGTAGGTGAGGATAATTTTCATATAGCTTTATTCTATCAATCTAGGGTTCATGATGCAGTCCATTCCAATGTTGGGTACATTCAAGCATATAAAACAAATATGATGACATAAAGAAGCCACTCATTCCTACAAACCTGTTCAGACTCTCATGCAAACTTTCTACAATTACCTGCCCCCAATCCAGATAGGCACTCCCATTCAACATGACTTAGATGTAGAAGTACATCCAGTCTTCCCAGTAGAAATCATGGGCATTCCCTTTTAACCTATTCAAAAGAATGACAATGTCCTGCACCTCGGTTATGAAGTGTTCTCTGGTAAGCGACCTTGGCAACCTAGACCCCTCTTTTTGAATCTTTAGTAACCAATTCCTAGCAATCACACTTTTATAAGTGCTCTTCTTCTTAGAGGAATGAATATGATGTGCCAATAGTCCAGTCCTCATATGGCTCTTTATGAGGTATACCCATGGCTACCATTACAGTCTCTCTATCAATTTTTAACAACACTTCACCATTGACATTCCTGATACATCTGTGCTCCACATCAAAACTATTCATACATTCTAGTACTAATTCTTGGCATGGTGCAGCAATGGGGAATGTGAAGGCCTCAACCAAACCACTCTTCACTATTCTTTCCATTATTGAATTCTGAACTAGGTTTCTGGCTCTCTCTCAATAAAATTAGAGAGGTCTGTTAGAGCTAATGAAGTATCTCGCATCTCTGGGAGTGAACTAACCAGGCAAGAAGTACGGCCTAGTTTTGGTAGGGTAGGCCTCATTATGGCCCTTTATTTCAAACAAGAAATTACAGGGATGCAATGAGTTCTATACATAGCAAAGGAGAACAAACGACATCTAGTTTCTAGAATAAGAAAATACAACAAAAGAGAAAATGACTAAAACTAACCTGGTCTCAATAGAAAATTCTTGAAAAGATTCTATGTGTAGACACAATACCTTAAATTTCTCCCACTTGCATTACTACTGAGGAAAATTCTAGAAACAATTGCTAGCTTTCGCAACAAAGATAGACAAAATCACACTCAAAACTTAGCTGGTTGTACTAATTAGGTAAGTTTGTGCGAGCTATCACCTGATTTGACATATAGCCTGACATGCATTTAATTTTTGGATCTTCATCACTCGACTCACGAATTATCATGATTGCTTGTCATAATTTTAGAAACTAACCTTTTGAATTCCCCGGAATATTCTCTTTTCCCGCCACCACATTTACTTTATGATGCATGTATCAATTCTGCATAGAAAGTTTTGGTCTTTAAGAATTCAGACTTTCAACCTTGTATCAAGAACCAAAAGGTTCAAAGGTTCAAGTTCAAAAATGATAAATAACACAGAACAACACAAAACATGAACTATGCGACAAGCCAAATAACAATTAATGAGCAAAGACGAAACCAATGCATGACTAACTTTGAACCAACAAGTTAAAGAGCCTGCCTTATCATAGAACAAAGTCGCGAAGAGAAGTTCTTTAAAGCGTGTTTTAACTTTGAACCTTGAACTTTTAAAAGGTTCAATGACTTGCATTCAAAGAAAGAAAATATATGATCGAAAGGGAAAAGAAAGACCAAAAGGCGAACCCCACGTTAAATTTTTTAGTGAAAATTGCGGGGGTGGACTAACATTGGCTCTGACTGGGGGCTGGGATGGTAAGGGATCAAGACATGAACCTCAAGATCTCTAGTTTCACAAACAAGCCTTATCAAAAGGACCAAAACAACAAACTAAACAAACCAAAACTTATGTACAAGACTCACGGGGGACTCTCGCTTACAATTGATATAACTTCAGATCCTACCTATTATAGGTCAGGGGAAGATCAGTACCATCTTGATATGCTAATTTGAAAGATTTAGGGCCTTTTACCTCCTAAATTACAAATGGTCCTTTCCATAATGATTCAAACTTCGCATGTGCCCCTTTTCGTTCTCTTCTTTTGTCCCAAAGAAAAACCTGATCGCCCAGCATGAATTTTCATGGCTTGGCTCACCTGTCAAATATTTTCTTGAATCTCATTTGATGTTTTGGAATCCGATCAACTATTTTATCCCTTTCTTCATCAATTCTCATCAAATACATAATCCTCTTCTCTAGAGAATCTTGAAAGTATCAATAATAGTCTGTAACTTTGAAGCTGCAAGTTCTAAGGGAAGTGACACCTGAGCCCCCATGCCATATACCAGTTCAAAAGGTGACATCCCTATAGATCTTTTTGGAGATGTACAATCTACCCAAAGAGCTTCATACAATTTTTTGTGCCACTCTTTAAAATTTTCACTCACCTATTTCTACATAATATTTATTAGATTTTTATTGCTCGACTCCGCCTGGCCGTTATCCTGAGGGTAATAATCTGAAGAGTGAGAAAGAGATATCCCATGATCATAACAAAATAATGAAATCTCAGCAGAAGAGAAGTTCGTTGCATTATGAGCCACAATTTTTTAAGGAACTCCAAATCAAACCAGAATATTTTGTTTAAGAAAACTACAATCAATCGCAGAAGTTGTCTTCCGCACTGGAATAGCTTCAACCCATTTGGTGAAGTTATTTGTGGCTGTCAGTATGTGTGTATGCCCAGCACTTGAGGTAGGCGACAAGGGACCTATAAAATCTAAACCCCATTATTTGAATGGTTGATCAATAACTACTAGTCAAAGAGGTAATGCTGCAAGTTGTGGCTTTCCTGTGAATAATTTACACTTTTCACACTTATCTACCCAAGCATATGCATCCTTAAACATACCTGGCCAATAATAAAAATTTATCAAGATTTTGAAGGCAGTTACTGTTGATGAAAAATGACCACCACAGGCTTCATCATGAAAGTTCTTCAATAGTGACTCTTGAAGTGACTTATCTACATAGCACAAGAAGGTTCCATCCAACCCCTTTTTGTACAACACATCATCAAAAAAAAAATATTTGGCAACCTTTAGTCTCAAGTTCCATTTTTTCTCTTGGAGAGAGATGCATTGGATAGTCCCCATAGGTCAAGTAGTATGCAACGTCTGCAAACTAGGAATCTTTAAGTCCAACAAATAAGACAAAGGGTAGCTCCTCAGTCATTTCATTCTTACTTTCTATAATCAACTTACACAGGCCTTGTCCCCTCACTAGTTTTGTTGGTTGAATGTCCAAATTAAACTCATGTATCTTAGACACCCATGAGGCTCTATTGTTCATTCCTATATCCTATTGTGTAAAAATACTCTTGACTGTAGAATGTGGCACATAAACAACTACGTGAGAATGATGGATATAGTACCTAAATTATTTTACAGCTTTCATGATTGCATACACTTGCTTTTCCATCAAGGAACATTTTAGTTCATGTTTCTAAGGGGAACACTCATGCAGGATATTGGAACTTCTTCATTATCTTCATTCTTTTGTTACAAAATTCCTGATATAGTATGCTCTGAGGTATAATAATAGATAATAAAATCCTTCTTAAAATATGGATTAACAAGAATAGGTGCCTAGGCAATGGCTTCCTTTATTGATTCAAATGCTTTCTTTCCTTCTTCATTCCATTTGAATGCTTGCTTTTCACTCATCAAGTTTACATTATATGTAGTGGTTTCTGCAAAATCTGGAACGAATCTCCTCGAAAAATTTACCTGCCAAAAGAAAGACCTGACTGCATTTCTATTCAATGGTAGACTTAGCTGTTGAATTGCCTTTACTTTCTTGGGATCCACTCTTACTTCTTCCTTAGAGATGATGTGACCAAGTAATTTACCTTTTGTCACGCCGAATACTGACTTCTTTGTGTTCAATGACACTCCATGTTCTCGGCACCTTTGCAACACTTGCCTCAAGTCTCTCAAGTGATTCTTTCTCCTCTTTGAGAAAACAATTAAATCATCAAGATATACAACAATTATCTTATCTTTCAGATGACCAAAAGATAAGTCCATAGCCCTCTGAAAAGTCATCCCTACATTTATCAAACCAAATGGCATCCTATTATAGGCAAAAGTACCCCAAGGAGTGATGAAAGCATTTTTATGTTGGTCACTTTCTGAAACACTAATCTAATTATAACCAAAAAAGCCATCAAGCATAGACATCATTTTAAAACCTAAGACGGTTTGTAAAATATGACTCATAGTAGGTAATGGATAACTATCCTTGAGAATGACCTGATTCAGATTCCTAAAGTCCACACAAATTCTTATTTCTCCATTTTTCTGACAGACAGGGAAAATGTTGGTTATCCAAGTAGAATCATGAATAGGGTATATAATCCTGTCTTTCAACATTTTATATACCTCCTAAAATATTGCTTCAACTATTTTGGGGTTAAAATTTATAATCTTTTGTCGGAAAGGGCTCACCCCAGGCTTCAAAGGGATGTGGTGTTGAAATCTCCCTTCTCTTAAGTTCTTCAAGTCATCATAACACCAAGCAAAAATGTCTTTGTATTCCAACAGGAGAGTAATGAACCTTTCTTTCTCTGCAGGTGTGCAGCATTTTCCTAGATTTATATACTTGGGATCTTCCTTAGTACCAATGTTGACTCTTTTGCAACCTCCAACATCTTGGACTGCAGGAATCTGTTCATCTTTTCTTTTCTTATAGGAATCATGGCGGTCAAAGAAACATTCTAAAGAGACCAATCCTTTAGGAATCTTATTCCCTTTTAATTGTATTACCCCATCACTTAAATCTCGAGCCCGCTCTAGTGAAAACTCTTTACATTCCGCATCTGATCCTTCAAAAAATGTAGCAGCAAATGTTTCTACACACTGCAAGAAGTTAATTTGTTTGTCATTTTCAAAGACCTGCCAAAACTCTAAATTATCAGGTACTCTAGGTTGATATATCAACTCCACTCAATAGGTATCATTTGTAGACTCAGGATGAGGGATCAATAAAGAAGCCGATACTGCTAAAGAATCAGCTTTGGAGTGTTGTTCCTTGGGAATGGCTTCAATAGAAAATGCATCAAAATATTCAATTTCATCCCAGACTCTATTTCGTTAATGTTTCAATCTCTCATTCTTCACATTGAACAATCCTCTGACCTATTTTCACGATCAACTCTGCATCTCCCTTAACCCGCAGAAGCTTTACTCCCAATTTTTTCACTTTAGCTAATCCCAAAAACAAAGCTTCAAACTCAGCAGTATTGTTTGTGTTCTGGAATTTCGGTTTAAAAGAAAAATGAATGTGAATACCAAAGGGAGTAATAAGAACTACCCCTGTACCAAAACTTGATGTTGTACAACTCCCATCAAATTCCATCAGCCATAAATTTTCTTCTACCTTCGATTGCAACACACTTTCTGTAGCTTCATTATCAGATAAAATCATGTAATTTCCAAATTTGAGCCTTTCAATCATCAGAGGGAAAAACAATGAACTTGGATTTAGGTTCAGGCTACAAAATGACTCGCTATTTTCCTATGGGAATGGTGTCTTGAGACCAATCCATCTTTATATCACCCCCTAAGTCTCTACAAAATGTGCGGCTTAGTAACATGTCGTAACTTGCAGGGATGTCAGCTATTAAAATAGTTAGCTTGATTCTTTTATTCGGATGATCAGCAAGGACTACTTGAGCATTTTTTATCTGTCCTAATAGGAGTATTTACTTGGAGTCCATTGAATAACATCTGCCAAAGGTTTTTGTTAAGGATAATCCCAATGCCTTAGGTACTGTAGATGGCATAATATTATCTGACGCACCTGAGTCTATAATATAGTTATTTAATTTATGACCATTTATGAATAATGATATATAAAAAGGCTCAGGTTTTGACTCTAGGATAGATAATGTATCATCAATTTGAAGGGATATTATTTTAGGGATAACTTAATGAGAAACAAGATGTGTTGACACATCACCTTGGGAAGACAATGTAGCATTACCTAACTGTTGTATCTCATTAGCTTGTAATACATTATTTCCTTTAACAAACTTAACTAGCCTATCCAGTTATTTAGGATTAATTTAAGGTATTCAGCTAGTGTAATTTGAATCCGGGAGGATTTACAAAACTCTACAATATCAAATGAACCTTCTATCTCTACAGATTTTATCAATTGAGGTTATTGAGGCTTATGATCATTATTATGAAATTTGGAAACAATGTCCTTACCTTTAGGATTCATAGCAGAGGATGAAGAAGCACCCTAAGGTTTTACATTTCATTGATTCCTTGTCAGCATAGTACATGAAGGATCCTCCAAAGTAACCAAAATATTACCTCCTCTTTTTGAATCTGACTCGTACTCTAGGAAGTGGATTTCAGAGTCGCCATTTTGCCTAAAAGACTCTTCTTCACTTAATTCATTTAAAATGTCTTTCGAACTAATCCACTGTGCATAACACACCATTTCAAGACAAGAATTACCATCATGATCATTAGTAAGATAAAAAACATACATATTACCCTTTGATGGTGGAGCTTCAATTGCCAATCTTTGTTGGGTCGGGGTTAATTGCAAAGCTTTATTTCCAATTCCCATAGACTGATTTGTATTCCTCCTTGGTATGTCTTGGTAAGGTGATGAATAAGATGTACTAGCTTTGGGTAACTGTCTTTTGAGTGTTATTACATCATTCATCAGTCTCTAAATTACAGGGTCTGAAGAAGTAGAGGGTTGCACATTGGGAACTTGTACTTCTCTCTTCCACTTACTCAGGAGTGATCAAGTCATCTTCCAACTCAACGACAAGTGTTTTAACATCACTCAAAGTTGTAACTCTTTGTCTAAAATCAAGAAACCTATCTCTGAGGGCATAGAATTTATGAAAAAATATTTCAAATTATCGTCTAAGGGTTTCTTATTTATCGGAATTTTATGACCGATTTTATCAAATTTGGCTACGAAATCTCTCATAGATTCCAAAATTTCCTTTTTCAACTAGGCTAATTGAGCCGAAAGAGAGTGCTCATCCTCATCTACCTTGAACCTAGCTTCAAATATTGTTTTCAAATCCTGACAGTTTGTTATTACACTGTTTGGCAAGTGATAAAACCAATATGCAGCAGTTCCAGTTAATGTTTATACAAACAACCTTACTGCGACGTCTTCATGCTAGACAACTATTATATCACAGGAAACATTGAATGCATTCAAGTGTTCATCAACTGTTATCTTCCCATCACCACTAAATTTTGGCAAGTGATCTCTCGCTCCTTTGGGTAAAGCAGTCAAATTTAAACCCAAATTCAATGGACCTATTGTGGCCCCCCAAGGATTGTTCGTTGCCATTGGAAGAATGATATTGAGAGGTGTTGGGTTTATTACATTGGGTAAAGCAACACCATGCAAGGTTAGCGCTTGAAAAACTAAGGATATAGGGAGTGAAGGAGATGGAGAAGGAGGTCTACTTCTTGCTCGTCTCTTAGGTGAAAAGGACAGCTAAAAATTTAAGTTTTGCAATTCTTGAAAAACAAAGTCAACTATTCCTTCACGCCTTTGAGACCTTGTATATCTTCTTGGATCTAGCCTATCTACAATGTAGAATTTTGATGGCACCCAAAAGATTCTTAAAGATTGACAATCCAATTCTTTGTATCATGTAACCAGGTGACCAATCTTATTATTTGACTCCCCAGCAGTCGCCAAAAATCTATTGGTTAACAAATTTGGCTTTTCTTTATTTTTATTTATATCTTTTTTAAAAATAATTATGACTCGTGTATAACCTTCATGAAAAAGAAAATATACCAACAGTTGGATGAACCAAGTTTCGGTTTACCCTCTGCATTAGAGTGCAGCTCCTCGTAAGATATTCAATAAATTTTTATCCAGATCATTCAAGAAACAATCACACTTTTCACCAAAAAGAGAGAAAGACTTTTACATTCATTTGTCAATACAAAAGAATGCAGAAAAATATTTATAAATAAGTGTGAAGCTCACAGACTTCACCTCTGCACACACTCGTTCAATATAAAATTTACTTCACTCAAACTACTCAAAGTTACAAAAAATGTTGATCGATTCTCGCTCATGCCTCACAGAACAAGGGGGATCAGAACCATCTAAACAACAACGAAGTACTTATTTAGACAAAGAGAATCAATGAATCTAAAGATTAAGAAAAAGTTGATAATGAAGAAAGCATATTTAGCGCATAAGCATGTGTCCCAACAAAGATTGCTAATCTTTCAAACACACAGATTTGAAGATCGAACCCAAAATATTATTTCAATCAAAAACCAGAAAATATCTATATTGAAAATATAAAGAAAAACTTTGTTTGTTCCTTTTCCTACAATCAAAAATTTTCAAACCTTTTAAAAGACTTTTTCGACCATATAAATAGCCCCCGGGCTATGATAGTTTGTTACAAATTAAACCAGAGTTAAATGATTAACTCTATCTCAAAGTTGAAGAATTTTAGTTTCTTAAAACTAAAAAGCAATAACTAAACTAAAAAAGCGGCATGAGCCACGAGAAACGAAGGCACGATCAGCCAACAACAGATGATGTGGCTTCAACTTGTTTGTCTTGTGATGCAGGAGTACTTTAAATGTTCCACCATTCCAGGTGAGTTGTTGAGAATTTTAAAATGAGTTGGTAATGTGGGAGGCCTACATGTAAAATATGTTACTTCCATACTTCTTTCTTTTTGCCTACCTATAGGACTTTACTCTTATGCATCTCCAAATGATCAAAGTAGACAACCAACATAGATTGGATTCTTATGACCTTTGAGAAGTCCTCAATTGTCAAGGACTTTGCTTCCTGAATCTGTTGTATTCGATCTTCGAACGCTTGCATCTAGAATCATCTATGATGAATCCTCAAGTGTTTTCTTATCCACTCTCAGAAGCTAAAGGTCTATGCATTTCATGTCTTTTTGCATAGTGTCAGTCAACTCCTTCAGTTCTTTTAAAAGCTTGAGGAATTCCTCATGTCCTTGCTGAATGATTGAGTTACTCCACTGAATGTTTTCTTTGCAAACAAAGAGTATGTTGTCATCAAGGCCATGCACCATCTTCTCAACAAGGAATTTCATTACCCCATATCTCTATGTATCTCTCATCTGCCCTAACATAGCCAGCCATTTACTTTTCTGCTTCTCTAAGACAACTATCTTTGTTTCTAACTCTTTCCCAATAGATTCTACATTCTTGAACACTTTGACCAAATCAGAAATATAACTTGTTCCCTGTTGTGAGATTAATTCGATCCATTCACTAAAGACATATGTGATCATTTGGCTCCTTTGAACCTGATCAAGTAACTTTTGATTCAAAGGTGATTTTGGTTCGAATGATAAAGAAACTTGGGAGAGAGGCTGAGGATTTGGATTATGGATAGCATTAATATATTGGGCCATGTTTATTATAATTTGCCTCATCTCATTTTTATCTTTCTCATCCTTCCAAGTCCTCGTGAGAATCTTTTTAGCTAAAGATTTCAAGTGTTTAAAATCAACAGCCCGAGAAGTTTCCCCTAGATTGACCTTTTCAATGATAAAGTCTTAGTAACATTCTCGACCTCTTTATCCGTCAGGGATCTAGCTACCTCTATAACCTAGTGTCTCGTTTTCTCATCCACATCGATCATGGTTTCTGTTTTGAGTCTTTTGGACTTTGAAGTCCTTCCTAGGCATTTGCTAACCATATCCTCCATTGTGATTGAAATAGGAATTACATTCCTCTTTTTGGTAAGTGAGGCACTCAGCCACTTAGGAGTGGTAGATGTTTCCTTTGGTAGTGGTGATTGTTGATTAATGGTGACAATAGCCATGGTATTCTCAGAATCTTCAGACTGCATGATTTCTTTTCCACTATCTGCAGCATCTGTGAGGGGTTGATCTTGCATTTGTGTATCCATTTCTTCTTGAGTTTCTTCCTCAGAATCTAAGTCCACTACCAATGAACTTGCCAGGGTTTTTCGGTTACTATTCCTACTATGTGATCTGGTAACACGGGTGGAAGCTGAACCCATAGAAGACTCTCCTAGACTTCAATTTTTAGCCTTCTTCATCGTTTGTTTCCTTTCACATGCAATATCAATATTAACATTAGAATATGGAAGAGATGTTTGGGAAGCTGCATGAGTTCAACCAAATTTCTTATCCTTAGGTGCAGGAACAAGCTTTTGTTTGAAATGATGCTCATTCAACCATTTCGCTATTCTTCTGATTACATTAAAGGTTCTGGATTGAATGCTATCGTCCCCTTTCCTACTCCAATTGATTTCTGGGATAGGATGTCCTTGTATCTTCTCATCAAACTCGGGGTAAACTAGTTCTTCATCTCCATCTTCTTGCACCCCAAAAACATTCATTGATAGGCCCATTGTGACAATTTGCTGAGTTGTGAACCTTGACTAGAGCCTTCTTCGAACTTCAAACTCAATAGCGAAGTTCTCCCAATAATCCTCCAATTGAGGTTCATGCCGAAAATCATTATCCACTTCTAAATTCTCTCTAGAAAATGCTCAACTATCAAATTTATATTTGACAACATACAGTTGCAGCTTGAACCTTTTGAATTCAAGTTTAAGGTTCAATGCGTCTAAAATAGATGCACAGCTATTGTGGCCAAGTTCTACAGCAAATACCACCCCGAACTTCCCTCCACTTTTTTTGTCAATGTATGCTAGTTGACGACAGACCTCAATTAAACCATAACTATCTAACACAAACTGGAGTAACCTGAAAGGTTCACCCTGAAAACTACCAACTTGAATATAAGTGAACTGAGGGAATTGGATTAAATAACTATCATAAATGTCGATAAACTCCATGGCCTCTGTTGTTAGCCTCTTATTTGTGTTTCCTTGCAACTCGTAAACAAATCTCCCTGCGAAAATGTCATTCCACCTCATAAAATTCTTTGCATACCTCTATTCTTGTAGGTAAGGATAATATTCATACACCTTTATTCCATCAATCCAGGGTTCATGATGTAGCCCATTCCAATCCTAGGTACATGCAAGCATATAAAACAAATATGATGACATAAAGAAGCCACTCATTCCTGCAAACCTGTTCAGACTCTCGTGCAATCTTTCTGCAATTACCTGCCCCCAATTCATATAGGCACTCTCACTCAGCATGAATTGGATATAGAAGTACATCCAGTCTTCCCAGGAGAAGGCATGGGCAGTCCCTTTTAACCTAATCAAAAGAATGGCAATGTCCCGTACCTCTTATGTGAAGTGTTCTCTGGTAAGTGGCCTCGATAACCTAGACCCCCCTTTTTGAACCATCAGTAACCAATTCCTAGAAATCACACTTTTATAAGTGCTCTTCTTCTCAGAGAAGAATGAATATGATGTGCCAATAGTACAGTCCTCATATGACTCTTTATGAGGTATACCCATGGCTGCCATTATGGTCTCTCTGTCAATTTTTAATAGCACTTCTCCATTGACATTCTTGATACATCTGTGGTCCGCATCATACCTATTCATACATTCCATTACTAACTCCAATTATGGTGTAGCGATGGGGAATGTGGCGGCCTCAACCAAACCACTCTTCACTATTCTTTCCATCATTGAATTCTGAACTTGGTTTTTGGTTCTCTCGAGAAAATCAGAGAGGTCTGCTAGAGCTAATGAAGTATCTCCCATCTCTCGGAGTGAACTAACTAGGCAAGAAGTGCGGCCTAGTTTTGGCAGGGTAGGCCTCATTATGGCCCCTTTTATTTCAAACAAGCAATTATAGGGATGAAATGAATTTTATACACAACAAAGGAGAACGAACGACAACTAGTTTCCAGAATAAGAAAATACAACAGAAGAGAAAATGACTGAAACTAACCTGGTCTCAATAGCAAATTCTTGAAAAGCTTCTAAGCGTAGACACAATACCTTCAATTTCTCTCGCTTGCATTACTACTGAGGAAAATTATAGAAACAATTGCTAGCTTCCACAAAAAAGATAGACAAAATCACACTCAAAACTTAGCTAGTTGTACTAATTAGGTAAGTTCGTGTGAGCTATTGCCTTATTTGACATATAGCCAGCATGCATTTAATTTTTGGATCACTTCATCACACAACTCACGAATTATCATGATTGCTTGTCATAATTTTAGAAACTAATCTTTTGAATTCCCCAGAATATTCTCTTTTCCCACCAAGACATTTACTTTATGATGCATGTATCAATTCTGCATAAAACTTTTCAATCTTTAAGAATTCAGACTTTGAACCTTGAACCAAGAACCAAAAGGTTCAAAGGTTCAAGTTCAAAAATGAGAAATAACACAAAACATGAACTATGCGAAAAGACAAATAACAATTAATGAGAAAAGATGAAACTGACGCATGACTAACTTTGAACCTTGAACCTTGAACCAACAAGGTTCAACTGTTCAAGTTCAACACAAATTACAACAAAGCACTTGCCTTATCATAGAAAAAAGTCGTGAAGAGAAGTTCTTTAAAGCGTGTTTTGAACTTTGAACCTTGAACTTTTAAAAGGTTCAATGATAGGTTCAAAGAAAGAAAATATATGATCGAAAGGGAAAAGAGAGACCAAAAGGCGACCCCCGCGTTTGAAATTTAAATAAAAATTGGGGGGGAGGGAATAACAAGTAGTTTGTTCATAGAAATAGAAGAGATGAGGCGAAAGGACTCATCAATCTTCATGTGACAGACAAATTATTATTTCATATTTCTGAGTGTACAACACCAAAGGAGGTGTGGGATAAGATTGAAGAGTTGTATGGAAATGTAAATCAATTTAGGATCTTGTAGCTTTAATTCAATCTCACTTCTCTCACTCCAGATGCATTTCCCACTATTCGGGATTACCTTGCATAGTTCATGTCAATTTTTTTGTAGTTGAAAGGATGTGGTCATGCCAAAGAAGATAAGGATTTTATTTTATTGATCCAACCTAAGCTTAGAGCCCCTTTCCAAGTGATTGCCTCTATGTTATATTCTACTAGATGGATGTTATGGGTAAAGACCATAAGATGCCTTTATTTGAGGAATTTTGTGATTGATAAACTAGGGATTAGGCCAAGTTGATTCAGATGGATGCTCTTCCTAAGAGTCATCCTTTGATGGTTCAATCTACTAAAGGAAAGGGTAAGTATAAGAAGAATATCAATAAAAATTCATCTTCAGGTAGTTAGACCCCCTCCACACCTAATGCTAAGAATGATCAATAGACTAATCCTCCTCCTTGTCCTCCTCCTTCTAACTCAAGAGGGTCATCTTCTAAGTATAAGAAGAAAATAAACAATTATTACCTTCATGGGAAACCCAGAAATAATGATGCATAATATTTTGGGAGGCTAACACCATTGAAGAAAGCTATAAGGAAGCACAATCTTGCCATGATTAAGTCTTCATCACCGAGAAAAGGGAAAACTCTCTTCTCTAGGGCTTTTCCCTCTACCAGTTCCAGTTACATTCTTTATTTTGGTGCTTCTCACCACATGACTCATACTGTGGATCTTCTTCATTCTCTTTGTAATATTCCTACATCACATATTATTGTTGGGAGCTCTTCTCAAATTATAGTTTTGGGGATATGCTTACTTCAGATCTAGGATGGTATCATTCATGATGTTCTTCTTGTTCATGATATCTCACAGAATCTCCTTTCCATCTACCAAATTTACAATCATGGTAATGGAAGGGTTGGTGAGTTCTCTCCTATAGAAATGACTATTTGAGAAATGCATGATCCTAACAAGGTCTTTTCTATAGCGATAACTATTCATGCATCCCATTTGTATAGGTTTGATGGATTTGAGTCTTCTTCAATATCATCTCTTGTTGCTCATGCATATTCTATGAGAAGCTTTGGCACAAAATGTTTGGGTGCATGAACTATTGATATCTTTAACATAGGAGCAAATAGAATATGGTGATTGGTCTAGCTCAAATCTCTTGTTGAAATGGAGTTTATGAAGGTTGTACCCTTGGAAAACATCATAGAGATCCCTTTCCTAAGGTTATTGTCACATGTGCTTTATCCCTTGAGTTGGTGCATAGTGACCACATGCCATTCACCACTCCATCTTTTTTAGGTGCCGAGTATGTGCTCACCTTTATTAATGACTTATCTAGGAAAACATTGGTTTAATTTTTGAAGTACAAGGATGAGGTTCTTTGACATTTCATGAGCTTCCTTTTATTTGTGGAGAAGCAGTCAGGAGTTTCACTTCAGAAGATTCACACAGATAATTGGGGGTGTATGTCAATCAAGAATTCTAGGAATTTTGTCGTGCTTGAGGTATTCTTCATCTTCACTAGTTCCATACACTAAACTATACAATGGTGTGCTTGAGAACAAGAATAGAACCTTATGGGAGATGGCCAATTATATGATTCAGCCTAAATCCATGGCTCCAACATTTTTTAAAAAGGTTGTCAATTGTACTAACTACATTCACAATTGTATGTCTCACAAGATAGTGTAGAATATGACCCTCGAGGAGGCTTGGTCTCATGTCAAACCCAAGGTATCCTTTTTTATAGTATTTGGTGTTGATGCATCAACATTCATTCTAGAGGGTAGGCACAAAGCAAAGGAGAAGAAAAGCCAGCAGTCCTTTTTTGTTGGCTACTGTGAGGATGTGAAAGGTTATTTATTGTTTGATCATGTCACTCAAGAGGTACATTTTTTTTGTGATATTCATTTTGATATGTCCTTTACTCTAAAGGATTATCCAAATCACACTCCTCTCCCTCTTTTCTTCCTAGATGTTTTTAAGAGATAATTTTCATTTAGAGGACAATGATGATGATTCTCCTAATGGTGTGATTCCTAAGGATGGTATTGATCTAGTTATTGGCCTTACTCCATCTTGTCGTTATCCTCCACCTACATCTAGTAGACCTCTATGAGCTCAGAAAATTGTTGAGGATGTTGGTTCTCTTGCGAGTGATCCCACAACTACTTGCCTCACTTGTTCATAGACTTCAAGTATCACTCTTTTGAGTCATGTAGTTTGTATCGATCCTCAAAAGATTTTAAATTCTTTAGGTATTCCAAAATGGGATAGTATTATGGCTGAGGAGTATTCTCCTTTGATGAAGAATTATACTTGGTATTTGGTTCCTCTTCTTAAGGGAAGAAATTTTGTTTGATACAATGGATGTATCACGCTAGATTTGCAGTTCATGGTTCTATTGATAATTATAAGGCTCATCTAGTGGCTAAAGGATTTTCTCAAGTTGAGGGTATTGACTATGCTGATAGTTTTGCTCCTGCAATGAAGATGGATTCCATTTGTAAGAATTTGTCAATAGCACAAAAGAGAGAGAAAATGTTTGATAAGAATAAACTATATTCAAATCAAGATACAAATATTATCAATTGGATCATTAACAATAATGTAAGCTGAGACTACCCTAAGTCAACTTAAGTAAACTGTAATTCTGAGACATAATTTACACCAACACCCACCTTAAGTTCAACTTAGGGGAATGTAGACTTAAGTCAACAATGCAAGATGAGTCCTAGCTACGAGGCCATGCTAGGTACCCATGTACAAATGAAATTGCACACAAACCAATTTAATCTCTCACAAATAGAGAAAGAGAGAAAAACCCAATGGGAAAAAACTCCCCCACAAAAGAGAGATGAAGACTATACAAAAGAACTCTCAAATAAGTATGAGAAGGACAAAACTCCATGTGAGGAAAAATTCCCCCCTCAATGTAAAATTATCACCAATGGTAGAAGCTCAAAACTAAATGAAGAAACTGCTCCACAATTGTTGAACAACATTCCTCCCCTCAGGAAGAAACAAAACTAAAGGTGTGTCCATAAAGTCTCCCCAATCATGAAGGGAAGATGTAGGAAAAAATGTCATGATGTAGGGAGTCTCTGAAAACTACTCGGGTGTCCCCATGTCAATACTAAAACTTGACCCCTCTAAATCAAGTGTGCTAGTCCACATTACTAAAAAAGGTAATCCAATATCTAGTGCATATGAATTTAGAACATGATCCAAAGAATCACATGTCTCCTCTAAGAATAGAGAGACCTTCTCCAAGTGTTGTACATAATAATCCACAATCATGTCAACCTCAAAAGAATGATCATGTAGAGAATAAACAAGAGGGTCAAAGTGTTCCCTCGCAACAACTGAAGAAGGATTATCTTCATCAAATAAAAGATGAATGTCATGAATGATGTCTCCCAAATATGCAATGTAGGACTCCACAAACAAACGTGCAATGTCTGTCAAGTAGTCATCTCAAGGAACTGAAGCTAGAAGACAAGGTATAGCATGTTGCACTGAATCACAAGAAGGAAAAATTGTTGCAATATCTGCATCATCGGGTGTAATAGGTGATGTGATATCAATAGGAGGAGATGAAATGAAAGGCTCAAGAATAAGGTCACATGTGAGAATACCCAAGTTCAAGTAATAGATGTTCTCCTCAACATCTGAATCATTACACTTGAAGTGTGATCAACATATGAATAATCAACCTCATCAATAGGAACAAAATTTGCAAAGGAATACAACTGAGATGCACTACCCCTCTAGAAATAATAGCTCTAGTTTCCAAGTCTCTAATGATAACTGAATCAGGTGTGAACTCCACAACTTTCCTTGTTGCCCCATGTGTGATCTTATAGATGGAAAGAAGATTTTTTGTCAAATAGGGTACACACAATACATCATTGAAGGAGTTGTCCCCAATGGAAATAGATCCTTTCCTAATCACATTCATGTTTGTATGATTGCCCATTAAAATTGGTGGCATGTGGCAAGACTCAAATGAAGAGAACATAGACTGTGAAGATGCCATATCATGAGAAGCTGCTGAATCTAGAAGTACTCTCCCTGAATCATGACTTGTTGTAGCACAAAGAGCTTGTCCTTTATTTGTCCCAAAGAGTGATCCTTCCCTTTATCCTTTTCTATGGAAGAAGAAACCAAAGTAGACATTCTAGAAGGAAAAATGGTTCTATTCTTCTCAAGAAGATGCTTCAATTCATCAATATCCTTCTTGCAATAATGGTGCTCATCATGTCCTGACTTCTTGCAATATTCATAAAAAAGATTGTCCTTATATGATCTCCTCTTCGATGAGGATGTAGAATCAACTTGTTGTGGAGAGGATGATTGTGCTCCATCTTGTTGTGGCTTTGACTTAGACTGCTTTTATTTCTTGTCTTTTCCTTGGTTGCTTTGATTCCCTTAATTAGCCCCAAAAGCTTGTGACTTTGAAGATTTGAGAATCCCCATCTCGGTCAACTTAGATTGCTCAAGTATCAAAATATCCATGAATGCATCAAATTATGGTGGAGTGTATGAGGCATCTTGAGCTAATCATTGGGTGTGAAATATAGAAATAAAGGCTACATACTCTAATGGAATCTTGTCCAACAAGTTGTAAACCAATTGAGAAACCTTCTTGTCAATGCCACAATCCTTAAGCTTTGCTCTTAACTTATTTTCTTTCATGACAGAATCTTCCAGATTGTATCAAAATCCTTGGGATACAATGTTGTGAGTTCACCATCAAGCTTGTAGCCTCGAATCTCATCAAATTTACCATACAATTTGGCATAAATATCCCAAGCCTCTTTAACTATAGTACAAATCTCAAAGTTAAAAATGAGGTCATCTAATACATACTTTCTCAAGGTTCCAAGTGTCATATAACTTTTAGTGAGCCATTCAACTTGAGAATTAGGATCGGCCTTAGGATCAGGTGGTGTTGTTATTGTTCCATTTACATAATGAATGAGCCCTTTTTCCATTAGCTTACTCCATGCTTTAATTTTTCATGATGCATAATTATGTGGAGTTAAAAGTGGAAATTTAGGAGAACCCATAGTACCAAAATAAATAAATAAATACAAGATAGAGAGGCACAATCACACAAGACACCCCCAAAATTCACTCAATCAAAGAACCTTCCCCCCCCCCAAAAAAAAAGATGATTTGGCACTTTATACTTAGTGAAATTACAATGGACCACTTGCAAAAAATGGCAAAGTGGAATTTTGATTGAAACTTTACAACTACCTTAAATAGGCTATAAGAGACTCCAACAAATACTGCAAGAGAACTAAGATGAGCTCCAAGCAAAAAACAAGTACCAAATAGGCCAAAAATGACCAAATACTAAAAGCATAATTTATCCTCAAAATGGTGAAAATTGGATAGCACCACATGAAAATAGATGAAAAATTATGCACTTTCAAAAAAAATGGCACCTGAAAAGGAGGTCATATGAGCCCGAACAAAGCCTCTGAAGTTGCAAAATCAAGGATTGGATAGGTACAGTTGTGAAAAACAGAAAATTATGAAAAATTTGCTCACCAAAATCAAAAAATTCCAGCACCACTGCAAAGAGCACAAAAAATTAGCCAAAATTAAAAAAAAAATTGCACTAAAAAAGGAGCCAAAATGAGGAAGTTATGGTCCTCCAAAGTTCACCTTCAAAATCAAAAACCTCAACGAGAGGGGGTTGAAAATTTTCCAAAAAGTGTTAATGTAGTGCTAACATCAACATATAATGGGATCAAATTTGACTCTCATCTGGTTTTCATTAGAACTTCACACCCCTCTGTGTAGAATGTCCGTATAGTATATACTGACAGGTGGTAGAAAATGGTTCGCTCCATATAGGTGACATTTCTGTATAGAAGTCTGAGTGACGGTATGGAAAGATGATGTAGTGTTGACATGTATGCAGATTTGTCAATCTATACAGTGATGTGGAGGTAACTGTACTATTAATTGTACAAAATCATGGGCCAACCTGCGTGTGACATGTGGCACTTGTGATACTCTGCATGGCCGATGGGAACCCACCATGTGGTAGTGGGAACACAGTTGTCATGGCTCTGAAGGCTTGTGTAGCACTGTAAAATTGTCACCATGTAGATTGATGTGGATATTGAGCTAGGAACTAGAAGGTGACTAGTGGAGGTGGGGCGCAATGGAGACACGAGGTTGAGCACCAAGTAGAAAGAAGTGGGCCGGAGGAGGCAGCGCAAAGTTACAACCGATCGGAGGAGAAGGAAATATCAGCGTTGAGCCAAGAGGATATAGGAAAGTTCAGCAAGGACCGTACGGGCATTGTAAGCTTTGCACAAAAAATAAACGTCGGTACAGAGATGGGGGTGGGGGATCATAGATTCCTTCCCCACCACCCCCCTTCCCCCAAAAAAATGATTTTTTTTAATTTTACAATATAACAAATTTTTTTACATTAAAAAAACTGAAAATAAAAATTGAAATATTAAAATAAATTTTTACCAAAAATCTTACCGTACCATTCAATTAGGGGAAATTTTTTCTCCAAAGCTCTGAAATCAATTGTCACCAAATCTAGGCACATTTATACTCAAAATTCATGGAAACGGCCTCCCGAACGCAAAGCTGGGGTAAAAATCACCATAGGATGTCCCTAAAATGTGTAGCTCCCCAGATCCAAAAATGAATGCTCCAAATAGACTACTCCATGAAGCCCCAATGGATTTGAAACCATGTAAGAATTTGTCAAATATAGCAAAGATCTAGAAAACATTGAATAACACAAAACATAGACAAAATATTTGATAAGAATAAACTATATTCAAATCAAGGTGCAAATAGTATCAACTGGATCATTAAAAATAATGTAAAATGAGCCTTCTTAAAAGGGAAATGCCATATGGATATGTGAATACACAATCATGACATGTAGAAATAAGGGTAGGTGAGGGTAGGTAGGAGTAGGTAGGAGAAATAATAAAATATTCCACAAGAGGTGGATCACTCACCGAAGGTGGAATGTAATAACAATATAAGACCACAAAAGGTGAAATTTCTCCTACATACATCATCCATATGTGCACCCTTCCCTAAGTGTCTCATATCCAAACTACGATGAAATGCATTACCCTAAGTCAACTTAAGTAAAGTGTAATTATGAGGCATAATTTACACCAAAACCATTCATCTTGTACTTTCTATTGTATTTATGATTGCTTTCCTATGTGCAGTGATCTTCAAGAGAAGATCTATATGGAAGATCCCCTAGGATTTGTACAGAACTCCTCAATTGTTTACAGCATTTGACATTCATTGTATCATCTCAGACAAGCTCTTAGAGCTTGGTATGGGAAGAAGGATAGTTTTTTTCTTTCCTCTAAATTCACTCGATGTCACTCTGATCCTACAATTTGATGGTATTATGAAAGAATAAGTATCCGATAGAATACTGAGAGGGGGGGGCTGAATCAGTATATTGAAAAACTGATACAAAGTTCCCAAACTCAAATTCAATCACACAAAGTAAACATATCTCAGTCAAGATCAATATTCATAAGAATACTTGACATCAACCGGTTTGACTGTTATGACAACTTAACAGTAAACAACTTCAATCTTGTAAACATCAACAATGCTTAATCATAACTCAACATATTCATCTCTCAATGCTTCTAGTTATCATGTCTTATCAGAAGTTAATCAAATCAACAAATAACATCATAAACACAAAAACATTCACCACTTGACACAAATGTTTATACATGTAGAACCCAAATAAGTAAAAACCATGGTGAGATGAGACTCACATGGATAGCTATCTGAACTCTTCTGAAGTTCACCCTGTTAGGAGCCAAGCCTGTTAAAGCTTTACAATAAGTCATGTTAACAACTAATTCTGGTTAGGAATCACCCGGTTAAGGGATTTACAAATATGCCTTGATGAAAAGAACAATACCCTGTTAGGAGTAACCTCATTGGATGATTTAAGAATCCAAGCTAATGGACAACCTTGTTAGAGGATTTAATGAGTAACCAAGCTTGTTAGAGCTTACCCGGTTAAGGGATTTCACTTCTGCTATAATTGTTAGAAAACAACAAGTTTTCTTGATCTGTTTGAATAGAACTACATTTGCTTGATCAGATCCTTTTAAGCTTCAATCTGCCTTCACTCAAAGTGCAGATCCATTCACTGGTTAGGCAACAACACACTCAATTTTTTCTGCCAATCTTGCCAACAACCTTTACAAATAAAGTCATCGACCTTAAATACAAACCAATTAGGTTGGTAACACAACAAAAACCTAATTCTCATTATTGAGATTACAAATAAGTCGGTACAATATTGACCATTAGAAATCATGACAATCTCCACATTCTTCAAGAAAATTCTAATCGTTCCATGATCACCGCTTCATCGGACTTTGTAGCTCATCACGCGTTGTACATTAGATGCAATCTATTTTGCTCCTTCCCTAGATAGTAAACAAATGCACCAAAACAATTTGAACTTATCCTCATACAATGATCACATGTGTCTCCATCATTACCGTTCATCAGATAATAAATGAACAAACTTGATTGGTTAGGGTTTAACAGCTGATAGGGTTTACCAGTTACATTGCATAGAAAGGTTTAACCCTTTAAACCGGTTTACCGGTTCAACTCACAAACTTACCATAGCGGTTTACAACATCTTCCACAAAGCTCTTCTTATCGATTACTAGCCAATATCAAAAACAACAATATCAGCAATGACATGAATACCATTACCGGTTTAACTAACATTAATGACAACATATCATTAATGCAGTCTCTATGCAAAATGCCAACAATCTCCCCCTTTGGCATTGATGGCAATACAAATATCAACGCCTCTGATTGCTGCAAAGATTGGTGAATAGGAATCCTGGTTTACATTACCAAGTATTCACCATGCTCTAGTTGTCATCAGCCTACTGCTGGTTCACCTAATCTGACACATAATTATTCTCCTCAATCACATAATTCTTCTCCCCAATCACATAATTCTTCTTTCCAATCACATAATTGTTCTCCCCCTTTGATAGCAATGCCAAAGTGGAAGTAAAAACATGTAATTATGCTCTCACTATGAATCAACATCATACTGCAACTTGATGCTCCCCCTATGGAATATATCCACTTATTCATCAATCCATGTAAGATTCTACAAGTAATTCAAGGACTGATGCAATCAACATCATGCTCAACTAACTTCATGAAGAGGGACAACCCCCAATTGACTTCTAAGATATTCAAAAGTGGTCTTACGCAGAAGTTTGGTAAAGATATATGCAAGTTGCTCCTTGGTAGAAACATGCTCCAAGATAACATCTTTACTTTGAACTTTTTCCCTCAAGAAGTGATACTTCAATTCAATGTGCTTAGTCCTTGCGTGCAAACCAGGATTTTTTGAAATGTTAATTGCACTTGTATTATAACACAAAATCTTTATTGGTTCTGAGATTTCCATCTTCAAACCTTTCAAAATATGCCTCATCCACATAGCTTGTGTGCAATTCATATAAGCTGCTACATACTCAGATTCAGCAGTAGATTGTGAAGTACAACTCTGCTTTTTACTACTCTATGAAACTAGCCTTCCTCCTAGAAAGAATTCTCCACCAGTAGTACTCTTCCATTCATCAATATTTCCTGCCCAATCAGCATCTGTGTATGCCTTCAAGTCAAAATTTACACCATATGGATATCACAACCCATAGTCAACAGTACCTTTCAGATATCTAAAAATTCTTTTGGTTGCCATCAGATGTGCCTCCTTTGGATTCTTTTGAAATCTAGCAACAATACCAACTGTATGGGCAATATCCGGTCAACTGTGAACAACATAGTGTAATTTTCCAATCATTGACATGTATTCCTTTTCATCTACAGACTTAGATGCATCTTCCTTGGACAACTTACAACCTGTAACCATTGGGGTTCCAACTGGTTTACAATCACTCATACCGAAAGTCTTCAAAACTTCTTTCACATACTTGGATTGAGTAATGAAAATACGATTCTTCATTTGCTGTATCTGCAAGCCTATGAAAATTTTTATTTCCCCTACTAATGACATCTCAAAATCATTCTTCATTTCATCCGCAAAACAATTACTCATGTCATCATTACCTCCAAATATAATGTCATCAACAAATACTTCACTGACCAGTATTTCATCTCCTTCAAACTTGAGATAAATGTTGTTGTCATCACTGGCTCTAGCAAATCCTATCTTCATTAGATGAGTATGAAGCCATTCATAACATTCTCTGGGTGCCTTCTTTAATCCATACAAATCTTTATGCAATTTGCATACCATGTCTTCCTTATCTGTCAATGCATAACCATCAGGCTTCTCTATATAAACCTCTTCTTCCAATATCTCATTCAAGAATGCAGACTTAACATCCATCTGGTATACCCTGAACTTCTTATGAGCTGCAAATGCAATTAATGTTATGACACCTTCTAGTCTTGCTACTAGTGCAAAAGTTTCTCCATAATCTTCTCCTTCTTCTTGTGCATAACCTTTGCATACTAATCTTACCTTGTTGTGAAATACAACACCATCTTCATTTAACTTGTTTCTGAACACCCATTTAGTATCTATAACATTCTTGTTTACCCATCGGGGTACCAGGGTCCAAGTGTTGTTCTTCTCAATTTGATCCAACTCCTCCTTCATACCTTTCACCCAATGATCATCACCGAATGCCTCCTTAGCACTTCTAGGTTCAAAGGTGGAGATCATGCAAGAGTTCTCTCTTATTCTCCTTCTTGTTAGTACTCCAACATCCTTATCCCCAATAATCTATTCAGGACTGTGATTCAGTCTTACATACCTAGGAATAACATGATCATTCTCTTCAAGTTCAGCTTCTTCATTATCATCTTCTTTTGAATTTATTTGTTCTAGTTGAACAAGTGCATCAGGGTTTTCTTTACTAGTTTATGACTTAATAGTTTTGGGTTCCAAAAGAAAAATGCAAGGATCTTCATCCTTCTTCTCAAAACTGGTTCCATCTGAAACTTCAGGACATTCATCTACACAAACATCAACACTCTCAACAATTTTTTGTGTCCGGTTGTTGAAGCATTTATAGGCCTTACTCTTGGTGGAATAACTAAGAAATATGCCTTCATCACTCTTAGATTAGAACTTGCTTATGTAATCACCCCTTTTAATAAAACATTAGCTTCCAAATATCTTAAAATAGCTAACATCAGGTGATCTCCCATACCAGTATTCATAAGGGGTCTTGTCCTTAACTCTTTTCACCAGAACTCAGTTCATTGTGTAGATAGTTGTACTTATAACTTCTTTCCAAAATGTTTTTGCTACACCTCCTTCTATCAACATAGTCCTAGCAGCTTCAACCACTGACCGATTATTTTTCTCTACTATACCATTCTGATGTGGTGTCCTTGGTGCATAAAGTTGTTTCTTGATACCATTCTCATCACAGTACTTAGTGAATTCCTCAGAAGTAAATTCACTGCCTTGATCTGTTCTTAGAAATTTTATCTTTTTGTCACTTTCTTTCCCATCTAAGGCTCTGAATTAATTGAATTTACCAAAAGATTCATTCTTATCCTTCAAGAATGTGACCCACATCATCCTTGAACAATCATCAGTGAAGATCATGAAATATTTGTCACCTTGAATGCTTCTTGTTCTTATTGGTCCACATAGATCTATATGAACCAAATCTAACAAGTGCTCTGCTGAGAAGGACTTGCTCTTGAAAGTTGAAGAAGTCATCTTTCCTAACTGACATTCTTTACAAAAAGCATTAATCAGTTTGTCTAGCTGAGGCAGACCTCGTACTATCTTAGACTTGCTTACTTTACCAATATTTTCAAAATTTATATGACCAAATCTCCTATGCCAAAGCCAGCTATCATCTATTTTTGCAATCAAACTGTTGCTAATTTTAGGATTAAGATGAAATAGATTACCTCTGGTATGTTTCCCGATTGCAATCAATTCACCTTTGTTGTCAAAGATTTTGCACATACCATTTCTAAACTCCAGTGGGTATCCTTTGTCATTAAGTTGTTCCACACTCAAAAGATTATGCTTTAGGACTTCTACCCAATAGACATCATCAACACTGCTCTTCCCATTAAGAGAAATAACTCCCTTACCTTTAACCATACAAGGTGAGTCATTGACAAATCTGACAACACCGCCATCAAATTCCTTCAGGGAAAGAAATTTGCTCCGATCACCGATCATGTGATGTGAACAACCACTATCAATGATCCAATCATTAGAGTTATCCATCCTGGATACTACTACCTTATAATCTGATATTTCTTCCTTAATAGCTACAAACACAATATCTTCATTAGCATCATCATTAGATTCTTCATCAGTAATACCACTGTCAATCGCTAGAAGACAATCTCTCTTGCCTTTACCCTTATGCTTCTTAAATTTGTCTCTCTTGTTTTCATTTTCACCAATAGGGAAATTAGCTCTTATATGACCAATCTTGTTGCATGCAAAACATTTTAAAGGTACCTTACCTCTATATTTACCAGTGCCTCTAGGCAATCATTTTTCCAACAATGCTTCAAGTTCCACTAAGATGTCCTCATCATCAGCATCTCTGTTGGATCTAGATTCATAGTTATGGCTGGTATCTTTACTTCTTCTCATAGATGGGTTAGAGACAAAAGCTCTGAATGCAAATTCTAATTTTTGCACACTACCATCATAGCCATTTAGTTCAAAAGCAGTAAGTTTTCCAATAATAGAGTCAAGAGTTACCTCTATCTTGTCAATGGATTTCAGCTCCTGAATAGCTGCAACTCGAATAGCATAGATCGGTAGCAGGGTTCTCAGTACCTTACTGATTACTATGTGATGGGATGGGGTTTGGGATAGACTAGCCTAGTCTATGCTCCTGGATCCTTTCCTTGGATCACCTGGTGTTCTCCTCACACCCTAGGGTCTCTAGGACTCCCTTTGCTTGAGGAATCCCCTGACCTTGCCCAATCCACCCACCAATGAGTTGCTATGTTGCTACTAAGGTCTCACCTACTCATGAGACTCAAAACCCCTTACTATGGCTAATAAGGGCTAAGGCTTGTTCCACACTTTCCAAGGTCTTAGCAAGGTTAAATCAGGTCTCAAACCATGTTTTATATCCCTCCATGTTCCCCCAAGAAGTTTCTACCTTCATCCTTTCTACTGATTTCACTGTTTTGTGTTTTTTCTTGCAAAACAGGGCTACAAGGATTAGGACCAATTAGGCCTCCTAACCGGTCTTCTAGGGCTCCCTCTCACAAACGATGCACAAACAACCCTAACTCCCAAAATGGACTGCCATTCAATTGGCAAGGGCTCAAGGATTTTCTAGGTTTTTGGGACTCCAAGTGGTCGTACAGTGCCTAGGGCGAATTTTGGGGTTTTTAAGGGTTTTGTGAGGGTTTTGTGGTCTGCCTGGGTCACAGTTAAGGTTTTGTGTGTTACCCACCTTTTTTGGATTGGTGGAGGCTCCTCCTTCACACCAATTATGCTTCTAACACTCCTCTACACCTCCTTTGAAGGATGTACTCTCCTCTATCCAACCTTGTTCTCCAAGACCTTTGCAATCTAACCTCTCCTAACCGGGCATTGTCCAGTCTCACCTAGGAGTGGGTCTTTGCTTGGTATTCCTGCATTTATAAGGGCCCTGCTTGTTTCATAGTATGGTACAAGGTCTACACTCTCATTCCCCATGGTTTCATGGTGGTTCCACAACGAGGAATGGAGTTATGCAGCCATTTACACAATCCTGTCCAAAACTGGACAGTAAGGAGACAGTTTATAAACTATTTACAAACACACTCAATATGCAAGTCAGAACCTAAAATAATTGCTTGAAATGAAATTATTTACACCATGAAAAACATTCCACACAAATTTAGACGTTTCTCAATCCATTAACTTGCTTGGTTACTTCATAAAAACTAACTGGTAAAAGTTTCACAGTCTCAGTCTGATCTTTTTACTAGGGTCGTACAATCTCTGACTTCCAACCCATGAAATTAGGGTTTTCAAGTACTTATACTACCTTTTCCTTGGTTGGTGTGCCAAAATTAGGGCTCTCCATGCACAAAAAGGGTCTAAGACCATTTTGGGTGGAAAAGTTGCTTGACAACTTCTAAAAGTTGTCATGCAACTTTTGCATCTTTTGAGAAACTTTGCCATTGTTTCTTTTCATGACTCCTAAGACTATTTTGGGCTATCCTAAGGACATAAACATGCCAATAAGGCCTAACACACACTCCTGGCACACTCAACCTCTCATGCACAAGAAATCCCACAAACACTAAGGACTTGAAACTAGGACCTAGTCTAGCACACATGAGCTCATGGCTCTTATTCATGTACAATGGCTTCTAAAGAAGCATAACACCAACAAAAAAAAGAAAGAGAAAGAGTTTGGAAGGGTGCTCCTACACCATACTCCCCCTCTACACACAATTAAGAAAAAGAAGAAGAGATGAGAGCCAGGTCTATTCCAAGTGTCTTGAACTTACTCTCCTCCACCCATGTAGCTTCAGATACTGGTTGATCTGCCCATTTCACTAAGTGCTCCATGTAGACCTGGTGTCTAGTAGACTTCTTCACACTTGATTCCAAGATATCCTCTACTTTAGGCTTCTTCACTTATGGTAAGACATTAACATCAAGGTCTTGCAATACCTTGGCTTGGTTCTCAGTCTGCCTTGCTATCTCACCCTTGTACATGATCAGGTCAGCTACATTAAAGATTGGTGATATAGCTAAATCTGGAGGAAGGTCAACTTTGTAGGCATTCTTACCATATTGTGATAGGATTCTACAAGGTCCTACCCTTGTCATCTGTAGTTTGGTAGGCTTCCCACCTTGCATCCTAGCTTTGCTCAAATGGATCATCACATAGTCACCCACCTTGAACTGAACCTCTCTCCTTTTCTCATCCACTTTAGCTTTTAGTTTTTGAGTGGATTCAAGGATGGCCTTCTTAACCTGCTCTTGAACTTCCTTGATGGTTTGAGTGAAGTCTTCTGCTTTCCCACTCTTCGTTTCCAAACTACCAAGGTCTCTCAACTCACATACTCCTCTTGGATGTCTGCCATAGACAAACTGAAAAGGACTTCTACTAGTGGTTCTATTCACACTGTCATTATATGCATACTCCACTTGAGAAATGATTAGGTCCCATGTTTGGCCATACTCCTTAGTTAAACACCTCAACAAGTTACCTAACACCCTATTGATGACCTCAGTCTGCCCATCTGTTTGTGGATGGTAAGCTGAGCTAAATGACAAGTTAGTTCCTAGTCTCCTGCATAATGTTTGCCAAAAATGACCCATGAACTTACTGTCCCTATCTGAAACAATGCTTAAACAGAGTCCATGAATCCTAACAATCTGTCTGAAGAAGAGATGTGCAACATAGCATGCATCATGTGTAGTCTTACATGGGATAAAATGACTCATCTTGGAAAATCTATCTACAACCACATAGATGTTGTCCATACCTATTTTTGTCTTGGGAAGTCCTACTACAAAGTCCATGCTTAGACATTCCCAAGGTCTGCTAGGGACCGGTAATGGTTGATATAAACCGGCATTGCTTGATCCACCTTTGGCTCTTTGGCATACACCACATTGTTCTACATATCTTTTCACATCTCTTGGAAACTTTGGCCAATAGTAGTACCTCTGTACTAAATCCAAAGTTTTGTTAACTCCAAAGTGTCCACTTAAACTGCCATTATGTTTTTCTTGGATGAGGTTCTCCCTCATGGATCCTCTAGGTACACACAACTGGTTACCCTTGAACAAGAGACCATTTTGGAGAGTGTAATCTGCATACTCACCATGAAATGGTTCTCAAACTCTTTGCAAACCTTGTAAGTTGTTGAGAAGTCTTCATCTCCTTCATAGAGGTCTTTGAAACCTTCTATTCCTATGCTCTGCAACTGTAACTCTTGAACTATCAACAACTTCCTGCTCAATGCATCTGCCACCCTGTTAAGTTGCCCCTTCTTATGCTTAATGGTGAAGGTGAAGGATTGGAGGTATTCCATGCATTTCAGATGCCTATTGCTTAGCTTCTCTTGAGGGTTGATGTAACTCAATGCTTGGTTGTCTATGAACACTACAAATTCCTTAGGAAGTAGGTAATGCCTGCATTTCTTTAGAGACTGCACTAATGCATACAACTCTAGGTCATAGGCTGAGTACTTCTTCTTTGCTTCATTAAGCTTCTCACTAAAAAATGCCACAGGTCTTCCCTCTTGACTCAATACACCACCTACTACAATTCCACTTGCATCACACTCCAAAGTGAATAGCTTATCAAATGTAGGTAGGATAAGGATAGGTTTTGTGGCTACTTCCTATTTCAACAATTGAAATGCTTTGTCTACCTGCTCAGTCCATTCAAACTTAGTTTTAAGGCCTCCTTTTATGGTGTCAAGGACTGGTGCACATATGCCACTGAAATTCCTCACAAATTTCCTATAGAATTGAGCTAATCCATGGAAACTTCTAACTTCAGTCCCTGTTTTAGGTACAAGCCAATTCAAGATTGCCTCCACTTTGCTTGGATCCATCTTCAAGGTTCCTTTAGACACCATAAATCCTAAGTAAACCAGCCCTTGCTTCAAGAAGTCACACTTCTCAAGGTGGATGGATAGCTTCTCCTCATGTAACCTCTCTAAAACTAACCTCAAATGCTCAAGATGCTCTCTCTTGGTTCTGCTATAGATGAGAATGTCATCTAGGTACACTACCACAAATTTGCCTGTGAAATCCTTCAACACCTCATTCATCAACCTCATGAAGGTGCTTGGAGCATTAGTAAGCCCAAATGGCATCACAAGCCACTCATACAATCCTTCTGTGGTTTTAAAAGTAGTCTTCCACTCATCACCCTCCTTAATTCTTATCTGGTGATAACCACTTTTAAGGTCTAGCTTGGTAAAATACATAGCCCCTCCTAAATAGTCCATTAGATCCTCTATTCTAGGAATAGGAAACCTATACCTTATGGTAATCCTATTGATTGCTCTTGAGTCAGTCCAAAGTCTCCACTTACCTCCTTTTTTTTATGCTAGCACTACTGGGACTACACATGGGCTGATGCTCTTCTTAATCAGTCCTTGTTCCAATAACTCCTGTACTTGCCTTGCTACCTCCTTATTCTGATCAGGTGTGAGCTTATATGCAGCCTTGTTAGGTAAGGATGCACCAGGAACAAAGTCTATTTGATGGCTTATAGACCTTCTTGGTGGGAGTGTTGTAGGTGCTCCATCACTCACTATATCCTTATACTCTTGCAACATTTGCTTTACCTCCATGGTTACTTCTGCCTGCAACTTGTTTGCTTTCTCCCTTGGCTCCACAAAGATGGCACACTTCACTATCTCCTCCTCATGTATAAAATTTAGGAACTCTTTCCCAGTAGCCATTAAAACACTAGGTGTTTTTGAAGTACCCTCTTCATCCTCTATCAAAGACTGAATCTTGAAAGTCTTGCTGTCCTTCTTGAATGATATGGAGTTCTCCTCTCCATCATAGATCACCTTCCTATCAAATTGTTAGGGTCTTCCTAGCAACAAGTGACATGCATCCATAGGCAACACATCACAAAGGATCTTGTCCTTGTATCCTCCAATAGAAAACTCTACCCAAGTCTGCTCATTGACTAGCACACTCTATCCTTTGTTCAACCAAGTCACCTTGTAAGGATTGGTGTGGGGTATTCTTGTGAGTTTCAACTTCCTGACTGCCTCTTTTGAGATGATGTTGTCAGTTGAGCCTGTATCAACTATCACCTTGGACACTTTACCAAGAACTTTTCATCTCACCCTAAACAATGCTCTCCTATGTTTGGGTTCCTCCTTAACCGACTATCTGATCAAAATCCTATTGAACATCAGATTTTCCCCAACTTCTGATTCAATTTGGTCCACATATGGTGTCTTGTTGTTTGAAGAGTCTTCATGTGCATATGCAACCCTCTTTCCACTGTTTGATGATGTAGGTTTGTCAGGGCATCTATATACCGGGTGTCCCAATTGTCCACAATTGTAACACTTCATAGTTGTAAAATAGGAGTTACCTCTGCCGGTACTTCTACCCCTATTTGGACCACCTTGTGCACCTCTTCCTCTAGAGTATCCTCCTCTGAGATTGGTTTCACTACCATGCTCAGTCAACTTGGCTTCTCCTTGGTTTCTTTGCTCATTTGCTTTGCTTTGGTAACCACCTCGGTGATTCACTTGTTCTCTACCTCTGCCTCTACCCCTGTTATTGGAGTGTCCTTTCCTTTTGTTCCTCTCTTTTACCTTGACAACAAGCTGATGGCATTTCTGAACAGTAGTAGGAGTCCATAGGCTTATCTCCTCTTGAATGTTCCACTTTAGGCCGCTTAGATACCTAGCCACCTTAATAGATTAATCTTCTTGGACCTTTGATCTAAGACAAAGTTTTTGGAATTCTTCGGTGTAGGAGGTTACATCAAGATCTTTCTGCTTCAATCCTTGTCTCTTCTTATCAAGCTGGATTTCATAATCCTCTGGTAAGTAGTTCTCCTTAATCTTACTCACCATAGCTTTCCAATTTGCAATAGGTAGCTTCCCCATGCTAACCCTTTCTTCTTACAGGTACTTCCACCATGTCAAAGTTGCTCCCCTCAATCTTGATTTGGAAACTTTAACCTTCTGAGCCTCTATCACTCCTTCACACTCAAAGTGGTTTTCCATGCCCTCAATCCATTCCATAACAGTGTCTATGTCCATTCTTCCACTGAAATGTGGCAATCCTTCAAAAGCTTTGGTGTTCAAAGCTTTAATAGCCTTCACAAAAGGTTCTTCATTGAACAAGGGATCAGGTTCAGGGATTATATCATCTATGTCTATAGTTCTCTTGCCTTTACCCTTGGTGTCTTCATCCCAAGGTTCATGTGTCCTCTGATCCACCACTTCCTACAGTTTATCCCTTATCTCACTCGTTGCTACTTCAAGGAGTCTATTCTTCTCCTTCTTCTCTTCCACCTCTCTAGCCATCTCTGCATTAGTAACCGTTCTCCTCTCCCCTACTAATTCACCAGTATATAGAGACATACACAGTCCAACAAGTCTTTTACTTGCTCTGATACCAATCTGATGGGATGGGGTTTGGGATAGACTAGCCTAGTCTATGCTCCTGGATCCTTTCCTTGGATCACCTGGTGTTCTCCTCACACCCTAGGGTCTATAGGACTCCCTTTTCTTGAGGTATCCCCTAACCTTGCCCAATCCACCCACCAATGAATTGCTATGCTGCTGCTAAGGTCTCACCTACTCATGAGACTCAAAACCCCTTACTATGGTTAATAGGGGCTAAGGCTTGTTCCACACTTTCCAAGGTCTTAGCAAGGTTAAATCAGGTCTCAAACCATGTTTTACATCCCTCCATGTTCCCCCAAGAAGTTTCTACCTTCATCCTTTCTACCGATTTCACTGTTTTGTGTTTTTTCTTGTAAAACAGGGCTACAAGGATTAGGACCAATTAGGCCTCCTAACCGGTCTTCTAGGGCTCCCTCTCACAAACGATGCACAAACAACCCTAACTCCCAAAATGGATTGCCATTCAATTGGCAAGGGCTCAAGGATTTTCTAGGTTTTTGGGCCTCCAAGTGGTCGTACAGTGCCTAGGGAAAATTTTGGGGCTTTTAAGGGTTTTGTGAGGGTTTTGTGGTCTGCCTAGGTCACAGTGAAGGTTTTGTGTGTTAGCCACCTTGTTTGGATTTGTGGAGGCTCCTCCTTCACACCAATGATGATTCTAACACTCCTCTACACCTCCTCTAAAGGATGTACTCTCCTCTATCCAACCTTGCTCTCCAAGACCTCTGCAATCTAACCTCTCCTAACCGGACACTGTCCAGTCTCGCCTAGGAGTGGGTCTTTGCTTGGTCTTCTTGCATTTTTAAGGGCCCTTCTTGTTTTGCAGTATGGTACAAGGTCTGCACTCTCATTCCCCATGGTTTCATGGTGGTTCCACAATGAGGAATGGAGTTATGCAGCCATTTACACAATCCTGTCCAAAATTGGACAGTAAGGAGACAGTTTATAAACTATTTACAAACACACTCAATATGCAAGTCAGAACCTAAAATAATTGCTTGAAATGAAAGTATTTACACCATGAAAAACATTCCACACAAATTTAGACATTTCTCAATCCATTAACTTGCTTGGTTACTTCATAAAAACTAACTGGTAAAAGTTTCACAGACTCAGTCTGATCTTTTTACTAGGGTCGTACAATCTCTGACTTCCAACCCATGAAATTAGGGTTTTCAAGTACTTATACTACCTTTTCCTTGGTTGGTGTGCCAAAATTAGGGCTCTCCATGCACAACAAGGGTCTAAGACCATTTTGGGTGGAAAAGTTGCTTGACAACTTCTAAAAGTTGTCATGCAACTTTTGCATCTTTTGAGAAACTTTGCCATTGTTTCTTTTCATGACTCCTAAGACTATTTTGGGCTATCCTAAGGACATAAACATGCCAATAAGGCCTAACACACACTCCTGGCACACTCAACCTCTCATGCACAAGAAATCCCACAAACACTAAGGACTTGAAACTAGGACCTAGTCTAGCACACATGAGCTCATGGCTCTTATTCATGTACAATGGCTTCTAAAGAAGCATAACACCAACAAAAAAAAGAAAGAGAAAGAGTTTGGAAGGCTTCTCCTGCACCACTGTGGCATCTTCCACTTTCCCTCCTGCTCTCTTTATTTCACCAAGTATCTGTTTAATCCTTTGACGATACTGCTGGATACTCTCACCTTCAGACATTCTCATGTCATCAAACTTTCCTCTTAAACTCTCCTCTTTGGCAATATTAACATGTTCATCACTGCTATAAATGTCTTCAAGTTTTTGGCACACTTCATGTGCAGTTTCAAGACCATGAACATCTACATATTCAGCATCAGACAGGGAACTAATAATAGCCTCTAATGCTTGGTGATTTTCTTGTTGTTCTTTCTTCTGATCATTAGACAGGATTCCAGTAGGTGTAATATACTTAGTTCCTATATGATCCCAATACTGACAACCAAGACTCTTAATTTAAATCTTCATTCTGTCACTCCATATTCTATAGTTATCTTTGTTGAACTTCGGACCTTCTTTCTTCATCATGATCTACAAGATCTTTTTCTCAAGTTGTTGGGCTTTTAGATTAAAGAGGACCTGAGAAGCTCTAATACTAATTGATGGTATGATGAAAGAATAAACATCTGATAGAATACTGAGAGGGGGGGATGAATCAATATATTGAAAAATTGATACAAAGTTCCCAAACTCAAATTCAATCACACAAAGTAAACATATCTTAGTCAAGATCAATATTCATAAGAATACTTGACATCAACCGGTTTGACTATTATGACAACTTAACAATAAACAACTTCAATCTTGTAAACATCAACAATACTTAATCATAACTCAACATATCCATCTCTCAATGCTTCTAGTTATCATGCCTTATCAGAAGTTAACCAAATCAACAAATAAGATCGTAACCACAAAAACATTCACCACTTGACAAAAATGTTTATATGTGGAAAACCCAAATAGATAAAAAATACGGTGAGATGAGACTCACAAGGATAGCTATCTGAACTCATCTGAAGTTCTCCCTATTAGGAGCCAAGCCTGTTAAAGCTTTACAATAAGTTTTGTTAAGAACTTTCTGGTTAGGAATACCTAGTTAAGGGAGTTACAAATATGCCTTGATGAAAAGCACAATACCCTATTAGGAGTAACCTCGCTGGAGGATTTAAGAATACACGCTAATGGACCACCTTGTTAGAGGATTTAATGAGTAACCAAGCTTGTTAAAGCTTACCCGGTTAAGGGATTTCGATTCTATTATAATTGTTAGAAAACAACAGGTTTTCTTGATTTGTCTAAATAGCACTACATTTTCTTGATCAGATCCTTTAAGCTTCAATCTGCCTTCACTCAAAGTGTCGATCCATTCACTGGTTAGGAAACAACACACTCGACATGTTTCTACCAATCTTGCCAACAACCTTTACAAACAACTTCATCGACCTTAAATACACATCAGTTAGGTCGGTAACACAACAAAAACCTAATTCTCATTATCGAGATTACAAACAAGTCATTACAATCTTGACTGTTAGAAATCATGAAAATCTCTTCACATTATTCAAGAAAATTCCAACCACTCCATGATCACTGCTTCATTGGACTTTGTAGCTCATCATGCGTTGTGCATTAGATGCAATCCAGTTTTCTCCTTCCCTAGACAGTAAACAAATGTGCCAAAACAATTTGAACTTATCCTCATACAATGATCACACGTGTCTCCATCATTATCGCTCATAAGATAATAAACCAACAAAATTGATCGATTGGTTTAACAACTGATAGGGTTTACCGGTTACATTGAATAGAAAGGTTTAACCCTTTACACTAGTTTACCGGTTCAACTCACAAACTTACCATACTGGTTTACAACATCTTCCACAAAGCTCTTCTTACCAGTTACTAGCCAATATCAATAATAACATGAATACCATTACTGGTTCAATTGACATCAATGACAACATATCATTAATGCAATCTCTATGCAAAATACCAATAAACTCAAAATGCCAACACAATTTATATTCATAGGCATGGGGGGATCTTCTCAGTCTTGTTCTTTATGTGGATGACTTGTTTCTTCATGGATTTCTCCTGCCTTGATTGAGGATACTCAAAAAGATTTGATGGAGCATTTTTATATGACTGATCTTGGTTTGTTGCATTATTTTCTTGTCCTTTAGATTTAATAGTCTCCTACTTGTATTTCTATTTTCCATAAGAAGTATGCTCTTGATCTACTTTAAAGATTTGGGATGGTTGATTGCAAGCCAACCCCTACTCCTTTTTTGTCAGATTTTGTGTTGTCTACCAATTGCACTACTCCATCAATTGATGTTACCTTGTATCAATAGTTGGTTTTGTAGCCTTTTGTACTTGATAGATAGTCATCCTAATATTTCCTTTTCAGTTGGTCTTGTCTCTAATTTTTCTCAAGATCCTTATGAGAGTCATTGGAAGGCCACCAAACTTATCTTGCAATATATTATAAAGGCACTACATAGTTTGGCATTCACTACACATCAAGTGTTAGTGATATTGTTAACTTCATCAACTCAAATTAGGCTAGTGATGTTAATGATCGGAGGCCTACCTTTGGCTTTGTTTTGTGTCTTGTTTCTAGTCTATTTTCTTGGTCTTGCAAGAAGCAAATTGATATTGCATTATCATCAACTAAGGATAAGTAACGAGGACCCATCTTGGCTAGTCAAGAGGTTCTTTGACTTTTGACAATTGATGGTTGCTTTTGCCTTTCATATTGATCATCCCACTACTCTCTAGTGTGATAATTAGAGTGCCATGCATATTTTGTGCAACCTAGTGGAGAATCAACACATAAATCATTTTGAGATCCACATGCACTTCATTCATTAACTCATTCAAGATGGTGTACTTTCCTTGAGCTATTTGCCTACGAAGAAGCAAGTTGCAAACATCTTCACTAAAACTTTGGCATCTCCTCACAATCTTCAATTGCAATCAATGTTAGGGTTGAAAGAATTAATCCTTCGGGGTTTTGAGGAGTCCTCCTTCCTTTCTTTTGTCTTTTTTAACATTTTTAGTTTTCTCTTCTAGAGACAAGCTTTCACCGATAGGGTTTTCATCTGATACTTCAGTTATGAGAGATTGTATTTCATTGCACTATAGTTGTAAATGGGTACCTACAATGACAGTGTTTCCAAGACCCATAATCCATCTCTTATTTCATATTGCATTTTCATTTGATGATGTGTGGGGGAAAAAAGTGACACTAAGCAAACATGCCCTAATCTCACTTTCAATCACACATTTGTGGAATACGAAAGAGCCTAGAGGTATCACACAATTGGCTACTTCTTTTTGTGGAAGAGAGAGCCATGGGCTACCTATTAGGATTTCTATTCCTTTGTTGTAATTGAAAGATAAAATGATGCAAGTTCAATCCCAAACCCCAAAGTGCAAGTACGAACTAATAACAAGATTTGCAGAATTGAGCTCAAATAATGGAAAGTTGTAAACACAAGGACAAGACAAGAATGTAAATGTATACCTGGTGTTAAAATCTGAGTGAAAATGTTTGGGATGGGGGCATGGGCGCCACTGTCCTGATTCTGCCCCTAAAATTGCTCCGAAAACTGCTGTTTTGCAACCTGAAAAGCTGTCAAAATGCTGAAACTTGCTATCTGACAGAAGGACCAGGGCGCCCAGCGCCCCTGTCCCAGGGACCAGGGCGCCCAACGCCCCTGTCCTGGCAGGACCAGGGTGCCCCATGCCCCTGTCCTGGTCTTTTACTCTGCAATTTGGTGTGGAGTGCTGTCTCAGCCTGCTTCTTCCGGATCTGCAACTTGCGGCGTCGTCCGAATTCCGAAACCTGCACTTATATCTGAAAAGGTGTGGTGGACGGCTATATAGGGTTTTGCCTTAGTCAAACCCCCACTTTGGTGATTTCCACCTCCACGAATAGCCAAGTTGTATTGTAAAAGTAATGTGTGTGCAGACCTTGTGTGTGTGCAAGATCCTAAAATCCAAGTAAGCAAACTAGAGCAACCTAGAAAGTAAACCCTAATTGCTTGTAAATGATAATGTAAATGCTCTAAATCAAGATGCAAAGTGATCTAAAGCATAAATACAAATGATATAATGAAGCTTATGCAAAGACATGAAAACAACATGAAATCATACCCAACCCCAACGGAGGGGTACAAGCCAATCTTCAGTCGGTGATCCCTTATTTCTCTTCAATGCCTTCAAAGCCCTAAATGAATGAAATTGATGAATTCTTGATGGATGGATGTTGAATGTTGTTGAAGTCTTCAAAGATCTGCTCTTTCGCTGCATAGAAGATCCTTGAAAGCCAAAATTCTGGATCCTTTCAAATGAAGAAAGAGGGCTCTTATATATGAAACCCTAGGTCTTAATTTCAACTTTAGGCCGACCTAGAGATTGAATCTCCCACCAATTTGTTGGGGTTAAGCTTTATTTTATGATTGGATTGCGCTCCTAAAATTTTGAGAAAAATGTCCAGGACCATGTGCACGCCGGGTGCCATGGTCCCGGCAACTTTTCACCAAATTTTCAGGGCCGTCAGATATGATGATTTTAGAGCGAATCCCAAAGTTACAGGTGATTTCGAGATGTTTTGACCCCCAAAATCAAGCCCCCAAGTTCAAAATAGGACCTAATTAGGGTTTTTGATTAAATGATGTATTGGAAGAATAAAATGAAAGAGGCACACTTTAATGAAAGGGCCCAACTTTATGATATGGGCGATGATAAAATAAGACCTTAGACCTAATTAATTTAATTAATTAAGTGCTAAAGGGGAAATGCAATGCAAAATGCAAAATGCACCAAGGCGGGTGCTAAACTAGGTGTGAAATTGTACCACCCTAGCAAGTGCGTACAATTTACGATGCTACATTTAGCCCCCACTTTAGCGGTCATATGAACACTACGTGCATATGCAAGCTAAAGTATAGAAAAGTAAACATTATTTGAAAAAGGATATATCCATAAGTCTATCGAACGAAGCCCCCAGCGGTATCTGCAGTACACAGTTAGGAACCGCACCCTACAAAACACACATTAGATAACAAAATCACCTAATGCTTACTAAGGAAGGTGATGAAAATTCGAGGGTAGCTATATGCCCCCCCCTGTTTCGGCTTGCTAGTTTTAGTGAGTTGAAACAGGGTATCATGTTTACCACTTCGAATTGTTAAAGAATATTGATGACAAATGCTCACAAGAAGATTTGATATGAGATCAAAAACTAATGGAGAATCATTTGGTAAGAAAGAGGACTAAATCTCAATTCCAACAAAGAGTGTGAGGATTTGAGAGTTCTCTAACACAAGATGAAGGCTGTAAATGGAAACAAAATGCAAAGAAAGGAAAAAAAGCATGAATATACACATTGGTGTTCCATGAGAAGAATAGTGAGAGAGAAAACATGGACTTCTCACCCCTAGATCTTGTCTAGGTGATCCATGGGACAAAGGACATGGAAAACTAGCCCCTAGAGTCTGTCTAGGTGATCCATGTAAGGGAGGAGAGTAAGAAAGTCTAGCCTTATGCCGCTAGTTCCACTCAACCTCATGCATGTGTGTGTAAGTGAGGTTAGAAGCATCTCATAGGAGTCTATGCCCGAGTATGCTACAACCTGTATATGTATAGTACAAAAGCGTGACATCTCACTCTAAGAGTCTGTGCTCTGGTTTCGAAAATAATCACCTTGCATAAAAGAAAAATGGATACATCTTGCTCTAAGAGTCTGTGCTCTGGTTCCGAGAATGACCCATTTCTCAAAAAGTGTAATGTTTATGTCATAAGAAAAGTAGAACAAGGATACCTACCTTCATCACAAAAGAAGATACCCCAAAAATGCAACAATGTCATAGATCCAAGCAAGAGAGTTTTGCACTCTTTAAGCAAGGATAAGATAGTTGAAAAGGGATATCTTGTAGTATGCGTAAAGGAGATCCTTAGAGGAGAAGAGATCTTTGTACAAAAGACACCTATCCCCGAGAGGAATCGTCTTAGACAAACATCTTCTAGAATAAGACAAAGAAGAGAATAAGAATGCAATACTTCCTTCTTTTGCGAGGTGAAAGTGATTCTTAATGAAGGATGACGCTCTTTTTAACCCAATTGGGAGAGTGAATTCATTATGGATGTATTTTACCAAGTGCAAAAGAGGTTGTAGTCAAGGACTTACACCTCTTGTAAGAGAGAATCCTTGAACAAACAACAACAAATGCATACAAGGAATAACATCAAGTAATAAAGTTCACACCATCCACGAAATAGGAAAAAGTGGATCCTTAGATAAAAATAAGGAAAGATCATTGCCTCCCAAGGATAAGGTCAATGAGAAGGACTTACAAAATCTTCTAGGGAGAAATTTAGACATAAGCAAAATGTACTACATACTCACATGAGTTCATGCAAGCAAGACATTAGTGTATGTAAAATGCTCCTCACAAGAAGTGGGTAGGATAAGAAAGAGAATACACATCTTCTCCCATATCTAGGAAAAGAGGATTCTAAAGAAAAGATGATCAATATTTCCACACTATTACCCCATAAGAACAAGAGATAACATAGAAAAATTAGGCTATTATGTTGCTTCAAAAAATATGATTGCACTTGAAATTGTACCATCATGAATGACAATGAGCCCCCAGTAAATGAGCTACCAATGTCACATAATGATGAGCAACATAATAGCCATTAATGTTATTTAAAGACATGATATATTGAATGAGGTATTTGAATATGACATGCTGAATGCTCAACTATAAGTGAGATCAAAAACATGTATAAAGTGATAAAAATTGCAGAAGAAAAGTAAATCTTAGAAGAGGGATGAGTGTAATTTACTAGAGCCTTATCCTTGGAGGAAAGGACTTTATGATGAATAGGAGATAAAGATTCATAAGTGGATTTAGAAATTTGAGGGGAGTCATAAAGAGATTTGTTCATCGCCAAGATTTCCTTATGAGGGGAATGAGAGTTGATAGAAGTAGAAGATGATTTAGTTGAAGTGAGATCATCATCACTACTAAATATAGCATTCACATTGAGAGATGGTCTTTTAGATGCTTTGGTGGGCTTAGAAAGATTATATCCAAGTCCAAATGAATATTCATGCATGTTATGTTCTAAAGGAACTTTAATTCCTTGTTCATTTGTGCCACAACCATTTCCACTATAGCCACTCTTAGCCAAAATATGAAAACCACGACCATAACGATTAGCCATTTCAGAAAGAAAAGGTGGTTTTTCATAAGACAAAGAATCAAATTCTTCAGAATTAGAGGTGTGAGGAGAAGAAGTTTGAGAAGCAGCCACAAAATTATTGCTCATAGGTTCAGGTAAGACTGATTGATCTCTAGTTTCTTCCTTCTTTTTAACTTTAAGCTCTCTAGGAGGAACCCTATACTCACCTACAAAGGTGGGATTGAAATCAAGAGATCCCCAATCGTCTTCTGTGAGAACCTTCTCAAGATCAAAATCCTTTTCATGTGTAGATTCAAGTTGAGAAGAATCTTCTTTAGGAACTTCAGACTCATCCAAAGAATTTTGATTATCAGAGGGTAATGATTCATCCATAGGTATCTTGTTTAACGAGTCATCACTAGAAGAGGAAGGCTTAGAAGAACTCCCTTTGGAAGTAGATGTTTGCAAACAAGCTTTAAAATTAGTATCACCTATCAAGGTATATGTCTTATTATTATAAATAAATTTAACTTGTCTATGCAATGTAGAGGGGACAGCTTGCATACTGTGAATCCAAGGTCTCCCTAATAACAAGTTGTATGTTAGATTTCCCGACATAACATGGATAGGAGTAGGCAAAGTAACAGGTCCCATTGTGATGGGTAAGGTGATAATACCTAATGAAGACTTAGCCACATTATCAAAGCCTCGAATGGGACGAGAGTCAGGCTCAATAAGGGATGTATCCACATTCATCTTATGCAATAGATTAATGCTACACACATTAAGGCCAGAACCATTATCTACCAGTGTTCGTCTGATAGCAGTGTCATTTATGATAACCACAATCATCAAGGGATCATATTGATGTTGAATTTCACTAGTAGGCAACTCATCTTGAGTAAACACAATTTGAGCTTTAGGATTCATCATAGAGTTAACCAAAGACACTATATTACTAGATGTATTAGGTGGAGGAACATTCAAATCTTTCAAGGCATCTTGTAACATTCCATGATGAGTGGAAGAAGTTTGGATCAAATCCCAAAGGGATATCTTAGCAGGGGTAGCTTTAAGTTGTTCTATGAGATCATATTCCTTACCAATAACTTGTGAAATATGAGGAGCTTGAGGAAGAATAGGTTGGGAAGGAGGAAGTGAAGTTGGGATAACTGGAGGAGGATTAGGTTGCCTATTGTTTCTTGTGTTATAGGTATGAGCAACCGCATTATAACTCTCTCTAGTCAGTTGCTTAGCATACTCATAAGGGCTCTTAGTAAAATAACCTCCTTGCACAGTAATAATAGGTTTCTTAGGAGTGCAAAAAGAATCATTAGCATAACCACCTTGAACCACTAAGATAGGCTTATTTAAAGGTTGAGAATTTTGAGAAGGACAAGCACCTTGGACAGTGAAGAGAGGTTTGTTAGGTGTTTCATTCACATGTATCAAATTGATTGAGGATGGTTTAGAGGAATGAACAAAAGTGTTGGAAGAATTATTGATAGTCTTCTCTTGCACTAAAATCTTATCACGGATTAAATCAGTTTTAGGAGAGAGACAAGGGGTAGGCATTGATGTTCTAGTAGGAAAAGTAATACTAGGAAAGGTCATATCATCCTCTATCATCAAAGGATCTACATGGGGAATAAACTCTCTAGGAGAAGGATCAACATTACTCTCTAAAGTCTCACTTTTGAGAGGGAGATCTTTGAAAGAGATGTTAACCATCTTGCTTTGAACTAGGGTATCCTTATGAGTAGAACCAAATTGAGGAGAGGGAGATGCTTTATTTTTAGAGGGAGAATAATTGAGATTTAAGGAAGGTGAGAAACTATCAAGGGAGTTTCCAATCTTGATTTCATCCCCTTTGGCTAGGGTTCTCTCATGGGGTAGAGAATAATCTACACCTTCTTCTAATGGTTCATCCCAAATAGGGAAGTGGTTGAAAGGAATGTTTGAAGTATTGTCAATTTCGGGAGAGGAGATAACATTGTTTATTAATTCCTCATCCTTAGGAGGGAGAGAATCAATAGATGTGTTAAACTCATCCTCTTTCCTCAAAATATGTTCAATATGATCTTTAGGGGAGAGAGAATTAAGGAAATTGCTTATTATTTCATCTTCTTTCTCTAAGGGATGCTTATGGGTAAGACAAACTTTAGGAGAAGGGTAAGCATTTATCATTAATTCATCATCTCTAGTGGGAATTTTGTTGGAAAAGGAAATGCCATCACTAGGAAATGTAGGGATAATGTCATCTTCTTGCACAAAAGGATCCTCATGAAGGGAGTGTTTTTTAGGAGGAACATGAACATATTTCTCCAAAGATTCATGCTTAGGAAGGAGATCTTTGAAAGAAGTGTTCATAACCTCTTGTCGCACTAACATGCCCCCATTGGAAGGACCAACTTTAGGAGAAAATAAGTCAATGTCCATCAATACCTTTTCACTTAGAGAGGCATCATGTAGGGAAGGTGAAGTAACATTAAGAAAGGTGTTTATGATATCATTCTCTTCCTCTAGGATAGCTAAATAGGAAGGGCACATTTTAGGAGAATTGTCAAGATCACTCTTAAAGTCTTCATCCTTAGAGAATGGGAGAGTCTCAAAGGGATTGGAAGCAACTCTTTTAGGTACTAAAATGTTGTTATAGATGGGGGGAGGTTCTTTAGGAGAAGGAAAAATTGAAACAAGGGAAGCTAACCCATTATCACATCTATGAAATGAATGCATCATGACAACAATTTTCCTCTTTCAAATGATAACACATGCAAAATAGAAGGAAATGTTTAATTTTAACCAATGAAAGCACTTAGAATGTAGATTTATAAAATGAAATTTATGATTCAAATGAGTTCCTAAATCAGATTTGAAATTAATTAAGCTATCCACAAGTTCAACTTTGAATTTTAGCAAAAATTTCCTCTAAATTTTTGAATTTTGCAAGAAATTAAAACTTGTAAATGCAAATTTGAATTTGAAATAGCATAAACACTCAAATTTGAAAACATAGATCAGAATTAGAGAAGATTGGAGTTCAGGTCGGGTTCACCAAAATGTGTGGGGGAAAAAAGTGACACTAAGCAAACATGCCCTAATCTCACTTTCAATCACACATTTGTGGAATACGAAACAGCCTAGAGGTATCACACAATTGGCTACTTCTTTTTGTGGAAGAGAGAGCCATGGGCTACCTATTAGGATTTCTATTCCTTTTTTGTAATTGAAAGATAAAATGATGCAAGTTCAATCCCAAACCCCAAAGTGCAAGTACGAACTAATAACAAGATTTGCAGAATTGAACTCAAATAATGGAAAGCTGTAAACACAAGGACAAGACAAGAATGTAAATGCATACCTGGTGTTAAAATCTGAGTGAAAATGTTCGGGATGGGGGCGTGGGTGCCACTGTCCTGATTCTGCCCCTGAAATTGCTCCGGAAACTACTGTTTTGCAACCTGAAACGCTGTCAAAATGCTTAAACTTGTTGTCTGACAGAAGGACCAGGGCGCCCAGCGCCCCTATCCCAGGGACCAGGTTGCCCAACACCCCTGTCCTGGCAGGACCAAGGTGCCCCATGCCCCTGTCCTGGTCTTTTACTCTGCAATTTGGTGTGGAGTGCTATCTCAGCCTGCTTCTTCCGGATCTGCAACTTGCGGCGTCGCCTGAATTCTGAAACCTACACTTATATCTGAAAAGGTGTGGTGGGCGGCTATATAGGGTTTTGCCTTATTCAAACCCCCGCTTTGGTGATTTCCACCTCCACGAATAGCCAAGTTGTATTGTAAAAGTAATGTGTGTGCAGACCTTGTGTGTGTGCAAGATCCTAAAATGCAAGTAAGCAAACTAGAGCAACCTAGAAAGTAAACCCTAATTGCTTGTAAATGATAATGTAAATGCTCTAAATCAAGATGCAAAGTGATCTAAAGCATGAATACAAATGATATAATGAAGCTTATGCAAAGACATAAAAACAACATAAAATCATACCCAACCGCAAGGGAGGGGTACAAGCCAATCTTCAGTCGGTGATCCCTTATTGCTCTTCAATGCCTTCAAAGCCCTAAATGAATGAAATTGATGAATTCTTGATGGATGGATGTTGAATTTTGTTGAAGTCTTCAAAGATCTGCTCTTTCGCTGCATAGAAGATCCTTGAAAGCCAAAATTCTGGATCCTTTCAAATGAAGAAAGAGGGCTCTTATATATGAAACCCTAGGTCTTAATTTCAACTTTAGGCCAACCTAGAGATTGAATCTCCTGCCAATTTCTTGGGGTTAAGCTTTATTTTATGATTGGATTGCGCTCCTAAAATTTCGGGAAAAATGTCCGGGACCATGTGCACGCCAGGCGCCATGGTCCTGGCAACTTTTCACCAAATTTTCAGGGCCATCAGATATGATGATTTTAGAGCGAATCCCGAAGTTACAAGTGATTTCGAGATGTTTTGACCCCCAAAATCAAGCCCCCAAGTTCAAAATAGGACCTAATTAGGGTTTTTGATTAAATGATGTATTGGAAGAATAAAATGAAAGGGGCACACTTTAATGAAAGGGCCCAACTTTATGATATGGGAGATGATAAAATAAGACCTTAGACCTAATTAATTTAATTAATTAAGTGCTAAAGGGGAAATGCAATGCAAAATGCAAAATGCGCCAAGGCGGGTGCTAAACTAGGTGTGAAATTGTACCACCCTTGCAAGTGCGTACAATTTACGACGCTACAGATGATTGCATCTCTTGTATATTTCTCCCTAAGTTGTACTTAGAGGGGGGTGTTGTGAGCACATGCCCAACAAATTTAAGCCAAATTAGGTGAACATATTTAATGTTATGACTATCTGTAGCCACTTCAACCACTTCTACCATCCATGTTGATCCCACGCTCCATCCTATTTTTCACACTCATTACTATTATAAATACAGGATGTTGTGAGTTTTAATGTATCTCATCTTATTTTCCATCAATGTAATTCATTGTTTGGTTGATCTTCTTGTGTTTGTGAAGGTTTGGTTTGCAGGTCATGCTCTTGGAAACATTCACAAAAAACAATTGTGAATATATGTTATTAAAAACATTATAATTACAATAAAAATTAATTAAATTATCATAAAACAGAACATATTGATCACATATAGACTCTTCATAGACATCTAAATGATATATTGCCAGAAACAATAACAAATTATCAACAAAATATAAAATAGTAATCAAAATTGATAATTAAAAATGTTAAAAAAAAAAAAAAAATCATTCCAATGAGTTCAAATTATTTCAACTCACATAAAACAAATATATCTCTTACCTTGCCAAGAAAAGATGCATAGAAAGTAGAGTTAGTTGTAGTTGCACCTTGAGCATGAATGCCATGTGACTTTTCTTTTTCTTCTTCTTCATCTATTGTTTTGCTTCTACTTCTAATTTTTGTTTCTTGTTATTTTATTCTTTCTCTTCTTGTTGTTCTTGCTCTTTCTCTTGTACATCATCTTCCTCTTCCTCTTTCTCTTGCCGTTGCACTTGTTCTTGGTCTTGCTCTTTCTCTTGCTTCTACTCCTCTTTCTCTTAGTCTCGTTCTTCTACTTCTCTTTCTTTTTCTTGGTCTTCTACTTCTTGTTCTTGTTCTTTTCTCCTTTCTTCTTCTTCTTTTGCTACTTCTTGTGAAAAAGTTCTAACAAAACAATTTTCCGATTAAAAACAAAAATCAAATCGAAATAATTTGAATTTTTTTTTGTAACTTACCAAAGACTATACATCACACATAGTTATAGTTAGAGTATAAATGACATGGACATAGATATTTACTTACTAGTCATATTAGACTAAAAAACATAACCTCTTTTGGGGCAAATAATTAAGTCTAGGTTATCATTATGAATGGCATGCACAAGCCCTTACATATACTCAAGCCACTTGCTATAATTGAGTGTTGTACCTAGTCATGCCTTCACCTAGATCATTTCATTGAACTAAATTATACTAAGAATGGAATGATCAATGGCGATTCTCTGATATGCTGAGTTATGAAGGGTTTCATTAATCTAAATATTTATTTTTATTATTTTTAAATTTGTCGATTAAATTTTTTAATATGATGGTGGTGATGTGACACGCCCTCCAATATCACTTGTGTATAAATATTATTTGAGTCATTAATACTCTATGTATAAAAATCGCTAGCCAGTGGATGTTTGTAATGTTGGGATTCTCTGTAAGCTTCGCTGTAATGCATGTATATTCTCCTTACTGCTTTAAATGATAATCGATTCACAAATCTTTGTTCTATTGATTACCTGTATTTCCATTCATGGATCTACAACATATTTTTTCTTCTTAGACAACAACAATAAAAATGTGTATGTAATGATGGGACAATTTGTGTGCAGGATTTGAAACCAGAAGAGCTACAAGAATGTGATATGAGTTAAAAGGTTGTATATCCTTCTACTTAAAGGGCAGAGTGGCTATCTTAGGATTCCAGCAAGAAAAAAAAACAAATATATGCATATTAATTGTGGAAGAAAAAATGTGTCCTTTCCGCTGGAATTTTCTTGCAGTGTGCATTTAATTTCCTGTTTTGAACGTTCTCTAAAAGTATCGAGTCACAAGACTCCTTTTTACCACTATCCTCCATGTTTTTCTGCATACTTGTTGCTTTCATAGGAGAGTGTAGTAGATGAGCTATTAATGTATCGTACCCAACAAATTGCTTTTACTATTTGTAGTATACAAAGAAAGAATGCGAGGTTTGCCAATATGCCACCAGTACGTCCAAGTTCTGTAATTGAATAAATTGTAGCAAACGAGGAGAAAAACAAGAGTGTTTTCACGAGAAAGAGTGTAAATGCTCTCGTGAGGAAGAGATTACACGAGATTGCTGAGGCATGCATTCCCAACTCTCAGACAAAACGTTCGTATCAGTTTCAGATAGGCTTTTTCATTTGTGTTGGTATTGAAAATTACAAAAGGATTATGTAATGAATTCATAACGAACATGGAGTTGATCGTGATAGAAGAGAGATCCAAACATAACTTTGGATTAAACTAACATATTTAGTTCAGAGTGGTTTTTTGTTCTTTGCCTGTGAGAGAAACATTATACTCAAAGTGATCAATTTCCAGGTTCAGAATGGACCACCATTGTAATCACCAAGTGCGTTTCCTCGTTTTCTATCTCATCCTTCACTGTCTCTCACGAGATCTTGTTATTCAAAAATTGCTCCATGGATCGCATCCCTAACATATGATCTAATCGTGGAAATTCAATATCATTAATTTCATTTCTAATGTTTGATTGATCTTTCTTAAGGTTTATTTGGCGACAGTTAGTTCTGTATGCGCTTTATTTTTTTCTCACCTTTGATTAAGGTCTCTTAAATGTACAAATATGATCTCTTTTATTATTAAAGTGAGTTTTGTTTCTATTACTAGTAATTGCATCTTGGTGTGCAATGGGTACGTCAAAGAAGTGTGGAAGTTCAATTGGATTTTTTTTGTCTATATTTTGTATACATTTGTGTAGTACATGATGTCAATGTTGGAATTTTAATTCAATTAGGACATTGCTCCTGTATGTGTCATACAAGTTGTCTTCAATTAGGACTCTTCTTTTGTATGTGTCATAGATGTAGTTGTGTGAGTCATACTTACTATATTTGGTAAGTTGTTTCCAACTAGGACTCTCCAAGTCGGTTTTGTTGACTCAGTGAATTATTAAGTGATTGATAGTAGAATCAAGTTGGACTCTATATGTGTCAACATTGTAGATGATTGAGAGCCACCTATAAGCTTAGCCAATAATATGACTATAGTGGTGGCATTGGAAGGGTTAGAGGTGGCAAATTTGAGAACTTAATTATACCATTAAGTTTCTCAAATTTGTATATAAATAGAGTATTTGTCCCACTTTTGAAAGTATGGCTAGATAGTTTTGAGATTGTTGTAACTCTGTAATTCATGAGAATCAATACGAAAGACATAATTTGCCCATGGTTTTTTACTGGTATATTTTTACCAGGTTTTTCCACGTAAATCTGTGTGTTATGTGCTATTGTTCTTCTTTGCAAATTTTCTGGACTTGTTATTTTTCTCACAATTGGTATCATAGCATAGGTTATTTGCACGTAGAATTTGTTTGTTTTTACAAGTGAGCAATGGCTGGAAATAGTGTTACCAGATTTGAGGTACATAAGTTTGATGGTTCAAATTTTTCTCCATGGAAGCTTAAGATTCAAGCTTTGTTGGTGAAGGATGGATTTGACAGAGCTCTTAAAGGAGTATCATCAAAACCTGCAAATATGAGCATAGGAGATTGGAATACCATGGATAGCGTGGCTAGAGCAACAATCCAGTTATCTCTAGTAGATTCAGTTATGTTCAATGTTGCAAAGGAGAAATCTACTCATGACTTGTGGAATAAGCTTGCAAAGCTGTATGAGACGAAGTCATTCACAAACAAAATTATTCTAAGGAGACAGTTGTATAATTGGAGGATGTGTGACCATTCATCTGTCACAGATCATTTGAACGATTTCAACACACTGACAAGCAAATTGGCTTCAATGGATGTGAAAATCGATGAAGAAGATAAGGTAGCAATATTACTTTGCTCCTTGCCAGATAGTTGGGATTAGTTGGTTATGGCTCTTAGTAATTCTGCACCGAGTGGGACGCTAGTCTTTGAGGATGTGGTGGCTGCTTTAATCTCTGAAGATTCAAGGTAGAAGACATCTCAAGGATCTTCTTCTAATGAAGCCCTTGTTGTAAGAGGCGAAACTTAGGAAAGAGAAAATACTGAGCGTGGACAAACTAGGTACAAATCAAAGGGGCGAAAAAAGGTGAAATGCTGGAACTATGGCAAGAATGGACATGTCAAGAAGGATTGTAGGCTACCAAAAGCAACCAAGGAGAATCCTAGTACACTTGTATCTGAGGCAAACATTGCTGAAGTTCACAGACCATTGGAAGATGGAGAGGTATTAACTGCTAATTTGAGAAGTTCTTTACTTCATGTTTGGATTCTTGATTCTGGTGCTTCCTTTCATATGACACCACACAAAGATAGGTTTACTACTTATCAGTCTTGTGATGGTTGTATGGTCTACATGGAAAATGACAACCCATGTTCAAAGCTGTTGGTGAAGGAGAGGTAAGAATCAAGATGGAGTAGTTAGAAATATTCAGCATGTTAGGCATGTACCTGGTTTAAAGAAAAATTTACTTTCTCTTGGAGTGTTTGATGAACAAGGTTATAGATTCAGTGGTGAAAGTAGTTGTCTCAAGGTAACAAAGGGAATTTTGGTTGTGTTAAAGGGAGAGAAGGTTGGCAATCTCTATAGGTTAGGTGGACAAACTAACATTGGAGAGGTTGTTATGGTATCTGATATAGAGATGGACTCATTATCAACCTGGCATCAAATGCTAAGCCATATGAGTGAAAAAGGTCTCAAGGTACTGCTAGATATAAATCTTCTCCTAAGTGCAAAATCTAAAGATTTAATTTTTTGTGAACATTGTTTGTTTGGAAAACAAATTAGACTGAGTTTTTTTAGAAGTACTATCAGAAGAAAAGATGTATTAAATCTAATTCATTCAGATACTTGGTGATGCAGAGGTCTTGTGCCTAGCTCTCCAATTCACCCTTACTCACCTCAACTCCTCTACTCACCCTTCTACTCAAGCTCCTCCAAGGTAATTTGTTAGGGTACATTCCTTAGACCTCCAAGGCCTAAAATCTACTGGCTTGCCTCCTAGGTATAGCCTCTTGAGTTTTCTTGCTGGTTTTGACCCAAATCTATGATTTTGAGATGGTCTCCTACTAGGTTCCCAAAGCTCCAACTAGGCTCCAAACACCTCCACCAAGGATCTTCACTCTAGCAAGATGTTTGAAGGTTGTGGTTATGTTATGCAGGTATGTTCAAGGTCATGTTATTCATTTAAAATGTCTTCACCTTCCTCCCAAGCCCTAGGCTTTCAACTTGCTTCTACCGGCTGCTATTAGGCCTAATTGACTAGCCCTTCTTTGATTATTTTTTGGTCTTTTTCCCATAAATTACCTAACAAACCCTAGATATTTTTATATATTCAGATACCCATTTTTAAGCTAAACAAGGTCACAAATTTTCCCATCTGGGTTTGTCGTACAACTATGGTAACTGAAAAAGAGCTATTTTTAAGGGGTTTAGGGTTTCCAGGCAGTTTTGAAAGATGTGCTCCAAAATCTTCACCAATCAAAATAACCAACCCAAAAAATCCTGGATTATTTTAGTAAACCCATAGACCTTTCCAAAACACTATGGGTTTCTAGGGTTTCACTTCTCCATGGCACCAAAAAATGAGCAATCTCTCCTACCCTCAGACACTAGCTACAAGCTTGTGTGTTATTCATCTCACCCATTCTCCTCCTTGTGGCATGAAAAGACACAAAAATTATACTCTAAAACTATTTAAAGAGCCTATCCAAGCCATCCACTATATTTCAACTTGTTCCATTCATGGATGCTCAGGTAAAATGCATTTTTACAACCAAAACCCCAAGTTTCAAGGGTTTGTGAGCAACTTTTAAAAAACCAGTGACAACTTTTGATCCAAAGTACTTCAGACCTTCATATTATACTTTTTAGAAAGATAAAAAAAATTCCTAACCTCCTCTACTATAATGATTACCGTACTAGATTGTACAGGTCATACAAAAGAAGAAATTCAAACAAAAATAGTCCAAACGTGAGAAAAACCATAGGAAACCCTTGGCAAATGAATTGAATGCAAACCAAAAGTTGATTAAACTATTATTGGATATTCTTAGAAGGTTTTATACACAATTTTAAGTTGGTTCCAACCAACTTACAATGCCATTTCCTTCATGGACAACTTTTGCCTAAAAATGCAAAAGTTGTCATGACGAATTTTTGACAACTTTTACCTATAAGTGCAAAAACACACTCCAAGTCTGTCAAGGCCTAAAACATCACTCAAATGGAATCCCACATTATATTTAAACCATTTACAAACATTCTAGCAAATTTCAAAGCATCCATTGGGTACAAACCAAAAAAATTGACATTTTGACAACATTTCAGGAAAATGATAATTTTGGATCCTGAGCACAACAAAAGTGTGGAAAACCAAAATATGGCTTGAAAAAGAATCATAGGATTTCTTCCACCTTATTACAACATAAAATAACTTTAAATCACAAAAAAAATCTAAAATGCAAGAAAAGACAACTTTGAGCTAGGTGCTCTGCACCATATTCCCTTGGGGCAAGGAACTCAAGTCCCTTGAGTTATCAGGTCTGCTAGTTGCACTCCATGATGAATTATGTCAGCTTCTAACATCCACACAGCCTCTGAATCAAGCAGATCTTACCATTTCACAAGATAATGTTTGTATATGCCCTTTCTTGTCTTCTTGATCACCTTCTTATCCAAGATGCTTTCCAACTGAACCGGTTGACTAACTGGTAAATCCTTCACCCAATCCTCTTCAGATTGAAATGTGGTATCCATCTGAGAGGTCTGAGATTCTCCTTTATAGGGATACAAGTCACAAATATTGAAAATAGGAGACATGGCCAAAGAAGGAGGTAGTTCAACCTCATAGGCATTTTGGCCAAACTTATGCACAATCTTGAGTGGCCCAATCTTCTTCATCATCAACTTGGTTGGTTATCCTTTTGGAAGTATTTCCTCTCTAAGATAAGCCAAAACTATGTCTCCAACCTTAAATTGTAAGTTCCTTCTTGATTGATCATCTTGTTGCTTATATTTTTCTAATTTTTGTTGCAAGGACTGTCGTACTTTGTCATGAATTTCCTTAATACCTCCAGAAAAAATCTCTCCTTGAGAACTCTTGTGGGTCATTGTACTGATATCACTAAGTTCTAAGACACCTCTAGGATGCATTCCATAAACAATTTCAAAAGGATTTTTACCTGTGCTCCGGTTGACTGAATCATTGTATGCATATTCTACTTGGCTGATCACCAAGTCCCAAGTCTGACCATGCTGCTTAGTGAGACACCTTAGGAGATTACACAAGGACCTATTAACCACCCTAGTCTGACCATCTGATTGTGGATGGTAGGTAGATGAAAATGAGAGTCTAGTACCCACCTGTTAGGGTTTCAAGCAGATCCAAAGCAAATATGAACTAACAATTATATGCAGATTTAAATACAAAAGATAAAGAAATAAAACAGGACATAGATAACATAGAGATTTAATGTGGTTCACCCAGAATGGGTTACATCCACCATACACAGTTGTCCAATCTTTCTTATTATCCAGCAAAAATAGTACATCAACATTACAATGCCTTAAGCATCCCAGCCGCTTATAACATTTCAACAATCTCCCATTTGGAGACTGATCAGGCTCCACATCGAACAATCTCCCACTTGGAGACTGATACTACATGACACCACTGTACATGCAGCATCCGTTGGATAAAACACTAGGACTCGACTGGTATAAATTCCACAATTATCAATCAAGAAGACCAACAGAAACTGATGAAGAAATCAGCTTCTCCTATGGAACTGCCTTTGTGAACATATCGACAGGATTCTCACTTGTGTGAGTCTTCTCAAACCGTAACTGACCCTCCTCCAAAACAGTCCAGATGAAGTGGTACCTGAGCTGAATGTGCTTTGTCCTTGAATGAAAAGAAGAGTTCTTCGCAAGATGAATGGCACTCTGGCTATAAGTATACAATGGGCTAACCTCTTGTGTCTGACCCAATTCCTCCAGAAAACATTGCAACCAAATCATCTCCTTGCTGGCTTCTATAGCAGCAACATACTCAGCTTCAGTGGTTGAAAGTGCAACAACCTTTTGCAGCCTAGAAATCCAGCTAACTGCAGTTCCCCCTATAGTAAAAACATACCCTATAGTACTCCTCTGTGAATCAATATCACCTGCCAAATCAGAGTCAACAAATCCACTCAAAGAAGCATTAGATCCTTTGAAACATAATGTCTTTGTAGTAGTTCCTTTCAAATACTAAAGAATCCATTTCACAGCATTCCAATGTTCCATACCTGGATTACTCATAAACCTGTTCACTACTCCCACTACACGTGCAATATCTGGCCTTGTACATACCATTGCATACATCAGACTGCCAACAGCTGATGAATATGAGATGTTAGACATTTTATTAACCTCTTCCTGTGCCTTTGGGCACATCTCCTTAGTCAATTTGAAATGACTAGCCAAAGGTGTACTAACTTCTTTTGCATCCTGCATGTTAAATCTTTTCAACACCTTCTTTATATACTCACTTTGGGACACATTCAAGGTTCTATTTTTCCTGTCCCGTGTAATCCTCATACCAAGAATTTGCTTAGCTGCACCCAAATCCTTCATAGCAAATGACCTGGCTAATTTCTATTTAAGATCAGTTATATGTTGCATGTTAGACCCAGCAACAAGCATGTCATCAACATAAAGCAATAGGATAATATAACTGCCATTATCAAATCTCTTAAAATATACACAATGATCAGAATGACATCTATGGTAACCGTGTTCAGCCATGAAACTATCAAATTTTAAATACCATTGTCGAGGTGCTTGCTTTAGGCCATACAGACTTTTCTTCAACCTGCACACCAAGTTCTCCTTACCTTTGACCTCATATCCCTGTGGTTGCAACATGTAAATTTCCTCCTCCAAATCTCCATGGAGAAAAGTTGTTTTGACATCTAATTGTTCAAGATGTAAATCATCTGCAGCCACAAGACTAAGTACAGTTCTAATTGAAGTCATTTTTACAACTAGAGAAAATATTTCATCATAATCTATACCCTTTTTTTGTGCAAAACCTTTTACCACAAGTCTGGCCTTATATCTTTTCTGACATCCTTCCTCCTCCTTTAGCTGATAAATCCATTTGTTAGGCAAGGCTCTTTTTTCTGAAGGTAAAGGGACTAAGTCCCAAGTCTTATTTTTCATCAAGGAGTCCATCTCCTCTTTCATGCCTATCTCCCACTGTTGTTTGGCATCTACCTGCATTGCTTCTTCATATTCTTCTGGTTCACTAGAATCCGTTAATAAAATAGAATACAAAGAAGGAGAAAATCTTTCAAGGGGTCTACTTGTCCTCGTAGAATGTCTAACACTTGCAAGAGTTTATGGGACAATCTGTTGTTGCTGAGCATTAGGTACCTATGGCATTTCATTTACAGGAATCTCATCCAACACCACATATTCTTGTTTGTCCTGTTCATGCTTCTTTTCCTGCATTTGTTCTTTATACATAACCTTCTCATTGAATTTAACATCTCTACTTTTAATTATTTTCTTATTTTCAAAATCCCATAACTGATAGCCATATTCATCTATCCCATATCCAATGAAGGTACATTTCTGAGATTTAGCATCAAGCTTGGTTCTGTTTTCTTTATCAACATGGACAAAAGCTTCGCAACCAAAAGTTTTTAGAAAAGAATAATTTACCTTTTTACTAGTCCATGCCTCCTCTGGAATACCACCATCTAAAGGGGTTGAAGGTCCTCTATTTATCAAATAGACAGCAGTATGTACAGCATCTGTCCAAAAATGTAAGGGCAATCTAGCATGCAATCTCATGCTTCTCACGCGTTCCATGATAGTCCTATTCATTCTCTCTGACACACCATTTTCCTGTGGAGTTCCTGGAACTATCTTCTACTTTCGAATCCCATTTAAGGGGCAGTAATCTTCAAATGCTTTGCTGCAATACTCACCTCCATTATCCGATCTGAGACACTTCAACTTTTTTCCTGTCTCATTCTCAACCAAAGCTTTCCATTTCTTAAAAGTTTCAAAAATATCTGATTTTTGTTTTAGGAAATATACCCATGTTTTTCTGGTTGAGTCATCAATAAAAATAACATAATAACAAGAGCCACCAAGAGCTGATACCTGAGCTGGTCCCCATACATCTGAATGTACAAGCTCTAACTTCTCACTCTTCTTCTCTTTCCCAACCTTGAGAAATCTAACTCTTTTCTGTTTACCATAAACACAATTTTCATAGAACTCTAAATCAATCTTCTTTAATCCTGGCAATAGATTTTTGGAGTGAAGGGTTTTCATCCCTTTCTCACTCATGTGCCCAAGCCTATGGTGCCACATTATCGAAACTATTCTTGCAACATTTATTGTTGTTGTTCCTGCAGTAACTTTATCTGTAGCAGCTAGGGTAGAGTAAGTGTTACCTGTACACAGATATAATGTACCTACCTTCGCACCTTTAGCTATTACTAATGATCCTTTAGTGACCTTCCACATATTGTTTGAGAGGGTAACTATGCAACCTTCACTACCTAGTTGCCCTGCAAAAATTAAATTTCTTCTTAAATTAGGAACATGTCTTACCTCCTGCAGAAACCAATCATTACCATTCTGCAACTTGATCTTTATCTTTCCTTTTCCAACAATTTGATAGGGCTCATCATTACCCAAATATACCTGTCCAAAATTACCTTGAACATAATCTAGAAAATATTGTCTATGGGGTGTAGCATGAAATCAAGCCCCAAAATCTATTACCCAGGAATCATTAACATTATCCAAACATAAGATTAAAGCATCTTGTAAAGTATTACTTGGCAATATTAGCTTCCTTATTGTCATTTTCATTTTTGTCTCCTTCTTTGTTTTTTCAAGACCAACAGTCTTTCTTTAGTTGACCAGGCTTTCCGCAGTACCAGCAATCTTTCTTTCCTCTAGATTGAGAGTGTCCTTTCTTTGATTTCCCTCGTGACTTCTCATTCCCATGGTCTTTTCCTCTTTCCTTTGATCTTCCTCTGTTCTCCACATTCAAAACACTACCTGATGATGTTGGAGTCTCACCTGTGCTTTTCCTTCACATTTCCTCGCTTAGGATAACACCAACAATATCATCAAATACCAAAGTATTTTTACTAGAGACAGAGTTACTTACAACCATAACCAAGCTATTCTAGCTTTCTGGCAAAGAACATAAAATCAAGAGAGCCCTAACCTCTTCTGCAAAGGTAATTTTTACCGAAGACAATTGACTGGTAATTGTATTAAATTCATTTAAGTGCTCCGCTACAAATCCTCCCTCACTCATTTTCAAATTAAACAAACACTTCATAAGAAATACCCTATTCGAAGCCGAGGGTTTCTCATACAACTTAGCCAATGTTGCCATCAAATCTACAACCGTTTTTTCTTCTATTATATTGAATGCTACAGACGGCGCAAGGCACAATCGAATGGATCCCAATGCCTTTCTATCTAAAATTTCCCACTCTTCATCTAACATTGTGGTCGATTTCTTTGCCTTTCCTTCCAATGGCCGCCACAAATCCTTTTGATACAGGTAATCCTCCATCTGCATTTTCCATAATTGATAATTCTGGCCGTTAAACTTTTCGACCTTGAATTTGGAATCTCCATTTGTCCCACTCAAATTTGAGAGTCCTACCAATTTACAGAATACCTCGCTCTGATACCAATTGTTAGGGTTTCAAGCAGATCCGAAGCAAATATGAACTAACAATTATATGCAGATTTAAATACAAAAGATAAAGAAATAAAATAGGACACAAATAACACAGAGATTTAATGTGGTTCACCTAGAATGGGTTACGTCCACCATACACAGTCGTCCAATCTTTCTTATTATCCAACAAAAATAGTACATCAACATTACAATGCCTTAAGCATCCTAGCCGCTTATAACATGTGTTTTTAGGGCAACAAACAAAGTCGGCCTTTTTAGGGCTTTATTACAATGTCGGTTTTCATCAACAAAAATGGCAAAAAAAACATTCTCAGGGGCTCCCGCCCCTAAACCCCTGCCCAAGGCCCGGCCCGGCCCCGGACCCTGGCGAGGATACATGCTAAGTGTACAGTACTTTGCTGATTAGTCGCCACATTTCAACACCAACTTCTTCCATAAGGTTCTCCAGAAGTGACTCAAAAACTTAACATCCCTATCACTCACAATGCTAACTGGAAGTCCATGGATTCTTACTATTTCTTTGAAGAAAAGCCCTGCAATATAGGTGGCATCATTGGTACTCTTACAAGGGATGAAGTGAGCCATTTTTCTGAACCTATCTACCACCACACAAACACTATCAAATCCTCTTGGTGTTCTTGGTAAACCCAACACAAAGTCCATGCTCAAACATTCCCAAGGCCTTTGGGGTATGACTAAGGGTTCATATAAACCTGCATTACTTGTTGATCCTTTTTCTCTCTGACATATGGCACATTGTTCAACAAATCTCCTTACTTCTGATTGCAACTTGGGCCAATAGTAGAACCGACTAACCTGCTCTATTGTTTTATTATTGTCAAAATGACCTCCTAGACCCCCTTGATGTTTCTCTTGAATGATATTTTGTCTCATAGAGAATTGGGGTATACAAAGGAGATGTCCTTTAAACAAAAAACCTTTCTATATCATATACTCTAAGTAGGAAACATGAGAAGTGTTAGAAAAATCAGAACATGTAGCATATATATTAGTAAAATCTTTGTCTTCTTTGTAGAGGTCTCTCAACTCCTCCAACCCCACACTGTGCAATTTAACCTCTTGTATGGTAATGACTCTCCTACTGAGTGCATCAGCAACTTTATTCTAGGTTCCCTTCTTATGCTTGATAGTGAAGGTATAAGATTGTAGGTATTCTACCCACTTGAGGTGCTTCTGATTCAACTTCTCTTGCCCATTGAGAAAACTAAGGGCATGGTTGTCAGTATAGACCACAAACTCTTTCGGCTGCAAGTAATGACACCACTTCTTCAAGGCTTGCACCATGGCATACAACTCCAAGTCATACATAGAGTACTTTTGTTTTTCTTCATTCAACTTTTCAGAGAAAAAGGCTAGGGAAGACCCTGTTGACTCAAAATAGACCCTATTGCTCTTTGACTAGCACCACACTCAACTATAAATAATTGATTGAAATAAAGTAACCTAAGGGTAGGTAACTCAGCTATCTTATTTTTTAACAACTCAAATCCCTTTTGGGCCTCTTTTGTCCACCTAAACTGACACTTGACTCCCCCTTTGATAGTATTGAGCACAGGAGCACACACATGACTAAAGTTTCTTAGAAACTTCCTATAAAAGGATGCTAAACCATGAAAGCTCCTAACATCACTGATATTATTAGGTGTAGGCCAACTAAGGATTGCCTCAACCTTACTAGGATCCATTTTTAGACAACCTTGTGAAATGACATAACTAAGATATACAAGTTCAGTCTTGAGAAACTCACACTTTTCAAGGTTGATTTTGAGTTGTGCCTTTTTCAGCTTCTTCAAGACCATCTCCACATCCTTGAGATGTTCTTCTTTGGACCTATTAAATATTATAATGTCATCAAGATATACAATCACAAATTTACCTATAAACTCAACCAAGAATTCATTCATGAGCCTTTGAAAGGGGCTAGGTGCATTGGTAAGGACAAATGTCATGACCAACCACTCATAGAGGCCAACATTGGTCCTAAAGGTTTTCTTCCATTCATCCCCTGGTCTGATTCTTATCTGATGATAACCTGATTTTAAATACACCTTTGTGAAGTATCTTGCACCGGTACCTTATAGTGATCTTATTGATTTCTGTAGAACCTGTACACATTCTCCATTTTCCCCCTTTCTTGGGTGCTAAGATTGTAGGTACTGCACACAGACTCAAACTCTTTTTGATGAATCCTTTATCCAAGAGCTCCTGCACTTGTTTGGCAATTTCTTCATTTTAACTAGGTGTCATTTTGTAGGCAGCCTTGTTAGGCAAACTTGCCCCTGGAATCCGGTCTATTTGGTGATTTAAATTGCTCATTGGTGGCAAATAATCAGGTAGATCTTCTCCTATTACTTCTACATATTGTTTGAGTAGACCCTTCACCTCTTGTGGCACTTCTTCCATTGGATTTGCCTTACCTTATTCACTAGGTTTGAGCACAATAGCATACCCTTGATCTCCTTCTTGTTTCATCACCTTAAGAAAATATTTCCCGCTCATCATCATCACACTTGATCCCACTTGTTTTTCCTCTTTTGGATCAGGTAATGGATCCATTTGATACCTCTTACCATTCTTGATAATGACATAGCTATTCTTCTCTCCATCTTGCTAAGCCTTTACATCAAATTACCTTGGATGTCTCAACAACAAATGGCAAGCATCCATAGGAAATATATCACATAAAATCTTGTCCTTATACTCACCAATCTCATAGTCTACCCATGCTTGCTCATCAACTAAGACATGTTGGCCCCGGTTGAGCCATGACACCTTGTAGGAAGTGAGATATCGCAGCCTCTTTAACTTGAGTTTATCCGCCATTTCAGTTGAAACTATATTCTCACTTGAACCTAAGTCTACAATCACTTTGAAAATCTTGCCTTGAGACTTACAAGTTGTTCTAAACAAACTCTTCCTTTGTGGTGGCTCTTGAGCTTGAGGAATCTTCAACAAAGACCTTCTTAGCATTACACTTTCACCATCTGTCACTAGGCCTGCCTTGCTGAGAGGGGAATACACACTTTGATTGTCTTCTTCCTACACTAATTGTGTTCTTCTCTCACCCATGTATGAGTGTGAAGAGCTGGTTTCTTACTCCGGACACCTTCCCATTGTGTGGCTAGCTTGATTACAATTGTAACATCTACTAGTGAAAACTGAATTTCCTCTTCCTAAGCTTCCAAATCTGCCCCTAGAATTGTTTCTTCCTCTAAAGGATCCTCTAAATGGTCCCCTTGAAGATTGTCCACCACTTTCTTGCCTTGAGTTTTCTTCATTCCTTGAGGTTTGTTGTCCTCTACTAAAAGTGCCCCTTCCTCTAAAGGATCTGCCACCTCTAAACTTTTGATTTTGTTCACTCCTCCTCTTGATTTTGTCTTCTACCCTTAATGCTAACTGAAAACACTTATGAACTATATCAGGAGTAAGGATACTGATTTCATCTTGTATAATTTGTCTCAATCCATTCGTGTATCTAGCCAATTTCTCCACCTCATTCTCATGCTTCTTAGCTCTGAGGCTTAGTTTATGGAATTCCTCTGTGTAAGCATTGACATCTTGCTCCCTTTGTTTCAAATTTTGTAGTCTCTTATGAATTTTAACTTCATAATCTCCTGGAAGGAATTGTGTCTTAATTCTAATCTTCATACGCTCCCATGAAGTTATATTCTTTTTTCCTTCTTGTATCCTTTCTTCTTGCATCATATTCCACCAAACCAATGCCAATCCTCTCATTCTTTATTTGTCCACATTAACTCTTTTATCTTCTACTACCTCTTTGTAATCAAAATGATTATTGAGAGCTTCTATCCAATCTAGATATGTGGGTAATCCATCCAGATTGTCCTCAAAAATGGATTTGACTGCATCTAAGAATAACTTTTGGTCTTGAGGCATAGTTATTGCTGTTGGTTCCTCTCCATCTTCCACTTCTTCATTAGTCTCATCACCCCATTCTATCTTAACCTTTCCCTTCTCCTTCTTTGTCTCTCTGGTTCCTTTGCTTCCTTCTATATCCTTCAATCCTTCTATCATCTCTGCCACCATCTGTTGGATGGCTTCTAGAGTCATTGACTTTGGAGGCATTGAAATTCCTTATGATTCTTCATAATCTGACATACACCAAATCTTTCAAATAATGGCTTTGATACCGCTCTAATGCAGAGGTCTTGTGCCTAGCTCTCCAATTCACCCTTACTCATCACAACTCCTCTACTCACCCTTCTACTCAAGCTCCTCCAAGGTAACTTGTTAGGGTAAAATCCTTAGACATCCAAGGCCTAAAATCTATAGGATTTTCTCCTAGGTATAGCCTCTTGAGGTTTCTTGTTGATTTTGACCCAAATCTCTGATTTTGAGATGGTCTCCTACTAGGTTCCCAAAGCTCCAACTAGGCTCCAAAGACCTCCACCAAGGATCTTCACTCTAACAGCATGTTTAAAGGTTGTGGTTATGTTGTGTAGGTATTTTTAAGGTCATTTTATGCATTGAAAAGGTCTGCACCTTCCTCCCAAGCCCTAGGCTTTCAACTTGCTTCTACCGGCTGCTATTAGGCCTAATTGACTAGCCCTTCTTTGACTGTTTTTTGGTATTTTTCCCTAAAATTTCCTAACAACCCCTAGATATTTTTACATATTAAGATACCCATTTGTAAGTTAAACAATATCAAAAATTTTCCCATCTGGGTTTGTCATACAACTAGGGTAACTAGAAAAGAGCTATTTTTAAGGGGTTTAGGGCTTCCAGGTAGCTTTGGAAGATGTGCTCCAAACTTTTCACCAGTCAAAATCACCAAAACAAAAAATATTGAATTATTTTATTACACCCACATAAATTTCCAAAACACTATGGGTTTCTGGAGTGTCACTTCTCTATGGCACCGAAAATGAGCAATTTCTGTTGCCTCACATACTAGCTACAAGCTTGTGTGTTATTCATCTCACCCATTCTCCTCCTTGTGGCCTGCAAAAACACAAAATGCCTACTCTAAAACTATTTAAAGATCCTACCCAAGCCATCCACTAGATTGAAACTTGTGCCATTCATGGATGCTCAGGTAAAATGCATTCTTACAACCAAAACCCCAAGTTTCAAGGGTTTGTGAGCAACTTCTACAAAAATAGTGATTACTTTTGATCCAAAGCACTTCAAACCTTCATATTATACTTGTTGGAAAGATAAAACAAATTACTAACTTCCTCTACTATTATGATCACCATACCAGACCATACAGGTTGTACAAAAGCAAAAATTCAAAGAAGAAACAGTCCAAACATGAGAAAAAGCATAGGAAACCCTTGGCAAATGAATTGAATGCAAACCAAAAGTTGATTAACCTGTTATTGGAGATTCTTAGAAGGTTTTATACACAATTTTAATTTGTTTCCAACCAACTTCCAATGCCATTTCCTTCATGGACAACTTTTGCCTAAAAATGCAAAAGTTGTCATGACCAATTTTTGACAACTTTTACCTATGAGTGCAAAAACACACTCCAAGGCTTTCAAGGCTTGAAAAATCACTCAAATTGCATCCCACAATGGATTTAAACTATTTCCAAACATTCTAGAAAGTTCCCAGGCATCCACCTAGTACAAACCAAAAATATTGAGATTTTGATAACATTCAGTAAAATGACAATTTTGGATCCTGAGCACAACAAAATGGTGGACAACCAAACTATGGATTCAAAAAGAATCATAGGATTTATTCCACCTTATTACAACATAAAATAACTTGAAATCACACAAAAACTCTAAAATGCAAGAAAAGACAACTTTGAGCTAGGTGCTCTGCACCACTTGGGAAGCTCCTGTAACATCTATTGGGGGTTCATCATATTTTCTTTCATTTATAGATGATTATTCCCATAAGGTGTGGATTTATCTTCTCAAAAAAGCATCTGAAGTGTTTTCTTGTTTTAAGAGGTTTAGAGCTTTGGTAGAGAATCAGAAAGGTAAGACAATAAAATGTCTTAGAATTGATAACGGAGGTGAGTTTTGTTCAGCAGAATTTAATCAATTTTGCAGTGAGCACGGAATTGCAAGGAAGTTGCCAATTTCTAGGACACCACAACAAAATTGTGTTGCTGAACGCATGAACTGTACAATCATTGAGCGAGCTAGATGCATGTTGATTACTGCTAGTTTGGAGAAGAAAGTTTGGGGTGAGGCTATAAATACAACTTGTTTTCTGATCAACAGATCTCCCACTAGTGCTTTTGATAATAGAATTCCAGAAGAAATATGGAAAGGTAAACCAATTGATTACTCATTCCTATGTATTTTTGGTTGCAATACTTATGTACATATTCCTAAAGAGAATAGAAATAAGCTAGACAAGAATTCCACAAAATGTATTTTTCCTGGCTATGTAGAAGGTACAAAGGGGTACAAATTGTGGGATATTGTTGGCCACAAGATTATTGTTAGTTGAGATGTGTATTTTAATGAAAATTCAATACAAAGAGGTAAATAATAGAAAGGTATGGAATTTATTCCAGTAGAGGTTGAAAAACATGATGATCATCTAGATGTGCTTGATGAATAACAACCAAATGCAGAGCAACTAGATGAAGATCAACCAGAAGAACAACAGCTAGTTGAGCCATAGGGTGAATCATCACCTATTTTAAGAAGATCTAGTAGAGTAATCAAACCACCTGTAAGCTATTCTCTTACTTTTAATTCTTCTTATGTATTACTTACTAATGTTGGTGAACCTAGTTCATATCAGGAGGCTTGTGAAGTTGAATGTGCAAGCAAATGGGGAGTTGCTATGGAAGAGGAGATGGAATCTCTGCATAAGAACAAAACGTGGGAGCTTGTGCCATTGCCTAAAGGGAGAAAAGATACTGGGAACAAGTGGGTCTTGAAATTGAAGAGAGATTTGAATAATAATTTGGAGAGATATAAATCTCAGTTGGTGGCCAAGGGGTATGCACATAAATCTGGTATTGATTTTGATGAAATTTTTTCACCTGTTGTACGGTTAAGTACTGTTAGAGTTGTTTTAGCTCTTGTTGCTAGTCTTAATTTGGAGTTAGAATAGTTAGATATAAAAACAACCTTCCTGCATGGTGATTTCTTTGAGGAGATTTATATGCAGAAGCCAGAAGATTTTGAGGAAAGAGGCAATGAGAATCTTGTTTGTAGGCTAAGAAAATTGTTGTATGGTTTGAAACAGGTGCCAAGGTGTTGGTACAAGCGATTTGATTCCTTCATGTTGAGTTTGGGCTTTAGTAGATGCGAGGCTGATCATTATGCCTATTTTCAAAGGTATGATGATGGTAGTTTTATTATTCTACTATTGTATGTTGACGATATGTTGGTAGTAGGTCCCAGCATGTATAAAATCATCCATTTGAAAACTCAGCTTGCTAGGGAGTTTGAGATGGACTTAGGTAGAGCAAATCAGATTCTTGGAATGACGATACATAGAGACAAAAACAATAGGAAATTATGGTTGTCACAGAAAACTTATGTGGAGAAGGTTCTGCAGCGCTTCAATATGCAAAAATCACAACTAGTTAGTACTCCATTTCCAATTCATATTAAATTGTATTCTGAACAGTGCCCTAGAACAAAAGCAGAGAAGAGACATATGTCTCATGTACCATACTCATCAGCAGTAGGAAGTCTTATGTTCGCCATGGTGTGCACCAAACTAGACATTGCACAAGTAGTGGGAGTTTTCATTAGGTACATGGTGAATCCTGGTACTGATCATTGGACAACTGTGAAGTGGATTCTCAGATATTTGAGAGGCACTTCAGATGCTACTATCTATTACAGTGGGAGTAGTCTTCAAGTTAATGGGTATGTGGATGCAAATTTTGGTGGAGATAGAGATAAGAGAAATTCTACAATAGGTTATGTTTTCTCTTTAGCTGGAGGTGTTGTTAGTTGGGTGTCAAATTTGCAGGCAGTGGTGGCATTGTCTACTACTAAGGCAAAATATATGGCAGCAACACAGGCTAGCAAGGAGGTGATTTGTCTTCATAGACTTTTGAGTGAATTGTAAGTGAAGCAAGATAACATGGTACTGCATTGTGATAGTCAAAGTTCTTTACACTTAGCACGGAACTCAACTTACCATTCCAGAACAAAGCATATTGATATTCAATATTACTTTGTTCGTAAAGTGGTGGAAGGAAGATAGATCTCTTTAGCCAAGATTCACACTGATGTAAACCCTGCATATATTATGATGAAACCTATTAGTAGAGAGAAGTTCATTTGGTGCAGAACTTCTCTTGGTCTACAGATTATGTGATGATAGGCAGCATTGGCAATGGTCTTTCAGTAGAGGAATTATTCAAGAGTTTGAAATTTGACTTCAAGTGGGAGAATGTTGGAATGTGAAGTCAATTAGGACATTGCTCCTATATGTGTCATATAAGTTGTCTTCAATTAGGACTCTTCTTTTGTATGTGTCATACTTACTATATCTGGTAATTTGTTTCCAACTAGGACTCTCCAAGTCGGTTGTGTTGACTCGGTAAGTTATTAAGTGATTCATAATAGAATAAAGTTGGACTCTATATGTGTCAACCTTGTAGATGATTGAGAGCCATATATAGGCTTAGTCAATAATATGGCTATAGTGGTGGTAAATTTGAGAACTTAATTATAGCATTAAGTTTCTCAAATTTGTATACAAATAGAGAAGTTGTCCCACTTTTGAAGGTATGGCTAGATAGTTTTGAGATTGTTGTAACTCTGTAATTCTTGAGAATCATACGAAAGACAAAATTTGCCTGTAATTTTTTATGGTATATCTTTACCTAGTTTTTCCACGTAAATCGGTATGCTATGTGCTATTGTTCTAATTTGAAAATTTTATGCACTTGTTATTTTTCTCACAGTCAATTGGTAGGTCATTTTTCAAATGATGTTGTTTGTGCAACAAATGTCTCAATGGAGAAACTATAACTAAATAAAACCTTTGAATCAAAAAGATAATTAGGGTCCATAATAGACTCATATTACGTTTGGAATAGGGAGAGAGGAGAGATCAAGATTGTTAGAAGAGGGGTGAATACAGGAGAGGTAAGGAGATAGAGATTATGATTCAAATAGAGATGAAGATGGTGACAAAGATGGAGATGGAGAGAGAGAGAGAGAGAGAGAGAGAGAGAGAGAGAGAGAGAGAGAGAGAGGACAAAGATGGGAGAGAAATATATAGAGGGGAAGAGATATGAAATGATATATAGAGAAATATAGAGGTAGAGAGAGATGTAGAGATAATTAGATAGATAGGGAGAGATATGGAAGAGGGAATATGTAGATGTAGATTTAGCGATGCAAAGAGATAGATATAGAGGTATAGGAAAAGAGAGAGGGAGAAAGAGGGAGAGGAAGGAGTCAAATTGATAGAAGGAGAGATGAAGGAGTCAAATAGATGGAGGGATAGTGATAGTTAGGATAATAGGGAGGGATCAAGGGAGAAGGAAAGAGAAAGGGTGAGATAGAGAGGAAGGGAGCTCCACAAAATGTGTGCATGTTTTTTGAAAATTAGAGAAATAACACATGTTGGCTCAAGAATAGGCTTGGATAACAATCCATCTTTGACTATATGTTTACCTTTATTTCTCATGTTTTTTATATTCATTTTTTTTATCAACTTACACATTGTCAACTTTACACATTCTATAACAATTTTTAATAAAATTTCCACCATAATTTTACAAATCTTCTAAGACTTATATCTGTATAACATTTTTAAATATTTTAGATACATTAACATGTTTATTTTTAGTTTATTTTACTAATGTTTCTATATTTCTCAAATACATATGTATTCATTTTTCTTTATAACCTTTTGATTTTCTTACCAAAATTTGAAAAAAATTATACAATATTGTTCGACTTCATTCTTTCAACATTCAAACAAATTGCATTTTCAATTATTTTGGTTCAAGTAATGTGATGTGCAAGCTCAATGATTTTATTTTTAGGATGCATCCACTTTTAAAAATCATTAAAATATATTCATAATAAAAAAGTATAAAAAATATACAACTTCTAGTACTCACTCTTAACTACATTTATACCAATAGGTTTTTAAAAATATTAAATGCAACTAAAAAATAGAGTCATATACACCAAGACACTATGTTATATTTTACTAAAGAAAAAAAGTACACTTTTGTGTGCATGAAATATATATTTCATCCTCTTAATCTTATCTATTTTTGAAAATCTTTAGTAGCTTAGAAACTAATAGAGACTGCAATTCTTATTCTTTTTGTATCCTCAAATTTGGAGTGCATGAATCTCAAATTACTCCTCCAAGTTCAATTTTAGTTGACTTTAGCAAAAAAAAAATGACCACTTTTAACCCCTTTTTTGTATATCACTTCCATGCACTGACCTAGGTAATAGTGTGATATTTTATTCATAAACCCAGATTACTTTAAAATATGTATGCCCGTCATAAAAAATGTGGCTGATATCTTATTATGTAAGCATTTCATGAATTTCAACCACTTTTATACATAAGTAGCTAATTTTTTTATATCCTAAATAGATTTTCCTACAAAATACAAATATAAAGGTATTTTAAGCCCTATTATGTATCTAGGTTACTTATCCAATTATGTTGTCTAGTTCTAGTTTTTGTGTGTGTGTCTTTTCCATTCTATTTAGTTTTTCTTATGTTGAAGTTCTTACATGTTTATTTTTATGTTGTATTAAAAAAATTTACTGTATCACTCAATGGAATTGAAGAAATGGTCTTTTATTAGATTTTTTATATTCCTACTACATTTGCAATGTCCTCTTTTATAGCTAGATCCAATTCTTATCCTCATTTTTTACCTTGAAAATTTTTAAAATTTTCTCATTCATTAAAAAAAATGTGTCACCAAATTATTTTGTTGAAAGTGATGTTTTTATTTGCAATTGCATATAAAGAAAATTTGATATCATTAGCTTAGTTTAGTTGAAAACATTAATATCTATGCTAATAAATCTAGGTTGTAAATTCTTATAATTTTAAATGTTAAATCACTTGTCATCTTAAACTCGCTGTTTTTTCATCATACTCATGAACTAGTTTGTATCAAAGTTTGATCTCTTAAAAGCATCACAAGATGGATTAAATGCAGTCAAAGTTACCCTATTAATCTACTATACCTAAAGACAATTAAATAATATCAATGAAAAAAAATATGTTTTCAATATGGTGAGATAGGTATAGAATCTCAAGGTAATTTCTAGCATGTCTATTTCTCTCATATTTCACAATTTAATAAATTCACAAATTGGCCTAGAAAATTAATAACATGATTTAAAGGGATTTTAAAGTTCTAGCCATATTGGCTTCTAGATAATTCTAACTCTTATCAAAGTTGCAATTGACCTACAAGTTTGAATTTATAGTTTAAATGTACGGACATGATTTATCACATATTTATACTATCCTTGGAAAGTTTAATTGTTGGTTTCTAGTGATATTTTAACTCATTCTCATCACTTTTGCATAAATATGTAGTTCTAGGATTTAAATGGAGTCTATACTTTGTCTCATCAAAGTCATAATTTAAATAGTGTAACTAATACATCATTATAAGTTAAATCTAAGTATAAATTTATTAAACTTGATAAATAATAAACATGTAAAGTCATAACTACTCTAGTAATGAAGTGTAAAAGATCTCAAGTGAAATCATTGATGAATATCTAGAAGCCATTTTATTACCTACAAATAACAATATATAATTTAATTAAATCGAATTCAAATTTTAAATTTTTTATATGTATTCATTGTTTATTTCAATTTGCAAATTTTAAAAGTTTAAAATTTAAATTAATCATCAATTTGACTGGATTTGGTAGAAGTTCAGAAGACATGCAATAATATGAAAAATGACGTTTTACATTCAAGTTAGACTACTATAATATTAAATAAATGGACATGTGAAACTTTAGTGAGCATTAACCAAAAATGGTAAATGTCCCTATGTTATTTCACCTTCTCGAATCTATCAATATAATGCACACTAGCAATCGTATCTTTATGTGCAATGGGTATGTCGAAGAGGCGTGGAAGGTCAATTAGGGAAAATTATGGTTTTTTTAATAATTTTTTTGGGTACATGAGGTCAATTGGTAAGTCATTTAGTAAATGTTGTTTGTGCAAAAAAAGTCTCCATGGAGATCAATTAGTGAAAACTATGGTTCTTTTTCATACATTTTTGCAAGACATGAGGTCAATTTGTAGGCCATTTAGTTCTATGATGTTGTTTGTGTAACAAAAGTATTAGTGGAGAAGTGATAGCATTAATTGAGTATGCATCCATTTACAGGGTTCCAAACATGAGAAAAATAAAACTTCTAAACCAGGAAGATAATTAGACTCCATTATCAATAGGCTCATGTTATATTATACTTACTTTTCTTTAGTTTCGCATATAACCTTATGACTATAAAGATACTATTTGATTATGTGTTCTTGAATATTGAAACATTATGAGGTTAGTCATCCTAAGACCCATACAACAACCATATTAAATTCTAAATTATTCAATTATATTTTTACTTTATTTACAACTTTAATTATTAACTAAAATAAATTTTATTTGTATAATTATTAAATAATATTAAATTGATAAAAAAATAATATTAAATAAAATTTAAATTATATTTATTACTATTTAATAATTTTAATATTGAGGCTTTAATAATTCCAAACTTTGCACTAAGTAATATTCAAGCAGGTTTCTTCATTGATAAAAGATCCCTCCATAAAAAAGTCTCACTTCAAACATTTATAGCCTGCTACTTTTTGGAAATAATATAGTAAAATCCCTTATAGTCCATGTTTTGCAAAGTCGAAAGTAATACCAACAAAATATTTTAACTATTTTAGAATCATATATTTTCTATTACAAATATGGCTCTACAATCAATTCATAGAATACAAATATGTTTCGTTACAAAATAAAGCATGTAAAATACACTAATATTTTATATTTACTATGGTGGACTCTGAGGCTAAAGAAGCTATGGTGAAAGCAGCTATGCAATGCCAAATTAGTTTTTCAATTGGGTGGTCACGGAGATCTCTGGTTTGAAAAGTAGGATCAACTACCTTACTGTGAGACAAAATTCCTCTCCTTCTTCAGACAACACAAACAACCTGCTTGAGTTCAGTCAAAAACTGGTGATAGATGTCAAAGCCATGAATAATGATCATGAAGAAAAAATAATGAACCTGGAGGTGGCTATTGACAAGGTTGATGAGACGTTGCGAGCGGTCATTACAATGAGCAGGACCGCCATGACCCATAGCACGGAGGGCCTTCAAAGGCTAAATGAAAAGGCTCAATATCTTAATGTTTCCCCTTTGGCCACTCATGCCTCCCCCTCAATCTCAATTTGCGGAAAAGGAAAGGTAAAGGAATTCATCTAGGAAGGAAAAACCCAAACTAATCAGGGACCTTCAGCTCACACCCAAAGCAAGGATAAAGGTAAGTAGGTTAAAGCCACATATATGGAGGAGTTAGCTGATATCAATAGGGCTTTTATTGAGAAAAATGTTCAAACAATTCAAATGTTGAATGAAATTGTTTAATCTATGGGTATTTTGACCCTATTTTTTGTTGTTTTTGTTGCTAATGGCCCATTGTGGCTTCGCTTCTGGTTTGTCTTTAAAGACTGTTTCTTTTTTGGGGGTTTTGGGTCCCTATAAAAAATGTTTTACACTAATCAAAAACATTTTATTCCTACTACTAATTTCTTCTAATAATCTATTACATTAAATTTTGAATTTTATTTCAATAAATAAATCCAATAAAGCTACCAAGTTTCTATTGCTTGACCTGGATTTCAAGGATGTTTAGATTTGGTTCATACTTAATTTAATATCAAAATTGAATGAGACAATCGCAAAAGCCACCATCAATATCTTCTTCTCCTAGGTAAAGGCCAACTCGATTTCATTACAACATGTTGCATTAAAAGGACTGATAGAAGTTTGAAATCTATATGTTAAGTCAATTATTTCAACTTTGAGAAAATTATTTCGCCCTTAGCTTGGCTACAACTCTTGAAGCCACTACAGACAATTCATCCACCAAATCAAGACATTAAAAAATAGTGGCATAGTCATTGACAGGCTGGTTGCCATGCCACAAAAAAGCACGTTGTCCCTCTAATCTAATAACATGATGTGGTCAACATCCAAGTTAATCTTAAGTGTATTTGGATTATCTAACCCCTTTGAATTAATATAATCAAAATTGTATATATACTATTATAATAAAGAGAGTGTTTTATATGATACTATCAAAGATTATACTACTTTGAAATAGAAAATGGATTCGTTGAAGACGATTTCAGTACAATGTTGTTTGCAACATCCTCTATGCCTATGCAAAGATTGCTAGATACCTTTAAAATAGATTATAAACCTTCTAAACCGATTATGAATCCTTATGAATCTTTCTGATATTTGACTCGGCACATCAACGTATCCTAATTCAAGATAACATATTCAGTATGGCACATCCTATATTTAATGAAAATAGCGCATTGTAATCAAGTTTCTCATATCAAATGAGCTTGGCATAGCAATGAGGAAAAAGTAGAGCCATAAGCAAACATGGCACGGAAGTGAAAAAACATTATATAGCCATTAGAATGATCATGCAAACTTGGATAAAACGTGGTGCCAGTCTTACAAATGAGACAGGGCCATAAGCAACTACGCAAAATCCAACGCAACAGTCAGAATCATTCATTAAAACCATGATGGGCCGAGCATGAGAAGATTGCATTTTGCCTTTTAAGGTTTAATAATTAAAACAGAAAATCAATCTATTTATATGATCTCAAACTGTTTCAACCCAACAATTCATACTCGTCTTGACAATCTTGTGGTTCTATAAAATGGCTCGTTGGAGCAATTATCCTCAAAAATTTGCCCCAAAAGTATTTCATCAGGTACACATTCTGATTCTCCAACAAATGCTGTTTACCCATCCATGAATTTGAGAATGGTTGTAGATGGTTGAAACGTTTCACTAATATAGGATATTTTGTGGGGATAATGTTACAAAAATAGATTAACTAGCACTAGGCCCCACATGGGGTCGGGGTCAAGGTTGATGTTGTTCAAAACCTCGGTAAGGAGTTCCTTCTTTTTCATTTTTCTAAGGCTAGTTATGAAGAGGCTATCATCAAGCACAATCCTTGGTATGCTTGATCATCCTTGTTGGTCTATCAAGCTTGAACTGGAGACTTCATAGTTTCGTATGAAAAGAAACTTTACATGCATAAATATATAGTTCTAGGATGTAAATGGAGTCTATACTTTGTCTCTTCAAAGTCATAATTCACATGGTGTAACTAATACATTGTTATAAGTTAGTTCTAGGTATAAATTTATTAAACTTGTTAAATAATAAACACAAAGTTATAACTATTTTAGCAATGAAGTGTAAGAGATCTCAAGTGAAATCATCGATGAATATCTAGAAGCCATTTTATACACCTACAAATAACAATACATAATATATTTAAATTGAGAAAATTTTTAAAGTTTTATATTTATGCATTGTTTATTTCAATTTGTAAATTTTAAATTAGTCATCAATTTGATTTGAATTGGTGGAAGTTCAGAAGTCAAATGCAATAATATGAAAAATGACCTTTAACATTCAAGTTCCTACTATAGTATTAAATAAATGGAAATGTGAAAATTCAGTGAACATTAACCAAAAATGGTAAATGTCCTTATGTTCTCTCACCTTCTCAAATCTCACAATATAATACACACTAGGAATCGCACCTTTGTGTGCACTTGGTATGTCGAAAAGGCATGGAAGGTCAATTAGGAAAAATTATGGTTTTTTTTAATACATTTGTGTGGTACATGAGGTCAATTAGTCAGCCATTTAGGAAGCGTTGTTTGTGTAACAAAAGTCTCAATGGAGATCAATTAGTGAAAACTATATCTTTTTTACATACACTTTTTGCAATACACGAGGTCAATTTGTAGGCCATTTAGAAGATGATGTTGTTTGTGTAACAAAAGAATTAGTGGAGAAGTGATAGCATTGATTGAGTATGCATCCATTTACAAGGTTCCAAATATGAGAAAAAAAAATTCTAAATCAGGAAGATAATTGACTCTATTATCAATAGGCTCATGTTATGTTATACTTGCTTTTCTTTAGTTTTGCATACAGCCTTATGACTGTGAAGATACTATTTGATTATATGTTCTTGAATATTGATACATTATGAGGTCAATCATCCTAAGACCCATACAACAACCATATTAAATTTAATTTAATCTAAATTATTCAATTATATCTTTACATTATTTACAACTTTAGTTATTAACTAAAATAAATATTTTCTATAATTATTAAATAATATTAAATCGATAAAATAATAATATTAAATAATATTTAAATTATATCTATTACTATTTAATAATTTTAATATCGAGGCTTAAATAATTCCAAACTTTGCACTAAGTAATATTCAAGTGGGTTTCCTCATTGATAAAAGTTCCCTCCATAAAAATTCTCACTGCAAACGTTTAGATCTTGCTACTTTGGAGAATATTTGGAAATAATATAGTAAGATCCCTTATGGTCCATGTTTTGCAAAGTCAAAATTAAGACAACAAAATATTTTAACTACTTTAGGATCACATATTATCTATTACAAATATGGGTCTACAATCAATTTATAGAATACAATTTTATGTTTTGTTACAAAATAAACCTTGTAAAATACACTAACATTTTATTCCTACTATGGAACAAATCATTCCGGTGGGAAAGAATGGTGTCGAGCGGGAAAGGGCGTGTAGGAAGAAGACCAAAGGGTGTGCAGGTGGAAGCAGAAGCGTTAGGGCTTCAGCAGCCGAAGACCAAGGCGAGGATGAGGAGCAGGACGAGGCAGATGGCGGTTGTAGGGTTTTCATGGGCCCACGTGGTAGATTTGTGGGTGTGGAGGCCTCTTTCAAGTTGGATCTGAGTGTTTGGCCTCTCTCAGCAGTGTGTGGGTCTGGCCTCGGGCAGGATGGTGGTTTTTTTCCCTGCCTGTCTTTTCTCTGTCATGTGATGGTGGTGGAGGGGGTTTTGTCTTGGAGATTCGTTGCAGGGTGTGGTCTCTTGGGGCGTTGGGTATTGTTGCTGCTGATGTCAAGTTTGGGGTCTTTGAGCATGGTGTTGTTGAGGTTGATGTTGTTTTGGTGGATCTTCCCTCTTTGGGTGAGGTGGTGGTTCCTCTTGTTTGGGACTCAAGTGGATTTTCAAGTCTCTACTTCTGTGGGTTTTTGGTTTCCCTTCTCTCTTTAGGATGCCTTGTGTCCTTGGGGCCGGATCTGGTGCTGCTAAGGTTTTCTTTGTGGGAGATCCGGTGTCTTGGGTTTTTCTCTGATCTGGGTTGTCCTCCTATTCAGGTGGAAGGACTTTCTCTGTGTTGGGCTATGATTGAAATGTTTGGGCTTCTAGGTTGTTCTTCTCCTCGCTTGTCTAAGGTGGCCCTTTCTCCTATAGAGGTGGAGATTCGGTGGTTGGGAGCAGTCGGGTTTCAGCTTGTTGCTAGAGGGTTCTCGGGGATAAAGTTCTGCCTTCTCTCTTGTCCTATTGAGGTGGACCTCTTCCCTATTGAGGTGGGGAGATGGTGTGAGGAGGCCTTCTGGATGATGATGTTGCTCGTGCTACTGGTTGAAGTTGCCTTTCATTTCTCTCATGTGTTTCCTCATGGCAAGGTCTGGGTCCTATGTGTCCTTACTTCTCAGTTTTTTTTTGTGGGTTGAGGGACCCTTTCAAATCCCTCCTATTTATGTTTGGAATCAATCTGTTGGTTTGTCGATTTCAAGTTGTGGGAGCCTAGTAAATTCCACAAGAAGGCTGGTTGTTGCTAGTTTTCAAGGGTCCAATTTGGCTAGTTGTTGTCTTTGTGTTTGGTTAAGGATTATTTTTGCCTTGGGCATCCAGAGATTTTTGTCGTGGTTTGAGGGAGCCTTGGAAAACCCTTCTATACTAGTTTTGGGTGCCAGTTCAAAACCCAGGATGAAGGTTAGGGGAGCTCTTCAAAACCCTTTATGTCCAGATTGTGTTTGGATGCCAACCTATTGTAATTTGGTTTCTTTGAAGGGTATGGGTTCCTGGAAAAACCCATGGTGTTGTGTGTAGGTTAAGGGAGCCCCTATAAAATCCTTGTTCTTGTTTTCGGGGTGGTTTTTCCGCCCTGTTTGTGATTTGGTTGTTGGTTTTCTGATGATCTCACCTTCTAGTAGCGTTGTTTTGTGGGATCCAGATCTTGGTAAAATATGAGGGTTTTGGGTCCCTTCAAAACCTGTGAGATTTTAGGTCCCCTTAAAACCCTTTGTATGGGGTTTCGGTTCCCCTCAAAACCTATTTATACTTAATCAAAAACATTTTATTCCTACTACTAATTTCTTCTAATCATCTATTACATTAAATTTTGAGTTTTATTTCAATAAATAAATCCAATAAAGCTACCAAGTTTCTAGTGCTTGGCCTAGATTTCAAGGATACTTAATTTAATATCAAAATTAAATGAGGCAATCGCAAAAGCCACCATCAATATCTTCTTCTCCTAGGTAAAGGCCAACTCGATTGCATTACAACATGTTGTATTAAAAGGAATGATAGAAGTTTGAAATCTATCAATGGCAAGTGAGGCCTCTTTGGAGCTGTATGATCAATTTTTTCTTAAATATGTCTTTGTTGGGTCATCATCATTTCCTAGATTACATTTAAAAAATCTATAAATACTTTGCCCCACTCATGCAATTGGATAGATTTATTGAGTGAATCAACACATTTCACATAGTTTTCTCTTTTTTCACATCTATGATCAGCAACTAGCAATATTTTGATCATGTGCTACAAGTCCGCCACCTTAGATGTTTATAAATCTACACCATCACTTTAATTTGGTCTATTCTCTCCTTCTTTTCAATAAAGTGAAGACACTAAAGAAAATAACACATAACCATTCTACTGAGGGACTTGAATTAAGGTCAAACTCCATTGGCTTAGAGTGGGAGATAGAGCTTCCAAAAGGATTTTCTATGCTCTTAGAGCACATTACACTTATCATGGCATCTATAGTGTAGTAAATTTTATCCCCTTACAATTTCACACTCTATTTTGGGCCCATGATTTAGTGTGCTCTCTCCTAGGTTACTTCAAGCCTATTTCAACCCTATCTTTCGTGATCATTGACAGGTGGTAATATTGACACAATATCCTGTGTCTTGGGTTTTGATACTATACAATTACTTTTCTTTGTTCCCACTTCAAAAGGACTAGGGTGACCAATGTCGTAGTCTTAGAGGACTAGGGTTTCCAATGCCCTTTTCCCTCTAAAAGGAGCCCAAACTCAAATGTGTTTGATTGTTCATTTCTACCATTTGTAATCTAATCTTGATATTTTTATTTGATCATTGGATGTTAGCCTAAATAGGGAAATGCCTTGTGAAATCTATATAAAGAAAAATTTATTTGTCATTGACAAATTCTATTTGATAAAAAACAAGAAGTTGCATTCCTATTGAGAAAGCATTATTGATCAAGCATCATATTAATCGAGCCCTTGTTGTCACGACCCATTAATGCTTGAAATTTGCACTCGTCTTTATCTTTTTAGCTATTGCATAAGGGAGTTTTGAGTTAATTGGGACACTTTATCTAATTATTAAAATTAATTAGGTCCTTTAATTACTTTATTCACTTAAGGTGAACTTAAGTGATTTTTGCTTTTATTTCATTAGGCTAATAATAGCTTAAGTTGTCTCATTCATTATGATTGTGACACTTGGTGCTAGATAGTTTAACATTGCATCAGGGTTTTGCATCTAGGGTTTTATTCATCCCTTAATAAGGATTCATTCTTTCATTGTATCATATCTTTTTGTGCAATCAATACAAAATTCTAGGTTGTGTTGAGCAAATTATCCTTAATTGATCTTTTTTTGTGATAGGTGGTGTTCTTGCATATGATTCTTCTCTTGTGAAGTTGAATCATTAAATTCTACACCTAGAAAGTTCAATACATTCTACACATGTGTAACTTTAACCATGTAACAAAACATAAACTATCAAGAAATATAACTAACATATAGTTGAAAGATTGATGATTTAGGATGATACAATACAATTTTTATTCTTCTTTTATAATTATAATATAATTTATTTTGTATGTTCATAAGATCCCTCATTTTTAGGATACAAGGTAAAAATTGTATAGGTGTCTATTGATTTCTTATTTCAAATGGTCTATTGTATTAGTGTATTTATGTGTTACTGATTTTCTATTTAGAAGAATTGTCATTCTAATCAAGTCTTCTCTATAGCAATCCATCATGTAGATATCAACATGATTTATGTATTTGGTATCAATTTTATTTTAATATAAGATCTATTGATAGGATGAGTTAACCTCCTTTAAATAAAAATAAATCCCATTCTTAACTTTACTAAACTATGTACAAATGTATACTATTGTGATCTTCCAATAAATAGCTTTACTTTATTTCCTCTTACATTTTTTAACACATAATAGCGATTCCAGCTCTTGTCTTGAATATTCTATTGCATGTTCAATAATTTACGATTATATTTGAGTGATCCTCCTCAAATAGATAAGTTATAAATTGTATTTTATCAAACATATATACTCAACACTAATAAAAAAGTATCATATTTACACATAATCAAAATATTAACTCTCATTAAAATATTCATTTTATATTTCATTATAAACAATATTATTCGACCAAATTTTTTTATTATAGGTTTTCTTGAAAATTAGTAAATCTAATTACCATATTAAAAATATTTGTATCAATATTATATACATTCATAATACAATAAGAATATAATTAAACTATCAGTTGCACCTTGGTGTGCACTGGGTACACTAAAGAAGTGTAGAAGGTCAAGTAGGAAAAAAAAAATTGGTGTTTTTATTGCATACCTTTGTGTAGTACATGAGGTCAATTGGTAGGCCATTTAGAAATTGATGTTGTCTATGCATGAAAGGTCTAAATGGAGAAGTGATAACTTCAAATCAACTATGCACTTACTTATAAGGGTCCAAGCATGATTAAAAAAGAAACCTTTGAATTAAAAATATATTAAGACTCCATTACCAATAAGCTCATGTTATGTTTTCAATAGAGAGAGAGAGAGAGAGAGAGAGAGAGAGAGAGAGATTATGGAGAGAAGTGGGTGAAGAGATAAAGAGAGAGGGGAGAAATGGATAGATAGAGATGGAAGATATATATATATATATATATATATATATAGAGAGAGAGAGAGAGAGAGAGAGAGAGAGAAGAATATAGATATAGAGATGGAGAAGGAGATTATGGAGAGAAGTTGATGAAGAGATAAAGAGAGAGGGGAGAGATGGATAGATAGAGATGGAAGATATATATATATATATATATATATATATATATATATATATATATATATATATATATATATATATATATATATATATATATATATAGAGAGAGAGAGAGAGAGAGAGAGAGAGAGAGAGAGAGAGAGAGAGAGAGAGAGAGAGAGAGAGATAGTGAAGAAGATAGATGTAGAGATGGAGATGAAGATTTTGGAGAGAAGTAGATGAAGAGATAAATATATATATATATATATATATATATAGAGAGAGAGAGAGAGAGAGAGAGAGAGAGAGAGAGAGAGATGTGGAGAGATAAAGATAGATAAGAATACATATATAGAGGTATAGAAAAATTATTAATCAGGATAGCAATCTCAATATAATCATTAAAATATTTATAGATATTTAATAATTATTTTAAATTTTAAAATAACAATTGATAAGTTAGAATAATATTATATATATTAGAACCTTAAAATTAGATAATTTTATAGTTTAAACATCCTATTAAATTTTAATTTTAATTCAATTCTAACCTACTTTTAACTCCAATTTATACAATTAAATCTTACTTAAATTAAAAAATAATCCAAATAGTTATAACAAGAAGTCTAATTTAGATAAAAATATATATTTTTACTCATAATTATAACTTAATCTACATAACAAAATATTTAATAATAAACTTAACCTGAAATCTAATGCTTAATTATTATTATTGTAATTATATTTATTAAATATTAACTATAACTCACTGTTAAATTTATTTAAATATAATATTAAACTTAGACTATAATCTATTTCATAAATATAATATTTGTAAACCTCATAATTAAATTTGTTATAAATATTTATTTAATTATAACTATAATAATATAATTAAATTGGAAAATTAAAAAATTAAAATTAAATCTAAATCCTCATATAAAATATATAATAAACAACTTGAAAAGATTACAAAAACTGAACATTCACTAACATAAATATTTTTTTGAACTTAAGGATATCCTCCTTTAACCAAGGTATTTTTTTTTATCAATTATAAAATTTATAAATACTTATTATTTTTAATATTCTTGTTATCATTACTATTTTACTTTACTATATTTGCGAATTTAGTTGTCTTTATTTTATCAATTATTTTAATTTAAGAGGTTCGTAGGTAACTACTGCATTGTGGGGTCATCCCCAATTGAACTTATAGATATTATAGTGTATAATATCATATTATATAATGTACCATACAATTTATGAATCATAAATAGTATGAAAATATATTATATAATATTATTTATATATTTATATTATTAAATATAAATAAATAATATTATATACACATTTTATAATATAAATATATAAATAATATTATATACATTAGATATATTTCATAATGTGTAATATAAATATAAATATATATATATATATAAATATATATATATACATATATATATATATATATATTTTAATATATTAAATTTTAAATATAAATATTATTATTTGTATATTATATTTATTATATCATAATATAAATGCTATTAAAATTTTGAAAATAAAATAATATTAAGAAAAATTAATATATATTTATAAATGTTAAATTTTAATTTTAAAATTAAAAAACTTTTAATTTTTTAATTAAAAATGAAACGTATTAAATATGAGAAAAAAATTGTTGGGCTGCCAAAAAAAATAACAGCATGGGGACTTGAAGAGGCAATAAAACACCTCCAAAAGAAATGAGAGTAAATGTTTGTTCCAAAGTTGTGGGGTAAAACAAAAAAGACACATTCAAACACAAGTGATGGGGAAAAACACGCTAAAAGCATATGTAAAATTGTGAAGCGGCCTAGCAAAGGAGAAACTGGTGATAGAAAAAGGAAAAAAAAAATGAATATCAATTAAGAGATGCAATTCTCTCAATCATCTTGTGTCACTTTTTAGCAATTTTGAACCGTTGATTTTTAAAAATGATCATCTGTCATGCTTTCGACGTAATTATAATGTAATAAGAAATCAATAGACAACTTTGAACCATTGATTTTCAAAAGAGGAGCATCCATCTCAGATGACAAATACTTTGGACATGATTATAATGTAATAAGAAACCAATAGACAACTCTTACTAGAGATTTTCCTTCTCCATAATATCTATGAGATATTATGTCCTCTGTTTCTTTGCATGATTTTTCTTGTCTTGTCTCAATAAAAATCTATTATTGTCCTCTGTTTCTTTGCATGATTTTTCAAGTTTTATGCTACTACAGATAACTTTGGCTTATCGCGTAGTAAATATGGCCACGTTACCAATGTTTAAAGCAAACAAATTCTGAAGAAGACATTTGATAGCAATATTTGTGAATGTCACAATCATGTGCTCGCTACTAAACCTACCTCCTCCGAGTGGTTTGAATGCTCTTAAATCTTGTTTCTTCTTTCCCAAATTCAATGATGGCTGAGTTGAATGACTCAAGAGATTATTAGAATAGTGGAAACAATGAAATCAAAGATATTAAGGAATTATCCGTCTCATTATTCTTATTCTTACTAACGCCATTTTGTGCCTCCATTTTCTCATTATGGTCAAACTTCATCATCGAACAATTAAAGAAAAAATATCAAGCTATACAGCTTTGCACATGTATTAGGGTAGATTTTATGTATTCAAACACTACGCAATCTTCTACATAGAAACCCTTATTGAAAACCTCTATTTTGAGCATGAAATGGTCTTCATAAGAATATGATCATAAATTTTATAAGACAATGCATTTTGTTAAACATTTGGAAAGTAGATGTAAATTTTCTAATTATATTATGCATCAGAAAGTAGATATTTTAATATTTTACTCTGACATCATTATTCAATTTGTTTTCTTGTGTTCGCAGCTAAAGAATGGTAATAAAGATGATGTTCATTTTAGCAAACACCTGGATCAGATTAAATATCAATTCTTGCAGCTTCAAGGAAGAGATATTAAGTGTGTCAATCAGCTTTATAAGTTCTTCAAGTTTCAAGTTTTATGTTCTCCTTCAAGTGGTTATGAACATTTTACTTTCATTATATATTTGGGTCGTCATATCATGTCTTGCTTGCATGCTGCAATGTTTCAGCTGGTTGTTTGAGCTGCAAAATGTATGGAAAACATATGGTTAATCAGTTTTGTTCATTATTTGTAAGCTGATTAATTCACGTGTTTTGAATTGACTATGGTTAGCTATTCTTAATTTATTTTTTCATTTTGTGCAATCCTTTCATTGTTCTTCTTATTATTTCTTTGTATTTTTCTATTAGCTTGATCAATACAAAAAAAACATATCAACCATATTTCTAAAATCAATTGTTAATCTTGTTTCTACAACAAAATTGTACTTGTAAGTCCAAATCTCAAGGTTGGATTTCTAGATATATTCCAATCCTAAAATCAAAGAAAAAATGTGTTTTGATTTCCAAATTTCACATAGGCATTCAGATTTGAGCTTTCATTCCTAAAAAAGTATTCATTTTATGAAACATGTATGCATGCTTGCCAATAACTTTTCCCCACACTATTCTTACATTTAGCATGCATGATTGCATATGACTTTGTATAGATTTATGCAAATACCTAGAAAATTCAATACATTCTACACATGGGCAACTTTAACCATGTAACAAAACAACAACTATCAAGAAATATAGCTAGCATGTAGTTGAAAGGTTGATGATTTAGGATGAGACATTGTATTTGTGATTCTTCTTTTTTATTATAATGTAATGTATTATATATAGTTATAAGATCCCTTGTTTTGAGGATCCAAGACAAAAATTGTATAGTTGTTTGTAAAGTAATTTGATGTGTTAGTAAAATCATCATTCATACTTGTGTTATCTATAACAATTCATCATGTAGATATCTACATCTTTTAGGAATTTGTTATCAATTATATCTCAATCTAAAAAATATTGATATGATGAGTTAACCAATTTCTAATTAAAATAATTCTCATTATTAACTTTACTAAAATTAATACAAATATACTTTTATCTTATTCTTCTATTGAATGGAGACAGGTTTTTTTGCTTGCATCTCACAATTTTGATCATTTATTAGTTGTTTCACATCTCATCTTTATGATTCTACTACATGTTCTACAAATTACAATTATATTTGAGCGATCCTCATCTGCTAGATAAAATGCAAATTATCTTCTATGGATCATACATGCTCAACACTAATAAAAAGTCATATTTACACCTAGTGAAAATAATACTTCTTATTATCATCCTCATTTATATTCATTATAAATAAAATATTGTTAAACCTAATTTTCTAATTTTTTAATTTTATAAATTTTATTACAAAATATCATTGAATTCAATTACCATATATCTACCAATAGGTTGTCTTTGTCTCAATAAAAATTTATTGTTGTCCTAAATTGTTAGCAATATTTGTGAATGTCATAGTCATGTGATAAGCTAGTAAACCCACCTCCTCCACGTGGTTTGAAAGATCAAACTTGTTTGGACATTATTGTTTCTTCTTTTCCAAATTCAATTATGCTTGAGTAGAATGAGTTGAGAAATTATTACGGTAGTGGAAATATGAAATCAAAGATATTTGAACGAATTTTGAGTCTCATTTTTCTTATTCTTACTAGACGCCATTTTGTGCCTTGTCATTTTCTGATTGTGGTCAAACTTCATCATGGGAAAATTTAACAATTTTAATAAGAATGGACATTCTTATTATTAATGAAAATTTAATAATTTTAATAAGAATGGACATTCTTATTATTAATGAGAAGAACAAAATTTAATTTTGTAGAAAATTTTATACCAAATTTATGTAAAAAGATGTTTATTGAATGTTTCTTTCGAGTGTTAGTTTAGTAAAAATAATTGTAATTATTACTTTTTATTTATTTAAATTTTTAGATGATTTATATTTTCTATATTTGAATAGCATTCAATTGAAAATGAAATGATATTCATAATGAATTAATAGATTTAATTTTAGAAATAACAGTGAATGTCATACATATTCTCTATATATCACCAATATTTATTGTGGCCCTTCCTAATGTCAATCCTTATGATTTATATACTATTAGAGCCCATGCCATATTGATTGAAAAAAAATTATGATTGAATCTTTTAATAGGAACAATGAGCAAAAAAATAGATTATTGATGTCCCAAGGACACCTATAGATTAATGGAACTCAATCATCATACAAAAGAGTAATTTATGTAGTCTGGTATCTATAGAATAGACTATATCCCTTATAGTTCCAAGAACTATATCCTTTGTAGTACTAAGCACCTTGTTAACTAAGCTATCTACTCATAAGTTGCAAACCAACCTTATGTATACGGTAATACACAATAGTACTTCATCGTTTAAAATATTGTCATTATTCTAATATGATTTAAAGTTGGGTACTAGATGATATTCACAAATAGAAAATCCTTCTAAGAAAATTTTGTCTATAAAGTATTTTATCATGCAATGCACTAAATTTTAGGTTTTGTTGTATAACATTTATATTAGCTAGCATGTGGTATTGTCATGCCAATAAGGTATAAAGCAACATATTATTTTGCATGTGGGGGGTTTTATGATAGAAAACATAAGTCATGTAAATGGATAGTTCACAACTTCATATGAGTTTAGAGTTTCTTGGAATCATGAGTACTGAAAGGTCGCTTATTTGTATAACTAGACTTCATGCAGCAAAATTTGAAAGAAATATAATATAATAAAAGATGGAACAAGGTACTAAAAGAAGTAAAAATTGGAGATATGTTTGTATGTGATACCACAAGTCAAGAATTGGTAATGGTGGCTATACTGAAAAATTTGTGAATATAGATAGTGTGAAGGTTATAACTATTGATTCATAGTGTGTAATAATGACAAACTAGACAAGGTGACTATCAACTTCAAGGAGATATCATAATCAGTGTTATTTGTGGTAAGCTCACATAATATATGATATGATTAAAATTGTATGACTCTTGATATTTCATGGGTTGGCTAAATAGATAGACACTTGGTATTCCCATAAAAGCATTCAATGGGTATTCAATGTGTGTGTGTGCGTGTGTGTGTGTGTGTATTGAATATCTTTTCTTTGTGATAGTTTTTTTTTTCTTTCAAAATGAGTTTTCATGTAAATTATTTAAATAGTATCATATAATAATGAGGATGCAAATTCTTATATTTACTTTCATATTTGTTGCTAAATATATTTTATAATCTTTTTTTACAACTTTTTAATACATAATCGTAAATTTATTTTATCCTAGTCTATACATCCTATTCAACTAGGGTTAAAATCCTCAACAATCGGTATTACAATGTAAGGTGGTTGTTCAAGAAGTTACTACTGAGCATTGGAGTGTAAAATTTGGCATGTGTGTAGGTATAACTCTATAAAAAATGGTGTGTTGTATTTCACATATAAATAGTGATAAAATAATACTTTCAAATATTTTTTCAGAAAGAACACCATTCAATCAATGGATAGCACCTCAAGGTGTAAACTAGAGAGATTAACTGTTAATAATTTTCAAGCTATGAAAGCTCAAGATGGAGGATATTCTATTGTAAAGAGATCAATGGATTGTTGTATCTTTCTCAACCAAACCACCAAGTATGTCTAATGAATACTAGATAAAATTGGATAAGAGTCCTATGAGTACTATTTTAACATATTTATCAAACTTTATGTTGAACAATTCTAAATAGATGGTATGTTCATTGTGGAATAAGGCATGTACTTTTTTATTAATTGAGTAGAAAACTAGGGTGTCGACCCTTTCCAACAACAAGCCCTAACTTAGGCAAAGAAACATAGACCAAAAAGAGGCCTCTCATAGAATTCAATGTCATTAACAATCCACTTATAGTACATCCCAGTCCATGAATAGACATATTACATAAAATATACAACCCACATCAAGAATGGGAAGGACTTTTTCCCACAACATGGGGAAGAGTTTTGGAAGAGGAAAATAGACCTTTCCTCCATCGACAAATAATAATCCAAGCAATACTATCATCATGAGAACACATGTAGCAAAATATGGAGGAGGAGGAAAATCCTCCACCAAAGGCTAGCATTGAACAAGAGTAGAAGGAAGAGTAGGGTGCACACACTAGGTGCAAGATTCACCAACAAGGACCAGCATGCATTAAGAGGTTACATTTGTAGCAAGAGGTTCATCAACATCATGGGAGGGGTCATCATCATCTTCAGAGGATTCATCAAAAGAAGAACCAGAAGCCTAAACAATCAAGTGAGCACCATCAATGTCTTTCCACCAAGTGGGCATTCCCTTGCAACGCCAGAGAGAACAATATATGGTCAAGTGACCAGTTGAGAAGCATCAACGATATTGAAAGAGAGGCCCCCATAATGGAACGACTGAGTACATGGCTTATCCCCAACCGTGAGAAATATATCTCTAGGAAGAGGCATGGAGATGTCAATATTGATCAAAATGCAGACTGACTCATGAAGTGGTATCATCAACCTTCAAGAAGAGGCTAATAGAGTTGTCAATGGCCTCATAACAAGAATTCTCCCAAAATTGGAGGGCAAGATTGGGAATACAAACCCACACAAGACACACATTAAGTGGTTTAGTAAGAGGGTTAAAGGAAGTTGTCTAGGGTGTGATTGAGAGGGGGTATACTCTTCAAGCCCTCAACTTGATCAACAAGTCACAATCAACAAACAAAGAAAAGAACATCGAGACTCATTATTTCTTCACCAACCATTTTCTTTGTTCAAACTTAATACCATGAACATTGAGACTCTTAAATACCTCTTCCAATTCCCTCTTTTCTGCACTCTATTATTTATTAACATTGAGCATGAGTGTTTAACATTGACAAGACTCTGCTGAATATCTACCTATTTAATACCTCTTCCCATTCCTTCATTTCTACACTATCATACTCTATTATTTGAGGCATTGGATATTTGGAAAATAGAAGGATAGAAAGAATGGTTGCAATAGCAACATATTATTTTTTTGAGAATGAGAAATTGGTGGATGAATCCTTACTCTACAATAGGATTAAGTTCATATTCATATAAACCACTACACAAGTACCTCTAAAATGATCTCAAATGGTCAAAATTAAGGTTGGTACATAGCCTACACTACTTATCTAGATTGGGTTGAATACATAGGTACTCGATCTTTGGATATAGAAACATATCATCTAAATATAACAAGATTTTGTTTTGCAAACATTTGATTCGAAGTGGATAACTATTAAAGATACTCTTGACTTGGTATAATGCAAAAATTACTAGAACTACTAACCCTTACTCCTAGTCTAAAAAATAATACAAAATTTGATGGTCAAATGAATTTTTTTCTTAAATTTACTTATTAAAGCCCCATTTATTGAAACTTAAATAAATTCACTAATTACATTGCCTTAAAATTTCCCTTATTTTGAAACTTATCGTGTAATGATGGATTAAAGGAAAAAAGATTAAAAAAAACTAAAACGGGAAAAAAGGCAAAGGCATGAAAAAATCAATTAGAAAACGTAAACGAAAAGCAAGCCCAAAAAAAATTATTTAAAAAAGCAAGATGTATCCATGTTGCCCTCTCTACCAACTTGTATTTGCGCAAATGTGAACGAGTGAAATTCCTTGCGAAATGACCACGAGCGTTGAACATTGACGCGACTCTCTATTAAAACCTTTTACTATCTTTGTCTCAGATGCCCAAATTCCTTGTTCACAACTTTTCCTTTGTTCAAACTTATTTGGGTCACCACCACGAGCGTTGAACCAGACGCTGTTGAATATTCACCTATTTAATGCCTCTTCCCATTCCTTCTTCTCAGCACTCTCATATTCTCTGTTATTATTCCAACCGTTTCACATTTGAAAGAAAGAATGGCTGCAGTAGCAACTTGTCAAATTTCAGAGAATGAGAAATTGGTGGATCGAAGTTGTCAAATTTCAGAGGATGAGAAATCGGTGGATCGAAGGATGGGCAAATATCATGCCAATGTTTGGCACGACGATTTCCTCCAATCCCTTTCATCGCCATATGGGGTATGTGGGTGTCTCTCTTTAATTCTTTAATTTGCTCATTCATTCATTCATTTATGTGGGTTCTGTTTTGATTTATCTGCAACCTCAATCTTCATTGTTCTGTTTTGACTTAACCTGTTTAATTGTTGATCAACAGGAAGCTTCATACCGTGAGAGGGTGGAGAGCTTGATTGAGCAGATCAAGGAAAACGCATTCAATCCTCTGCTTGGAGACGGAGAAATATGTCCCTCCTCTTCTGACATACTTCAGAGATTCTTCATAGTTGACGCTGTGCAACGATTAGGAATTCATCGATATTTTGAAAAAGAAATCAAGGCGCTTCTTGATTATACATACAAGTACTGCCCGCGCGCCTTCCATTTTTCCATTCTTTTCTCTTACTTGCCGATTTCATTTGATTACTGATTATATCTCTTTAAACAGGTATTGGAATGCAAATGGTATTTCATGGGGGAGTCAAAATTCCACTGCAGATCTCCGCTCTACCGCTTTGGGATTTCGAATTCTTCGCCTCAATGGATATCATGTATCTCCAGGTTTCTATTTTAAACTTTGCTGTTTCAATTCTAACAATAGCTATCGATTTAATCAGATCACAAGTATTCTGAAATAAATTAACATTTAACAATATTTTGTTTTGATCCAAGCAGAGGTATTTAGAAATTTTCAAGATGAAAATGGACAGTTCGTTTTGACGCCATCGGTTGAAGAAGGCAACAATGAAATAAGAAGTGTGTTGAGTTTATATCAAGCTGCAGAGATTTGTTTTCCAGGAGAAACAATTCTGAGAGAGGCTAAATCATTTGCCTCTCGATACCTTCAACAAACACTTGGACAGAGCCACGAGAAAAGCCAGCTTTTGACAGAGGCAAGTACTGCATTCAATTTTAATCATTAAGTTACTATTTTATTCCACAGTATTGATTTAACAAGTGGTCCATTTCATTAAAATGTGCAGGTTGATTACTTTCTGAAATTTTCTTGGAGATCCAGAAATCCACGATGGGAAGCATGGAGCTCCATACAAATATTTAGACAAGATGTTGATTCTTGGATGTCAATGGAGGGCGTTTATAAGTGAGTACATCAATATTTTCTCTTCTAAACACATTTTTTTAAGGTACCTGAAATGTGAAGATTCATCTGTTTTGTTTTGAATATGTTAAATCTTCTTGGATTAGATAGAACTCAAATTGAAAATATTCTACTTTTACTAACGTATTTTATTGTTCATGAAGTCAATTTTGAGTGTGATCTCAATAGCTATAGACAAGAGAGGATGAAAATATGAGCTAACTTATTTTATTTGAACATGATGTTTTCTTTCAGGATTCCAAATGAGATTTGTCAAAATATTTTGGAAGCGGCAATATTAGATTTCAACATAATACAAGCTCAACATCAGATTGAGCTCAAAATTATATCCAAGTAATATATCTACAATGAAAATTGTGTTAACTAAATAAAATAGTTTATCATGTCATTTAGAGTACTTGTGATATTAATTATATTGGAATAACGTGTATGTGGTGATATAATGTGTAGATGGTGGACTGAAGCAAGTGTAAACAAGCTTAATTTCTTTCGACACCGACATGTGGAGTATTATCTTGCATATGCCTGTGGATTGTATGAACATGAATTCTCTCTAACTCGAGTTGGATATGCTAAGCTCGGTACCATAATTACAGTCATTGATGACATTTTTGACACTTATGGAACCTATGATGAGCTTATACATTTTAAGGAAGCTGTGATCAAGTAAGTATAGTGTTTTCTATTAATTTGTGGAGCATCATATTGGGAATCATAAATATTATTTGATTATCATTTTTCTTTAACAAAATAACTAATTTTCTTTCATTTCATGCTTACTCAGTTGGGATATGTCTATGATGGATCGTTTTCCCAAATTTATGCGAATTTGTTTGCAATTTACTCATGAAACATACATGGAATTAGTTGATGAAGTGGAGAAAATACATGGTCCACGTGCACGTAAGTGGATGCAAGAATATGTAAGTCACGAGATCAAATTTATCCATCAAACATTTGATATTAAAATATATAAACAAATATCTTATTTTTGTGTAAAATACTTATAAATCTTACAATATATTTCATATATCTTCTATTGCAGTGGACAAATCTTATTTTGGCAGAATTTAAAGATGCAGAATGGATTGCTACTGACTATCGCCCTACTTTGGATGAATATTTGAAGAATGCCCTCGACTCTTCAACTGTACCCGTGGTCACACTATTTCCAATGCTTTTGATTAACACATCTCTTCCTGATGATATTCTAGAAAGAATCAAAAAAATTGAGCTTGATGTAATGCTGGGTTGTAGATTAATTGACGATTGCAAAGATTTCCAGGTATTTATCGACCAAACTTAGCTAGACCTATCTTACTATCCATGAATCATATATTTTAAAAATAAAAATCACATATATCCTTGTTCTAAATGAGCATATTTAATTTTGAAGGAACAACTTGAAAATGGAGAGAATGCTTCTTGGCTGGATTGTTACATAAGAGATAACCCTGGAACCACAATGGAGCAAGCTTTGGAGCATGCGAGAATTCTCACCGAGTTACACATGGAACAATTAACCAAAGATTTTCTATTTTATGAGAATGATATACCAACATGTTGCAAAAAGGTGTATTTTGATTGTATGTATAGATGGGTAGCTTTCTTATGGAGGGACATTGATGGGTTTTCAACTTCATTCAAGGGTACAAAGGATGACATAATGAAACTCTTGATCAATCCTATACATTTGATCTCTGATAAAAGAAATATGTAAAAAATCTAAATAAGGTTGACTCTATGCATTGTTCTTTTTGAGATCCCAACTAAATAGACAAATATAAATGTTCTTAGGGCCCATATTAACCCTAGAGGATCCTCAATTATATCATAGGAAATTATTTTAGCATATTTTTTGATGTAGCATATATATAGATGCTTATATTTTCATCTATAAACGCACAAAATATAAACTTGTAGACATGATAATGTGTAGTTATACACCTTATTTCAAATTACTAGAATTGATATTTTGTAAATTAATGAATTTTTTTGTAATGGTTCTTAAATTATATCAAGAATATTTTGACAATTTTCAAAGATATTCATATGTGTTATTGAATGAAGTGTGTTATTATATCAATCAATCACAATTCCACTTATGTTAAAAGAGTGTATTTATAGAAAAACACTTTTTGAGAAATAAAGACAACATACTTTTTTAATTGTAAAAATGACAACTAAATTTACTCAAATGTTTTACTAAACCATCTAAATAAAATACTTCATAAACTAAAACAAAGACTATTAACAAATTTTACAATTTATTTTATAAAAAATATCTACTTAAGAAAGTATAAAATGTTCTAAACGTAACAAAGATGACCTACAAGATTCTAACCACACTACAAGACTTGACTAGATACATATAAGGAGTTGATGTAGTTAATGTGAGAAAGTATGGGGAATGGAACTCAATTAAGTGCAATACACAAGACGTCTCAAACATAAAGAAAAGTCGAAGAGTGTAGCTGCCAGTGCATGACCATCGTTTACAGATTTAATGTTTCAAGTTCTTTGAAGATTAAAACAAACCTCTTGTAGACATGGTCAACTTCTCAATCATAATGTTAAAAAAATCACTTTAAATTATTAAGAGAAATCTTATTATTAAGTCATGGTTTTGTTTTATTTTAAAAGGTTTCTTTAGGTTATTAGATACTATTATTTATTATTTAATAATATTTTATTATTTATAAGAAATATTCAAATTTGTATGTTATGGTAATATTATTTTTCATCAAAATTAATTATTCAAGTTTTATTGAAAAAAATATGATGAAAAGAAGTTTTCTTTCTATATCATTTATGAAAAATATAATGGATTTTATAATTAGGGATTGTATAACTAAATTGAAGCATTATGACAACCATTGTGGTAGGATTTCCAAATTTTCATGTCCAAGTCAAAAAACCAAATCAAAAGGTAAAAAGTGGCGAAATATTAAGTTTTTTGGATTATCAAGATTTTGATCATCATTGTGCCTTGGTTCATATAGTAGTTCCCCTAAATCTGACTTACCTTTCTATAGCATCATAAATTGTAACAATATACAATTTATACCACTTTTTGTGCTCTTGCCTTAGTGTGACCCATTTTAGCTCTTATCCATGTTTGTTTTTGGCCTTTTACCTTGAAACTGAAGTCATTTTCTTGGATGGTGATTTGAATCCCTATCTCAAGTTGAGTGCACCCCATCTTTGGATTTGTCACCCTATTTTGGGTAGACAAGGTTCCCTTGTCCCCCTAGACAGGTCCCAAATTTGAAAATGTCTATGTGCACTTCCCACTAGTTGGTTTCATATCTTTGACCATTAGAGTTAAGCCTAATCAAGAAAATGCCTTGAGAACACTATATAAGAACAGTCTTCTAGTTCATTTTCACATCCACTATATTCAATTCACATCCACCTTCAAGCACTACAATCTTCAAGCATCAAGGTGACATTTCATCCCACCATATTATTTAGAAATTCTTCAAGATCTAGACATCATGGAGCAAAACATTATGTCAATATTCATGTAAGAATATGTTTGTGTTTGATTTCCTATTGAGGATGAAGTGATTGGATTCTAGGAAGAAGCCCTACCTTAAAAATAGGTCTTAGAATCAATAAGAGGAGTTGAAACTCCCTTTAATCATCATGATACACAGACTGTTTTAAAAAAAATAAGAGATGAATCTCTTCTTAAGACTCCCCCTAGAATTAATGTAAGGAATTTAAGTAGCGGAACAACTTCCTACACTAACCTTGAGAGGAGGGTAATGCAAAAACTTTTCCAGATCTTTACAATAGTTGCAGAAAATAGAAATGGATATGATGCACATCAAAAGGGGCACAATGCTCAAAAGACAAGTTCAAATGTTAGTAGATTAGTCACAACCAAAATGAAACACAAATGAGCTTAAAAACCTTAAGATGCATATCAAGAGAGACATAAAGCACACAATAAAGAACATACATAGATGAAAAAGGGAAAGAAAACCCCCCAAGATGCTCTACAAAACGCTCATAGATTTTCCTCCCTTGTTCCTCTTCTCTCCAAGTCCCCCATGAGTGTATCTCTTAGATTTTAGCACTATCCATGGATGTCATATGAAGATTCAAGATGGTTGTGAAAATGAAAACAAATGCTTATGCAAGTGTAAATGACTTCCTATGAGAAAGCTCCTAATTAGTTTATGTAAATCTTAATATAATAGCAATGCAAATGCTTCTTAATGCTCTCTAAAATGACTATAATTTTAATGCACAAAAGACTTTCAATCCTGAAAATGAAGAATAAGAGCTCTATTTATATGGGAAATAGGGCAATGGGTCGTCAAGATTGAGTAATCTTAACAAGGGCCAGGATTGAAAGTTAATCAATCCATGTGATGGCTTTCAACCCAATCCCATGATGACAAATGTCAACATGAGATGGCTTGAGAGGAGAGGGAAGAAGCATTAAATTTTTGAGATGACATGAAGGTTACCCTAGGAGGATTTTGTCAATCTTGAGCTAGTGAATAAAGCTTTTATCCAATGAATAATGCCTTTATCCAATGGATAAACTCTTGTGCAAGAGTTAATGGGGATAACCATGGTCAAAGCAATGAATGCTTGAAGAGACCCATGAGTTAAATGAAGGTTGAGTTAGAAGAAAATCCTCTAACCATGTGGGTGAGTTGAGTTAACCATTAATGTCTATGTAAGAGCCTTAAATGGTTATGTAAGAGCCATAAATAGTTTAGAAGACTCTGGGGGTTAACTTGTTGAAGGATAAAAATCCTTTAATGTGTTTCAAAGACTTTGGAGGCTTTGAGAAGTGGCTTCTCTTTTCTTAGGAATGTGACAATAATTACGCGATGAATTAGGCTAAATTAAAATAGATTAAAAGAATCTAGAAGGGGTTTAGGAGGCAAGTGGGTTTGGTAGGTGAGAGAAAATAGGATTTTATTTAGAAATAAAATCTATTTGTTGTTGCAACTTGGATTTGTAGGAGAATGCAAGTGGGAGGGTTTTAGATATTTAAATGAGGAAAGGGGTTAATTTAAACAAATATGCTTTATTCATTCAATTAATTGTTAGAGTATGGTTTAATGAATTTAATTTAAATAAAATGAATAATTTATTTAATTAATAGAAGAAGAGGTTTAAGATGAATTAATTAAATATCAATTTAATTAACTATTGACTGATGGTTAAATAATCAAATAAATACAAAATATTCATTTAATTAAGTGGACATATTTATGTGTCTACATTTGCCCCTCTTTGAGACGGTGCGGTTAATCGTCTCATTTCAAAGAAAGAAATATAGGTGTGAGAAATATGCCCCAGAAATGTTAATTTAGTGGGTGGTATGCCCCCTCGAGAGATGGGCCAAAAATATTTGAAAAAATCGGGCGATCTCTTGAAAAAGAGAAAGAAGTTGGGGGGAGGTAGAATAGAAGGAATTAGAAATAATGGTGAAATAATGGGAGAAGACAGAGTGAATACAGAGAAACGGAAAGCCTCAAAAGTACATGATGGTCATGGTGAAAATGTAGTGTTTGTGCTTTTGATTGATACTGTACAATTGATCAAAATTGGCTTGGACAATCTGGTGCAATCGGTTGAATTGCCCCTGTTGAGTCAAAGCGTGGCAGTTGATGTTAGTTGTTTGCTTGGACATGATAAAGTCTAAGTAGGTGAGTCAAATTTACCTATTGTGACAAACAATTGCTTGAATTGTCCATGAAGTCAAGGTATCTGAAACAAAATACTCGTTCAGACTTAGACAATTGATGTAAATGTTTGTTTTGATTGTGTTTGATTGGTTGATCAATTGATAGGGTTTGCGTTGTAGGTTGTTTGTGGAGTTTGTTGGACTTGGAGTACCTATTGAGACTAGGCAATTGATGTAAATGCATGTGTTAGGCCCAATATGGAAAGCTAATGTACTAAGAGGGGAGGGGTGAATCAGTACTTCAAAACATTTCTTCAATAATAACTTTACTGTTATGCATAAACCGAATAGTGCAGTAACATAATATAAAGCTAAAACAAATAGATAACAATCATACATGATTCACTCCATAACACATATATTTTGGTTACACAGAAACTCTTGGTTAGAGAGAAAAACTGTAGTGGGGATGGCACCCACAACTTCACTACTGCAATAATAAAGAGTGCTCGGTTAGAGCTACATGTTTAGCTATTTCTAATAGCTTACCCTATTAGGAGTAACAAGATCTGTTAGATCTACCTTGCTAAAGGATTTTACAACACTTAAGCTAAATGTTGCACCTGGTTAGAGGCTTTACAATTTATAGACTTGATTAGAGTCTTTTACCCTGTTAAAGGTTTCTCTTACAACATCAAAATATTACAATAAATCATTACAAATATCTGCAACTTTACATCTAGAATGTTATAGTAGATTCTATGTGCTCAGAATAGATTACCTTACTTATAGCATACCTCGGTAACCCATATAGTAACTTGGTAAACCCTTCTGTTTACTCTATTCTTCGACTATTCTCTGAAAACCTTCTCGGTGACCTCTATGTCTCTGTAATAGTCTTCTTACACTCATGCACACACCTTTTTTATTCTTAACTCATGTTGTATAAATAGATCTCTTATGTCAGTGATTCATTCATTGCTTCAATCTTACAAATATGTTTTATTGAATGAATAACCATGCAAGATATTTCATTGGTTAGATGGCTTCAAAATCATACACAATCTTTAAGTGCAATTTCCAATGTGATAATGGTTAGATGTTCCTCGATCTTGTAACACATTTTCATATGTATGTCTAGGTTCAATGAATCTGGTAACACGTTTCACTCGGTGTGTAACAACTCAGTGTGTCATCTTTGCTGCTCGGTAGACATGAAATGATACTTGGTAGACAGCTCAGTGTATACTATGTTCTGAGACTACTTTCTTCAATAACCGACTAGACTGTACATACCGACTGAATATCTCAATAGAGATAACCGACTAGAGTATATAGAATAACTTTGACATGAAACTAATGGCAACTTGATAAGTAGTAACAATCTCCCCTTTTGACATTAGTTGAGATGTTTGACAAAAACTACTTTCAAAGTTACAGCTCAATAATCTATATACTTGCAAAATTTGACTTTACTGACAGTATATACAATAGTCAATAATATAATATATCCAGATATACTCCCCTTATTGATATACTTGTACAAAACTTCTGATTTTGCATGGTTGGTGATCAATGTTCTGTGTGTTGCTCTTGATCTTCGCTTACTATCCTATTCACTGCTCTTGGATACTCTGCTTGCTCTGCTCGGTATACCCCCCCTGTATACTATACTCCTTTTGTTTGATACTTTGAATACTACACTCCCCCAATACTGTATCACTCCTCTAATACTATATCATATCACTCCCCCTTTTTGACAAACATCAAAACTTAATTACCATTCGGGGGTGGTAACTTGTCAAAAATGGATTTGTACTTGGTCTGTGCTTCGGTGAGAGCGACAAAGAGGGTATTATTTACACTGTCCATTAAATAATTGTGTGCTTGAATATCAACCAATAATGATATTAAGCCATCTAGAGTGCTTCCCTCTTGTGTAGTAGATAAGGAGGTGGCTCGGTTGATCTGTTCTTGGACGGATGAAAGATGAGGAAGGAATAATGTCTGAAGTGTCATTATGTCCATCCTAATCTTGTGTTCTTCATTTCTTAGGTCCAATTGTTGAGCCATGAGTTGTTGTAGCTTTGTATAAAAATTCTGAACTGAATTTGGCTCTGTGGTCAACTTGCTTGAGAGATTGGTGATCTCTTTCTGAATTGCCTCTGTTTTATTCTTAATGTCTTTAATGAATAAAGAAAATGTGCAGAGTTTTTGAAATAAATAAAGAATGTGCTTGAGTTGAGGAGTCAACTCAGCAATAAATTTGACAAGTTTAACTTTGCCAATAGCTATAGCTTTTTGTACCTCTTCTATCATTTTTGCAGTGAGCTCCTTGCCTTTTAGCTTGCTTAAATATTCTGATGCATCTACTCCAGATGTCTCTATCTTTTTTAGGAGTTCATCTAGTTGAATGTGGATGGCGGCATCTGTTGATACTGTAGCTTCAACCTTCTGAAGTACCTTATTTTTCTTTTGAATTGCCATTTGTTTCTCTTGTTCGGCCTTTGCTTTGCATAGTTCACCGAAATCAATGAGTGCTTTCCCCTTTAATTTTGATATGTCTACATTGGGAAACACTATTGGTTTTGACAAATCAACTTTAAAACTATGCTTTTTCATCTTCTTTTCTTTACCTTTCACCGATGGAACTAAGACAATGGCTTGTGAGGCTTGAAGACCCTCGGTAGGTTGCTCAGTAGAGGCAACACTTTGGTTAGTTTCTTTAGCCTCTGTAGAGTCCTTCGGTGTCTCGGTACTTGGTGTCTCAGTTGCAACATTCTCAATGCTAGAAGGTGCTTGAGATGTCTGTTCTTGAGTAGTACCTTCTCATGTTGTAGACTTGTGACCTTCGGTGCCTTGCTTTGTGTTATGAGGGGTTTTGGTTGAGACAGGTTGTTTGATCGGTGGATAAGGCTGAACTTGTTCCAAGACTGATTCACTAGATACAAGTTTTGGATATGCATTGCCTTCTATCATTTCCTGTTCCGGTGCCTCTGCATCCATGACATCTTCATCTATTTGAATGGTGTCAGCAGGGTCTTGCTCGGTGACATCAGGATCTTGCTCGATGACATCAACAATTTCAACTGTAGCTTGCTCACCGGCATCCTTGATTTTAAAGATTTCCTGCCACTTTGCTTTTGTCTCATTTTCTACTTCAATATACAACCCATTCATCAGTTTTAGGGCCCTTTGTTTGACAAGAAACTTTGAGTTGTAGGTTGTCAGATGTTCTTTTATTTCAGCTACTGACATGTTAGGAAATAGATGGACCAGACTTCTTTCTCTGGCTTGTTTCTCCGAGTCCATTGCATACTTCCACCTATTATCAATATGCAAATAAAGTTCATTCAGAAGTGACTTAGCTAGTTCCAATGGAGCTAACCAGAATTTTAGAAGTGTGCAGATGACAGCTTCTTCAATTTGTCTCTTCTCATCATTATTTCTGGTTTCATACTTTACATATCTAAATGATCCAAATCCTCCATATTATTTCAGATTAGTATAGAAGTTTTCAACACTATGTACATTTAACTTCTTGCTTTTGACAATCTGAAATTTGCTTGCATCCTCTGAATCGGTATCACTAGACTCTTTTGCCAAAATGAGTCTCTGAGTAGATTTCTTGTAGGTCTTTGTTACCTTGGAAACAGTAACACTCTTTGTTTTCTTACTCGGTGAAGCTGCTGATGCTCTAGTGTTAGGTCGCTTTGGAGGTGGAGTTGGTGAGGCCTTTGATGTGTCCTGTTTCTTTCTCTTCAACACTTTTCCCTTAGGCAATTCAATGCTCAGTGTTATAGCTACCTCTTGGGCTTCAGATTCCTCTTCGGTAATGGCAATGGTGCCTTTGACAGGTGTAGAGGAAGTGTCTTCTCCAAATTTCTCTAATAATGCCTTTATCATTTTTGTTGCCTTTCTTGTAGCTTTGGGTACTACAATGCTCATCTTTACCTTTTCCTTCACTTCCTCATAGGTTCCATACCTCAGCTCAGTAGCATGTCTTGGCAATGTAAGAAATGCATCAATTTGTTGTTGTGTGATGTCAAAATCAATCTCATAACCCATCGGTGAAAAAGATTGAGTCCTTGGTTCCACAACATTCACATAACAGTAATCAGTGTCAACTTCAAAACATATGTCATTTTTGTACTTCTCCACTAGCTGGGGTGGAATCATGTACCTGTTATGCATTTTCTCTTGAAATTTACTGAAGTAGTCATCCATGATATCATTGAAATTATCACCTAACTTCTTGATGAAGTCATTGATCTGATGGGTGATTGGTCGGTGCAGTTCCCAAACAACTTTATCGACTGATGGAAAGAATTTTTCAAAATAGAAAAACATGCATACAAGTAATGATCCAAACTTTAGTGTATTAGCCGAGTTGTTCTTCTTTGGCTTCTTGATGGTGTTCAGATTCTCAAACAGGTTCTTCAGCAACACCTCACATAGATCAATTTTCACTCCCTTTTTCACAATTTTGTATGCTAGGTCTACTGTTGCACAAGGTACACTGTTTTTCCTTGCTGATTGGAAGAAACAGTAACCTATAACTCTAATGGCAAATTTTAGTTCTTCATCTGTGACATTATTCAGTTTCAATCCTCTGCAATCTGATTCCACTTTGGTTAAATTGATCAATTCCTTCTGTGATATCATCTTTTGAGCTCGGGCATGATCATAAATGGGGTAACCGGTAATCAGATGAATGTTTTCCTTAGTAATCTTAAATGGTTGCTCTTCTAGCCACATGAAATCATCGTGAACTCTTCTTAGAACAAACTTGACCCACTGGGGTTTGAACACACGGGGATAGGTTAGGGCTTCAGTCAATCCCTTGATCTTGATGTGCTCATACTTGGTCTTCAATTTACCATCGGTACATAGCTCATCATAGGTGTGTTTGATTTCAACATGACCGAGTTCTTCAACATGACATTTGGTAAATAATCTCACATCCTCGACTAACAACACTCTATCTGGAATGAGTGAAAAAGTGGTTTTGTCATCCAGTTCAGATGCAACTTTGGGAGTCAAAGAGTATTTTAGTGAGGGCTTCTCTACATTCTTGATAACAAAGGGATCTTGGATCTTAGGTGCCATTTTAGATTTCAGATAAAAGCTAACAAAGGATCCTTAGGGTTTCAGGATTTCAAATGACTGACGCTTTATACTTAGTAGATAATGGCAACTAGATATGATCAGTAAATCAGCTTAGTAATGTGTTGAGATTGATGTAAATACCTTGAATTTTCTTTGTGGGAGGTTTTGATCACCTTAGATTCTCTTTGCTCTTCTCTCTCGAAAACTTGGTAAGTGAAAATGACCGCGAAAATGCTTTTAAGTACACATTATTCCTTATCAGGCTTCGTGCAGGTTAGGTCAAAAACATTAAATGCACTCGGTTCCACTTAACTTTCTTTCCTTTTTCTTCTTTAACCGAGTAACCAAACTTCATTCACTGACTAGACAGGTTTCCTGTATACACCAACTTGACAGTTTTCCTGTATAGTGCTTCAAAAGACTTTGATAGAATTTCAAACTTACTATTACATCTTAATTATGCAGGTTTTGAACTAAGTACATAATAAAATAGGAACTGTTAAGATTTAGCCTTGAGAGAATGTAGTTCCTTCATACCTTTACCGATTAATTTGGAATAGGAGCACCTAACTCGGTAGGTAAGGTGTTTTTTTCATTTGACACAATTTCCTTCTTTTTCCAAATCATCTTTAATTTGTCTTTTATTTCCTCAGTGTCTTTTCTAGGTTGATCTCTGCAATCTCAAGCTAAATGTCCAACTTTGTGACAATGAAAACATGCCATACCAGGATTTCTCCATGATTTTCGGTTGTACATCCCAAACCTTATAAAACAGTTGGCACTTATATGTCCATATCTTCCACAACATTCACACCAGATTCTTGTATTGTAATCCCATGGTACTGCAGAATACTGTCGGTAAGAATGTGTGTGAGGTTAGTAACTTCTAGCATTTGCTTGGTGTGCATCCCACATATAGTTCTTTTGCTTAAGCCATCACTTCTCGGTACTATGTCCATATCTATTGCAGTTTTTACAAAACCCTTTGAATTTTGCCTTCTGATAATTGTTAACAGACTTTGTCCTACATTGATTAGATGTGTGACCATATTTATTGCAATTATAACAATAACCTTTGGACTTAGTGACATTCGGTTGCTTACCTTTTCTGATTTGGCACATGTTGGCAGTGTGACCTTGATTTCCACAGTAGTTGCAAATAGGCTTCTTTCTTTTGATGTTATTCTTTTTTCTAGCTTGCTTTGATGATTCTCCTCTCTCGGTAGTATGAATTCCCTTCTCGGTAGAGTCTTTTCCTTTGTAACCAAGTCCTGCATCTTTGTTGGGTCTTCTTGTATTTAGTTTCTCATCCAACATCTTCGATGCTTCATAACTCTTCTTCAATGTTTCTTTGGATTTCTTCTCTATTTCAAGTTCATCGATCAACCTTGATACTTCAAGTTTCAATGCTTGATTCTCATTATCCTTCAGAATTGCTTCATGATGTGCATAACCTAGTTGATCTGACAGATTTTGCTGAATTCCAGTCAACCTTGTGATTTCATCATTTTTATCAGATACTAAGACTTCAAGTTATTGTTTCTCTCTTTGGAGATCTCTTACTTTATCCTCGGCTGTCCTTAATGCATCAATATTTTCAGTCATCTATGTGCTAAAATGTTCATGTTCTCTTTTCATTGCTTTTAGTTGATTAGCCAGTGCTTTGTTCTTTTCTCTCAATACTCCAATCACTTCTTCAGTTTCTTCAAATATGCTGTTCTCAGATGATGTCTCAATTTGTTCCACTAACTCTTGAGAGTCCTACAAATCATCAGATAATCTTCTTCTTACTTTTAGAGATTTTTGCATTTGCCTTTGCATGTCTGCAATCACTTGATTAGCATGATCTAGTTCTTCTTGCAGATACACAATCCTCCGAGATTGTTTATAGCCTTCCATTGATAAGATCTTTCTCTTTAGGTAGTTAAACCCTTTTCCAAGATTCAAGCTCTGATACCAATTGTTAGGCCCAATATGGAAATCTAATGTACTGAGAGGGGAGGGGTGAATCAGTACTTCAAAACATTTCTTCAATAATAACTTTACTATTATGCATAAACCAAATAGTGCAGTAACATAATATAAAGCTAAAAAAAATAGATAACAATCATACATGATTCACTCCATAACACATATATTTTGGTTATGCAGAAACTCTTGGTTAGAGAGAAAAACTGCGGTGGGGATGGCATCCACAACTTCACTACTGCAATAATAAAGAGTGCTCAGTTAGAGCTACATGTTTAGCTATTTCTGATAGCTTACCCTGTTAGGAGTAACAAGATATATTAGATCTACCTTGCTAAAGGATTTTACAACACTTAAGCTAAATGTTGCACCTGGTTAGAGGCTTTACAATTTATAGACTTGATTAGAGTCTTTTACCCTGTTAAAGGTTTATCTTACAACTTCAAAATATTACAATAAATCATTACAAATATCTGCAACTTTACATCTCGAATGTTATAGCAGATTCTATGTGCTCAGAATAGATTACCTTGCTTATAGCATACCTCAGTAACCCATATAGTAACTCAGTAAACCCTTCTATTTACTCTGTTCTTCGACTGTTCTCTGAAAACCTTCTCAGTGACCTCTGTGTCTCTGTAACAATCTTCTTACACTCATGCACACACCTTTTTTATTCTTAACTCATGCTGTATAAATAGATCTCTTATGTCAGTGATTCATTCATTGCTTCGATCTTACAAATATGTTTTATCAAATGAATAACCATGCAAGATATTTCATTGGTTAGATGACCTCAAAATCACACACAATCTTTAAGTGCAATTGCCAATGTGATAACGGTTAGATGTTCCTCGATCTTGTAACACGTTTTCATATGTATGTCTAGGTTCAATGAATCTGGTAACACGTTTCACTCGGTGTATCATCTTTGCTGCTTGGTAGACATGAAATGATACTCGGTAGACAACTTGGTGTATACTACATTCTGAGACTACTTTCTTCAATAACCGACTAGACTGTGCATATCAACTAAATATCTCGGTAGAGATAACCGACTAGAGTATATAGAATAACTTTGACATGAAACTAATGGAAACTTGATAAGTAGTAACAACATGTTGTAGTCTAGGATTACCATAATTGATTACCTGTTGAGACCCGAAGATACTTGATCAGAAAGTATCTATTGATAGTCTAGGTGTGCGTGATTTGATGTACCTGTGTAGACAGAGTAACTTGCTTTTCTTATAGGATGACCTAGGGTAACATAGGTTATGCAGCCCCTCTTTTTACAAATGGATGGTGATGAACGTGGCTTGATTGGTTTGATGGGACACAGTGTAGGGTATGTGATGTTGATAATTGAGATGGGGAGGGTGAGTGGAGGATTCAATGTTAGATAGAAGGTATGGAGGACCTAGGACTTATTCGTATTGAAGAGGATAAAAAAAATAGTATCCATTGTCATGACTATGTATGAATTATATGCAATGCTATGGATTTATGGATGGATGGAATGCAATGGAATGCAATATATACAGATGAGGTGAAATTGTGATCCATGGCTTATTCATAGTGCTTAATTTTCATCATCGAGCATGGTAGTATCAATCTTAGACGAGGTACCCAAAACCAAGGTTGAGTGTTTCACCTGTAAGCAAACATTGCAGACAAGGAAAGTTCCCCTCCATTTTGGTTTATGTACAAATGGTCAAGGTATACATTTTAGTCAGTAAGCCATAGTGATCCATGACTGTATTTTTGCATAGGATCATGTATCATAGTGAACTTCTCATGTAGACACCATTAGTATATGCACCAGAACTTCATTGGAACAATATGCAGACAACAAAGAAAGAAAAAGATATCAGGAACTATCCCGGCTACTCTAGCCACTTGTGGATATCCTAGAGTAGTGTAGGAACCTGATATAAATAAACAAATAAAAAATCGACCAAGTACTTATCAGCCAAACAAAATTTTCTTGTCAAAGAAAATGTTACCATGTCTTGTTTGTGGGGAAGGATGCATCCTTGTGAATACGGTCATGTGCAGATGTTTTGATTGGTTGGTTGATTTGATAGGTGGTCATTGTTTGAGTAGCTCAAAATGTTGTTTTGTATGTTTTGTGATGTGTATGTATAAGGAATAATATACTTTGAAATTATTTTTTTATTGATGTTGATATTTTTGTCATGTTTTTGGATTTTTTGAATGTTGTGAATGTTTTTGGTATTATGTTTAGGACATTTTGCAAATGTTTTGGGGATTTTTGAATATTTTATGAATGTTTTTGGTATTATTTCTAGACATTTTTTAATGAGAAACTCAATATATCACAAGAAATGGAGAATCCACTTCCATCAGTAGGTTAAGAACATTTCCCCCAGTTAGATGTCGCTATGAAAGCATGACGCGGGACACATGAAGTAACAACCCTGATTGCAGATCAATAACAAGCCATGGTATAAATAATGCATGAATGGATGCAATGGATGTGATCGCAACAAGTCTAAAAGACAATGGAGCCATAGCCTTTACGAATGGCATCTGTTAACCAAGTTTTCACCACTGTACTTACCCAAGGCACCATCAGAGTGGTTTTCACCGTTTGGATGAATGATTTTTATTTACTATTTTGTTGATTTTTTTGTATTTTTGTATTTTGTTCAGGACTATTTTCTGAATGTTTTTGGTATTTTCTGATATTGGAGGAGCCTGATGCTCTGCATAGCTTATGTATGAAACCTTTTTAGATGCATGTTGTTCATCAGATCTTCTAGTGGTTCTCCTTTTGAATTTTCTAACTGATATGCGCTAGACCCAAAGATGGCAGTGATGACATATGGACCTAGCCAATTGGATTCAAATTTGCCCTGGTGTTCTCTATTTGGTTGATTGCAAGGATTCTCCCTGAGAACAAGATATCCTACTTCAAATGTGCGAGGTTTGACTGGATGATTGTAGCTTAAGCTCATGCGCTACTAATAGGCTTTTAGGTGGTTGTAGGCAGCTTTTCGCTTTTCATCCAGTAGTTCCAAGTCTTGAAGATGTGAGACTCAGTATTCTTCATCATTGATTAAATTATGTAGGAGACTCGTAGAGATGGTAATTCAACCTTAATAAGCAAGATGGATTCTGCTCAATAAACCAGTGAGTAGGGGGTTGTGCCTGTAGAGGTTTGAATGCTAGTTTGATATGCCCATAGTGTTGGACTCAAATGAATGTGCCAATCACGGTCGGGTAAAAGTACAAAGTTGTGTCACACTTTTATAAAAGAAATGGTCAATGCTGATTCAACTTTTTAAATTGAATCAATAAAAAGTGAAATAAATGTTTTGAATTTTGAAATAATTTAAACTAATAAAATTTATATTCTTATGTCTATTTTATGCTTGTAATTTTAATAAAAATTTAAAAAATTATTTGAATGTAGTTTTTTATAAAGTAAACACTATAATTTAGTTGTTGAAAAAATGTTGAAAATGAAGTTACACAAGCCACCACACTTTATTTAGTAAATTTTACCTTTTTTCTTGATTTTTTCTTTTTATATTTATAACTTGAAACTTTAGTGCATGGATATACTTTTTACTATTTTTTATAAATACATATTTTTCAATAGATTTGAAAACTTCTGTGTGCTGAAATATAATGCTTTCCAATTCCCACCACCTTTTTTCTTAATTATTTATCCAAAGGAGAGTACCATCAAGACTTCGTCTCTATAGAGTTTCGACAATGATGGTGTATCTAGCAGTAGATAAAGGTTTTTCGTTGGTTGTTTGATTGGTTAGGGGGAAGTGTGTGGTCACGTAGGTAAGTGAAAAACTCACCATATCATGGGGAGTCAAAACCGATAGGGCAACATATCATTTCAGATTCAGGGATATCATAAGTGGGGAGCTAAAGTTGTTCTACCAAGAACTCATAGCATGTTGAATTTTATGAAAGATCCAAAAGAGATGCAATTGTAGCCATTGTGTCGGCAGCTCAATTCTGATCTCTTGGTACTTGCTCAAATGTGATAGCTGTAAATGATTCTTTGAAACTATCTACCATCCTTTTGTATGGCATGGGCTTATCATCCTTTGTTTGGTATTTATCAATGACTTGTCGAATGACCAGATGTGAATCTCCATGTACTTGTAGCTCTTTTAGATTCCATTGTATGGCCAATCTGAGTCCTGTGATCAAGGCCTCATATTCTGCTATATTATTTGTGCATGTGAAAGTGAGTCTGTAGGACTTTGGGATACTGTCACCTTGAGGTGTGATAAAAATAATACCTGCCCCTAAGCCATGTCTGGTGTATGAGCCATCAAAATATAGCTTCTAGGGTGTGTAGTTGTGATCATGAAAATTTCTTCATCTGAAAAGTTGGAAATAAGAGGATGGTCGCCTTTGAGTGGTGCATCAGCCAACCAATCTACAATAACCTGTCCCTTGATAGCTTTGTGGTCCACATACTCAATATCAAATTCACTTAGAATCATAACCCATTTGGCCAAGCGGCCTACCAATGCTACCTTGTTGAGTAGGTACTTGAGTGGATATATCTTGGCAATAAGTTATACTTTGTGCATTAACATGTAGTGCCTTAATTTGGTGGCTACCAAGATAACTGCTAGGCAAGCTCACTCAATAGGTGTGTAATTGATTTCATAGCCTACCAGTGTTCGAGAGATGTAGTAGACGACACATTCTTTTCCTTCCACATTATGTTGTGCAAGCAATACTCCTAATGTCGTGGTTGTAGTTGAAATGTATAACAATAGAGGTCTGCTTGGATCTGGTGGAATCAACAATGGTGTATTCATTAGGTAGTCTTTAAGAGTTTGGAATGCTTGCTGACATTTTGCATCCAATTAAAAGTGGATATTTTTGTGTAACAAATGGGTGAAGGGATGACATTTATTAGCCAATTCGGCGATGAACTGCTGAATGGATTGTAGTCGCCCTTGTAATGTCCTCAACTAACTAATATTTGTTGCAGGTGGCATGTCCATGATTGCCTTGACTTTCATAGGATCTACCTCAATTCCTTTACTTGAGACAATGTATCCTAAGAGCTTCCCAGAAGTTACTCCAAAGACACATTACTTTGGATTGAGACAGACGTGGTATTGTTCCAATTTGTTGAAGATTTTATCCAATACTGAAAGATGACCCTCTCTTGTTAATGATTTAGCTAGTAAATCATCCACATAATCTTCCATTATTGTGCACGCATCATGTCATGGAAGATGGTAGTCATGGCTCTTTGATATGTTCCCCCTGCATTCTTCAGACCTAATGACACTACATTCCAACAATATGTTCCCCATGGACATGTGAAAGCAGTTTTGTGTTGATCCTGTGGAGCAATTTAATCTGGTTGTATCCTGAAAAGCCATCCATAAGATAAAGCATCACATGACCTATTGTTAGATCGAACATCATGTCGCTGTTTGGTAAGGAAAAGTCATCTTTAGGACATGCTTTGTTTAAATCTTTGAAGTGCATACAGATACAAATGCCCCCATTAGGTTTACCAATAGGTACAATATTGGAGATCCACTCTGCATAATCAATTGGTCTGATGAAACCAACATCCAAGAGCTTTTTAAGTTACGCCTTGACAATAATGACAATCTGTGGGTGCATCTTTCTGAGCTTTTGTTTGACAGGTTTATCTCCTTCTGCTACAGTTAGGTGATGCATGACCAAATCTGGATATAATCCAGGCATGTCTGCATAAGACCATGCAAAGTTGATTTGGTGATTTTGGAAGAATTCCACAAATTTTGGTTGTTCTTCAGGAGTTAATAGAGATGCCAAATGTATTTTGTGAGGAGTCTCAGGGGTCCCCACATTGAATTATTTTGTTTCTTCTACTAGGATGGTTGATCTCTCCTGATTTTTACTAAAGGGGAGGATGTCAAACCTTTCATCCTCAGGCACCTTAGAGAGGTTTTCACCTTTGGATACACTATTTGTTTTTACTCTTTTGGGATCAAAAAGTGCCACCATGCAGTTTTCACTAGAAGATCCATGCTTTATTTTAATATTTTTATAGGTGAAAGGTTTGGTATCTACCCCAAAGTATGTTGCATTGTTAAGTTCAATGGAAAACCCAGCTTTATGATCCCCGCTTGGTATGTTATCCTATAATTATAGAAATTCTATGTGTGCCTCATCATTTTGGAAATGGTCAAGGCATGGGGGATTTTGCTGGTTCCATTCAATGAGTTTGGGATGAATGATAGGCATTACTTCATCAATTAAGTTGAGTTCATAGGAGCCATCAGTGAGGGTTAATATGGAGGTGTGAAGTTCATCGATGGTACTCTCCTTGTCAAATTCAAGTGCAGGATTTGACATAGGGCCTCTGGAAGTTTCTTCTAGCTCAGGAAACCAAAAAGTTGTAATACATGCTTCTCCATAAATTGGTATATCCTTACGAGGTGCTAGAGGTGATGTTTCTTCCTCATCTAAAGTATTTAAATGCACTAAATCCCATTCACACTCATGAGAATCTATCTCAGAATCACTCTCTAGCATCTGATTAATGTACCAAGTTGGGATGTCTTTTGAATAGAATAGTGCATTAGTTGCTGGCTTATGTACTATTGGAGGTGGGCTTGTTGGTGTTGTTGGTCCTATTGGCACTGCTGGTGCGGTTATTGGTGTTGAAGGTATAGTCAAGGATTGCATCCTTGGAGTAATTGGTTGATACACAAGTTTGTTGGATTTTCCTTTGAATCGAAGCTTAGGAAGAGATTCTCTTTGAAAACGTACTCTAGTTTTATCTATTGGTTTCAACTCAGGTTGTAAGGGCTCTTTTCATCCTTGCTTGCAAGGTCCCAAAGCACTATGGCCATCATAGCCCATTTGTTTCATTATAGTGAAGCCTTTGCCATATTTGTCAGTGGGGAGCTTATCCTTCAGTCTTTCTTTCTTGAGAGGTTCTGTGTAGATCCATTCTACCACGCCTTCATCCATGGTTTTCTCCTCTTGACTTTTACCAGGGGTGAATTGTGCCAAAGTGCAAGTTCTTTTGGCCAGCGGTGATTGAAGTAAACCTTGGGGTTTGTCATGAGTCTTAGGGGATGTGAGTAACTGCCCTACACAAAATAATTGGCTAAGATTATATTCACCAGGACCCTCCTTAGCCATTTTCATTTTTAGTTTCTCCTATTTTGGTGTAGGGGTTGTTAAGCTAGAAAGAGAGGTTGGATTAACATACACTGAGGAAGGGATACCTTCCCTATTGTTAGGTACGATGATCTCTGGCTGATGGTGAGTATTATTACAATATGCAAATGGATTAGCATCACCGAGGATTGTAATTTCTACCCCATTATGTGGAAACTTGATACATTGGTGATAGGTGGATGGGATTTCTTGCATGGCATGTATCCTAGGTCTCCCTAACAAGAGATTGTATGGAAAAGGAAGGTCTAGAACCTAGAAAACTATATGCTTCACCACTGGTCCAACCCTTATGGGTAATATAACAGTTCCTCTGGAAGAACGTTCTACATCATCATATGCTTTGATGGTTATCTTCTTGTTGACATCCACTGATTCTACTGCATAACCCAATGTTGTGACTAACTGAAAGGTGCATATGTTTAAACCGGCTCCATTGTCAATCAAGACTCGCTTGATTCTATGTTGGTTTATGAACCCTTCAATATGGAGGGAGGCATTATGGGGTTGTTGGAAGGATGTGTTGTCACTTTCGGTAAAAGTGACACATGGTGATGACTTTAGACTACCAACCATGGCTTGAAACTGATTTGTGTTGAGGTTGGTGGGGACAGACGCTTCTTGGAGAGCTTGGTCCAAGAAATTTTTATGTGAGGGGGATAAGCATAAAATCTCTAATATGGAGATGATGGTTGGCGTCTTATCCAATTGTTGTAAAAGATTATATTGTTTGGGGAGGGGTTTCATTCATTGTGGTGCCACTCGAATAGTAATCTTGCTATGACGCGTAACAACATTGCATGTAGGATTTTGATCTTTTATGGTAAGAGTTGCAACTTGTTCATCTGAATCATAAAGGTTATTCATAGTATAATTGTATGCGGCTTGTATGTAATTGGTTGTGGTATGTGTGTTTCTCCCTAAGTTGGAATGACCCCTTTGATCAAGTGATGGAAGTGGATTATTGAACATTAAGTGGTCATCATTGGATGTTTTTGGGTCATGTCCTTCAATTTCAATTTCTCCTCTATCAATAAGATCCTGAACAAAGATCTTTTAGCCAATGGCAATTGCTTGTTTTATGCCCTCTTCCTTGGTGAAATTCATAATGTTCGTGATATTGCCACCATGGAGGCTTGACTTGAGGCTCATAATTGGATGTTTTTGGTAACGTCACAAGATTGGAGGATATTAATTTTTGTAAGATCATTTCGATAGGTTCCCCTAAGTGCATATATATGTGTTTTGGTTTGTAGTTTTGTTGGTTTTGTTTTGGTTACTCTTGTTGTGTATTGCGACCTTGATTTTGTTGATTATTGAAGGTGTTGTTTTTGGGAGGGGGATTTTGTCCTGCAAACCTGACCACAGGTTGTGCATTTTTTACTTTTCTTGCATCCACTATCCCATCATTGACAACGTTCTTGTTTTTGTTCCAAAATTTTGGTTTGTCTCTATTATAGTGTGGATGAGAACCATCTTTATTTTCATTATAAATTTTGATAAGTCTCTTTTTGATGAGGGCTCTTTCACATTTGAGCCCTTGAGTTATCATTTCTTCAAAGTATATTGTGCCATTCATGTCCAAATGAAATTCCATTTCATAATTTAAGTTGGAAATGAAAATTTCCACTAATTCTTGCTCAGGTAGGTGAAGGGAGCATATTCTAGATAGTTGTCTCCACTATTGTAGGAAAGTTGAGAACAACTCCCCTAGTATTTGTTTTGTGTTGCACAAATCTCCCATGGTGACGTCATGTTCTATGTTGTGTGCATAATGAGCGATAAATTTTTGGACCAATTCTTCGAATGTTCTAATACCACCTGGCAATCGTGAAAACCATTGTGTGGTTGTGCCTCCCACACTTTGAGGAAAGAGGCACATCAGATATGTGTCCTCATAAGCCACCTCTAAACAAGTTGAGTGAAATTATTGCAAATGGTCCCTAGGATCTCCTTTGTCTCTATATTTTTCAAATTTGGGTGTTTTGAACCCTCGTGGAAAAGGTGGCATAAGAATGTTCCTATCAAATGGATAGGGACAAATGTCATTAAGTGACAATCGATTTCTCTTCACACCACTGTTCAGTTGTTGGGAAAGATTTTCTACTTGTTGCCTCACCATGTCTATTTCTGAAGCAGGAGGAGGAGATGGAGGATTCCCTTGATGATTAGGGTCATAGCGGTAGTATTATCTATATCCTCCACCATCGTGATGGCTATGTTTCTTGTATGTTTGTTGTAATTATGTTGTATTGAAATTGGAGGGAAGTTTGGCACCCTCTTGAGAGAGTCTCAAGAAATGAGCATTGACATTGTTTCTAAGAATTTCATCAAAGAGTGTTGAATTTTGGATTATGTTGTGCTCTTTCTACATCTTCTTGAGTTGGAGTGTTGGGTCTTCCTCATTAGTGCCTCCTCCAAAGGCCTCATGAAAATCGTTGAGGTTTTCTTGCTCCTCTTCAATTTTTGGTTGTCGATTTCTCATTGTTCTTGTTTGAGCCATGGTTTTGAAAGTTGATGTTGTAAAAATGACTATGAGGCTGTGATGAAATGTTTGATGGAAGACAAGTTTTGTGAAATGTTTGGTGGGAGATAGATCTCTAATACTGAAGGTTGGATATCAACAGAGTTCTTTGTGAATTACTTTTGTGTTTTTCAACAATTTGATGCGATGAGGTATAGAAAGGTTTAAGATGTGTTATAATCCAAGCTACCTACTAATGAGAAGATGCACTCATAAACTAGTTTTAACCTATCTAGAGTGTAGAAATTCCTCTTAGGATGGTTGATCCTAGATGTAGAGACACCCTAAGAAATGATTTGTTGGTTTGTTTAAGAAATATCTGAAAGGACTAAGGACAAGACCTCTTTGTTTTGAGATTTGAGTGAATTTGTGATGTTTGGATGTGAAAGTGGGTAGAGTATGTATCTTAATAAAATTATTCCGTTATGAAGGGGGTTTCTACTTCTTCCTCTCTTATAGGGGTTGGTGATTCCTCTCGAACTTTGTTGTATGTGATACAAACTTTAGGAAAGAAAATAGGATTGATCTTGCCCCCTTTGTTCTTTCGATAATCAAAATCTCTATACTGAGTGAAAGCTCTATTGCTCAAAGGCTCTTTGTCAAATTTGTTGGATTTTCCCTGAAGGTATAAGCACATATGATGCAAGAATACTCTATGTGAGAGAAAGAGTTGTCTATTGATATAGAGAAATTTCCTTTTCTTGATAAGATCCTTTGAACCAAGTTGTCTCTTCTTTAACTTGCTCTTTTGATGAAGACTTCTTTTTCTCAAGGTATGAGTGATGGTCATACAAAATGATACTTTGTTTCAATTGTTTGATGTAGAATTGTTTATCAATGTTGATGTAGATTTGTTGGATGGATACTTTGTTTTAATTTGTTTTGAATCCTTTGACAAGAAAATATGACAAGCACACAAGCACATAGTCTTGCCCCTTTTCAATAAAGGCACAACAGGTGTGGGTGTAAATCAACCCAATCATGAAGTTTTGGACCCTTATAAATGTATGTATGTTCCCAAAGCCTAAACTCGGCCCAAATTTTTACTAGTCTGAAACAAGATGAAGACAACTCAAACACTTTTTATCTCTAAGGTCATGGCCAGTTTTGATATTTTCAGCCCACATCTTGATATTTCTTCGACTTTGGTACTACATACCTTATGTATCTCGTCGTGGCAGGGAAGGATGTGATATACTAAGTCTTGCGCGAGCATAATAGATAGATGATCCCTATGATGGGGGAGTCTCCACTTTCATCAAGCTACAAGTAGCCTTTCAAAAAGCCTTGTTTCTACTCAAGGAAATATGTATGGTGAGTATCTTGGGAGCAAAACCATCTATGCTCTTGCACTAAACTTTTCACAAATATCCTCAATCAATAGAATGGGTGGGCTTCTAAAATAAGAGGTGTCTAGTAATTTTTGATGTCTTTGGATGTAAGTTCATTCTGCAATGACTCGCTTAAGAGCCTTGTAACTCACAGTGGGGCCCATATGTCCTTTCGGCAAGTTACACTATAGGAACAACTACACCCAAGGCTACAGCTTTCGCTCTCACCTAATTTCTATAGCGGCTCAAAGGATTTACTGTGTAAGGTTGTCCCAAGAGTGATGTGTCTCTTGGCAGGCCTCTCTTAAAAATAGAAAATTTAGAGCATTACTAATACTTTTCTCTTGCACCTAGGACCACAAGAGCGAAGGGAGAGGATAGCATGTCTTAGAACTGGGACCACTCTACAGATTTGCACAAGCTTGCTAAACAGAAAAGACACTTGTTCTTTTATAACCTTTTATTGTAATGTGATCTATTTTCTACTTGGAGATGTTGCTCCAACAGACATGGTGTTTTTTTATCTCACAAAGCAATTTGTTTTCTAACTAGGAAAGTGAAATCCTAGTTAACAAAATGAAAGCATGTTTGCTTGAAAGTAAATCGCTTTTGTCAGTAATTGGACAAGTTATTTGTTCTTTTTATAGCCCAAATTTGAAGTGTGAATTTGCAAAAATAAATGTTAAGTTTGTTGTAAATTTTAGCTTTGCAAATGATGTTCTTTTTTTAATCCAAAAAAACAAGTTTTGATTTGTTTTAAAACACCAAAAACTAAATGTGAGGTTCTTTTTACCAAAAAAGAGGAAATGTGAATTCCTTTTAACCAATTTTTGAAAAGAAGCTAAAATGAAATCAAAATCCTAAATTAAACTCCTCCAACCTGCAAGAAATTGTTAGAAACCTACAAATAAAGAAGTTAGTAAAATCCAAAATCTTATGTGGTCTTCCACAAGCCTAAGTTCAATTTTTTGGTTACAATATTGAACTCTCTGGAACAAAAGCACTACTCTGTGAGAACAAAAGCACTACTTTGGACAACAATATCGAAGTACTAACAAAAGCGCAACACTATTAACAACAGCGCTATACTAAAGCACTATAACATTACAAAAGCATTGATTAAAGTGCAAAAGCACTAAAACACTAACTAAAGCACTAAAACTCTCTGACAAAAGCGCCAAAACGTGGAACAAAGAAACTCAAGCACAACTTGTGCATGAACATTTAAGAAATTCACAAAAAACAAAGTCAGAATCATAATCAGAAGGTTGTGTGTTTGATTCACGTCGGGTTCACCAAATGATGCACGTCAAAAGGGACACAAGGCACAAAAGACAAGTTCAAATGTTAGTAGATTAGTCACAGCCAAAACGAAACACAAATTCCATTAACAACCTTAAGATGCATATCAAAAGAGATATAAAGCACACAATAAAGAACATACATAAACAAAAAAGGGAAAGAAAACCCCCCAAGATGCTCCCCAAAATGCTCATAGATGTTCCTCCCTTGTTCCTCTCCTCTCCAAGTCCCACATGAGTCTAGCTCTCATCTTTTAGCACTATCCATGGATGTCATATGAAGATTCAAGATGGTTGTGAAAATGAAAACAAATGCTTATGCAAGTGTAAATGACTTACTATGAGAAAGATCCTAATTAGTCTATGTAAATCTTAATATAATAACAATGCAAATGCTTCTTAATGCTCTCTAAAATGACTATAAGTTTGATGCACAAAAGAATTTTGATCCTAAAAATGAAGAATAAGAGCTATATTTATAGGTTAAATAGGGCAATGGATGGTCAAGATTGAGTAATCTTAACAAGGGTCGGGATTGAAAGTTAATCAATCAATGTGATGGCTTTCAACTCAATCCCATGATGACAAATGTGAACATGAGATGGCTTGAGAGGAGAGGGAAGAAGCATTAAATGTTTGAAATGACATGAAAGTTACCCTAGGAGGGTTTGATTAGGCTTGAGTTAGTGAATAAAGCATTTATCCAATAAATAATACCTTTATCGAATGGATAAACTCTTGTGCAATAGTTAATGGGGATAACCATGGTCAAAGCAATGAATGTTTGAAGAGACCCATGAGTTAAATGAGGGTTGAGTTAGAGGAAAAGCCTCTAACCATGTGGGTGAGTTGATTTTAACCATTAATGGTTATGTAAGGGCCATTAATGGTTATGTAAGAGCCATAAATGGTTTAGAAGACTTTGGGGGTTAGCTTGTTGAAGGATAAAAAGCCTTTAATGTGTTTCAAAGACTTTGGAGGCTTTGAGAAGTGACTTCTCTTTGCTTAGGAAAGTGACAATAATTAGGAGATGAAGTAGGCTAAATTGGAATGGATTGGAAGAATCTAGAAGGGGTTTAGGAGGCAAGTGAGTTTGGTGGGTGACAGAAAATAGGATTTTATTTAGAAATAAAATCTATTTATTAGGGCAATTGCATTTGTAGGAGAATGCAAGTGGGAGGGTTTTAGATATTTAAACAAATATTTAAATGAGGAAAGGGGTTAATTTAAACAAATATACTTTATTCATTTAATTAATTATTTAAGATGAATTAATTAAATATCAATTTAATTAACTGTTGACTGGTGGTTAAATAATCAAATAAATACTAAATATTCATTTAATTAAGTGGACAGATTTATGCTTCTACAAGATATAATAACCTTCAAACCATAATACGGTGATTTATGTGGGGAAAATACTTTCAGGAGAAAAAAACCCACACTCGAAAAGCTGCCCAATATATTATTCAACAATCAAAACAAATTACAATATACTTGCAGGGCAAGCTCTTCGCAGGAGTACCACTAATCAAAGATTTAGAGGTGTCTCATCAGCCATAAGACTCTTACACTCAACCTCTATCTCACACACCTCATATATAGGAGATACAATAGAAAAAAAAATCAAACGATATTACAAAACCATGGGATAAAACCACCCAATAAGTTGTAGCCGACCTTATCTCCCTTCTAGATGCCCTATGATGTGTTACAACACACATCAATGCATGCCCCTCCCTTTCATAGCTCATTTATGTGTCCAATACAAATTATATTTCCTATTTCAAGAGTACAAACTTTCAGAGGCCATAACTTGTGAACCGTGTGTCCAATTAACGAACCGTTTGAAGCACCAGAAAGCTTGCAAAGTGCTCTATTGCCTCATAAGTGATAGTGCCACTTATGCCCAATTGTAAGGGTATTTCAGGGCCTCTAAAGTCCTAAAAATCAAATTTAAACATTTCATTAGATCCCTCCAAAACGAAAAATTTAATATCTTCAAAACTAGTTGTGATCTTGCGACGTAACTTTACTAGAATTCTCATCTAGCCAACTAGAAGCTTCGGGGATAATTTCGCACCATTTCGTTCTCAAATGAAAACTTACTATAAATAGTAACCTTATTTATTTTCCCAACAATTAAAAAGGTGATAATTGAGGAAGCAATGAAACAAGACGAATAAGCCTTTGATATAGAGAAAATAATAGATAATGTGGGTTGGCTCAAACACAAACTTGAATACAAAGCAATAGATTCAGGTCCTCCCTCTAGACATGAATGAATTATTCAGAGAAGAAGAATCTCATCCATAAATTAAAAAAAGGATAGAGCTATGTCTATAGTAAAGAAGAAAATAGATTTTACTCAGATTTATTATGAGGGCTTGCATGTAGCAAAGAAGGATCTAATAGATACGAATCTATTGGCTTGCCAAATTATGACCATTGATTTGGACTGTCCTTTCAAGATGAAGGATATTAAAGAATCCAAGGTTCAAATGGATGTCACGTGCTCTAGATTAGACAAGGTTAAGAAAATAAAGAGATAGATAAAGCCTCAAGTTTCATAGTTGTAGGGTTTTTTCAAAAGCCTAGTGACTCAAGGGGAAAGAATAAATGAAGTGCCTCAAAATTTGACAATATTCCAATTTTGACCGATTTACTTAAATATTGGCCATGTTTCATTAAAAGACATTGATATTATTTTAGATTCTAGTCATTTTTTTAGATGGTAGTTATTTATGTGTTAGTTACGCGCCAAATTCTAGTTTCTTTATTTTGATCCAGACAAGGCACCATTCTAGATTCTATTCTTATTTGGGTCAGCTTGCCTCTATAATATTGTGTTGGTTTAAAATTAAAGGCTATTGACATTTCTTATGGGAATAGCCAAGATCTTAGAATAGATGATTAATATCAACAATTTAAGAGATTAACTAAAATATAGAATGTGAAATGCAATAGTCAAAATGGATTTGCTAAACTCACAATATGATTCACAAATGTATAGCAAGAGGATAGGATATCAAGAATAAAAGTTGTTATCTAGAAAATATGTCATGCAACTCTATGCAAGAAAGTACAACTCAACAAATTTATCCATAGTAGATAACATCAACAAGATAAACTATATATAGAGGACTTATTCTAGGTAGAATATTACACACTTAGTACCACCCTTAAGCTTAACTAGATGGATAAAAAGTGATTTGGGTGTTGGAACAAAAACTAATGATGTGCCAAATTAAAAACAATAGGAAAAAGAGAAAATCCAGATATATTTAAACGATTATGACCACTGTCATGGTCTATTATTAGAGACATTAGATATTTTAAAAATAGCAACATAGAAAGAGTGGTTGTAGAACCAATTTGTCAAATTTCCAAGACTGAGAAATTTGTGGATGAATCCTTACTCAAAGGAAGATTAAATTCAGATTCAAAGAAACCACTACACAAGTACCTCTAGGATACTCTCGGATGCTCAAAATTATGGTTGGTACATAGCCTACATTGGTGAACTTAATTCAAGGGTTGAATATATAGGCACTTGGTCTCTATATATAGAAGCTTATAATCTAAATATAAAAAAGATTTTTCTTTACAAGGATATGCCTTGAAGTGGATAACCATTCAAGACACCCTTGATTTGTTATGTTGTCAAAATAACTAGAGCCACTAGCCTTTATTAACTGCTAGTTTAAAAAATTGTACAGAACTTGATGATCAAATGATTTTTTTTCTAAAATTTACTTATTAAAGATCCAATTATTAAAAATTTATTAAAATTCACTGATTATAATACCCTAAAATTTCCCTTGATTTTGAAACTTTATCGTGTAATTATTGATTCGCATAAAATTTTTGTAAGAGGAATACAAAAATTAAATCTAGAGAAAAGAACAGGAATGAAAAAATTAGTGAGAAAATGTAAATGCAAAGCATGAAAAAAAATAAAGCAAGATGTATACATGCAATCTCTACCAACTATCCCAATTTAATATTGTCTCATATTTTCGTACATGACCATGAGTGAAATTATTTCATAGAAATTTGGATGTGAAATGACATGACCACAAGCGTTGAACATTGACGCGACCCTTCATCTCCATCTTTATTCAAATCTTCATCGATCAACACGCTAACACTCAAGAACACTTATCAACAACAATTTGGACTAGAAAGATAACTTGTAGAGCACTAAATCATGAACCATTTGAAATTAAGATACATATGAACATCCAAAATACTCTCCCAGATCCACAACCAAAAATATGATCATATCAGAGCATAATGGATCAAATACCAGACTCTGCCAACTATAGAGCACAACAGCATAGTCTTTATGCCAGAATCCACAACTCGACCAAATTGCCACATAGAATCATGGAATCAATGAAGTATCTCTAGTTGATTCAGCATCCCAACCACTAGACCAACTCACTGCAGACACCAAATCACCAAACAACTTTCTGCAACACCAAAACATAGGATTATATTGACATCAATGACAACAACATATCCTAGAAGCAACATTATCCAATAGATTTAATGATTGTACAGTTTCAAAGGTTTTCCAATGCTTGCAATTGTATGCTAAATCCAAAAGAATCTTATACAATGCCTCATGAATACATATGTCACTGGACCTATCTAAACCATTAGAGATTTCCCAAATTATGACCATCCAACTTCTCAAAGCAAGACCTTTAATCTCTTTGTCCAAGTACTTCATAAAATCCACCATAGATTGCTCCTATGACACCTTCCTCTTCCTTTGTTTTGGAACCACCTCTAACTATTTGTCTTTGTCTCACACACCATTTCTCCCTTAGTGAACACCACTTGAAAGAACCATTTATAATAGTCTTCATAATACATTTCATCATAGGATATCACTTGTCAAATATATTACTTGATGTAATGACAAAAATTCAATTCAAACCACCAAAAATTTAAATTAATTTCACATGTATGTCCTTTTGATAGCAATGTGTTAGATGGTCATAAAATCTCTATTAATTAGGATAGGATACAAATAATTGAGTTACGTTTTTTTTTATTGAATTAATCTTCAACACAAAAATCTTTAAAAATCCTATTCTGTTTTTTGGAAGGAATTAAAAATTAATAGAGTTTGGTAGGTTATTAATCTTAAAATTTTGAATTTTATATATCACAACTAACTAACTAAAGGGGATTGAAAAACTTGTTGAAGAGAAAAAATGGTAAGGATACTAGAAACAAGATAACCATTTTAGCTCTATTTTAGGATCCTCTTAATAGCATATAAATTTTACAAAAAATTGTATATAATTATATATGAGGATTTTGTACATATATGTAAAAGAATTTGAAAAAATATTCTTTTATATGGATTATGGCTAAATTTGAATGAGTTATTTAACTATTTCTTACACTTTATAAAAGATATTGGTTTGATTTTTTAGATGCTATTTAATTGTGCACAAAACTCAAATTTCTTACTTTTCATCCAAATAAAGAATCATTCTCTTCTATTCTTGTTTGAGTTGAGCTTCCTTAGCTTTGTAATATTGTGGTGGTTAAGGATTGGGAGCTATTGGCATTACTATGAGGAGAAATATATTAAATTTATACAACATATGAAAAATTAGAGTAGATATGAAGTTGCCTAAGTGATTGCAAGAGGTATTTATTTATTATGATGGCTAAGGATATAATTAATACAAAGTTCTATATTATATATATTCAATTAAAATACAGGCTCCACTTTTTCAATTTCATATTTCTTTGTATATTCTAAGGAAAAATGTAAGTCATAACTCTTTATTTGTGGATAAAGATAGAAGAAAGGATTTTTGGTGGAAATGAGCCATCTTTCACTATTTTACCAAGCAAGTGATGATGGAAATTGTGAATTTTTATATAAATAACGATTTTCTATTTAAAAAGGAGGAAAGTGAAGGTGTTTGAATTTCATATGTTTCTCCTCCTCCAAAATATGATACAAAAAAATTTAGTTATACATCTTAAGCTTATACATACTTTATTTAAACATGTAACAGGATTAAATTGTTAAAGAATAAAAACCAGTTTACACTCTAATAACATATAAAAGTGGCAAATAATTTTAATATTTTTATTAGCAAAAAATACCTTTAACCTATTAAACTATTTGGTGTTTAAGAATAACATTTAAAACCAATGAATATAATTTGTTAAAACATTGAAGGCTAACTATTGTTACTAGGAATTTTGATTAAAAACACTTAAATTGACATAATCATCATATATTCATGCCTACAAGGACAAAATACCCTTTTTAAAAATATCACACACACACATATGGAGAATAATTCAAAAATATATCATTTTCATGAACAGACCTACCACATTCTTCAAATTTGTTCTTCCATGATACAACAAGATTTTCTTCCCTTTTCTTTATGTTCTCAATCTCCTTAGACATCCTCATAGTTATAGCTTGCATTTCATTCTTCATAACCATGTTCTCCTGATTCAATTTCTGACATTGTTCCTTAAGTGCATTTTTCTCTTCATCGTCTTGGTTTTGCAAAAGTTCCTTCCTCCTAGCTTGAATAGATGATAGCCTCTCTTGAAGGAAAAGAATGAATTACTTAGCGAAATTCAACTCATCTTGTAGCTCTAAGTTCTTCAATCTTTCAGCATCAAAATATTCAAGTGCCATCTAAAGCTACTTCTCCAAAGCCATTTTCAATGATTCCAATTTCAAGTCTTCCTCAAGCTATTAAACTTCTTGCAAGGCACAAGGCTCTGATAGCAATTATTGGAAACCAATAACACTGAGAGGGGGGGTGAATCAATGTTATACCGAAATAGTAGATTTTAGCCTTAACAAAACATTCATGCACCAACCAGCATACTGGTATAAACAGAATTGAAAGAAGTAAAGGAACCAATAAGCCAGACATATAAATGAGAACCATAACATATAGATTTATACGTGGAAAACCTCAATGAGTAAAAACCATGGTAGGCTTTGTGACCCACAATATCAATCCACTGGCCATATGAAGAGATATTACAATATATGATGGACCTGCACTTGCAGGAAGTCTTACAACCTAGAGCACACTGCTCACTCACAATAGGAGCCTCACTGACTACATCAAATTCCAGACAACAATCTGGAGAAATGTGAATTGCTAAGATAGCATCTTCTATGCCAGAATAGAGTTCTGGTTTAAGATTTGTCTATTCCAATTGAAACCCTAAACCCCTTTACCGGAATAACCCTTACAATAAATTCCTCACGTACATAATCTCTTTGATATATTTCACATCATATTACATTAGTATATCCATACCACATTTCTATTATATCAAAATGATCTAGGGTAAAAGTACAAAGCTGTGTCACACTTTTACAAAGGAAATGGTAAATGATGATTCAAATTTTTAAATTAAATCAATAGAAAGTGAAATATATATTTTGAATTTTGAAATGATGTAAATTAATAAAATTTATATTCTTATGTCTATTTTATGTTTGTAATTTTAATAAAAAATTCAAAAATTATTTGAATATAGTTTTTTATAAAGTAACACTATAATTTAGTTGCTAAAAAAATGTTGAAATTGAAGTTACACAAGCCACCACACTTTATTTAGTAAATTTTACATTTTTTTCTTGATTTTTTCTTTTTATATTTATAACTTGAAACTTTAGTGCATGGATATATTTTTTACTTTTTTAAAAAATATATATATTTTTTTATAAATTTGAAAAGTTGTGTGTGTTGAAATATTACTCTTTCCAATTCCCACCACTTTTTTTCTTAATTATTTATCCAAATTAGAAAAGAATTATATCATCTTGACATAGATTCTTTTTTCTATTGCATCATATTTTTTTCAAATATTTTTAATAAATTTTAGTATTTTTACTTGACAAGATAATCAACCTTGTATTTGAGTGTTGATGACATACTTTCTATAAAAATTAAATATAAAATATAAAAACTAACTAAAATATTAAAAGATATATATTTTGAAAAATTCACTTATAGATCTATAAAAGGATATTTTTACATTTCAAAGAAAAATTATTTATAAGAGTAGGAGTTGTTGAAACATCGAGTTTTATTTATTTTTGTAATTAGACCAAAAGTAGTACAAAATATACATTTAGTAGACACTTCCAATTGGAAAAGTTGTGGCCCATATATAACTTAGCTATAATGAATCTATATAGACCATATGTTTGACTAAAATTAATTTTTAATTAGAATTACTTAAATTCACTTGTGCTGATAAGTTAGCCTGAAACGTGCCACAATTTTGTGCTTTTACCCTCTAATCTTTACTAACCTATATACCCTATGCACAAATTTATGCCTTATATCGGCTAAAAAAGATATATACAATTTCATATTACATGTCAGCCATATAACCAAAATGAATAAACATTAAAACAAATTGTCGATATGCAGATCCAAGATATGTTGGCCTCCAATACTGATAACCTTTACTATACCATGTCGGCCTACATTGTCGGTGACCAAAGAAATCTTCTAGTCTGCCAGTGTCAGTGCCGATGTAGAATCTGTGAAGTGCCTGTCAGTACACCATATGAAGTCGGAACCCAAAATCATGTTGCCATCAATGACAAGATAGTGAAACCAACCAATAGAGTGTCAACTGCCAATAATCTCCCCCTTTGGCATTGATGGCAACACTCATATGAAAAATGGTCATGGTTTCATTTGTCGGTTTCATCCTGCCCTGCTCTCCCTGAGCTGAATATGCAAAATACTTTATATCTCCAAAAACTCTATAACTCCCCCTAATGTATGCAATTCTTTTATCCTTTTTCACATCTATACTACTCCCCCTTTGATGTCAATGCCCTAAAAAAAGAATGTCAAAGAATAAGTATTGTACACTAAATACCTCCAAAAATGTCTTACCGGAGCTAGACCAATTTCAATATTTTCAGATAAGCTTTCTCTAGTAATTCCTCATAAGTATCCCAGTCGGTTTTGAATGTGTCGAAGATAGATACAAGTCCACTCAATAAATATGCAAAATATTTTTTCTCACTGACCTCTACTTGTGTGGGCTTTCCTAGCATACACATGCATTCTCTCTTATGTACACAGAGTGAATCCAATCTTGGACTCACTAAAACTCTCATGTTTCTGGCTCTCCGAATGATTTTATCTCTTTCTTTTTCAAGAGCAGAAATTTGGTTCTCCAAAGTCAAAATTTGACCATCAATTGATGTTGTCAATGAAATTAATCCATCAAAAGAGTTAGAAATACTAGCAATTTTATCATGTATCTCTTTTATCTTTTTCTCTACATTTGTTGTAAGTATTTCAGTAATGCAACATACCCTATATATATTAGTACATTGTTTCAAATAATTTTCAATTAGAATTACCTTCTCCTCAATATTCTTCTTCTCTGTCTCAATGATCTAACCAAAAGCGGCTTTCTAAGCCTGGGTGAATCTTTCGAGTGCTTGCCGGTTAGAGATATGATGTAAGGATTAAAAGTCTTTTAATATACGATCAATGATTACCTTAAGCTTGCCGGAAGGGCTCGCTTAATTTTCAATCTTACACTTCGGGACCAATCTATGTAGAACAATGATTGATTGATCTATAATCCCCTTGTCTGTGATTCCCTCCTTCATCAGTTTCTAAGCAACCATCATCATGAATTTTGCCTACCCCTAAGGCATATGCCTTAGTTACCCGATAAGCTCACTGTTGGTGCAAAAGCAGCCTCTTCTGTCGGATAGGTAATTGGGACATTCCCATATGATGATTGTTCTTCAGTCTTCCTAACCCATCTCTGAGTGTGATAATGTCGGATTTCATTAACCTTCTCTTTTCCTTTTTCATTTGATCCTCCATTACTAACCAATGGATTTTTGCTTCTACAGAACTTAGCAATATGTCCAACTTCGTTACATGCATAACATGTAACATTGTTCTTCTAAATTGCTTTGCTAAAACTAGTGAAATTGCTTGACCTGCACTGATTAGCCATATGTCCAAATTTTTCACAAGCATAGCATTTTACATTCATTTTGCAATCTCTTGTCTTATGACCAAACTTATTGCACTTAGAACATTTACTGGAAGCAGAATCAGGGTTCTGATTTGCTCTATTTCTACATTGCCTAGCCATGTGACCAAATTTATTGCAAACAAAACATCTACCATTGAATTTATAAGCATTGAATTGCCTTACACTGTGGTTTTTATCTTCATTAGTAATACCAGAACTCTGTCCTTGCTCAAATCCAAATCCACTGGAATCTCCAATCTGCCTCTATCTCTTCAATAATGCATCAAGTTGTGCTAAGACAATCTTGAATTTTTCTTTATACTCACTTGCAGTAGTTAAATCATCTCTTAGTATTTTCATTTGTCTCTCAAGCTCCAGGATTGTACAAAATCAGTTCTCAACATATCATTTTCATGAACCAACCTACCACATTCTTCACATTTGTTCTTCAGTCATACAACAAGATTTTCTTCCTTTTTATTTTTGTCCTCAATCTCCTTAAACATCCTCATAGTTATAGCTTGTATTTCATTCTTCATAACCATTTTCTCCTAACTCAATTTCTGGCATTGTTCCTTAAGTGTATTTTTCTCTTCATCATCTTGATTTTGCAAAAGTTCCTTCATCCTAGCTTGAATAGATGATAGCCTCTCTTGTAGGACAAGAATGAATTTCTCAGTAGAATTCAACTCATCTTTTAGCTTTAAGTTCTTCAATCTTTCAGCATCATAATCTTCAAGTTCCATCTAAAGCTACTTCTCCAAAGCCATTTTCAATGATTTCGATTTTAGGATCTTCCTCAAGCTGTTAAAATTCCTGCGAGGCACAAGGTTCTAATACCAATTGTTATACCGGAATAGTATATTTTAGCCTTAACAAAACATCCATGCACCAACCAGCATACTGGTATAAATAGAATTGAAAAATTCAAGAAACCAATAAGCCAAACATACAAATGAGAACCATAACACACAAATTTATATATGGAAAACCTGAATGAGGAAAAACCATGGTGGGATTTTTGACCCACAATATCAATCCACTAGCCATATGAAGAGATATTACAATATATGATGGGCCTACACTTGCAGGAAGGCTTATAGCCTCAAGCACACTACTCAATCACAATAGGAGCCTCACTGACTACATAAAATTCTAGACAACAATTCGAAGAAATGTGAACTTCTAAGATAGCATCTTCTATGCCAGAATACAGTTCCGGTTTAAGCTCTGTCTATTCTAGTTGAAACCCTAAACCCCTTTACCGGAATAACCCTTACAATAAATTTCTCACATACATAATCTCTCTGATATATTTCACATCATATTACATTCGTATATCCATACCACATTCCTATCATATCAAAATGATCTAATCTTTACTGACCTATATACCCTATACAAATTTATGCCTTATGTCGGCTTACAAAGATAAATATAATTTCATATTACATGTCGGCCATATATAACAAAAATGAATAAACATTAAAACAAATTTTTGATGTCGAATCCAAAATATTTCGGCCTCCAATACCGATAAACTTTACTATACCATGTCAGCCTGCATTGTCGATGACTAAAGAAATCTTCAAACCTACCGGTACCAGTGCCGATGTAGAATCTGTGAAGTGCCTTTCGGTACACCATATGAAGCCCGAACCCAAAATGATGTTACCATCAATGACAACATAGTGAAACCAACCAATAGAGTGTCAAATGCCAACAACTCTATGCAAGAAAGTACACCTCAACAAGCTTATCCATAGTAGACAACATCAGCAAGAAAAAATTATCTAGAAGAAATATTCTAGGTAGAATATTACACACTAAGTACCGCCCTTAAGCGTAACTAGATGGAGAAAAAGTGATTTGAGTCTTGGAACAAAGACTAATGATGTACCAAATTAAAACCAATAGGAAAAGGAGAAAATCCATTAGGAAAAACCTCCTAGCCAATTATTTCAAACTCAAAAGGCACATGTTGCAACTATTGATGAAGAACTGGTGATGAATCCTTACTCTACAACAAGATTAAGTTCAAATTCAAAGAAACCACTACACAAGTACCTCTACGATACTCTAGATGCTCAAAATTATGATTAGTACATAGATTTAAAATTTTTGATTTAAAAACCTTGTCTCCAGAATCCCCCCTCTAAATATAGAAAAATCTCATCATCTTCAAATTCACTAACAACAATTGCCACTCACCTTAAATCTTATGGAAGATTGCTAGGTAGATTGCTCAGATGACTATGACATCAGAAAGAAAAGCTAGATGAGAATATGCTTAAAGAAGATAGCTTTAAATGATTTGATGTGTTAATCAATTTTATGTCATGATGGCATCTCCATTTTGTGGTTGTTGAGGCCTATCTAAGGGCAAAGAGATGAAGTTTGCATCTACTTGCAGGATGGCTAGGTCCTATAATACAACCCAATAATACAGGCAGCAAACTTGTCACGAGTGGAATAATCGCCATCTTAATTGAGGGAATTTCACCCTCTTCAAGAATTCGATTCGTCTTTTTTCTTAACCCATCCCTTGCAAGCTGCATGGCTTTCTTGTTTTTTCTGCAAGGTTTCTTTGCTTCAGAATTAGCAATTGCAGAGCCTCCTTCCAAGATTGCTATCAAGCTATCTTCACACCCCATTCTTTGCCTTGGGGTTGATATGCAAATCTCTCTTTCCAATCCTTTTCATCAATGTTGCTTCAAGGAAATAACAGACCTCAGACTCAAGCGCTTGCTCCACACGGTTAACCCCCTCGTTCCCATCGCAACAAAAATAATTTTGGGTCAAGGTCACCTGGATAGAAAGAAATTCTACAGTGATAACACACAAATCTCCTCTCGGTTTGTGGCTTTTGTTCTTGATGCAGGGTTCTCTGAAGGTATTACCTTTGCCTAAGCCTCTGAGCTCTTTAAGTCTGAACTATTAGGTGGGCTTGACAAGGTCCTATATTATGCCCTACCTAGTTCGAGTGTTTCGAGGCTTGCAAATATTGAGGCTACCTATGAAGAAGGAGAAAATGACATCGAGTGTTTCAAGGCTTGCATATATTGAGGCCACCCATGAAGAAGGAGAAAATTTCACCTTCTATCCTCTCCTTCTGGACCTAAAAGGGCATGCCAGGAGAAAGCACAAGCAAAATGTTTCGGCGGTTGTAGACTATTTGAAGTGGAGAATCCTCCCAAATCATCCTGGAGACCATAATAAGGAGAAGCACTTCAAGAGTATGCAACTCTTAATGGCTTCCTTTGGGAAGAAGAACCTATCAACCCAACTCTCCCGAGTGGAGAATCCTAGGTTGTCATGTTGAGTGTTTCTGAAAGTGGAGGGAGCAGTAGTCCGGGCCATAGCAGGGGTCATCCAAGCGGTCGTGGTGGTAGTTGTAGAAAGGGTAGGGGTCATGTGCCAAGAGCGTAACTATTGCAGTTGCCACCATTCAATTTGAATTTCATATGTTTCTCCTCCTCCAAAATATGATACAAAAAAATATAGTTTATACATCTTAAGTTTCTACATACTTTGTTTAAACATGTAAAATGGTTAAATTGTTAAAGAATCAAAAAAAATTTACTCTAATAACATATAAAAGTGGCAAATAATTTTAATATTTTTATTAGAAAAAATATACCTTTAACCTATTAACCTATTTGGTGTTTAAGAATTACGTTTAAAACCAATGAATATAATTTGTTAAAAAATTGAAGGCTAACTATTGTTACTAGGAATTCCGATTAAAAACACTTAAATTGACATAATCATCATATATTCACGCCTACAAGGACAAAATACCCTTTTTTAAAATATCACACACACACACACACACATGGAGAAGAATTTGAAAATATATGATTAACATATGAATTATGGTCAATTTTGACTGATTTACTTAAATATTGGTCATGTTTCATTAAAAGACATTGATATTATTTTAGATTCTCGCCATTTATTTTTAGATGGTAGTTAGTTAAGCACCAAATTCTAGTTTCTTTATTTTGATCCAAATAAGCTCTTGTACCATTCTCTTCTATTCTTATTTGTGTTAAGCTTGCTTGCTTCTGTATTATTGTGGCATTTTAAGATTATCTAGGCTATTGGCATTTCTTGTAGGAATAGCCAAGATATTAGAATAAATTGTTATTATCAACAAGTTAAGGGATTAACTAAAATATAGAATGTGCAATGCAGTAGTCAAAACGGATTTGCTAAACTCACAATATGATTGACAAATATATAGCAAGAGGATGGGCTAGCAAGAATAACAATTGCTCACTAGAATATGGGTTATGAAACTCTATGCAAGAAAGTAAACCTCAACAAGCTTATCCATGGTAGACAACATCAGCAAGAAAAAATTATCTAGAATAAATATTCTATGTAGAATATTACACACTTAATTAGTACCGCCCTTAGGCGTAACTAGATGGATAAAAAGTGATTTGAGTCTTGGAACAAAGACTAATGATGTACCAAATTAAAATCAATAGGAAAAGGAGAAAATCCATTGGGAAAAACCTCCTAGGCAATTATTTCAAACTCAAAAGGCACATTTTGCAACTATTGATGAAGAAGTGGTGATGAATCCTTATCTACAACAAGATTAAGTTTAGATTCAAAGAAACCACTACACAAGTACCTCTAGGATACTCTAGATGCTCAAAATTATGATTGGTACATAGCTTTAAAAATTTTGTTTTGAAAACCTTGTATGGAATCCCCCCTCTAAATATAGAAAAATCTCTTCATCTTGGAATTCATTAACAACAGTTGCCACTCACCTTATCTTATGGAGGATTACTAGGTAGTTTTCTCAGATGACTATGAGGTCAGAAAGAAAAGTTGGATGAGATTGAGCTTAAAGCAGATAGCTTTAAATGATTTGATGTGTTGATCACTTTTATGTCATGATGGCATGCCCATTTTGAGGTTGTCGAGGCATATCTAAGGGAAAAGAGAAGAAGTTTGCATCTGCTCGCAGGTTGGCTAGGTCCTATAATACAACCCAATAATGAAGGCAGCAAACTTCTCTCGAGTGGAATAATTGCCATCTTAATTGAAGGCATTTCACCCTCTTCAATAATTTGATTCGTCTTTTTTCTTAACCCATTCCTTGCAGGCTGCTCGGCTTTCTTGGTTTTTCTGCAAGGTTTCTTTGCTTCAGAATTGGCAATGGCAAAGCCTCCTTCTAGGATTGTTATCAAGCTATCTTCACACCCCATTCTTTGCCTTGGGGTTGATACGCAAATCTCTCTTTCCAGTCATGTTCATCAATGTTGCTTCAAGGAAATAACAGACCTCAAACTGAAGTGCTTGCTCCGCACGGTTAACCCCCTCATTCTCATCGCAACAAAAATGATTTTGGGTCAAGGTCACCTGGATAGAAAGGAATTCTACAGGGATAACACGCAGATTTCCTCTCGGTTCATGGTTATTGTTCTTGAGACAAGGTTCTCTGAAGGTATCACCTCTGCCTTGGCCTCTAAGCTCTTTGAACCTAAACTATTACGTGGGCTTGACAAGGTCTTATATTATTCCCTACCTGGTTCGAGTGTCCTAAGGCTTACAGGTAAATTGAGGCTACCCATGAAGAAGGAGAAAATGTCATCGAGTGTTCTGAGGCTTGTAGATATTGATGCTACCAATGGAGAAGCAGAAAATTTCACCTTCTATCCTCTCTTTCTGGACCTAAAAGGGCATGCCAGGAGAAAGTACAGACAAAATGTTTCAGCGGTTGTAGACTATTTGAAGTGGAGAATCCTCCCTAATCAGCCTGGAGACCATAATAAGGAGGACTTCAAGAATATGCAATTCTTAATGGCTTCCTTCAGGAAGAAGAACATATTGACCCTCCTCTCCCAAATGGAGAATCTTTGGTTGTCACGCTGAGTGTTTCTGAAAGTGGTGGGAGCAGTGGTCCGGGCCATAGCAGGGGTCATCCAAGCGGTCGTGGTCGTGGTCATAGAAGAGGTTGGGGTCGTGTGTGAAGAACATAACCGTTGCAGTTGCCTCCATTCAAATTTTGAGAGATATGCTCTCCCCTATCTTTTTGTGATTTTAAGTTCTATGGCTTTGCCTTTATCGACCCAAAAAAAATGATTTTTTTTTCTAAAATTTATTTATTAAAGACCCACTTATTAAAACTTTAATAAAATTCACTGATTATAAGACCCTAAAATTAATGAGTGATTAGCATAAAAAGTTTGTTAAAAGAATTAAAAAAAAAATCAGGCATGAAAAAATCAGTGCGAAAATGTAAATGCAAAGCATGCAAAAAATAAAGCAAGATGTATACATGCACTCTCTACCAACTTTATCCCAATTTAATACTGTCTCGTATTTGCGCACATGACCACAAGTGAAATTACTTCATTGAAATTTGGCTGCGAAATCACTGAGCGTTGAACATTGACGCGACCCAATTTTTCTCAGACGCCCAATTTTGACAACTTCCTTCAAATTTCCATCACCACGAGCGTGGAACATTACATTACAATAAATACCTCTTCCCATTCCTTCTTTTCTGCAATCACATTCTTCCCATTCCTTCTTTTCTGCACTCACATTCTTCCCATTCCTTCTTTTTCTGCACTTGCACTCTCTATTATTCACAAACAAAGAATGGCTGCAGTAGCAACTTGTCAAATTTCAGAGAATGAGAAATTGGTGGATCGAAGTTGTCAAATTTCAGAGAATGAGAAATTGGTGGATCGAAGGATGGGCAAATATCATGCCAATGTTTGGCACAACGATTTCCTCCAATCCCTTTCATCGCCATATGGGGTATGTGGGTGTCTCTCTTTAATTCTTTAATTTGCTCATTCATTCATTCATTTATGTGGGTTCTGTTTTGATTTATCTCCAACCTCAATCTTCATTGTTCTGTTTTGACTTAACCTGCTTTGCTTGTTTAATTGTTGATCAACAGGAAGCTTCGTACCGTGAGAGGGTGGAAAGCTTGATTCAGCAGATCAAGGAAAACGCATTCAATCCTCTGCTTGGAGACGGAGAAAATTGTCCCTCCTCTTCTGACCTGCTTCAGAGATTCTTCATAGTTGACGCTGTGCAACGATTAGGAATTCATCGATATTTTGAAAAAGAAATCAAAGTGCTTCTTGACTATACTTACAAGTACTGCCGTGCCTTCCACTTTTCCATTCATTCTGATTCAATACATTTCATTTCTCTTACTTGCCGATTTCATTTGATTACTGATTATATCTCTTTAAACAGGTATTGGAATGTAAATGGTATTTCATGGGGGAGTCAAAATTCCACTGCAGATCTCCGCTCTACCGCTTTGGGATTTCGAATTCTTCGCCTCAATGGATATCATGTATCTCCAGGTTTCTATTTTAAACTCTGCTGTTTCAATTCTAACAATAGCTATCGATTTAATCAGATCACAAGTATTCTGAAATAATTTGACATTTAACAATATTTTGTTCTGATCCAAGCAGAGGTATTTAGAAATTTTCAAGATGAAATGGACAGTTCGTTTTGACGCCATCGGCTGAAGAAGGCGACAATGAAATAAGAAGTGTGTTGAGTTTATATCAAGCTGCGGAGATTTGTTTTCCAGGAGAAACAATTCTGAGAGAAGCTAAATCATTTGCCTCTCGATACCTTCAACAAACACTTGGACAGAGCCACGAGAAAAGCCAGCTTTTGACAGAGGCAAGTACTGCATTCTATTTTAATCATTAAGTTGTTATAAAATTATTTTATTCCACAGTATTGATTTAACAAGTAGTCCATTTCATTAAAATCTGCAGGTTGATTACTTTCTGAAATTTTCTTGGAGATCCAGAAATCCACGATGGGAAGCATGGAGCTCCATACAAATATTTAGACAAGATGTTGATTCTTGGATGTCAATGGAGGGCGTTTATAAGTGAGTACATCAATCTTTTCTCTTCTAAACACATTTTTTTAAGGTACCTGAAATGTGAAGATTCATCTGTTTTGTTTTGCATATGTTAAATCTTCTTCTTGGATTAGATAGAACTCAAATATAAAATATTCTACTTTTACTAACATATTTTATTGTTCATGAAGTCAATTTTGAGTGTGATCTTAATAGTTATAGACAAGAGAGGATGAAAATCTGAGCTAACTTATTTTATTTGAACATGATGTTTTCTTTCAGGATTCCAAATGAGATTTGTCAAAATATTTTGGAAGCGGCAATATTAGATTTCAACATAATACAAGCTCAACATCAGATTGAGCTCAAAATTATATCCAAGTAATATATCTACAAATGAAAATTTTGTTAACTAAATAAAATAGTTTACTATGTCATTTAGAGTACTTGTGATATCAATTATATCGGAATAACATGTATGTGATGATATAATGTGTAGATGGTGGACTGAAGCAAATGTAAACAAGCTTAATTTCTTTCGACACCGACATGTGGAGTATTATCTTGCATATGCCTGTGGATTGTATGAACATGAATTCTCTCTAACTCGAGTTGGATATGCTAAACTGGGTACCATAATTACAGTCATTGATGACATTTTTGACACTTATGGAACCTATGATGAGCTTATACATTTTAAGGAAGCTGTGATCAAGTAAGTATAGTGTTTTCTATTAATTTGTGGAGCGTCATATTGGGAATCATAAATATTATTTGATTATCATTTTTCTTTAACAAAATAACTAATTTTCTTTCATTTCATGCTTACTCAGTTGGGATATGTCTATGATGGATCATTTTCCCAAATTTATGCAAATTTGTTTGGAATTTACACATGAAACATACACGGAATTAGTTGATGAAGCGGAGAAAATACATAGTCCACGTGCACGCAAGTGGATGCAAGAATATGTAAGTCACAAGATCAAATTTATCTATCAAACATTTGATATTAAAATATATAAACAAATATCTTTTTTTTGTGTAAAATACTTATAAATCTTACAATATATTTCATATATCTTCTATTGCAGTGGACAAATCTTATTTTTGCAGAATTTAAAGATGCAGAATGGATTGCTACTGACTATCGGCCTACTTCGGATGAATATTTGAAGAATGCCCTCAACTCTTCAACTGTACCCATGGTCACACTATTTCCAATGCTTTTGATTAACACATCTCTTCCTGATGATATTCTAGAAAGAATAAAAAAAATTGAGCTTGATGTAATGTTGGGTTGTAGATTAACTGACGATTGCAAAGATTTCCAGGTATTTATCGACCAAACTTAGCTAAACCTATCTTATTATCCATGAATCATAGATTTTAAAAATAAAAAATCACTTATATATCCTTGTTCTAAATGAGCATATTTCATTTTGAAGGAACAACTTGAAAATGGAGAGAATGCTTCTTGGCTAGATTGTTACATAAGAGATAACCCTGGGACCACGATGGAGCAAGCTTTGGAGCATGCAAGCATTCTCACCGAGTTACACATGGAAGAGTTAACCAAAGATTTTTTATTTTATGAGAAAGATATACCAACATGCTGCAAAAAAGTGTATTTTGATTGTATGTATAGATGGGTAGCTTTCTTATGGAGGGACATTGATGGACTTTCAACTTCATTCAAGGGTACAAAAGATGACATAATGAAACTCTTGATCAATCCTATACCTTTGATGTAACAAATATATAGATGCTTATATTTGCATCTATATCTATGCACAAAATATGAACTTATAGATATGATAAAGTGTAGTCACACACCTTATTTCAAGTAACTAGAATTGATATTTTGTAAATTAATGAAATGTTTTGTAATGATTCTTAAATCTTATGAAGAATATTTGGATAATTGTCAAAAATATTCATGTGTTCTCAAATGATGTATATTATTGTATCAATCAATTACAATCAGACTTATGTTGAGAGTGTGAGTTTGTGGAAAATAGTTTTTGAAATATGAAAATAACATACTTCTTTGAATGTAAAAATGGGAAATAAGTTTACTTGAATATTTTACAAAACCATATAAATAAAAAGCTTCTAAAATTAAAATCAAGTCTACCAACAAAGTTTATAATTTATTTTTTTAAATATCTACTTAACAAAATATAAAATGTTCTAAACATAGACAAAGATGACTTACAAAATTCTAGCAGCACTACAAGACTTGACTAGACACTATCATGAGTGGATGTGGTTAGGATGTGGTTAATGCAGGAAAGTTTGGGGAATGAAACCCAATTAAGTGTATTACACAAGATGTCTCAAACATAAAAAGAAAAGAAGAGTGTAGCCACCTATGCATGACCATCATTTACAAAAATAATGTTTCATGTGTTTTGAAGATTAAAACAAGCCTCTTGTAGACATGGTCAACCTTTCTACTACTAGAAGCACCACCTGAGCCTCTGCCTCACTATTTGTACCATCCTACGATCTTTGAGCACCTTTGATCAGAACTTTCCCTTCATCATCTCGAGCCATGCACCCCACACCTAAAACACCTGGATTGCCTCTAGAAGAACCATCAAAGTTAATCTTCTCCCAACCCTTCTCCGAAGCTTGCCAAGAAACATCAGATTTTGGAGAATTATCCCTTAAAATCCCATCAACAAGTCATTATTAAGAGAAATCTTAATATTAAGTCGTGGTTTGTTTTATTTTAAAAAATTTCTTTAAGTTATAAGATACTATTATTTATTAGTAGTAATTATTTAATTATTTATTTGGAATAGTCAAATATGTATGTTATGTTAATATTATTTTTCATCAAAATTTACTATTCAAATTTTATTGAGAAAAATTACAATATAAAGAAATTTTCTTTCTATATCATTTACGAAAAATATAATGGATTTTATAATTAGGTATTATATAATGAAATTGAAGCAATATGACAACCATTGTGTTAGGATTTACACACAGGGGCTTCACTTAGTGAACCAGGGTTATATCACGTGTGTTCATGGCATACTAAAGAATCCCCCTATTTTAAAAAATTATTGCCCTAAACTCCTTTTTTGTCACCCCCTCCCAATTCATATCCTGAATTAAAAAACCCCCTATTTTCACCAGATATTGTATTTTTTCATAGCCCGAATTAAAATCCTCCTTATTTTCACTAGCTAGGCAATATATTCTCTTTTATTTTTGCGATATTAAACCCCCAAATATGAATGCATGTGATATAATATTGCCTAGCTAATGAAGCCCCTGTGGGTTTCCAAATTTTCATGTCCCTATGCTCAGGCCCTAGTCAAAAAACCAAGTCAAAAGGTAAAAAGTGGTGAAATATTAAGTTTTTTGGATTATCAAGCTTTCGATCATCCTTTTGCCTCAAGGTTAATCTATTAGTTCCCCTACATCCCTCTTACCTTTCTGTAGCATCATAAATTGTAACCCTATACAATTTATACCACTTTTTGTGCCCCTACATTAGTCTGACCAATTTTAGCTCTCATCCAAGTCCGTTTTTGGCCTTTTACCTTGAAACTGGTGTCATTTTCTTGGATGGTGATTTGAGTCCCTATCTTGAGTTGAGTGTACCATATTCTTAGCTTTGTCACCCTATTTTGGGTAGACAAGGGCCCTTGTCCCCATAGACAAGTCCCAAATTTGAACATGTCAGTGCTCACTTCCCACCAGTTGGTTTTAGATCACAATGTCTTAATTTAAACATTGGAGGTCAATGTAATCATGGAAATGCCTTTTGAACCCTATATAAAAGCATTCGTCTAGTTCATCTTCACATCCACTATATTCCATTCACATCCACCTTCAAGCACTATCATCTTCAAGCATCAAGGTGAAATTCCATCCCACCATATTCTTTAAGAATCCTTCAATATCTAGACGTCATGGATCAGAAAATTATGTCAATCTTCATGTAAGCATATATTCGTGATTGATTTCCTGTCAAGGATGAATTGAATAGAATCTAGGAAGAATTCCTCACTTATAATTAGATCTTACAATCAATGAGAGGAGTTGAAATTCCCCTTAATAGCCATGTTAGATTTTAGCGCTTTTGAAGATTATTCTAGCGCACTTGATAATTTTTGTAGTGCATTTAAATGTTATTGTAGCACTTTTTAAGTTTGCTTTAACGCTTTTGGATATAGAACCTTATCATCTAAATATAAAAAGATTTTGCTTGTAAAGATATGCTTTGAAGTAGATAACTATTCAAGACACCTTTGAATTGATATAATGTCAAAATGACTAGAGCTACTAATCCTTATTATATACTAGTTTAAAAAATTGTACAAAACTTGATGAATAAATGTTTTTTTTACAATTTACTTATAAAGACCCCACCTATTGAAACTTTATTAAAGTTAACTGATTACCTTAAAATTTTAAAAAAAGTGTAAAAGCAAAAAGCAGAAAGCAGCAGATGTATACATGTTGCACTCTCTACCAAGTATCCAAATTTAATACTCTCTCTTATTTGCCCACATGACCACGAGCGAAATTACTTTATTGAAATTTTGCTGCAAAATGAACAGGAGCTTTGAACATGACGCGACTCTCCATCAGTCGCCCAAATTTGACAAACGTTTTCTTCCTTCAAATGAACACGAGCGTTGAGCACAACATTACATTACAATAAATATCTCTTCCCATTCCTTATAAGTCACAAGTCACAAGATCAAATTTTATTAAAACATATAAATAATTTTTTTCGCGTGTAAAATACTTATAAATCTTACAATGTATTTCATATATCTTCTATTGCAATGGACAAATCTTATCCTGGCAGAATTCAAAGATGCAAAATGGATTGCTACTGACTATCGCCTTACTTTGGATGAATATTTAAAGAATGCCCTTGACTTTTCAACTATACCTGTGGTCACACTATTTCCAATGCTTTTAATTGAGACATCTTTTCCTGATGATATTTTGGAAAGAATCAAAAAATTTGAGCTTAATGTAATGTTGGGTTGTAGATTAATCGATGATTGCAAAGATTTTCAGGTATTTATCGACCAAACTTAGCTAGACCTATCTTATAATACATGAATCATATATATTAAAAATAAAAAATCACTTATATATCCTTGTTCTAAATGAGCATATTTTATTTTGAAGGAACAACTTGAACATGGAGAGAATGCTTCTTGGTTAGATTGTTACATAAGAGATAACCGTGGAACCACGATGGAGCAAGCTTTGAAGCATGCAAGCATTCTCACCGAGTTACACATGGAAGAATTAACCAAAGATTTTTTATTTTATGAGAAAGATATACCAATATGTTGCAAAAAGGTTTATTTTGATTGTATGTATAGATGGGTAGCTTTCTTATGGAGGGACATTGATGGATTTTCAACTTCGTTCAAGGGTACAAAGGATGACATAATGAAAATCTTGATCAATCCTATTTCCTTTACCCCTAAGAAAAGAAATATGTAAAAGTCTAAATAAGGTTGACTCTGAATTGTTCTTTTTGAGCTAAATAGGAAAATAGAAATGTTCTTAGGGCCTATGGTAACTGTGGAGGATCCTGAAATATATCACAAGAAATTATTTCAACATATTTTTGTTGTAGCAGATATATAGATGCTTATATTTGCATCTATAAATGCATAAATGTAAACGTATAAATATGATAAGGTGTATTTACCCACCTTATTTCAAATAATTAGAATTTGTTATTTTGTATATCAATAAAATGTTTTTTTAATGATTCTTAAATTACATGAAGAATATTTTGATAATTATCTAAAAGATTCATATATATTCTAAAAATAATATGTTATTTTATCAATCAATTACGATTGCACTTCCAAAATTAAAACTCTGACTAAGACCAATAAAAACAAGTATAAAAGGTTCTAAACACAGACAAAGACGGCCTCCAAGATTCTAAGAACACTACAAGACTTGACTAGATGCATATAATGAGTGGATGCAAGAAAATGCGACGAATGCAGTAGCCGCCTATGTATTCAACCATTGTTTCATGTGTTTTGAAGATTATAACAAGTAATTCAACCATATTTCTCTCCAGGTACGCTCAATTCTTTACCTTCGTCAGTGGATGCAGGATAACGCGAGGAATGTAGTAGCCCCACTTGATTATGACCTCTTACCAATTACGCCCACTGCCCATGTTCTCCTTATCTTCTTCCCCTCTTCATTGGGGCCTTTCCTTATCTTCTCCCCACATTTCCCTTCCCTCTTTCTTCCCTCAGCACATTCCTCCATCTCCTCTGTATGTTTAAATATGGACAATCTCTATCAGTTCCCTGATACCCTCTCTAATGCCAGAATGGATCCCCTTGCTTTGTTATTACCCCATGCACCATTACCCTCTTGGACTTCCTCATTGAAATTGAGAACATGGTGCATTGCTCAGGAGTTTTGTGTTGTTCCTGGGCATTTGGCCTTTTCAATTGCTAACCTTCAAAAGTCCTTAGAGAGGTGTTCTCATCATCAACAAATGAAGAAAAGGAAAAGTTATAAGTAGAAATTGAAGGTTCTATGCGTTGAATCTCAAGAAGTTTTGATAGTTTCTGATTGAAGTGAAAGTCAAATTATTTTAGTATAGTAATCAATGATTTTTGAGGTTTGTAAACCATCCTTAGTGCTAATAAAGATAAGGATTGCGTGGTCATAATGATAGAGATTTAATCAAATATGAAAATAAAATGAAATAAGGGAATTTGGAATTCTATTGATGACATCCAAGGTTCGTTATATGTGGTAAGAATTTCAATCCTAATATTTAAAATGATGTCTTTATATTATTAAGAACAATCTTGACATCAAGTCATACTTTGTTTTATTTTACAAAGTTTCTTTATATTAGAATTCATTATTATAGTAATGTTTAATTATTTATTTGTAATAGTGAAATTTTTTGTTATGTTAATAAATTTTTTCATCAAAGTTTATTTTCCAAATTTCATTGATAAGAATACAATATGTGAAGAAGTGCTCTTTTTATAATATTTATTAGAAACATAATGGATTTTATAACTAAGGATTCTATAGTAAAATCAAAGCACTAAGCCAATTGTTGTGTTAGTAATTTTGCTCTTTTTTATGTCTCTATGTTCATTTCCTAGTCATAAATCCAAGTTGAAAAGTTACAATTGGACAAATATTATTTTTGGGGGTTAATTAAGCTTTTGGTCATCCTTATGCCCACATTATTCCTTTATCAATTCCCCAATACCCTCATGTCTTTCAAAAAGATACTATGTTTACATATTGTTAGCCTGTTGGGTTGACGGTTGCCTTTGTATCCTTGTAATTTTGGCAATGCTTCATTGTAATCAAAGAAATCCCTCTCATTCTTTGTGAAAATGTCCAAGTATTCAATATGTTGATGTTTGGATGGTTGTCCTCCCTTACCATATTGACCTTGATACAAGTGATCTCCCCAGTTGCCAAACCCAAGCAAAATCTTAAAAATGGTTTCATTGTCATCAATGAAATAGAGAAATGCAGAAATTAGCAGAAATCAAAGGTTTTTAGTGTTTTAAGAACCTCGAGAAGTTGTGATAGTTCATGTTTGAGATATTGACAAAGTGTTAAATGGTATAGTCATTGTAGATGGAGAAAAATATATCTAAGATCTTATGGCGTTAAGATCCAGATTTATTTCAATATCCTCAATAGAGTACCTGCAAAACGCACACAATGTAAACCAAAATCTAAACTAAACACACATGCATGCTATAAAAATTACTCAATTGCACTTCTGTCATCCAAGATCTTGTGTTAAAAAATGACTCTCTCAGAAGCACACGCACAAGAAGCTATGTTGAATGAAGATTCGAAATATGATGAATGCAAGATAAGAATGCTAGAATGCAAAAAAACGCTCCAATGTTAGATTGCCAGATCGCTAAATTACTTATTAGGATTGATATAGGTGAAATAATCCTCTTATATAGAAGACCTTTCAGAAAATGGAGGGATAATATTAAGAGGTGAAAAGGAATAAATGGTTGGCTATGATTAAAGGGCAGGTATAGAAAATGATAAAATAATGAAGGGGTAGGTAGAGTAAAATTAAGAGATAAATTGTTAGACACAATGTGCCATTGAGAGGAGGGGTGAATCAGTGGTTTACAAACTTTTCCCTTTTCTATCCTATGTGTGTATACCAGTTAATAGATCTAACAGAAAGCAAACTTACCGATTAGATGGGAGACTAACACAAATGCAATCACACATGAAAGGGACATCACATAACACTAGATGTACGAGGAAAACCCAAGATGGGAAAAACCTCGGTGAGAAATATTGTTGGAGTCTACTTCTCCAATCTAGCCTCACAATGAAAAGCTCGTTACAATGTTTAGGGCACCAACCCCTGCACTGAGCTCCAACTCAGTGATCTTCAATGAACATAATCAATTACAAAAGTTATAGCCTTGTTACAAAAGGAGCTTTGTAACTCTTATGCAAATCTCTATACTGGTTCTCCTCTCTCCAATTCTCTGTCGGTTCTCTGCTCACCTCTCAGCTGCAACACAATCTCCTGATGCAACTTACTCTCCGCTACACCTTCACCGGTTCAGTCTCTTCTTCTTCTTTGTCGATTCTATTCTCTGTCGGTTCTATCTTCTCTCTGCTACACTGCTGCTCTCCACCACCGGTCTTGATAACTTAGTCAGATGTCTACCATCTAATCGCTGTCAGTTCTAAGCTTGTCTTCTCTACAATCTTTTATGACTCTTCTTTGCTGGTATGGTCACCACCGGTTTACTCCTTTGTCAGACTCAATGGCTGACTACCAGTAGCCTCACTGATGCCGGTTGAACCCTTTAACCCGATTCTCTCTTTCCCACACTCAGTCTCTTCTCATATTGTCTCTTTTGCACTTGACTGATTTTTCCTCTCACAAGAAACAACACTCTCTCATTTAGTGGTACCTTCTTCATCGATTTAGACTTGCATATTTATCAACAAGTCTTCCCACCAAAAGCCAATTCAAATTTGAGGTGGTTAGGGTTTCTTCATCAACCTTGAGTAAAATTAAATCCAATTAGATCTCATCAGATATGATCACCTTGATTGATGAACTGCAACACATCAATCAACCTCGCCATTGTCGTGCCTTCCAGAACACGCCTTCTATATTTAGCAATCTACTTTTAATCTATCAGTTGATCTCTTGGTCGATCACCAGGACTGGTTACATGGTTTCCTTCGCCTGCCTCGATCTGGTCAATCAGTCTGTCTTGGATCTTTGTTGTCTATTTTACCTCGAGCCACAAACCTCTACTACACATCCCATGAAGCACGCAGTCGACATAAATGTCAACCTGCCACCATCTACCTCGTGGATAGACACTTCACCGACATGCCCATGCATGCCACTTCAACTCCACGTGGCCACATTGTTGGCATCCACCTTTGCTAGGTCATCTGTATTGGTCTAGATAGGATCACCGACCAACTTCAGAACCGGGTTCATCTGCTGGTTCACAAACCCTGAAGATTCAAGATGGTTGTGAAAATGAAAACAAATGCTTATGCAAGTGTAAATGACTTACTATGAGAAAGATCCTAATTAGTCTATGTAAATCTTAATATAATAACAATGCAAATTCTTCTTAATGCTCTCTAAAATGACTATAATTTTAATGCACAAAAGACTTCCGATCCTAAAAATGAAGAATAAGAGCTCTATTTATAAGGGAAATAGGGCAATGGGTGGTCAAGATTGAGTAATCTTAACAAGGGCCAGGATTGAAAGTTAATCAATCCATGTGATGGCTTTCAACCCAATCCCATGATGACAAATGTCAATATGAGATGGCTTGAGAGGAGAGGGAAGAAGCATTAAATATTTGAGATGACATGAAGGTTACCCTAGGAGGGTTTGGTCAGTCTTGAGTTAGTGAATAAAGCTTTTATCCAATGAATAATGCCTTTATCCAATGGATAAACTCTTGCGCAAGAGTTAATGGGGATAACCATGGTCAAAGCAATGAATGCTTGAAGAGACCCATGAGTTAAATGAGGGTTGAGTTAGAAGAAAATCCTCTAACCATGTGGATGAGTTGAGTTAACCATTAATGGTTATGTAAGAGCCATAAATGGTTTAGAAGACTTTGGGGGTTAACTTGTTGAAGGATAAAAAGCCTTTAATGTGTTTCAAAGACTTTGGAGGATTTGAGAAGTGGCTTCTCTTTGCTTAGGAATGTGACAATAATTACGCGATGAATTAGGCTAAATTGAAATAGATAAGAAGAATCCAGAAGGGGTTTAGGAGGCAAGTGGGTTTGGTGGGTGAGAGAAAATAGGATTTTATTTAGAAATAAAATCTATTTATTGGTGCAACTTGGATTTGAAGGAGAATGCAAGTGGGAGGGTTTTAGATATTTAAATAAATATTTAAATGAGGAAAGGGGTTAATTTAAACAAATATACTTTATTCATTCAATTAATTGTTAGAGTATGGTTTAATGAATTAATTTAAATAAAATGAATAATTTATTTAATTAATAGAAGAAGAGGTTTAAGACGAATTAATTAAATATCAATTTAATTAACTAGTGACTGATGGTTAAATAATCAAATAAATACTAAATATTCATTTAATTAAGTGGACATATTTATGTGTCTACAATTGCCCCTCTTTGAGATGGTGTGGTTTATTACATTGTTTCAAAGAAAGAAATATAGGTATGAGAAATACGCCCCAGAAATGTTAATTTAGTGGGTGGTATGCCCCCTCGAGAGATGGGCCAAAAAAATTTGAAAAAATCAGGCGATCTCTCGAAAAAGAGAAAGAAGTTGGGGGGAGGTAGAATAGTAGAAATTAGAAATAAAGGTGAAATAATGGGAGAAGAAGGAGTGAATATGGAGAAACGGCAAGCCTCAAAAGTACGCGGGGGTCACGGTGAAAATGTAGTGTTTGTGCTTTTAATTGATACTATACAATTGATCAAAATTGGTTTGGACAATCTAGTGCAATTAGTTGAATTGCCCCTGTTGAGTCAAAGCATGGTAGTTGATGTCAGGTGTTCACTTGGACATGATAAAGTCTAAGTAAGTGAGTCAAAGTGACCTATTGTGACTTAGACAATTGCTTGAATTGCCTGATGAAGTCAAGGTATCTGAAGCAAAATACTCATTCAGACTTAGACAATTGATGTAAATGTCAGTTTTGATTGTGTTTGATTGGTTGATCAATTGATAGGGTTTGTGTTGTAGGTTGTTTGTGGTGTTTGTTGGACTTACCGTACCTATTAAGACTCGGCAATTGATGTAAATGCATGTTGTAGTCTAGGATTTCCATAATTGATTACCTGTTGAGACCCGAAGATACTTGATCAAAAAGTAGTTGTTGATAGTCTAGGTGTGCGTGAGTTGATGTACCTATGTAGACAGAGTAACTTTCTTTTCTTATAGGATGACCTAGGATAACATAGGTTACGCAACCACTCTTTTTAGAGATGGACGGTGACGAATGTGGCTTGATTGGTTTGATGAGACACGATGTAGGGTATGTGATGTTGATGATCGAGATGGGGAGAGTGAGCAGGGGATTCAATGTTAGATAGAAGGTATGGAGGACCTAGGACTTATTTCTATTGAAGAGGATAAAAAAAATAGTATCCATTGTCATTACTATGTATGAATGATATGCAGCGATATGGATTTATGGATGGATAGAATGCAATGGAATGCAATATATACAGATGAGATGAAATGGTGATCCATGGCTTATTCACAGTGCTTAATTTTCATCATCGAGCATGGTAGTATCGATCTTGGCCGAGGTACCCGAAACCAAGGTTGAGTGTTTCACCTGTAAGAAAACATCGCAGACAAGGAAAGTTCCCCTCCATTTTGGTTTATGTACAAATGGTCGAGGTATACACTATAGTCAGTAAGCCTTATTGATCCATGACTGTATTTTTGCATAGGATCATGTATCTTAGTGAACTTCTCACGTAGACACCATTAGTATATGCCCCAAAACTTCATTGGAATAATCTGCAAACAACAAACAAAGAAAAAGATATCAGGAACTATCCCGGCAACTCTAGCCACTTGTGGATATCCTAGAGTAGCGTAGGAACCTGATATAAATAAACAAATAAAAAATCGACCAAGTACTTATCAACCAAACAAAATTTTCTTGTCAAAGAAAATGTTAGCATGTCTTGTTTGTGGGGAAGGATACATCCTTGCGAATACGGTCATGTGCAGATGTTTTGATTGGTTGGTTGATTTGATAGGTGGTCATCATTTGGGTAGCTCAAAATGTTGTTTTGTATGTTTTGTGATGTGTATGTATAAGGAATAATATACTTTGCAATTGTTTTTGATTGATGTTGACATTTTTGTTATGTTTTTGGATTTTTTGAGTGTTGTGAATGTTTTTGGTATTATGTTTAGGACATTTTGTAAATGTTTTGGGGATTTTTGAAAAAATTTAAAAATTTTATGAATTTTTTTGGTATTATTTCTAGACGTTTTTTAATGAGAAACTCAATGTATCACAAGCAATGGAGAATCCACTTCCATCAATAGGTTAAGAACATTACCCCCAGTTAGATGTTGCTATGAAAGTGTGACACGGGACATATGAAGTAACAACCTTGATTGCATATCAATAACAAGCCATGGTATAAATAATGGATGCAATGAATGTGATTGCAACAAGTCTGAAAGACAATTGAGCCATAGCCTTTACAAATGGAGCCTGTTTACCAGGTTTTCACCACCGTACTTACCCAAGGCGCCATCGGAGTGGTTTTCACCGTTTGGATGAATGATTTTTCTTTACTATTTTTTTTAATTTTTTTGTATTTTTTTTAGGACTGTTTTCTAAATGTTTTTGGTATTTTCTGATATTGGAGGAGCTTGATGCTCTACACAACTTATGTATGAAACCTTTTTAGATGCATGTTGTTGATCAAATCTTCTAGTGGTTCTCCTTTTGAAGTTGCTAACTCATATGCGCTAGACCCGAAGATGGTAGTGATGACATATGGACCTAGGCAATTGGATTCAAATTTGCCCTAGTGTTCTTTGTTCGGTTGATTATGAGGATTCTCCCTGAGAACAAGATCTCCTACTTCAAATGTGTGAGGTTGGATCGGATGATTGTGGCTTAAGCTCATGCGTTGTTGATAGGCTTTTAGGTGGTTGTAGGCAGCTTGTCGCTTTTCGTCTAGCAGTTCCAAGTCCTGAAAACGTGAGACTCGGTATTCTTCATCATTGATTAAATTGTGCAAGGAGACTCGTAGAAATGGTAATTCAACCTCAATAAGCAAGATGGATTCTGCTCCATAAACCAGTGAGTAGGGGGTTGTGCCTGTAGGGGTTTGAATGCTAGTTTTATATGCCCATAGTGTTGCATTCAAACGAATGTGCCAATCACGGCCGGGTAAAAGTACAAAGTTGTGTCACACTTTTATAAAGGAAATGGTCAATGTTGATTCAACTTTTTAAATTAAATCAATAGAAAGTGAAATAAATGTTTTGAATTTTGAAATGATGTAAACTCATAAAATTTATATTCTTATGTCTATTTTATGTTTGTAATTTTAACAAAAATTTAAAAAATTATTTCAATGTAGTTATTTATAAAGTAAACACTAGAATTTAGTTACTGAAAAAATGTTGAAAATGAAGTTACACAAGCCACCACACTTTATTTAGTAAATTTTACATTTTTTCTTGATTTTTTCCTTTTTATATTTATAACTTGAAACTTTAGTGCATGGATATACTTTTTACTATTTTTTATAAATACATATTATTCAATAAATTTGAAAACTTGCGTGTGCTGAAATATAACGCTTTCCAATTTCCACCACCTTTTTTCTTAATTATTTATCCAAAGGAGAGTACCATCAAGACTTCGTCTCTATAGGGTTTCAGCAATGATGTTGTATCTAGCGCTTTGGTAAATAAATTTTTTTCGTTGGTTGTTTGAATGGTTAGGGGGAAGTGTGTGGTCACGTAGGTAAGTGAACAACTCACCATACCATGGGGAGTCAAAACCTATAAGGCAACATATCATTTCAGATTCAGGGATATCATAAGTAGGGATCCAAAGTTGTTCTACCAAGAACTCATAGCATGTTGAATTTTATGGAAGATCCAGAAGAGATGCAATTGTATCCATTATGTCGGTAGCTCGATTCTAATATCTTGATACTTGCTCAAATGTGATAGTTGTAAATGATTCTTTGAAACTATCCATCATCCTTTTGTACGGCATGAGCTTATCATCCTTTGTTTGGTATGTATCAGTGACTTGTTGAATGACCAGATGGGAATCTCCATATACTTGTAGCTCTTTTAGATTCCATTGTATGGCCAATCTGAGTCCTGTGATCAAGGCCTCATATTCTGCTATATTATTTGTGCATGGGAAAGTGAGTCTGTAGGACTTTGAGATATTGTCACCTTGAGGAGTGATAAAAATAATACCTACCCCTAAGCCATGTCTGGTGTATGAGCCATCAAAATATAGCTTCCAGGGTTGTGTAGCTATGATCATGAAAATTTCTTCATCTAAAAAGCTGGAAATAAGAGGATGGTCACCTTTGAGTGGTGCATCAACCAATTGATCTATAATAACCTGTCCCTTGATAGCTTTGCGGTCCACATACTCAATGTCAAATTCACTTAGAATCATAACCCATTTGGCCAAGCGGCCTATCAATGCTGCCTTGCTGAGTAAGTACTTGAGTGGATATATCTTGGCAATAAGTTATACTTTGTGCATTAACATGTAGTGCCTTAATTTGGTGGCTGCCAAGATAACTGCTAGGCAGGCTCACTCAATAGGTGTGTAATTGTTTTCATAGCCTACTAGTGTTCGAGAGATGTAGTAGACAACACATTCTTTTCCTTCCACATTATGTTGTGCAACCAATACTCCTAATGTTGTGGTTGTAGTTGAAATGTATAACAATAGAGGCCTGCTTGGATTTGGTGGAATCAACAATAGTGTATTCATTAGGTAGTCTTTCAGAATTTGGAATGCTTGCTGGCATTTTGCATCCAATTGAAAGCGGATATTTTTGTGTAACAGATGGGTGAAGGGATGACATTTATTAGCCAATTCGGCGATGAACTACTAAATGGATTGTAGCCACCCTTGTAATGTCCTCAACTAACTGATATTTGTTGCAGGTGGCATGTCCATGATTGCCTTGACTTTCACAGGATCTACCCCAATGCCTTTACTTGAGACAATGTATCCTAGGAGCTTCTCGGAAGTTACTCCAAAGACACATTTCTTTGGATTGAGACAGACATGGTATTGTTCCAATCTATTGAAGATTTTATCCAATACTGCAAGATGACCCTCTCTTGTTAATGATTTAGCTAGTAAATCATCCACATAATCTTCCATTATTGTGCATGCATCATGTCGTGGAAGATGGTAGTCATGGCTCTTTGATATGTTCCCCCTGCATTCTTCAGACCAAATGACACTACATTCCAACAATATGTTCCCCATGGACATGTGAAAGCATTTTTGTGTTGATCCTGTGGAGCAATTTAATCTGGTTGTATCTTGAAAAGCCATCCATAAGATAAAGCATCATATGACCTATTGTTAGATCGAACATCATGTCGATGTTTGGTAAGGAAAAGTCATCTTTAGGACATGCTTTGTTTAAATCTCTGAAGTGCATACAGATATAGACACCCCCATTAGGTTTACCAACAGGTACAATATTGGAGATCCACTCTGCATAATCAATTGGTCTGATGAAACCAACATCCAAGAGATTTGTAAGTTACGCCCTGACAAGAATGACAATCTGTGGGTGCATCTTTCTGAGCTTTTGTTTGACGAGTTTATCTCCTTCTAGTACAGTTAGGTGATGCATGACCAAATTTGGATATAATCCAGGCATGTCTGGATAAGACCGTGCAAAGTTGATTTGGCGATTTTGGAAGAATTCCACAAATTTTGGTTGTTCTTCAGGAGTTAATAGAGATGCCAAATGTATTTTGTGAGGAGTCTCAGGGGTCCCCACATTGAATTCTTTTGTTTCTTCTACTAGGATGGTTGATCTCTCCTGATTTTTACTAAAGGGGAGGATGTCAAACCTTTCATCCTCAAGCACCTTAGAGAGGTTTTAAATATGTATAATCTGAAATGGGTTTTAATTTCGTATAAAAATTCTCTGATTAGAGGCACGTAAACTATTTCTGAAGTTCATATTTGTGCTTTCATTCATGGAGATTTGAATTTGCAGGTCCATGTCTCAGGTGTGGCCATCCCAGGCCTATCCCGGGCCTAATCCCGAGCTAAGTGGCGGGTTGTGAAATCAACTTCCACAAAACGGGCCCCCGTTTTCAAACAAGGGCGACTTGTGGAAAAAAAAGGAAAAATGCCATTTAGAAACAGGGGCCCACTTTTAAACAAAACGGGCCCCCATTTTGTTTAAAAGCGGGCCCCCATTTTAGAACAAAATGGGGGCCCATTTTTTTTTGCTTCGGACCCCCATTACCTTTCGGCTCGAGAGCCCGAAGCATAAACGAGCCCTCATTTTTTGAAAACGGGCCCCCGTTTATAAGAGCGCGTTTTCCAACGCGTGGACTTCCGTGAATTTGTGACTCATTACCTTGCACTTGCCCATTTTTACAGCTAAAAGGTTTGATATCTACCCCAAAGTATGTTGTGTTGTTAAGTTCAATGGAAACCTCATCTTTATGATCTTGGCCCGCTTGGTATGTTATCCTATAATTATATAAATTCTATGTGTGCCTCATTGTTTTGGAAATGGTCAAGGCATGGGGGATTTGACTAGTTCCATTCAATGAGTTTGGGATGAATGATAGGCATTACTTCATTGATTAAGTTGAGTTCGTAGGAGGCATCAGTGAGGGTTAATATGGAGGCGTGAAGTTCATCGATGGTACTCTCCTTATCAAATTTAAGTGCAGGATTTCGTAGGGCCTATGGAAGTTTCTTCTACCTCAGGAACCCAGAAATTTTTAATCCATGCCTCTCCATAAATTGGTATATCCTTACAAGGTGGTGGAGGTGATGTTTCTTCCTCGTCTGAAGTATTTAATTGCACTAAATCCCATTCTCACTCATGTGAATCTATCTCAAAATCACTCTCTAGCATTCAATTAATGTACCAAGTTGGGATGTGTTTTGAATTCAATAGTGCATTAGTTGTTGGCTTATGTACTATTGGAGGTGGCCTTGTTGGTGTTGTTGGTCCTGCTGGCACTCTTGGTGGGGTTGTTGGTGCTGAAGATATAGTCAAGGATTGCATCCTTGGAGTAATTGGTTGATACACACGTTTGTTGGGTTTTCCTTTGAATCGAAGCTTAGGAAGAGATTCTCTTTGAAAACATACTCCAGTTTTATCTCTTGGTTTCAACTCAGGTTGTAAGGGCTCTTGTCATCCTTGCTTGCAAGGTCCCAAAGCACTATCGCCATCATAGCCCATTCATTGCATTACAGTGAAGCCTTTCCCATATTTTTCAGTGGGGAGCTTAGCCTTCAGGCTTTCTTTCTTGAGAGGTTATGTGTAGATCCATTCTACTAGGTCTTCATCCATGGTTTCCTCCTCTTGACTTTTACCAGGGGTGAATTGTGCCAAAGTGCAAGTTCTTTTGGCCAGCAGTGATTGAAGTAAACCTTGGGGTTTGTCGTGAGTCTTAGGGGATGTGAGTAACTACCCTACACAAAACAGTTGGCTAAGATTATATTCACCAGGACCTTCCTCAGCCATTTTCATTTTTAATTTTTTCTGTTTTGGTGTAGGGGTTGTTAAGATGGAAAGAGAGGTTGGATTAACATACGATGAGGAAGGGATAACTTCCCCGTTGTTAGGTACGGTGATCTCTGGCTGATGGTGAATATTATTACAATATGCAAATGGATTAGCATCACCGAGGATTGTAATTTCTACCCCATTATGTGGAAACTTGATACATTGGTGATAGGTGGATGGGATTGCTTGCATGGCATGTATCGTAGGTCTCCCTAACAAGAGATTGTATGGCAAAGGAAGGTCTAGAACTTGGAAAACTATACGCTTCACCACTGGCCCAACCCTTATGGGTAATATAACAGCCCCTCTGAAAGAACGTTCTGCATCATCATATGCTTTTATGGTTATCTTCTTGCTGATATCCACTGATTCTACTGCATAACCCAATGTTGTGACTAATTGGAAGGTGCATATGTTTAAACCGGATCCATTGTCAATCAAGACTTGCTTGACTCTATGTTGGTTTACAAACCCTTCAATATGGAGGGAGGCATTATGGGGTTGTTGGAAGGATGTGTTGTCACTTTTGGTAAAAGTGAGACATGGTGATGACTTTAGACTACCAACCATGGCTTGAAACTGATCTGTGTTGAGGTTGGCAGGGATGGACGCTTCTTGGAGAGCTTGGTCCAAGATTTTTTTATGTGAGGGGGATAAGCATAAAATCTCTAATATGGAGATGATGGTTGGCGTCTTATCCAATTGTTGTACAAGATTATATTGTTTGGGGAGGGGTTTCATTCATTATGGTGTCACTCGAATAGTAATCTTTCTATGACGCGTAACAATGTTGCATGTAGGATTTTGATCTTTTATGGTAAGAGTTGCAACTTGCTCATCTGCATCACAAAGGTGATTCATAGTATAATTGTATGTGGCTTGTATGTAATTGGTTGTGTTATCTGTGTTTCTCCTTGAGGTGGAAGGACCCCTTTGATCATGTGATGGAAGTGGATTATTGAACAATAAGTGATCATCATTGCATGTTTTTGGGTCATGTCCTTCAATTTCAATTTCTCCTCTATCAATAAGATCCTGAACAAAGATCTTTTAGCCAATGGCAATTGCTTGTTTTATGCCCTCTTCCTTGGTGAAATTCATAATGTTCATGATCTTGCCACTATGGAGGCTTGACTTGAGGCTCATAATTAGATGTTTTTGGTAACGTCACAAGATTGGAGGATTTTAATTTTCATAAGATCATTTCGATAGGTCCCCCTAGGGGAGTATATATGTGTTTTGGTTTATATTTTTGTTTCTTTTGTTTTGGTTACTCTTGTTGTGTATTGCGACCTTGATTTTGTTGATTATTGATGGTGTTGTTTTTGGGAGGGGGATTTTGTCCAGCAAACCTGACCACAGGTTGTGCATTTTTTACTGTTCTTGCATCCACTATCCCGTCATTGACAACATTCTTGTTTTTGTTCCAAAATTTTGGTTTGTCGCTATTATAGTGTGGACGAGAACTATCTTTATTTTCATTATAAATTTTGATAAGTCTCTTTTTTATGAGGGCTCTTTCACATTTGATCCCTTGAGTTATCATTTCTTCAAAGGATATTGTGCCCTTCATGTCCAAATGAAATTCCATTTCATAATTTAAGTTGGAAATGAAAATTTCCAGTAACTCTTGCTCAGGTAGGTGAAGGGAGCATATTCTAGACAGTTGTCTCCACCGTTGTAGGAAAGTTGAGAACAACTCCCCTGGTATTTGTTTTGTGTTGCACAAATCTGCCATGGTGACATCACATTCTATGTTGTGTGCATAATGAGCAATAAATTTTTGGACCAGTTCTTCAAATGTTCTAATACCACTTGGCAGTCGTGAAAACCATTGTGTGGTTGTGCCTCCCAAACTTTGAGGAAAGAGGTGCATCAGATATGTGTCCTCATAAGCCACCTCTAAACAAGTTGAGTGAAATTCTCGCACGTGGTCCCTAAGATCTCCTTTGTCTCTATATTTTTCAAATTTGGGTGTTTTGAACCCTCATGGAAAAGGTGGCATAAACATATTCCTATCAAATGGATAGGGACAAATGTCGTTAATTGAGAATCGATTGGTCTCCACACCATTGTTCAGTTGTTGGGCGATATTTTCTACTTGTTGCCTCAACATGTCTATTTTTGGAGGAGGAGGAGGAGGTGGAGGTTTCCCTTGATGATTAGGGTCATAGTGGAAGTATTCTCTACATCCTCCACCATCGCGATGGCTATGTTTCTTGGATGTTTGTCAGAATTATGTTGTATCAAAATTGGAGGGAAGTTTGGCACCCTCTTGAGCAAGTCTCAAGAAAGGAGCATTGACATTGTTTCTAAGAATTCATCAAACTCTGTTGAATTTTGGATTATGTTGTGCTCTTTCTATATCTTCTTGAGTTGGAGTGTTGGGTCTTCCTCATTAGTGCCTCCTCCAAAGGCCTCATGAAAATCGTTGAGGTTTTCTTCCTCCTCTTCAATTTCTGGTTGTCGATTTCTCATTGATCTTGTTTGAGCCATGGTTTTGAAAGTTGATGTTGTAAAAATGACTATGAGGTTGTGATGAAATGTTTGATGGAAGACAAGTTTTTTGATGCGATATAGCATGGTTTAAGATGTGTTATAATCCAAGCTACCTACTAATGAGAGGATGCACTCATAAACTAGTTTTAACCTATCTAGAGTGTAGAAATGCCTCTTAGGATGATTGATCCTAGATGTAGAGACACCCTAAAAATGATTTGTTGGTTTGTTTAAGAAATATCTGAAAGGACTAAGGACAAGACCTCTTTGTTTTGAGATTTGAGTGAATTTGTGATGTTTGGATGTGAAAGTGCGTAGAATATGTGTCCTAATAAAATTATTCCATTATGAAGGGAGTTTCTACTTCTTCCTCTCTTACAGGGGTTGGTGATTCCTCTCGAACTTTGTTGTATGTGATACAAACTTTAGGAAAGAAAATAGGATTGATCTTGCCCCCTTTGTTCTTTCGATAATCAAAATCTCTATACTGAGAGAAATCTCTATTGCTCAAAGGCTCTTTGTCAAATTTGTTGGATTTGCCCTAAAGGTATAAGTGCATATGACTCAAGAATACTCTATGTGAGAGAAAGAGTTGTCTATTGATATAGAGAAATTTCCTTTTCTTGATAAGATCCTTTGAACAAAGTTGTCTCTTCTTTAACTTGCTCTTTTGATGAAGACTTCTTTTTCTCAAGGTATGAGTGATGGACATACAAAATGATACTTTGTTTCAATTGTTCTATGTATAATTGTTTATCAATGTTGATGTAGATTTGTTGGATGGATACTTTGTTTCAATTTGCTTTGAATCCTTTGACAAGAAAACACGGCAAGCACACAAGCACATAGTCTTGCCCCTTTTCAATAAAGGCACAACAGGTGTGGGTGTAAATCAACCCAATCATGAACTTTTTGACCCTTATAAATGTATGTATGTTCCCAAAGCCTAAAGTCGGCCCAAATTTTTACTAGTCTGAAACAAAATGAAGATAACTCAAACACTTTTTATCCCTAAGGTCATGGTCAGTTGAAATATTTTCAGCCCACATCTTGATATTACTTCAACTTTGGTACTACATGCCTTATGTATCTGGTCATGGCAGGTAAGGATGTGATATACTAAGTTTTGCGCGAGCATAACAAACTCGCTTAAGAGCCTTGTAACTCACAGTGGGGCCCATATGTCATTTTGGCAAGTTACATTGTAGGAACAGCTACACCCAACGCTACAGCTTTCATTCTCACCTAATTTCTATAGCGGTTCGAAGGATTTACCGTGTAAGGTTGTCCCAAGAGTGATGTGTCTCTTGGCAAGCCTCTCTTAAAAATAGAAAATTTAGAGCATTACTAATACTTTTCTCTTGCACCTAGGACCACAAGAGCGAAGGGAGAGGATAGTGTGTGTTAGAACTAGGAGCACTCTACAGATTTGCACAAGCTTGCTAAACACAAAAGAAACTTGTTCTTTTATAACCTTTTATTGCAATGTGATCTATTTGCTACTTGGAGATGTTGCTCCAACAAACATGGTGTTCTTTTTATCCCACAAAGCAATTTGTTTTCTAACTAAGAAAGTCAAATCCTTGTCAACAAAATGAAAGCACGTTTTCTTGAAAGTAAATCACTTTTGCAAGTAAATGGACAAGTTGTTTGTTCTTTTTATAGCCCAAATTTGAAGCGTGAATTTGGAAAAATAAATGTTAAGTTTGTTGTAAATTTTAGCTTTGCAAATGATGTTCTTTTTTTAAGCCCAAAAGACAAGTTTTGATTTGTTTTAAAACACCAAAAACTAAATGTGAGGTTCTTTTTACCAAAAAAGAGGAAATGTGAATTCTTTTTAACCAATTTTTGAAAAGAAGCTAAAATGAAATCAAAATCCTAAATTAAACTCCTCCAACCTACAAGAAATTATTAGAAACATGCAAATAAAGAAGTTAGTAAAATCCAAAATCTTATGTGGTCTTCCACAAGCCTAAATTAAACTTTTTGGTTACAATTTTGAACTCTTTGGAACAAAAGCGCTACTTCGGACAACAACGTCGAAGTACTAACAAAAGTGCAACACTATTAACAACAGCGCTATACTATTAACAAAAGTGCTTTTTAAAATGTTTGAGAAAATTAAAACTGACAGACAAAGAGATCAAAAGCACTTTATCATTACAAAAATGTTGATTAAAGTGCAAAAGTGCTAAAACACTAACTAAAGCACTAAAACTCTCTGACAAAAGCGCCAAAACGCCAAACAAAGGCACTAAAGCGCAACTTGTGCATGAACATTTAAGAAAATCACCAAAAAAAAAGTCAAAATCATAATCAGAAGGTTGCGTGTTTGATTCACGTCGGGTTGACCAAATGATGCACGTCAAAAGGGGCACAAGGCACAAAAGACAAGTTCAAATGTTAGTAGATTAGTCACAACCAAAACAAAACACAAATAACCTTAACAACCTTAAGATGCATATCAAAAGAGATATAAAGCACACCATAAAGAACATACATAAATGAAAAAGGGAAAGAAAACCCCCCAAGATGCTCCCCAAAATGCTCATAGATGTTCCTCCCTTGTTCCTATCCTCTCCAAGTCCCACATGAGTGTAGCTCTCAGCTTTTAGCACTATCCATGGATGTCATATGAAGATTTAAGATGGTTGTGAAAATGTAAACAAATGCTTATGCAAGTGTAAATGACTTACTGTGAGAAAGATCCTAATTAGTCTATGTAAATCTTAATATAATAACAATGCAAATGCTTCTTAATGCTCTCTAAAATGACTTTCAACCCAGGATTGAGTCATCTTAACAAGGGCCAAGATTCAAAGTTAATCAATCCATGTGATGGCTTTCAACCCAATCCCATGATGACAAATGTGAACATGAGATGGCTTGAGAGGAGAGGGAAGAAGCATTAAATGTTTGAAATGGCATGAAGGTTACCCTAGGAGGGTTTGATTAGGCTTGATTTAGTGAATAAAGCTTTTATCCAATGAATAATGCCTTTATCCAATGGATAAACTCTTGTGCAATAGTTAATGGGGATAACCATGGTCAAAGCAATGAATGTTTGAAGAGACCCATGAGTTAAATGAGGGTTGAGTTAGAGGAAAAGCCTCTAACCATGTGGGTGAGTTGAGTTTAACCATTAATGGTTATGTAAGAGCCATAAATGGTTATGTAAGAGCCATAAATGGTTTAGAAGACTTTGGGGGTTAGCTTGTTGAAGGATTAAAAACCTTTAATGCGTTTCAAAGACTTTGGAGGCTTTGAGAAGTGACTTATCTTTGCTCAGGAATGTGACAATAATTAGGAGATGAAGTAGGCTAAATTGGAATGGATTAGAAGAATCTAGAAGGGGTTTAGGAGGCAAGTGAGTTTGGTGGGTAAGAGAAAATACGATTTTATTTAGAAATAAAATCTATTTATTAGGGCAACTTGCATTTGTAGAAGAATGCAAGTGGGAGGGTTTTAGATATTTAAATAAATATTAAATGAGGAAAGGGGTTAATTTAAACAAATATGCTTTATTCATTTTACCAAGCAAGTGATGATGGAAATTGTGAATTTTTATATAAATAATGATTTTCTATTTAAAAAGGAGGAAAGTGAAGGTGTTTGAATTTCATATGTTTCTCCTCCTCCAAAATATGATACAAAAAAATTTAGCTATACATCTTAAGCTTCTACATATTTTATTTAAAAATGTAACTGGATTAAATTGTTAAAGAATAAATAACAATTTACACTCTAATAACATATAAAAGGCAAATAATTTTAATATTTTTATTAGCAAAAATATAACTTTAATCTATTAACCTATTTGGTGTTTAAGAATAACATTTAAAACCAATGAATATTATTTGTTAAAACATTGAAGGCTAACTATTGTTACTATGAATTTTGATTAAAAACACTTAAATTGACATAATCATCATATATTCACACCTACAAGGACAAAATACCCTTTTTTTAAATATCACACACACACATATGGAGAATAATTCGAAAATATATCATTTTCATGAACCAACCTACCACATTCTTCAAATTTGTTCTTCACTGATAGAACAAGATTTTCTTCCTTTTTCTTTTTGTCCTCAATCTCCTTAGACATCCTCATACTTATAGCTTACATTTCATTCTTCATAACCATGTTCTCCAGACTCAATTTTTGACATTGTTCCTTAAGTGCACTTTTCTCTTCATCATCTTGATTTTGCAAAAGTTCCTTCCTCCTAGCTTGAACAGATGATAGCCTCTCTTGTAGGAAAAGAATGAATTACTTAGCGGAATTCAACTCATCTTGTAGCTTTAAGTTCTTCAATCTTGCAGCACCATAAGCTTCAAGTGCCATCTAAAGATGCTTCTCCAAAGCCATTTACAATGATTCCAGTTTCAGGATCTTCCTCAAGCTGTTAAACTTCCTGCAAGGCACAAAGCTCTGATACCAATTGTTGGAAACTGATAACACTGAGAGGGGGGGTGAATCAGTGTTATACCGGAATAGTAGATTTTATCCTTAACAAAACATTCATGCACCAACCGGCATACCGGTATAAACAGAATTGAAAGAAGTAAAGGAACCAATAAGCCAGACATATAAATGAGAACCATAACACACAGATTTATACATGGAAAACCTCAATGAGGAAAAACCATGGTGGGCTTTGTGACCCACAATATCAATCCACTGGCCATATGAAGAGATATTACAATATATGATGGGCCTACACTTGCAGGAAGTCTTACAACCTAGAGCACACTGCTCACTCACAATAGGAGCCTCACTAACTACATCAAACTCCAGACAACAATCCGGAGAAAGGTGAATTGCTAAGATAGCATCTTCTATGCCAAAATACAGTTTTGGTTTAAGATTTGTCTATTCCGGTTGAAACCCTAAACCCCTTTACCGGAATAACCCTTACAATAAATTCCTCACATACATAATCTCTTTGATATATTTCACATCATATTACATTAGTATATCCATACCACATTTCTATCATATCAAAATGATCTAGGGTAAAAGTACAAATCTATGTCACACTTTTACAAAGGAAATGGTCAATGATGATTCAAATTTTTAAATTAAATCAATAGAAAGTGAAATATATGTTTTGAATTTTGAAATGATGTAAAGTAATAAAATTTATATTCTTATGTCTATTTTATGTTTGTAATTTTAATTCAAAATTCAAAATTATTTGAATATAGTTTTTTATAAAGTAAACACTATAATTTAGTTGCTAAAAAAATGTTAAAATTGAAGTTACACAAGCCACCACACTTTATTTAGTAAATTTTAAATTTTTTTCTTGACTTTTTCTTTTTTATATTTATAACATAAAACTTTAGTGCATGGATATATTTTTTACTTTTTTTTATAAATATATATTTTTTTATAAATTTGAAAAGTTGTGTGTGTTGAAATATAACTCTTTCCAATTCCCACCACCTTTTTTCTTAATTATTTATTCAAATTAGAAAAAAATTATCTCATCTTGACATAGATTCTTTTCTCTACTGCATCATATTTTTTTCAAAAAATTTTAATAAATTTTAGTATTTTTCCTTGACAAGATAATCAACCTTGTATTTTAGTGTCGATGACCTAATTTCTATAAAAATTTAATATAAAATATAAAAACTAACTAAAATATTAAAAGATATATATTTTGGAAAATTCACTTATAGATCTATAAAAGGGTATTTTTACATTTCAAAAAAAATTATTTATAAGAGTAGGAGTTGTTGAAACATCGAGTTTTATTTATTTTTGTAATTAGACCAAAAGTAGTGCAAAATATACATTTAGTAGACACTTCCAATTGGAAAAGTTGTGGCCCATATATAACTTAGCTATAATGAATCTATATAGACCATATGTTTGACTAAAATTAATTTTTAATTAGAATTACTTAAATTCACTTGTGCTGATAAGTTAGCCTGAAACGTGCCACAATTTTGTGCTTTTACCCTCTAATCTTTACTAACCTATATACCCTATGCACAAATTTATGCCTTATGTCGACTAACAAAGATATATACAATTTTAGATTACATGTCGGCCATATAACCAAAATGAATAAACATTAAAACAAATTATCGATGCCAGATCCAAGATATGTTGGCCTCCAATACTGATAACCTTTACTATACCATGTCGGCCTACATTGTCGGTGACCAAAGAAATCTTCTAGCCTGCCAGTGTCTGTGCCGATGTAGAATCTGTGAAGTGCCTGTCAGTACACCATATGAAGTCGGAACCCAAAATCATGTTGCCATCAATGACAAGATAGTGAAACCAACCAATAGAGTGTCAACTGCCAATAATCTCCCCCTTTGGCATTGATGGCAACATCATATAAAAAAGGTCATGGTTTCATTTGTCAGTTTCATCCCGCCCTGCTCTCCCTGAGCTGAATATGCAAAATACTTTATATCTCCAAAAACTCTGTAACTCCCCCTAATGTATGCAACGCTTTTATCCTTTTTCACATCTATACTACTCCCCCTTTGACGTCAATGCCCTAAAAAAAGAATGTCAAAGAATAAGTATTGTACACTTACTACCTCCAAAAATGTCTTACCAGAGCTTGACCAGTTTCAATATTTTCAGATAAGCTTTCTCTAGTAATTCCTCATAAGTATCCCAGTCGGTTTTGAATGTGTCAAAGATAGATACAAGTCCACTCAATAAGTATGCAAAATATTTATTCTCACTGACCTCTACTGGTGTGGGCTTTCCTAGCATACACATGCATTCTCTCTTATGTACATAGAGTGAATCCAATCTTGGACTCACTAAACCTCTCAGATTTATGGCTCTCCGAATGATTTTATCTCTTTCTTTTTCAAGAGCAAAAATTTGGTTCTCCAAAGTCAAAATTTGACCATCAATTGATGTTGTCAATGAAATTAATCCATCAAAAGAGTTAGCAATACTAGCAATTTTATCATGTATCTCTTTTATCTTTTTCTCTAGATTTGTTGTAAGTAATTCAATAATGCAACATACCCTGTATATATTAGTACATTGTTTCAAATAATTTTCAATTAGAATTAACTTCTCCTCAATATTTTTCTTCTCTGTCTCAATGATCTAATCAAAAGCGGCTTTCTAAGCCTGGGTGAATCTTTCGAGTGCTTGTTGATTAGAGATATGATATAAGGATTAAAAGTCTTTTAATATACGCTCAATGATTACCTTAAGCTTGCTGGAAGGGCTCGCTTAATTTTCAATCTTACACTTAGGGACCAATCTGTGTAGAACAATGATTGATTGATCTATAATCCCCTTGTCTATGGTTCCCTCCTTCATCACTTTTTGAGCAGCTATCATCATGAATTTCGCCTACCCCTAAGGCATATGCCTTAGTTACCGAATGAGCTCACTGTCGGTGCAAAAGCAGCCTCTTCTGTCGGATAGGTAATTGGGACATTCCCATATGATGATTGTTCTTTAGTCTTCCTAACCCATCTCTGAGTGTGATAATGTCGGATTTCATTAATCTTCTCTTTTCCTTTTTCATTTGATCCTCCATTTCTAACCAGTGCATTTATGCTTCTACAGAACTTAGCAATATGTTCAACTTCGTTACATGCATAACATGTAACATTGTTCTTCTGAATTGCTTTGCTAAAACTAGTGAAATTGCTTGACCTGCACTGATTAGCCATATGTCCAAATTTTTCACAAGCATAGCATTTTACATTCATTTTGCAATCTTTTGTCTTATGACCAAACTTATTGCATTTAGAACATTTACCAGGAGCAGAATCAGGGCTCTGATTTGCTCTGTTTCTACATTGCCTAGCCATGTGACCAAATTAATTGCAAACAAAACATCTACCATTGAATTTATAAGCATTGAATTGTGTTACCAGTGCCTTATGGTTTTTATCTTCATTAGTAGTACTAGAACTCTGTCCTTCCTCAAATCCAAATCCACTGGAATCTCCAATCTACCTCTGTCTCTTCAATAACTCATCAAGTTGTGCTGAGATGATCTTGATTTTTTCTTTATACTCACTTGCAGCAGTTAAATCATCTCTTAGTATTTTCATTTGTCTCTCAAGGTCTTTCTCATTGCTCTGGGATTGTACAAAATCAGTTCTCAACATATCATTTTCGTGAACCAACCTACCACATTCTTCAAATTTGTTCTTCAGTCATACACCAAGATTTTCTTCCTTTTTCTTTTTGTCCTCAATCTCCTTAAACATCCTCATAGTTATAGCTTGTATTTCATTCTTCATAACCATTTTCTCCTAACTCAATTTCTGGCATTGTTCCTTAAGTGCATTTTTCGCTTCATCATCTTGATTTTGCAAAAGTTTCTTCATCCTAGCTTGAATAGATGATAGCCTCTCTTGTAGGACAAGAATGAATTCCTTAGTAGAATTCAACTCATCTTGTAGCTTTAAGTTATTCAATCTTTCAGCATCATAATCTTCAAGTGTCATCTAAAGCTACTTCTCCAAAGCCAGTTTCAATAATTTTGGTTTTAGGATCTTCCTCAAGCTGTTAAACTTCTTGTGAGGTACAAGGTTCTGATACCAATTGTTGGAAACCAATAACACTCCAAGGGGGGGTGAATTAGTGTTATATCAGAATAGTATATTTTAGCCTTAACAAAACATCCATGCACCAACTGGCATACTGGTATAAACAGAATTGAAAAAGGTAAAGCAACCAATAAGACAAACATACAAATGAGAACCATAACACACATATTTATACGTGGAAAACCTCAATGAAGAAAACCAGGGTGGGATTTTTGACCCACAATATCAATCCACTAGCCATATGAAGAGATATTACAATATATGATGGGCCTACACTTGTAGGAAGGCTTATAGCCTAGAGAACACTGCTCAATCACAATAGGAGCCTCACTTACTACATAAAATTCTAGACAACAATCCAAAGAAATGTGAACTTCTAATATAGAATCTTCTATGCCAGAATACAGTTCTGGTTTAAGCTTTGTCTATTCCGGTTGAAACCCTAAACCCCTTTACCGGAGTAACCCTTACAATAAATTTCTCACATACATAATCTCTCTGATATATTTTGCATCATATTACATTCGTATATACATACCACATTCCTATCATATCAAAATGATCTAATCTTTACTGACCTATATACCCTATACAAATTTATGCCTTATGTCGGCTTACAAATATAAATATAATTTCATATTACATGTCGGCCATATATAACAAAAATAAATAAACATTAAAACAAATTGTCGATGTCGGATCCAAGATATGTTGGCCTCCAATACTGATAACCTTTACTATACCATGCCAGCCTACATTGTCAGTGACCAAAGAAATCTTTAGACCTATAGATACCGGTGCCGGTGTAGAATCTGTGAAGTGCCTTTCGGTACACCATATGAAGCTTGAACCCAAAATCATGTTACCATCAATGACAACATAGTGAAACCAACCAATAGAGTGCCAAATGCCAACAACTCTATGCAAGAAAGTACACCTCAATAAGCTTATCCATTGCAGACAACATCAGCAAGAAAAAATTATCTAGAAGAAATATTCTAGGTAGAATATTACACACTAAGTACCACCCTTAAGCTTAACTAAATGGAGAAAAAGTGATTTGAGTCTTGGAACAAAGACTAATGATGTACCAAATTAAAACCAATAGGAAAAGGAGAAAATCCATTAGTAAAAACCTCCTAGCCAATTATTTCAAACTTAAAAGGCACATGTTGCAACTATTGATGAAGAACTGGTGATGAATCCTTACTCTACAACAAGATTAAGTTCAACTTCAAAGAAGCCACTACACAAGTACCTCTAGGATACTCTAGATGCTCAAAATTATGATTGGTACATAGCTTTAAAAATTTTGATTTGAAAACCTTGTATCCAGAATCCCCCCTCTAAATATAGAAAAATCTCTTCATCTTCAAATTCATTAACAACAATTGCCACTCACCTTATTTTATGGAGGATTGCTAGGTAGATTAATCAAATGACTATGACGTCAGAAAGAAAAGCTGGATGAGAATGTGCTTAAAGAAGATAGCTTTAAATGATTTGATGTGTTAATCAATTTTATGTCATGATGGCATCTCCATTTTGATGTTGTTGAGGCCTATCTAAGGGCAAAGAGATGAAATTTGCATCTTCTTGCAGGTTGGCTAGGTCCTATAATACAACCCAATAATAAAGGTGGCAAACTTCTCGTGAGTGGAATAATTGCCATCTTAATTGAGGGAATTTCACCCTCTTCAAGAATTTGATTCATCTTTTTTCTTAACCCATCCCTTGCAAGCTACTTGGCTTTCTTGTTTTTTCTGCAAGGTTTCTTTGCTTCAGAATTAGCAATTGTGGAGCCTCCTTCTAGGATTGTTATCAAGCTATCTTCACACCCCATTCTTTGCCTTGGGGTTGATATGCAAATCTCTCTTTCCAGTCCTGTTCATCAATGTTGCTTCAAGGAAATAACAGACCTCAGACTCAAGTGCTTGCTTTACACGGTTAACCCCCTCGTTCTCATCGTAACAAAAATAATTTTGGGTCATGGTCACCTGGATAGAAAGGAATTCTACAGTGATAACACACAGAACTCCTCTCTGTTTGTGGCTTTTGTTCTTGATGCAGGGTTCTCTGAAGGTATTACCTTTGCCTTGGCCTCTGAGCTCTTTAAGTCTGAACCATTAGGTGGGCTTGACAAGGTCTTATATTATGCCCTCCCTGGTTCAAGTGTTCTAAGACTTGTAGATATTGAGGCTACCCATGAAGAAGGAGAAAATGTCATCGAGTGTTTCGAGGCTTGTAGATATTGAGGCCACCCATGAAGAAGGAGAAAATGCCACCTTCTATCCTCTCCTTCTGGACCTAAAAGGGCATGCTAGGAGAAAGCACATGCAAAATGTTTTAGTGGTTGTAGACTATTTGAAGTGGAGAATCCTCCCAAATCATCCTGGAGACCATAATAAGGAGAAGTACTTCAAGAGTATGCAACTCTTAATGGCTTCCTTCAAGAAGAAGAACCTATCAACCCTCCTCTCCCAAGTGGAGAATCTTAGGTTGTCATGCCGAGTGTTTCTAAAAGTGGTGGGTGCAGTAGTCTGGGCCATAGCAGGGGTCATCCAAGCGGTCGTGGCCGTAGTTGTAGAAGGGGGCGGGGTTGTGTGCCAAGAGCGTAACTGTTGCAGTTTCCACCATTCAGTTTGAATTTCATATGTTTCTCCTCCTCCAAAATATGATACAAAAAAATTTAGTTTATACATCTTAAGCTTCTACATACTTTATTTAAACATGTGAAATGATTAAATTGTTGAAGAATCAAAAACAATTTACACTCTAATATATTTTTATTAGCAAAAATATACCTTTAACCTATTAACCTATTTGGAGTTTAAGAATAACGTTTAAAACCAATGAATATAATTTGTTAAAAAATTGAAGGCTAACTATTGTTATTAGGAATTTCGATTAAAAACACTTAAATTGACATAATCATCATATATTCACACCTACAAGGACAAAATACCCTTTTTTTAAATATCACACACACACATATGGAGAAGAATTTGAAAATATATGCTTTTATATGTTAACATATGAATTATGGTCAATTTTGACCGATTTAATTAAATATTGGTCATGTTTCACTAAAAGACATTGATATTATTTTAGATTCTCACCATTTGTTTTTAGATGGTAGTTAGTTAAGCACCAAATTCTAGTTTCTTCATTTGGATCCAAATAAGCTCATGTACCATTCTCTTGTATTCTTATTTCGGTTAAGCTTGCTTGTCTCTATATTATTATGGCATTTTAAGATTACCTAGGCTATTGACATTTCTTGTAGGAATAGCCAAGATCTTAGAATGTATTTTTAATATCAACAAGTTAAGGGATTAACTAAAATATAGAATGTGCAATGCAATAGTCAAAATGGATTTGCTAAACTCACAATATGATTAACAAATATATAGAAAGAGGATGGGCTATCAAGAATAATAATTGCTATCTAGAATATGGGTTATGAAACTCTATGCAAGAAAGTACACCTCAACAAGCTTATTCATAGTAGAAAACATCAACAAGAAAAAATTATCTAGAAGAAATATTCTAGGTAGAATATTACACACTTAATTAGTACCACCCTTAAGCATAACTAGATGGATAAAAAATGATTTGAGTCTTGGAACAAAGACTAATGATGTACCAAATTAAAACCAATAGGAAAGGGAGAAAATCCATTGGGAAAAACCTCCTAGCCAATTATTTCAAACTCAAAAGGCACATGTTGCAACTATTGATGAAGAAGTGGTGATGAATCCTTACTCTACAACAAGATTAAGTTTAGATTCAAAGAAACCACTACACAAGTACCTCTAGGATACTCTAGATGCTCAAAATTATGATTGGTACATAGCTTTAAAAAAATTGATTTGAAAACCTTGTACGGAATCACCCCTCTAAATATAGAAAAAGCTCTTCATCTTGGAATTCATTAACAACAATTGCCACTCACCTTATCTTATGGAGGATTACTATGTAGTTTGCTTAGATGACTATGAGGTCAGAAAGAAAAGTTGGATAAGATTGAGCTTAAAGCAGATAGCTTTAAATCATTTGATGTGTTGATCAATTTTATGTCATGATGGCATGTCCATTTTGAGGTTGTCGAGGCCTATCTAAGGGCAAAGAGAAGAAGTTTGCATCTGCTCATAGGTTGGCTAGGTCCTATGATACAACCCAATAATGAAGGCAGCAAACTTGTCTCGAGTGGAATAATTGCCATCTTAATTGAAGGAATTTCACCCTCTTCAAGAATTCGATTCGTCTTTTTTCTTAACCCATTCCTTGCAAGTTGCTCATCTTTCTTGTTTTTTCTGCAAGGTTTCTTTGCTTCAGCATTGGCAATGGTGGAGCCTCCTTCCAGGATTGTTATCAAGCTATCTTCACACCCCATTCTTTGCCTTGGGGTTGATACGCAAATCTCTCTTTCCATTCATGTTCATCAATGTTGCTTCAAGGAAATAACCGACCTCAGACTCAAGCGCTTGCTCCGCACGGTTAACCCCCTCGATCTCATTGCAACAAAAATGATTTTGGGTCAAGGTCACCTGGATAGAAAGAAATTCTACAGGGATAACACACAGATTTCCTCTCGATTCATGGCTTTTGTTCTTGATGCAGGGTTCTCTGAAGGTATCACCTCTGCCTTGGCCTCCGAGCTCTTGGAGCCTGAATTATTAGGTGGGCTTGACAAGGTCTTATATTATGCCCTACCTGGTTCAAGTGTCCTAAGGCTTGCAGGTATTGAGGCTACCCATGAAGAGGAAATAATGTCATCGAGTGTTCTGAGGCTTGCAGAATTTGAGGCTACCCATAGAGAAGCAGAAAATGTCACCTTCTATCCTCTCCTTCTGGACCTAAAAGGGCCTGCCAAGAGAAAGTACAAGCAAAATGTTTCAGCGGTTGTAGACTATTTGAAGTGGAGAATCCTCCCTAATCAGCCTGGAGACCATAATAAGGAGGAGGACTTCAAGAGTATTCAATTCTTAATGGCTTCCTTCAGGAAGAAGAACCTATCGACCCTCCTCTCACGAGTGGAGAATCTTAGGTTGTCATGCCGAGTGTTTCTAAAAGTAGTGGGAGCAATGGTCCGGGCTGTAGCAGGGGTCATCCAAGCGGTCAGGGTCTTGTGCCAAGAGCGTAAGTGTTGCAGTTGCCTCCTTTCAAATTTTAAGAGATGTGCTCTCCCTTGTCTTTTTGTGCTTTTAAGTTCTTTAATGAAAACTCTTGTTAGTTCTCAGACTCTGGTAGGAGGTTCTTTTTCCTCTTACTCTAGATGGCAGATACAGTTTCATATTTTGGAGGTTTTTTTTCTCCTATGATCTGCAAGGACTCTTTACTCTTTAGGTTTATTTTTGTAAAAAATTATCCTTTTCATAATATAAAATCTATAGCTTTGCCTTTATCGACCAAAAAAAAAAAATAATTTGTTTTCTAGAATTTATTTATTAAAGACCCACTTATTAAAACTTTATTAAAATTTACTGTTTGCAATACCCTAAAATTTCCCTTTATTTTGAAATTTTATCATATAATGATTGATTAGCATAAAAAGTTTATAAAAAGAATAAAAAAATTAAATCAGGCATGAGAAAAATCAGTGAGAAAATGTAAATGCAAAACGTGCATTAAAAAATAAAGCAAGATGTATACATGCGCTCTCTACCAACAATATCCCAATTTAATACTGTCTCGTATTTGCGCACATGACCACGAGTGAAATTACTTCACTGAAATTTGGCTGCGAAATCACGAGCGTTGAACATTGACGCGACCCAATTTTTCTCAGACGCCCAATTTTGACAACTTCCTTCAAATTTCCATCACCACGAGCGTTGAACATTACATTACAATAAATACCTCTTCCCATTCCTTCTTTTCTGCAATCACATTCTTCCCATTCTTTCTTTTCTGCACTCAAATTCTTCCCATTCCTTCTTTTTCTGCACTTGCACTCTCTATTATTCACAAACAAAGAATGGCTGCAGTAGCAACTTGTCAAATTTCAAAGAATGAGAAATTGGTGGATCGAAGTTGTCAAATTTCAGAGGATGAAGGGCAATCGGTGGATCGAAGGATGGGCAAATATCATGCCAATGTTTGGCACGACGATTTTCTCCAATCCCTTTCATCGCCATATGGGGTATGTGGGTGTCGCTGTTTAATTGTTTAATTGCTCATTCATTCATTCATTTTGATTTATCTGCAATCCATTCAGATTCGGTTCTGTTTTGATTTATCTGCAACCTCAATCTCCATTGTTCTGTTTTGACTTAACCTGTTTAATTGTTGATCAACAGGAAGCTTCATACCGTGAGAGGGTGGAGAGCTTGATTCAGCAGATCAAGGAAAACGCATTCAATCCTCTGCTTGGAGACGGAGAAATATGTCCCTCCTCTTCTGACCTGCTTCAGAGATTCTTCATAGTTGACGCTGTGCAACGATTAGGAATTCATCGATATTTTGAAAAAGAAATCAAGGCGCTTCTTGATTATGCTTACAAGTACTGCCCGCGCGCCTTCCATTTTTCCATTCATTTCTCTTACTTGCCGATTTCATTTGATTACTGATTATATCTCTTTAAACAGGTATTGGAATGCAAATGGTATTTCATGGGGGAGTCAAAATTCCACTGCAGATCTCCGCTCTACCGCTTTGGGATTTCGAATTCTTCGCCTCAATGGATATCATGTATCTCCAGGTTTCTATTTTAAACTTTGCTGTTTCAATTCTAACAATAGCTATCGATTTAATCAGATCACAAGTATTCTGAAATAATTTAACATTTAACAATATTTTGTTTTGATCCAAGCAGAGGTATTTAGAAATTTTCAAGATGAAAATGGACAGTTCGTTTTGACGCCATCGGTTGAAGAAGGCGACAATGAAATAAGAAGTGTGTTGAGTTTATATCAAGCTGCAGAGATTTGTTTTCCAGGAGAAACAATTCTGAGAGAAGCTAAATCATTTGCCTCTCGATACCTTCAACAAACATTTGGACAGAGCCACGAGAAAAGCCAGCTTTTGACAGAGGCAAGTACTGCATTCTCTTTTAATCATTAAGTTGTTATAAAATTATATTATTCCACAGTATAGATTTAACAAGTAGTCCATTTCATTAAAATCTGCAGGTTGATTACTTTCTGAAATTTTCTTGGAGATCCAGAAATCCACGATGGGAAGCATGGAGCTCCATACAAATATTTAGACAAGATTTTGATTCTTGGATGTCAATGGAGGGCGTTTATAAGTGAGTACATCAATCTTTTCTCTTCTAAACACATTTTTTTAAGGTACCTGAAATGTGAAGATTCATCTGTTTTGTTTTGCATATGTTAAATCTTCTTGGATTAGATAGAACTCAAATATAAAATATTCTACTTTTACTAACATATTTTATTGTTCATGAAGTCAATTTTGAGTGTGATCTTAATAGTTATAGACAAGAGACGATGAAAATCTGAGCTAATTTATTTTATTTGAACATGATGTTTTCTTTCAGGATTTCAAATGAGATTTGTCAAAATATTTTGGAAGCGGCAATATTAGATTTCAACATAATACAAGCTCAACATCAGATTGAGCTCAAAATTATATCCAAGTAATATATCGACAAATGAAAATTTTGTTAACTAAATAAAATAGTTTACTATGTCATTTAGAGTACTTGTGATATCAATTATATTGGAATAACATGTATGTGGTGATATAATGTGTAGATGGTGGACTGAAGCAAGTGTAAACAAGCTTAATTTCTTTCGACACCGACATGTGGAGTATTATCTTGCATATGCCTGTGGATTGTATGAACATGAATTCTCTCTAACTCGAGTTGGATATGCTAAACTGGGTACCATAATTACAGTTATTGATGACATTTTTGACACTTATGGAACCTATGATGAGCTTATACATTTTAAGGAAGCCGTGATCAAGTAAGTATAGTGTTTTCTATTAATTTGTGGAGCGTCATATTGGGAATCATAAATATTATTCTATTATCATTTTTCTTTAACAAAATAACTAATTTTCTTTCATTTCATGCTTACTCAGTTGGGATATGTCTATGATGGATCGTTTTCCGAAATTTATGCAAATTTGTTTGCAATTTACTCATGAAACATACATGGAATTAGTTGATGAAGCAGAGAAAATACATGGTCCACGTGCACGCAAGTGGATGCAAGAATATGTAAGTCACAAGATCAAATTTATCTATCAAACATTTGATATTAAAATATATAAACAAATATCTTTTTTTTTGTGTAAAATACTTATAAATCTTACAATATATTTCATATATCTTCTATTGCAGTGGACAAATCTTATTTTGGCAGAATTTAAAGATGCAGAATGGATTGCTACTGACTATCGCCCTACTTTGGATGAATATTTGAAGAATGCCCTCGACTCTTCAACTGTACCCGTGGTCACACTATTTCCAATGCTTTTGATTAACACATCTCTTCCTGATGATATTCTAGAAAGAATCAAAAAAATTGAGCTTGATGTAATGCTGGGTTGTAGATTAATTGACGATTGCAAAGATTTCCAGGTATTTATTGACCAAACTTAGCTAGACCTATCTTATTATCCATGAATCATAGATTTTAAAAATAAAAAATCACTTATATATCCTTGTTCTAAATGAGCATATTTCATTTTGAAGGAACAACTTGAAAATGGAGAGAATGCTTCTTGGCTAGATTGTTACATAAGAGATAACCCTGGGACCACGATGGAGCAAGCTTTGGAGCATGCAAGCATTCTCACCGAGTTACACATGGAACAATTAACCAAAGATTTTTTATTTTATGAGAAAGATATACCAACATGCTGCAAAAAAGTGTATTTTGATTGTATGTATAGATGGGTAGCTTTCTTATGGAGGGACATTGATGGATTTTCAACTTCATTCAAGGGTACAAAGGATGACATAATGAAACTCTTGATCAATCCTATACCTTTGATGTAACAAATATATAGATGCTTATATTTGCATCTATATCTATGCACAAAATATGAACTTATAGATATGATAAAGTGTAGTCACACACCTTATATCAAGTAACTAAAATTGATATTTTGTAAATTAATGAAATGTTTTGTAATGATTCTTAAATCTTATGAAGAATATTTGGATAATTGTCAAAAATATTCATGTGTTCTCAAATGAAGTATATTATTGTATCAATCAATTACAATCAGACTTATGTTGAGAGTGTGAGTTTGTGGAAAATAGTTTTTGAAATATGAAAATAACATACTTCTTTGAATGTAAAGATGGGAAATCAGTTTACTTGAATATTTTACAAAACCATATAAATAAAAAGCTTCTAAAATTAAAATTAAGTCTACTAACAAATTTTATAAATTATTTTTGTAAATATCTACTTAACAAAATATAAAATGTTCTAAACATAGATAAAGATGACTTACAAGATTCTAGCAACACTACAAGACTTGACTAGGCACTATAATGAATGGATGTGGTTAATGCGAGAAAGTTTGGAGAATGAAACCCAATTAAGTGTACTACACAAGACGTCCCAAACATAAAAAGAAAAGAAGAGTGTAGCCACCTATGCATGACCATCATTTACAAAAATAATGTTTCATGTGTTTTGAAGATTAAAACAAGCCTCTTGTAGACATGGTCAACCTTTCAATCCTAATGTTAAAAAAATCTCTTTACATTATTAACAGAAATCTTGGTTTTGATCGATAAAGTTTATTTTTAATTAATATATAAAATAGAGCTTACATTCAAAAATCTCGTCAAAACAAGCGACCACCTTCTACTACATTTTTGTGCATGCCTGTCATCCCAGCACTATGGCAAAATTAGCACCCCCTTAGCATTCTGAAACCCCAAACTAACTCCCATACACAAAATGGAGCCCCGAATATAATCCCACCGATTATATCTGTATTTATAGACTAAGTCCGACCAAGCATAGATGTGAATACAAAAAACCGCCATGAACTCGAAATACAAAATCAGGGCATCCAGGCTCCAAAGTAACAGAGCCAATGAATACACTGCAACAAAAATTAAATGAAAACAGACCCCAACCAGAATACTCCCGAAAAAATCAATACCATCAGGCCGCAAACTGACCAGAGGCAGAACCCGGCCCATCAGGGAATTCAGCTTTGACCTTCAAGCTACGGTTTTTCTTCTTCTTTGCAGCCTGCGCCATCTCTCGCTCTATCTCTGCAAACTGAATATAGACCAATAGGTCCTCCCAAGCTTCACGGGCCTCCTCAGAATGTGCTACCCTGTCCGCTCCATCTCTCCATAGCTCAAGAAAGGTCTAAACCCAACTTGGATTCTATCTGGCATTATGCCAACACCATATGGCCTCCTAAAAGCATGCCCCAGCACCGTGTTACCCAGCAATGAGACCAACCCACACAGAGAATGGGTCGGAACACACTCTTTCAGAATCCACTCGACCTCCTTTTTAGTGCTGAACATTGACCCCCAGGCCGCCACCATGGACACAATGTCCATGTTGGTCATGTAGCTATACTCAGACTCCAAGTATTCCTTGCCCAAAAGACTTTTAATAATCTCAAGAAAATTTGTCTCATCGCTCCTAAAAATGCCTCTCAACCTCTTGTCTGAAATAACTCCAAGAAAGGCAAGTTGATATTTCATGGAATAGAGAGTAAAATTTGTCTCCATTTCCACTCAGAGTTGAATTCAAAGAAAACTCTCACAACTGGTAAAAAACCACTTAACCTACAGAAAGGAAGCAACTCATAATACAAAAAAAAATATGGAGGTTTCTAAAATAAATAAAATCCATCAAACTCCCCTCTTGCCATGAAGCATGTCACCTTTCAAACTGCCAATCCCCAAATCACTTATTATGATGGCAAATTAAGACAGGGATTTAATGAAAAGTACTGCCTCGAAAGCCCAGGACATGGGAATAGGATATTGAAGTATTGCAAATCTTTAAATCACCGATCACCTTGCAATTAAATCTGCCAGGTCACTTCCTCATCTCAATGATCCCACCATCGGATCAAAAGGGGTTCCATGTCACATGCCACATTGGACATGTGATCAACCTCTCCATTTCCCTCTCTTTTAATATGGGAAATTTTAAAATCTTCAAAAAAATTCAAATTTGAACAAATAATATGTATGAACCTATTGATTCGCCAACATGGGGTTGATTCCTTTGAGATGGCATCAATATTTATTTTAGAATCCCCTTCCAGATGTAACTTTGAGACATTAAGGATGTTGGCTCATTCTACTACTAGAAGCACCACCTGAGCCTCCGCCTCACTATTTGTACCATCCTGTGATCTTTGAGCACCTTTGATCAGAACTTTCCCTTCATCATCTCGAGCCATGCACCCGACACCTAAAACACCTGGATTGCCTCTAGAAGAACCATCAAAGTTAATCTTCTCCCAACCCTTCTCCGAAGCTTGCCAAGAAACATCAGATTTTGGAGAATTATCCCTTAAAATCCCATCAACAAGTCATTATTAAGAGAAATCTTAATATTAAGTCATGGTTTGTTTTATTTTAAAAAATTTATTTAAGTTATAAGATACTATTATTTATTAGTAGTAATTATTTAATTATTTATTTGGAATAGTCAAATCTCTATGTTATGTTAATATTATTTTTCATCAAAATTTATTATTCAAATTTTATTGAGAAAAATTACGATATAAAGAAATTTTCTTTCTATATCATTTATGAAAAATATAATGGATTTTATAATTAGGTATTATATAATGAAATTGAAGCAATATGACAACCATTCTGTTAGGATTTCCACACAGGGGCTTCACTTAGTGAACCAGGGTTATATCACGTGTGTTCATGGCATACTAAAGAATCCCCCTATTTTAAAAAATTATTGCCCTAAACTCCTTTTTTGTCACCCCTTCCCAATACATATCCTGAATTAAAAATCCCCCTATTTTCACTAGATATTGTATTTTTTCATAGCCCGAATTAAAATCCTCCTTATTTTCACTAGATAGGCAATATATTCTCTTTTATTTTTGCGATATTAAACCCCCAAATATGAATGCATGTGATATAATATTGCCTAGCCAGTGAAGCCCCTGTGGGTTTCCAAATTTTCATGTCCCTATGCTCATGCCCTAGTCAAAAAACCAAGTCAAAAGGTAAAAAGTGGTGAAATATTAAGTTTTTCGGATTATCAAGCTTTCAATCATCCTTTTGCCTCAAGGTTAATCTATTAGTTCCCCTACATCCCTCTTACCTTTCTATAGCATCATAAATTGTAACCCTATACAATTTATACCACTTTTTGTGCCCCTACATTAGTGTGACCAATTTTAGCTCTCATCCAAGTCCGTTTTTGGCCTTTTACCTTGAAACTGGTGTCATTTTCTTGGATGGTGATTTGAGTCCCTATCTTGAGTTGAGTGTACCCTATCCTTAGCTTTGTCACCCTATTTTGGGTAGACAAGGGCCCTTGTCCCCATAGACAAGTCCCAAATTTGAACATGTCAGTGCTCACTTCCCACCAGTTGGTTTTAGATCACAATGTCTTAATTTAAACATTGGAGGTCAATGTAATCATGGAAATGCCTTTTGAACCCTATATAAAAGCATTCGTCTAATTCATTTTCACATCCACTATATTCCATTCACATCCACCTTCAAGCACTATCATCTTCAAGCATCAAGGTGAAATTCCATCCCACCATATTCTTTAAGAATCCTTCAATATCTAGACATCATGGATCATAAAATTATGTCAATCTTCATGTAAGCATATATTCGTGATTGATTTCCTCTCGAGGATGAATTGAATAGAATCTAGGAAGAATTCCTAACTTCTAATTAGATCTTACAATCAATGAGAGGAGTTGAAATTCCCCTTAATAGCCATGTTAGATTTTAGCACTTTTGAAGATTACTCTAGTGCACTTGATAATTTTTGTAGCGCATTTAAATGTTATTGTAGCACTTTTTAAGTTTGCTTTAACGCTTTTGGATATAGAACCTTATCATCTAAATATCAAAAGATTTTGCTTGTAAAGATATGCTTTGAAGTAGATAACTATTCAAGACACCTTTGAATTGATATAATGTCAAAATGACTAGAGCTACTAATCCTTATTATATGCTAATTTAAAAAATTGTACAAAACTTGATGAATAAATGTTTTTTTTACACTTTACTTATAAAGACCCCACCTATTGAAACTTTATTAAAGCTGACTGATTACCTTAAAATTTAAAAAAAAAGTGTAAAAGCAAAAAGTAGAAAGCAGCAGATGTATACATGTTGCACTCTCTACCAAGTATCCATATTTAATACTCTCTCTTATTTGCCCACATGACCACGAGCGAAATTACTTTATTGAAATTTCGCTGCAAAATTACTTTATTGAAATTTTGCTGCAAAATGAACAGGAGCTTTGAACATGACGCGACTCTCCATCAGTCGCCCAAATTTGACAAACGTTTTCTTCCTTCAAATGAACACGAGCGTTGAGCACAACATTACATTACAATAAATATCTCTTCCCATTCCTTATAAGTCACAAGTCACAAGATCAAATTTTATTAAAACATATAAATAATTTTTTTTATAAATCTTACAATGTATTTCATTTATCTTCTATTGCAGTGGACAAATCTTATCCTGCCAGAATTCAAAGATGCAAAATGGATTGCAACTGACTATCCCCCTACTTTGGATGAATATTTAAAGAATGCCCTTGACTCTTCAACTATACCTGTGGTCACACTATTTCCAATGCTTTTAATTGAGGCATCTCTTCCTGATGATATTCTGGAAAGAATCAAAAAATTTGAGCTTGATGTAATGTTGGGTTGTAGATTAATCGATGATTGCAAAGATTTTCAGGTATTTATCGACCAAACTTAGCTAGACCTATCTTATAATACATGAATCATATATATTAAAAATAAAAAATCACTTATATATCCTTGTTCTAAATGAGCATATTTTATTTTGAAGGAACAATTTTAACATGGAGAGAATGCTTCTTGGCTAGATTGTTACATAAGAGATAACCGTGGAACCACGATGGAGCAAGCTTTGAAGCATGCAAGCATTCTCACCGAGTTACACATGGAAGAATTAACCAAAAATTTTCTATTTTATGAGAAAGATATACCAATATGTTGCAAAAAGGTTTATTTTGATTGTATGTATAGATGGGTAGCTTTCTTATGGAGGGACATTGATGGATTTTCAACTTCATTCAAGGGTACAAAGGATGACATAATGAAAATCTTGATCAATCCTATTTCCTTTACCCCTGAGAAAAGAAATATGTAAAAGTCTAAATAAGGTTGACTCTGAATTGTTCTTTTCGAGCTAAATAGGCAAATAGAATTGTTCTTGGGGCCTATAGTAACTGTGGAGGATCCTGAAATATATCACAAGAAATTATTTCAACATATTTTTGTTGTAGCAGATATATAGATGCTTATATTTGCATCTATAAATGCATAAATGTAAACGTATAAATATGATAAGGTGTAGTTACCCACCTTATTTCAAATAATTAGAATTTGTTATTTTGTATATCAATAAAATGTTTTTTTAATGGTTCTTAAATTACATGAAGAATATTTTGATAATTATCTAAAAGATCCATATATATTCTAGAATAAAATATGTTATTTTATCAATCAATTACGATTGCACTTCCAAAATTAAAACTCTGACTAAGACCAATAAAAACAAGTATAAAAGGTTCTAAACACAGACAAAGACGGCCTCCAAGATTCTAAGAACACTACAAGACTTGACTAGATGCATATAATGAGTGGATGCGAGAAAATGCGAGGAATGCAGTAGCCGCCTATGTATTCAACCATTGTTTCATGTGTTTTGAAGATTATAACAAGTAATTCAACCATATTTCTCTCCAGGTACGCTCAATTCTTTACCTTCGTCAGTGGATGCAGGATAATGCGAGGAATGTAGTAGCCCCACTCGATTATGACCTCTCACCAATTACGCCCACTGCCCATGTTCTCCTTCTCTTCTTCCCCTCTTCATTGGGGCCTTTCCTTATCTTCTCCCCACATTGCCCTTCCCTCTTTCTTCCCTCAGCACATTCCTCCACCTGCTCTTGATAACCTCATACCTTTCAAAAAGCTAGTATGTTTAAATATGGACAATCTCTATTAATTCCCTGATACCCTCTCTAATGCCAGAATGGATCCCCTTGCTTTGTTATTACCCCATGCACCATTACCCTCTTGGACTTCCTCATTGAAATTGAGAACATGGTGCATTGCTCAGGAGTTTTGTGTTGTTCCTGGGCATTTGGCCTTTTCAATTGCTGACCTTCAAAAGTCCTTAGAGAGGTGTTCTCATCATCAACAAATGAAGAAAAGGATAAGTTAGTAGAAATTGAAGGTTCTATGCGTTGAATCTCAAGAAGTTTTGAGAGTTTCTGATTGAAGTGAAAGTCAAATTATTTTAGTATAGTAATCAATGATTTTTGAGGTTTGTAAACCATCCTTAGTGCTAATAAAGATAAGGATTGCGTGGTCATCATGATAGAGATTTAATCAAATGTGAAAATGAAATGAAATAAGAAAATTTGGAGTTCTATTGATGACATCCAAGGTTTGTTATATGTGGTAAGAATTTCAATCCTAATATTAAACATGATGTCTTTATATTATTAAGAACAATCTTGACATCAAGTCATACTTTGTTTTATTTTACAAAGTTTCTTTACATTAGAATTCATTATTATAGTAATGTTTAATTATTTATTTGTAATAGTGAAATTTTTTGTTATGTTAATAAATTTTTTCATCAAAGTTTATTTTCCAAATTTCATTGATAAGAATACAATATGTGAAGAAGTGCTTTTTTTATAATATTTATTAAAAATATAATTGATTTTATAACTAAGGATTCTATAGTAAAATCGAAGCGCTAAGCCAATTGTTGTGTTAGTAATTTTGCTCTTTTTTATGTCTCTATGTTCATTTCCTAGTCATAAATCCAAGTTGAAAAGTTACAACTGGACAAATATTATTTTTGGGGGTTAATTAAGCTTTTGGTCATCCTTATGCCTACATCATTCCTTTATCAATTCCCCAATACCCTCGTGTCTTTCAAAAAGATACACTATGTTTACATTTTGTTAGCCTGTTGGGTTGACAGTTTCCTTTGTATCCTTGTCATTTTGGCAATGCTTCATTGTAATCAAAGAAATCCCTCTCATTCTTTGTGAAAATGTCCAAGAATTCAATATGTTGATGTTTGGATGGTTGCCCTCCCTTACCATGTTGACCTTGATACAAGTGACCTCCCTAGTAAATTCTTAAAAATGGTTTCATTGATATCAATGAAATAGAGAAATGCAAAAATTAGCAGAAATCAAAGGTTTTTAGTGTTTTAAGAACCTCAAGAAGTTGTGATAGTTCATGTTTGAGATATTGACAAAGTGTTCAATGGTATAGTCATTGTAGATGGAGAAAAAGATATCTGAGATCTTATGGCATTAAGATCCAGATTTATTTCAATATCCTCAACAGAGTACCTGCAAAATGCACACAATGTAAACCAAAATCTAAACTAAACACACATGCATGCTATAAAAATTACTCCATTGCACTTCTATCAGCCAAGATCTTGTGTTAAAAAATGATGCTCTCAGAAGCACACACACGAGAAGCTATGTTGAATGCAAGATAAGAGTCCTATAATGCAAAAAAAATGGTCCAATGTTAGATTCCCAGATTGCTAAATTACTTATTAGGATTGATATAGGTGAAATAATCCTCTTATATAGAAGACCTTTTAGAAAATGGAGGGATAATATTAAGAGGTGAAAAGGAATAAATGGCTGGATATGATTAAAGGGTAGCTATAGAAAATGATAAAATAATGAAGAAGTAGGTAGAGTAAAATTAAGAGATAAATTGTTAGACACAATGTACCACTGAGAGGAGGGGTGAATCAGTGGTTTACAAACTTTTCCCTTTTCTATCCTATGTGTGTATACCAGTTAACATATCTAACAGAAATTAGACTTACTAGTTAGATGAGAGACTAACACAAATGCAATCACACATGAAAGGGACATCACATAACACTAGATGTATGAGGAAAACCCAAGATGGGAAAACCTCGGTGAGAAATGTTGTTGGAGTCTACTTCTCGAATCCAGCCTCACAATGGAAATCTCGTTACAATGTTTAGGGCACCAACCCCTGATTAGGGCACCAACCCCTGCACTGAGCTCCAACTCAGTGATCTTCAATGAACATAATCAATTATAGAAGTTATAGCCTTGTTAAAAAAGGAGCTTTGTAACTCTTATGCAAATCTCTCTACTGGTTCTCCTCTCTCCAATTCTTTGTTGGTTCTCTGCTCACCTCTCATCTGCAACACAATCTCCTGATGCAACTTACTCTCTGCTACACCTTCACCGGTTCAGTCTCTTATTCTTCTTTGTCGGTTTTTCTCTCTATCAATTTTGTCTTCTCTCTGCTACACTGCTTCTCTCCACCACCAGTCTTGATAACTTAGTCAGATGTCTACTATCTGATCCTTGTCGGTTCTAAGCTTGTCTTCTCTGCAATCTTTTATGACTCTTCTTTGCTGATATGGTCACCACTGGTTTACTCCTCTGTCAGACTCAATGGCTGACTACCAGTAGCCTCACTGATGTCGGTTGAACCCTTCAACCCGATTCTCTCTTTCTCACACTCAGTCTCTTCTCATATTGTCTTTTTTGCACTTGACTAATTTTTCCTCTCACCTGCAGCAACACTCCCTCATTTAGTGGCACCTTCTTCATCGATTTAGACTTGCATATTTATCAACAAGTCTTCCTGCCAAAAACCAATTCAAACTTCAGGTGGTTAGGGTTTCTTCATCGACCTCGAGGAAAACTAAATCCAATCAGATCTCATCAAATATGATCGCCTTTATTGATGAACTGCAACATATCAATCAACCTCGCCATTTTAGTTCCTTCCAGAGAACGCCTTCTATATTTAGCAATCTACTTTTAATCTATCAGCTGATCTCTTGGTCAATCACCGGGACTGGTTTCACGGTTTCCTTCACCTGCCTCGATCTGGTCAATTAGTCTGTCTTGGATCTTTGTTGTTTGTTTTACCTCAAGCCACAAACCTCTGCTACACATCCCATGAAGCACACAATCGACATAAATGTCAACCTGCCACCATCCACCTCGTGGATAGACACTTCACCGACATGCGCATGAATGCCACTTCAACTCCACATCGCCACATTGTCGACATCCACCTTTGCTAGGTCATCCGTGTCGGTCTGGATAGGATCACCGACCAACTTTAGAACCGGGTTCATCTACTGGTTCACAAACCCTGTCGGTTATACCCTAATGGACCTTCTATCAACCTTGCACCTTTCTTCTCTTCCAGTGGAACACCTTCACCGGTCATCACTCTTGCCAAAACACCTTATGCACATCTTCAATAGATGAGAGCTTAACACCTCTGCACCCTGTCAGCTTTACCGGTGCACATACTTACCGGTAACCACCTTGATGACACTATGTCATCAACCTTCAACAACCTCCATCTTCAATCTGGCAATGTCCTCTGTCTATATCTCTTCCAACTTTGCCTTCTTCATCATCAGCTCGGACATCATCTCAACCGGTTTGTCAAGGTGACAAACCCATCACTTATTTACTCTTTCTTTTATGTCCCAATAGCATAACCTACCAAATCTTTTTGATCCAGTGCACATCTCTGATTTCATGCACCTGAGGCATCTTTTGTTTCACCAGTTGATTCAGGTGTGACCCTTCAATCATCTGCCTTTAACCTTTTGTCTTATCTCGGAGGACTATGATGCAATCCATGCATAATAGGAGATAAGCTCCACTTACCGGTGGGAGTGGATCCTTGTCATCTACAACCTGCAATACACCAATGTGGCTTCCCTATTTGAGAAACATATCTTCAAACAAGCACATGTGATCCGGTTTGGGTACTCTTACTGTCATTCTTCTCTTCATTCGGTGGGAGTCCTGCTGATTGACATCTACACAGCATATCGGTGGCCTGCACATACTTTACCTCTGGTGTTGATGTGATTCTTGATAACATTCCCCCTCTTCATCACAACCAATCGACCAACATCTTGCTCTCTTACAGATGTCATCATTTACCGGTTGTTATATTATACTGGGCTCCTATCCATATCTTCAACACAAGTCAAACACTAACTTGTGTACCGGTGACTCCAATGGCCATTATGTTGGGTGACATTCTCTCCTTTATCGGTGACCTGCTAAGCTAGGTGACATCAAAAACATCACATTCGGTATGCATCAATGACAGTGTTGCACATACATCTCTTATACCGGTAGCCATCCTATACCGGTTGACATCAATGACAACACAATGCCAACATAAATGGCATGTGTCATAGAGAGAAAAATGTAATAAATTAATTAAATAAATAAAGATTTATTTAATTAATGGAGGAAGTGGGACCGATTAAATAAATAAATTATTTATTTAATTTAGGTAAAAGGTAATTTAAATAAATAAAAAATATTTATTTAAATTGGGAAACGGCTAGAAGAGGATAAGTGAATTAATTAAATAAATAAAATTTATTTAATTAATAGAAAGCCTAGGATAAAATAATTAAATAAATAAAAATATTTATTTAATTAAGTAGGACAATTTTAGGTGTCTACATTTTTCCCCTCTTCGAGATAATGCAACTTGTTGCGTTGGCTTAAAGAAAATAATCAACTGATACGTGCCCCAAAGAATATCCTAGTAAGGATGATGATTGATTGGTTATGCCCCCTCAAGAGATTGACTAAATATATTGATGGAGATTAATCTCTTGATAGATTATAGGAGAAAACATTAGATGATTGATATTGTACAAGTGATTAAGTTGAGATGTACATTTGATGGAAATGCACAGTTGATGAGGCGTAACTAAACAATTGATGGAAATTATCAGTATTGCCAGGGTGATAAGCTTATTAAGTAGGTTAAGGTTGATTGAGAGTGATGCTAGCATGAGATAAGGTGATCAAATGATTGATTGATTGATCCCGGGGCATTGAGATTACAAGATGCAAGTTGGTTGATTTGATAAAGCAATTAAATATTCAAACACATGCATCAGTTGGATAAAGAGGTTTATTGAGCATGTTGCAATGAGAACAATGAAGAAGATGATGAAATAAATGATCAAAGAGAGAGATGAGAGGTGTGATGAAAAGAGGAAATTGATGTGAAGAAGAATGATGAAAAAGATATGAAAAAGGATGAGAATTCTTGTGCTTGTTTAAGTGCTTATATCATCATTGAGCTTATTATGGAAAGATAGGTTATGACCATCCAAGTATAGGTTCGTCCTAGAAAGTCATTATACTTGTTTGCATGGAAATCAGATAGTCACAAACAAGGAATGCCCTGGTTCACACTAGACTCACAGTGTCCTCATATCCTTGGACGAGCCATAGTATTACTAAGAGACAATCCACAAACAACAAAATAGGTGAACATATCCCATCCTCACCTTTCTAGTCAAAGACATCTTGGAGATAAAATCTCTAGTCAGAGACATCCCGGAAAAGATAAAAGACATGTCACCAAAGATAAAATAAAAAAACAATTAGAAGACATAATCAAACAAACAGATAGTATGTTGTATGTCATAGTGATTCCCGTTCAGCTATTGTGTTGATTGGATATATCAATAGTGTGTTGTCATGTCTTCTCAATCGTAATCTTGTCATGTCATGATTTTAATGAAGTTCAAAACGGCATGCTCGTCTGAAGTGTTTGAGTCTTTGCAACGTTTATTACATGTTTTTGGATTTTTTATGATTTTTAGTGTTTTATAAATGTTTTAATTTTTAGGGGTTTTTTTAGGACATTTTAGGATTTTTTTCAGGACATTTTAGGATTTTTTAAGGACATTTTATGATAATTTTAAGATTTTTTAATATGGGTCCTACCTGAATAGGTAGTATTACTGTTTCCTTGGATGACCTTTCTTCATCATCACAAGCCTTGATGGTGATCTTTTTGTTTGGATCAATAGACTGCTCGGAGAAGCCCAATGCATGGATAAGCTTTAAAGTACAGATATTGAGACCAACTCCTCCATCTATTAACACTCTCTTAACTCGATGTTTATAGACTAAGACTTCAATGTGGGGAGGAGTTTTATGCGAATGATTCAAGGAGACATCATCGTGTTCAGAAAATGTAAGGTTATGAGGCCCTGTCATATGAGCCACCATGGCTTGGAATCTATCAATGTCCAGATCTTTAGGAATGTTTGTTTCGACAAGTGCTTGCTCTAAGATGTCTTTGTTTTTTGGTGAGAGTTTGAGTAACTTGAGTATGGATATTTGAGCGAGAGTTCTCTGCAATTGATCAACCAAATTATATTGAGTGTTGGGGATACTGGTGGATGTTGATGTATGCCCTTTCAAGACATATTTTTGTGCTCTAGTGGTTACATTGATTGACGCATGGTCTTGTTTGTCCTTGATTTTTATGACATTTATTTGGTTGTCATGTGTCGATATGTGATTGATGGTGTTATTGTATAGGTGATTTATATGAGCTCCTCCGGTATCATTTGATGATGAAGCTCCTCCCTTGTTGTAATTCGGAAGAGGATTTTTAAAGGCGTCATGGTCACTGTTTGTTTTGAGACCATTAACTGTTAAGTCACCTCTATTGATCATGTCCTGAACGATGTTCTTAAGCCTCATACAATCATTTGTGTGATGTCCTTTGTTTCGATGAAAATCACAAAAATGCGAGTCATTCCACCAAGGTGGTTTGACCTGGGGTTCAAAGCTATTTATGGTTGGCAATGTGATAATTTTGTTCGCCAGGAGTTCTCGAAACATTGATTCTAAGGTTTTCCCTAATGGTGTGTAGGTGCATCTATTTGGGAAAGTGTTGGTGTTACCTCTCTGGTTTGTATTATCCCTTGGTTCTAGTGTTGTTACCTTGGTTACTGGTGTTGCCTTCGGTATTGTTGTTGGTATTTGAAATTGAAGGTCCTTGATTGGTATTTTGTGGATAAGTGTTAGCACCTTGATTAACACTTTTTTTTATTTTTGTTAGATCGTGGGTTACCTGATAAAGCCAAAACTGGTTGCTTGGATTTCACATTATCATCAACTACCCCATCATTAACAACATTTTTGTTCCTTGTCCAAAATCTAGATTTGTCTAAAGTGTTATTGTTGTTTTGATTGTTAAAGGGGTGAGTGTTTGATGAGTTAGCTCCTTCCTTAAAGAACTTCAATGTTCCTTTCTTGATGCAGGCTTCCTCCACTTGGGTTTCATTTTCTATCAACTTGGCAAAAGATGGTATGCATTGGAATTTGAGTTGATAACTCATCTCACTATTTAGTTATTGATAAAGATCTCCATCTTTTCCTTTTCAGGCACGTCTCGAGGATATCTCGAAACCATGTGTCTCCAATGCTGAAGAAACACCATGAATGTGTCATTTTTCTTTTGTTTGGTGCTACACACATCCAACATGGTGATTGCGTGTTGAATATTATAAGAGTATTGTGTGATAAATTTGTTTACCAACTCATCAAATGATCTAATGGGAGGTGTGATTTTAGATAACCACTCCATTGTTTTCCCTCCCAAACTACGTGGGAATTATCTCATTAAGTAAGTTTCATCGTGAGCAAACTCTAGGCTCATGGTACAAAATTCTCGAACATGATCACGGGGATCACTTTTACCATCATACTTGTCATATTTTGGTACATCTAAATTTGGAGGAAAAGGTACCATGTTCAATCTCTTGTCAAAAGGATAATTGCTTCTGAGGTGTTGGAGGAGTAGGAGATAGAGGGAGAGGGAGAGGAGGAGGAGATAGAGGGAGATGAGGAGATAGAGGAGGTGGTGGAGGTGGAGGGAGAGGAGGAGATAGAGGAGATGGTGGAGGTGGAGGGAGAGGAGGAGATGGAGGGAGAGGAGGAGGGCTTGTTCTTGGTGTTGGTGGGGTTGGTAGGGTAGGTGCTTTGCTAGCTGCAGTGGGTAGTATAGAGGATGACAGGTGACCCACCCAGAGGAGGAGATCTGATGTTCTACCTCCACTAGCGCCTCGAACAGGGACAAGTATGGGTGGGACCATGACACAGGTACCCATTCAAATTAGGGTACCCACCCATCAATAGAATTCATAGATTAGAGCCCTACAGGTCAGTGCAGGAGTTACAGGCATAGGTGCTAGCACAACAGCGCCAGATTACACAGATTATGGAAGAGTAGGATAAGGAGAGAGAGCGTCGAGGTAGGGCAGAGGATCTTGATAAGAGATTGGAGAGAATGATAGGTGGTGCCCCGATGCGGGACACGCTGAGGAAGATACGGTATACGGACAAGGAGGCTGAGCACTATAGGTGTCTATATGAGGAGGTGGTCCCTAGAGATCACAGAGCTCCTAGCTATGCATCTAGTCGATCTGTTTGTAGTCCTATGAGGACAAAGAGAAGAGGTGTTACAGGGCCTGACTGACGTGATCCACCTAGTGGAGATCTAGGGACTGGGACATCTACTACGAGACTATCAGCCTCGGAAGATAATCATACCTGAGAGATCTTTCTCTATTGTATGATCAACCAAATTATATTGAGTCTTGGGGATAGTGGTGGATGTTGATGTACGCCCTTTCAAGATGTATTTTTGTGCTTTGTTGGTTACATTGATTGACGCATGGTCTTGTTTGTCCTTGATTTTTATGACATTTATTTGGTTGTCATATGTTGATATGTGATTGATGGTGTTATTGTACAGGTGATTTATACGAGCTCCTCTAGTATCGTTTGATGATGAAGCTCCTCCCTTGTTGTAATTCGGAAGAGGATTTTTAAAGACGTCATGGTCACCATTTGTTTTGAGACCATCAACTGTTAAGTCACCTCTATCATTCATGTTCTAAATGATGTTCTTAAGCCTCATACAATCATTTGTGTGATGTCTTTTGTTTCAATGAAAATCACAAAAATGCGAGTCATTCCACCAAGGTGGTTTGACCTAGGGTTCAAAGTTGTTTATGGTTGGCAATGTGATAATTTTGTTCACTAGGAGTTCTCAAAATGTTGATTCTAAGGTTTGCCCTAATGTTGTGTAGGTGTGTTTATTCGAGAAAGTGTTGGTATTACCTCTCTAGTTTGTATTATTCCCTCGGTTAGTGTTGTTGCCTTGATTATTGGTGTTGCCTTGGGTATTGTTGTTGGTGTTTGAAATTGAAGGTCCTTGATTGGTATTTTGTGGATAAGTGTTAGTGCCTTGATTAAGACTTTTTTTATTTTTGTTAGATGGTGGGTTACCTGATAAAGCCAAAATTGGTTGCTTGGATTTCACATTATTATCAACTACCCCATCATTAACAATGTTTTTGTTCCTTGTCCAAAATCTGGATTTTTCTAAAGTGTTGTTGTTTTGATTGTTAAAGGGGTGAATGTTTGATGAGTTAGCTCCTTCCTTAAAGAATTTCAATGTTTCTTTCTTGATGTAGGCTTCCTCCACTTGGATTTCATTTTCTATCAACTTGGAAAAAGATAGTATGCATTGGAGTTAGAGTTGATAACTCATCTCACTATGCTTAAATGAGCTCATATCATGTTAGCTTCAAAGATCTAAAATGACCTCATATCATGTTAGCTCATAAAATGATCTAAAATGAGCTCTATCAAAGAGAGATAATATGCTTAATGTTATGAGACTATAAGTTTGATGCACAAAGACTTGATTTTGAAAATGAAGAATGAGAGATGGATGGTCAAGATTGGATAATCCTATCAAGGGTCGGGATTGAAAGTTAATCAATCCATGTTTACAATTCTCACCAATTAAATGGTGACAATTGTCAACAAGAGATTGCTTGAGAGGATATGTAAGAAGCATTAAATGCTTGAGAAGACATGAAGGTTACCTTAGGAGGTAAGGGCTAAGGTTAGGTTAGGGTCATCCATTGGATAAATCTTATATCCAAGGGATAAATTCTTGTGCAAGGGTTAAATGGATAACCAAGGTTAAAGCCATGAATGTTTGATGAGACCCTTGGGTCAGATGAGGGTTGAGTTAGAGAGAAAGTCTCTAATCATGCAAGAAGGTTGAGTTAACTATTAATGGTTATGTAAGAGGCTTAAATGGTTTGGAAGACTTTGAGGGTTAACTTGTTGAGGACATAAAGCCTTTAATGGTTTTCAAAGACTTTGGAGACTTTGAGAAGTGACTTCTCTTTGCTTAGGATTGTGACAATAATTAGGAGATGGATTAGGCTAAATTGGAAGTGATTTAGAAGAATCTAGAAGGGGTTAAAGAGGCAAGTGGGAGATGTAGGAAAATGCAAGTGGAGGGAAAAGGATTTTAATTAAAATAGAATTACTTTATTTCAATCAAATAGATGCAACTTGCCTAAATACAAGTGGGGGATTTAAATAAATAAATTAGATTTATTTATTTGCAATGATCAATTTAATTAAATGTAAATTTAATTAAAAGGGGGAAAGGGGAATTAATTAAATAAAGTGATTTATTTAATTAAAAGGCTAAAAAAAAGCTTAGGTGAACTTGATTAAATAAATTGAGTAACTTATTTAATCAAATAGATGAATGTGAAGAATTTAATTAAATAGAGGAATGAGGTTAAAATGAATATTAAATATTCACTTAGGAAAGTGATCAAATTTATACGTCTACAGTTCTAAATGGAGAAATTAGAGGTTTTGGTTATTTAAGGACCCCTTGGAACCCCCACTTAGTTTTTTTCATATCACAATTCTTGACTTTGTTCTTGGTCAACTATGAACCCTTGAAAAAGCACCCAAAATGTGTCATCATCAATTGAAGATTCAAGAGTGCCTTTTTCATACCATCAAAGTGAATTATTTAGTTTAATTGAATGAGTTCCATAAGAGGTAGAAATCACAAGTGTGAAAAGTAACATATTCATGAAGACTCTAGTTGTCACAAAATTAATTGTATAGAAGTGGCTAGGTTTGTTACACGTGGAAGATAGGTGTCACCCTCCCAACAACATTCAATATATTTCTTCCTATTGACATTAGAATTCATTTTGTGCCATTAAAAGGCAATTAAAATCATTTTCCAAGGGGACAAGAAAGATCAAAGGAGTGGCCAATTATATGAGTTGGTTGAAGATATAGAGTCCAAAGGTCATTTCTAGGTCTATTATGGGTGAAGTTAAAATACTTATCTATTATTCATGGCAACTTTCTACTATATCCTGAATTTCACACATATGAATATCATTCTATAATGTAGTTGTCTATTGTTTGGAAGGTATTTGTCTTTTGATGAAACAGTCAAGAATTGTTTGATTCTTTAGAAACAGGTGTTGTTTTGAGTTTTTCTTATGTTTTGCTTTCCATTCATGGAATGATGTAAACTCTTACCTACAGAAAATGAGAGTAGTATTATACCAAGTATATTGTTAAGTAGGATTAGATTATAGTCTTACGAAGAATTGGTTAACATAAGGTGATAATTTTTCAATATATCATAAAGATATTTTTTGATACTATAATGTAAAATGTAATGTATTGTGACTATAGCCCATGATATGAATTGATTAGTCCTTTGGGTTTCCCATTTCTAGAATAATTTGAAAATGGATAAAATATCAAACTATATTTAATTAATTGGTAATTGTTTACATACTTCATACTTGATATTTGAAGATTACAAATAATGAGACATTCATGTATATAGTTTTATAAATCCTTGTTATTTTATATATTCCATCTACTATGGACTATGATGTAACTATTTCATGTATTTTTATTTTGTACCATAGAAGGGAAACAAACCAAGGGCCTACATAGCTTGGAATGAGTGTAAAAAATGTGTGAAACCTATCTCACATTCGTTGGCCAAATCTCTCAATGTTTCAAACAATAAGATGTTGAAAATCTTTAGGATTCATCAAAATGTATAATTGGGAACTAATCCCTATTCTCTGCCCTGTGTGGTGGTTCCAAGCTCAGTGGTGTTGAGCTCTCTTCCTAATTGATTTGTTGTGCCTCTGGTTTTTCTCGTTTGTTTTTTTCCTCTGCTGGAGACCATGCTTGGTCTTTGTTCTTTGATAGGTCTGGAGCTTTGCTCATGTGGGGCTGTATTTTGGAGTTGCTTTCTTCCTTTGTGGTGGACTTCTTGGTTTTGCAGATCCCTGTTATGGGTCTTCTGGTCTCTGCCTCCATGTGGGGTTTGCTTTGCTTTGCTCATTGGACCTCTATGTCTTTTCTTTAGAGCATCTCTTTTGGTGTTTGGGATTTCATCAACCCTATCTTTCTCGATGGTTAGGCAATTGGGTATGTGCAAGATCATGGTGTGCCAAAACAGGCCCTTAAATGGCAATGAAATTTCATAAAATCAGAGTTATGCAACTTGACATGAAAATTTGAATAAGTTGTGAACATTATTTTTAAAATATGTAAGAAGAGAATCTATAGAAAATTGAATCTAGTTTCTAAGCTACTAGTTATTTTTTGGAAAAAAAAATCCTATTTGATGAAAATTTCAAATTTTAGTGCAGTGGTACTAAAATTTCAGGAAAAAGATAAGAAGTAGATGTATGTCTGACCACCCTAATCACAATCAAATCATAATATTTTTTTATAATATTTATAATATAAGTATTAGAATCATGTCTGGATGTGACACATATTTTTTGTTAATTATTTATGAATTTTATACTACAGCTTTTCAGAAATTCAGAAACTCCTACGTCTGACCACCTTAACTTGGTCAAAACCTTATGAAATTTTATTTTATTTTATTTTTCCCTATAGTAGACGAAGCATAGGATGTGATGCATGTTTCGGATTCAAAAAATATTATATCTTTTGAAAGTTATGAGTGTTTTTCAATCAGTCTATCAATCAGGACTATTGTCAGAATTCAATTAGAAAATAAATAATAATTATTTATTAAAGTCAAAATAAGACAAGCCTTATATTGCTGGAAAGTTGAGAACGTCCTTAAAAACCCCTTTTCATTTTTATCAATTTTGGCTACAAAAAAAGTCGTCAATCACTAGTGTAAAGTCTGGAAAATCAAGGAATACTGAAAAACACGTTTTTTCAGTTGACTTTCCAAGCTTGTCACTTCCAAGCCAAATCCCAAACCATTCCCGAGCCGAAATTTGAAATTTGAAAATTTTCCAACACAAATCGGATATCCGATTTTAATAAGTTAATTCACTAACTAAATTTGCATGTAATTAATCTAATGTTTATTAATATATAAATATATAATATTTTAATATATTAATTTATAAATAAATTAGTATATGATATTAGGGAGAGGGAGAGATAGAGGGAGAGGGAGGAGTGGGGGGAGAGAGAGAGAGAGAGGGGGGGGAGGGGGGAAGGGACAGAGAGAGATAAAGAGATTAGAGGAGAGAGAGAGAGAGAGAGAGACAGATTAGGGGAGAGGGGGGGAGAGAGACAGATTAAGACACCAAATTGTGTCATTATGGGTAATATGGTGTCCTATGACCCATAACGACCAAATATGGAGTCTTAAGGGGTCATATGGTGTCCTAAGGGGTCGTAGGACACCATATGACCCCTATCGACACCATAGGTCCCCTTATGATACCATATGGTGTCGTTAGGGGTCATATGGTATCCTAAGGGATCGTAGGACATAATATGACCCCTTAGGACACCATAGGACCCATAATGACCTAATATGGTGTCATAACGGGTTGTATGGTGTCCAAAGGGGTCATAAGGGTTCATGGGACACCATATGACCCCTAAGGACAACATACGACCCCTTATGACACCATATGGTGTTGTTAGGGGTCATATGGTGCCCTAGGACACCATATGATCCCTTAAGACACCAAACTATGTCGTTATGGGTCATATGGTGTCCTAAGGGGTCATAGGACATAATATGACCCTCTTGGACACCATAGGACCCAAAGAGACCCAATATGGTGTCATAAGGAGTCATATTTTGTCCTAAGGGGTCATAGGATGTTTTAAAGGGGTCATATGACACAATATGACCCATTAGGACACAATATGACCCATAACAACCAAATATGGTGTCTTAAGGGTTCATATGGTGTCCTAAGGGGTCGTAGGACACCATTGGACCGCTATGGACACCATAAGACCACTTATGACACCATATAGTGTCATTAGGGGCCATATGGTGTCCTAAGGGGTTGTAGGAAATAATATGACTTCTTAGCACACCAAAGGACCAAAAGCAACTCAATATGGTGTCATAAGGGGTCATATTGTGTGCTAAGGGGTCATATGATGTCTTAAAGGGGTCATATGACACAATATGACCCATTAGGACACAATATGACCCATAACGACCCAATATGGTGTCTTAAGGGGTCATATGGTGTCCTAAGGGATCGTAGGACACCATATGAAACCTATGGACACCATGGAACCCCTTATGACACCATATGGTGTCGTTAGGGGTCATATGGTGTCCTAAGGGGCTGTAGGACATAATATGACCCCTTAGGACACCATAGGATCCATAATGACCCAATATGGTGTCATAACGGGTTGTATGGTGTCCTAAGGGGTCATAAGGGTTCATGGGACACCATATGACCCCTAAGGAAAACATACAACCCCTTATGACACCATATGGTGTCGTTAGGGGTCATATGGTGTCCTAGGACACCATGACCTCTTAAGACACCAAATTATGTCGTTATGGGTCATATGGTGTCCTAAGTAGTCGTAGGACACAATATGACCCCTTAGGACACCATAGGACCCAAAGCGACCCAATATGGTGTCATAAGGGGTCATATTGTGTCCTAAGGGGTCATATGATGTCTTAAAAGGCTCATATGACATAATATGACCCATTAGGACACAATATGATCCATAACGACCCAATATGGTGTCTTAAGGGGTTATATGGTGTCCTAAGGGGTCATAGGACACCATATGACCCCTATGGACACCATAGGAGCCCTTATGACACCATATGGTGTTGTTAGGGGTCATATGGTGTCCTAAGGGGTTGTAGGACATAATATGACCCCTTAGGACACCATAAGACCCAAAGCAACCCAATATGGTCTCATAAGGGGTCATATTATGTCCTAAAGGGTCATATGATGTCTTAAAGGGGTCATATGACACAATATGACCCATAACGACCAAATATGGTGTCTTAAGGGGTCATATGGTGTCCTAAGGGGTTGTAGGACACCATATGACCGCTATAGACACCATAGGACCCCTTATGACACCATATGGTGCCGTTAGGGGTCATATAGTGTCCTAAGGGGTTGTAGGACATAATATGACCCCTTAGGACACCATAGGACCCATAACGACCCAATATGGTGTCATAATGGGTCGTATGGTGTTCTAAGGGGTCATAAGGGTTCATGGGACACAATATGACCCCTAAGGACAACATATGGTGTCGTTAGGGGTCATATGGTGTCCATAGGGGTCATATGGTGTCCTAGGACACCATATGACCCCTTAAGACACCAAATTGTGTCGTTATAGGTCATATGGTGTCTTAAGGGGTCGTAGAACACAATATGACCCCTTAGGATACAATAGGACCCAAATCAACCCAATATGGTGTCATAAGGGGTCATATTGTGTCCTAAGGGGTCATATGACACAATATGACCCATTAGGACACACTATGACCCATAACGACCAAATATGGTGTCTTAAGGGGTCATATGGTGTCCTAAGGGGTTGTAGGACACCATAGGACCCCTTAAAACATTATATGGTGTCATTAGCGGTCATATGGTGTCCTAAGGGATCATAGGACATAACATGACCCGTTAGGACACCATAGGACCCAAAGAGACCCAATATGGTGTCATAAGGGGTCATATTGTGTCCTAAGGGGTCATATGATGTGTTAAAGGGGTTATATGACACAATATGACCCCATAACGACCCAATATGGTGTCTTAAGGGGTCATATGGTGTCCTAAGGGGTCGTAGGACACCATATGATCCCTATAGATACCATAGCACCCCTTATGACACCATATGGTGTCGTTAGGGGCCATATGGTGTCCTAAGGGGTCGTATGACATAATATGATGTCTTAGGACACCATAGGACCCATAACGACCCAATATGGTGTCATAACGGGTTGTATGGTGTCCTAAGAGGTCATAAGGGTTCATGGGACACCATATAACACTTAAGGACAACATACGACCCCTTATGACACCATATGGTGTCATTAGGGGTCATACGGTGTCCATAGGGGTCATATGGTGTCCTAGGACACCATATGACCCCTTAAGACACCAAATTGTGTCGTTATGGGTCATATGGTGTCCTAAGGGGTCGTACGACACAATATGACCCCTTAGGACACCATAGGACCCAAAGCTAACCAATATGGTGTTATAAGGGGTCATATTGTGTCCTAACGGGCCATATGATGTCTTAAAAGGGTCATATTGTGTCCTAATGGGCCATATGATGTCTTAAAGGGGTCATATGACACAATATGACCCATTAGGACATAATATGACTCCATAACGACCCAATATGGTGTCTTAAGGGGTCTTATGGTGTCCTAAGGGGTCATAGGACACCATAGGACCCCTTATGACACCATATGGTGTCGTTAGGGGTCATATGGTGTCCTAAGGGGTCGTAGGACATAATATGACCCCTTCGGACACCATAGGACCCATAACGACCCAATATGGTGTCATAACGGGTCATATGGTGTCCTAAGGGGTCATAAGGGTTAATGGGACATTATATGACCCCTAAGGACAACATATGACCCCTTATGACACCATATGGTGTTGTTAGGGGTCATATGGTGTCCATAGGGGTCATATGGTGTCCTTGGACACCATATGACCCCTTAACACACCAAATTGTGTTGTTATGGGTCATATGGTATCCTAGTACAATATACGACCCCTTATGACACCATATGGTGTTGTTAGGGGTCATATTGTGTCCATAGGGGTCATACGGTGTCCTAGGACACCATATGACCCCTTAAGACACCAAAATGTGTCATTATTGGGTTATGACACAATATGACCCTTTAGGACACAATATGACCCATAACGACACAATTGATAGGTCTGATACTAATTGTTAAGTACAGATGCCAAGCTAACAAGATGAGAGGGGGGGGTGAATCATACAAACTTTATCTTTCATAAAAACAACAGATTCAACCTCGGTAACATATACTTCAGCAATATAACCAAAACTGCTAACCATGCAAACTCAAAAGCATATAAACATCATAACACTCATAACACCAGATTTAACGTGGAAACCCAAAGAGGGAAAAACCACTGTGGGATTTCAGACCCTCTAAGAAATATACTCTTCTAGAGTATGCTCAGTTAAAAGCAAATCCTGTTAAAGATTACAAACACATTGCTAGATGTGACCCGGTTAAGGGATTTCCCTCAGATCTAGTAGGATCTTCACCTTGTTAAAGGATTTCAAACACTCAATCAAAATGCCACCTTGCTAGAGGTTTTTACAAATAAGACTGTTAAGTCCACTCGGTTAAGAGATTTTCTGTCACTTCACAAAATAATAGTAATAAAATCTATCTGCAACTTCACATCTAAAAATGCTAAAGCAGATTCTTATTTGCTCAATACAATCTAGTCATAGGACTTATCTTGTCCATCTGCTAGGCTCTTACTCTATTTTACAAATAGGTCTTCAAGCTTCTGTTCTCGATAATCACTATGTAGCATCCTTATGCATACACTTGCCCACATCCATTGTTTATCAACAGTTCCTTATTTATAAACAATTGCTAATTGCTTAATCTCCTTGATCACATTTCCCATGATCAATAATAGCCATCAGATCTTCAAACTTGACCAGGTTCAATGTATCCTTTGATTTGAAAATGTTTTACCTCACCTTGGAACTTGTGCTAAGGTATTGCGGTTCAGTCTGAGCTGTAGATCTTCTTGTCGATTTTCCTTTGCCATAGATTCTTTAACAAACTTCATACACGGCATACCAATCATTTAAACAATTCCAGCTCATCAGCTTCCTTCATTAAATAACACTTTTAATCATTTAATGCATTCTGTTACAGCTCAGTTGCAACTCAGTAAATACTAAACTTCACTTGGTAGACATTCTACCTTCATTAACCGATAGCGATAACCTTAGGGTTTACCAACTAGGTTCCTTAGGGTTTACCGACTAGGTTCTTTGCTCGGTAACATAGTATAGTATTAACCTTACAATCAACAACATATGTAGGATATCAAAACAATCTAAACATCATGATCTCATCACTGTCTAACTCGGTAATAGTTGCCCATTGAATAACTTATTCCTCCCCTTATTCACTATGTCTTTTACCGAAATATTTATACTCTTAAAATCATACTTCTTAAGATATGGCAACATCATACTGAATTAGAAAATCAATTTCTTGACATCAATGACAAAATAATAATATTAAGAGAGTAAACATCCTTAATCAGTTATATCCATAATCATCAACAACCTTCTCAATATCCTAATTGAAATGCCAACAATCTCCCCTTGTCTGTTATAATGCCAACAATCTCCCCCTTTGGCATTGATGGCAAAACCAAATGATATGACCTAATTGATTCGGATTCAGATTGTTGAAGTGCTGAAATGCTCTCCCCCTTTCATCAGACTTCTCCCCCATACATTAGTCTTCTCCCCTTTTCTTCAGTCTTCTCCCCCTTTGACAACGATGCCAAAAAGTAAAAGAGCTAAAACATGAGTTCTTCCACTGAGAAGTGAATTCCATGCTGTTATGTGTCAACTTAGTCTCGGTCAGAGCATTATGTCTTCAATTCCTATTCCCTATATATGTTTCCTGCACACCTTTAGAAAACATCCTAAAGTGTGTAAATCAGCATCAACTCCTAAAAGATATTATGTAAAGTGATCGAATTGATGTTTTCACCGAACTCTGTCAGTGAATGGAGGATAGGGGTAGGACCCCTAACTTACTTTTGAGATACTCAAAAGTGTCCCTTGGTAGTGGCTTGGTGAAGATATCTGCTATTTGTTCCTTTGTGCTAACATACTCCAACACCACTTTCTTCTCTTGAAATTCTTCTCTAAGATAATGATATTTGATAGAGATGTGCTTTGTCTTAGAGTGCATAACATGATTCTTTGAAATATTTATGGCACTAGTATTATCACAGAATATAGTTACTGGCTTAGTAACTTGCTCATTTATACCTTCCAATAGTTGTTGGCTCCATGCTATATTGGTACAATTCAATGTTGCAGCAACGTATTTAGCTTCTACTATTGACTGTGAAACACATCCTTGTTTCTTGCTAAGCCAACTTACTAGTCTTTCTCCTAAAAAGAAAGCTCCTCCACTTGTCCTTTTTCTGTCATCAATGTTGCCTGCCCAATCAGCATCAGTATAAACTTTTAAATCAAAGTCATTTCCTTTCTGATATACTAAGCCATAATCCTCAGTGTCTTTCAAGTATCTGAAAATTCTCTTGATTGTTGTCATATGTGTTTCCTTGGGATCTGCAGAGAATCTTGCAACTATACCTACTGCATGTGCTATATCTGGTCTGCTGTGAACAACATATTGTAGCTTTCCAATCATGGATCGGTAAAGTGTCTCATCAACAGATGCAGATTCATCATTCTTTGATAGTTTACAGTTGGTAGTCATAGGAGTACTTACTGGTTTTGAATCCTCCATTCCAAATTTCTTCAAGATTTCCTTTATGTACTTGGATTGAGTAATGAAAATCTCATCTTTCATTTGCAGTATTTGTAAACCTATAAAATACTTTATCTCACCGATTAATGACATCTCAAATTCTTTGCTCATTTCATTTCCAAAGTTCTTGCATAAAGAGTCATTTCCACAAAAGATAATATCATCAACAAATATGGCTGAGATCAGTATTCCATTTTCATCATTCTTCATGTACATATTATTGTTTTCACTTGTTCTTATAAAACCAATCTTGATTAAATAAGAGTGCAATCTTTCATACCATGCTCTAGGTGCTTGTTTCAGACCATATAAAGCTTTGTTCAATTTACATACCTGATCTTTATTCTTGTCTTCAACAAATCCTTCAGGTTGTTCAATAAAACTTCTTCTTCTAATATACCATTTAGAAATACAAATTTGACATCCATTTGATATACCTTGAAATTTTTGAAAGCAGTGTATGCCAACAATGTTCTTACTCCTTCAAGTCTTGCCATAGGTGCAAAAGTCTCACCATAATCAATTCCCTCTTCTTGAGCATAACCTTTGCAAACTAATCTTGCTTTATTTTGAATGACCTCACCTTTTTCATTTAGCTTGTTTCTGAAAATCCACTTTGTATCGATTACATTTTTGTCCTTCGGTCTTGGGACCAGTGTCCATGTGTCATTCTTCTTGATTGTATCCATCTCTTCTGTCATAGAATTTATCCAATCTTCACTGTTAAATGCCTCTTTCACTATTCTCAGTTCAAATTTAGATATCAGACATGTGTTCTATCTCAGTTTGTTCCTTGTCATCACTGGATCATCCTTATCTCCTATAATCTGACTTGATGCATGATTCCTTCTGACATACTTGGCTAATACAGGCTCAGTAGGCTCTGTATGATCTTCTTCATCACTCGGTAACTGAATATTCTCTTCATTTCCTTCATCATTTCTTTCTGCAAATTCATCAATTTTCACATTTGCACTTTCTACTATTTTGTTAGATGATTTGATCAAACATTTAAATGCTTTACTTCTAGAGGAATAACCTAGAAATGTTCCTTCTTCACTTTTCTGATCAAACTTGTCATTTCTATCATCTTTGTGAACATAGCATCTACTTCCAAAGATTTTAAAATAACTTACATTAGGTTTCTTGTCATACCAAATCTCATATGTTGTCTTCAAAGTTCCTTTCTTCAGTTGTACTCAGTTCAGGGTGTAAATTGTTGTGCTTATTGCTTCTCTCCAAAATGTTTGTGGCACTTTCTTTTCAATCATCAGGGTTCTGGCGCAATCCACAATAGATCTATTTCTTCTCTCAGCAATTCCATTTTGTTGCCGAGTTCTCGGTGCAGATACTTGTCTTTTTATACCATGATCATTGCAGAATAAGTTGAACTCATCAGATGTGAACTCTCCTCCTTTGTCTGATCTAAGACATTTCAGTTGTCTTCCTATTTCATTTTCAACTATTGCCTTGTACCATTTAAACATTTTAAAAGCTCCTTATTTTTCTTTTAAAAACATTACTGACATCATCCTTGAGTAATCATCCACAAATAATATGAAATATTTATCACCATAATAACTTTGAACTTTCATAAGACCACAAATATCAATATACACAAGATCTAAAATTTCTTTAGATGTGTAGGACTTAATTGTAAAGCTTGATCTTGTCATCTTACCCATCTAGCATCCTCGACACATAGCATTCTCAGGTTTCTCAAGACTTGGTAGACCTCTTACTCGGTGCTTCTTACTTATTTTGATCAGATTATCAAAATTTACATGAAAAAACCTTTTATGCCATAACCAGGTATCATCTATCTTTGCATACAGACACTTATTTCAAGTTGAGTCAAGATGAAATGTATTACCTTTTGTTTGAGTCTCGGTAGCAGCTAACTTTCCATGCTTGTCGTGAACTTTGACAATTCCTTTCTGAAATTCTATTTGGTAACCTGTGTTGTTTAGCTGTGCTACACTCAACAAATTATATTTCAAACCTTCAACCCAATAAACATCATTACATTTAGCATTGTCAAGAAGTGTTATGGATCCTTTACCTTTTACCAGACATGGTGCATCATTACCAAATCTTACATAACCTCCATCATAATCTTCTAACATAACAAACTTGTGTTATCACCTGTCATGTGATGTGAGCATCCACTATCTATGATCCAAGAATCATTAGTTTTAAGTGAGATATTAGGGTTTTTTCTTCATACCTTTCTTCATCTGATCTATATTTGATAGCCACATAAACTACTTCCTCTATATTAGTTTCATCTGATTGATCATCATTTGATTCCTCATCGGCTATTAGGCATGACTTTCTATCTCTTCTTTTGAAGTCTCAGTATCCTCTGTAATGATTATTTTTCTGTCCGTCATCTCGGTAATCTCTGTTTTTAGTAGAATCTTTGTCAGGACAGTTAGAAGCCATATGTCCTATCTTATCACAATTGAAACATTTCAAAGGTAGTTTTCCTTTATACTTACCTTTGCCTCTTGGTAACCTTCTAGCTAATAGTGCTTCAAACTCTTCTCTTTCTGATTTCCTCATACAGTTTGTGTACTTCCTCCATGTTTTTGCAAAATATTTCACTTGCACCATTGTGATTACATTCAGAGTACTTATACTTTCTATCATTGTAATCATCAGATTCATCAAGATGAAAAGAACTGAATGCAGATTCAACTTTATTTACCGAAGACCCACTGTTATCAAAATTACTTTACTCAAATGCATGTAGCCTACCAATAGTAGCATCCAAAGAAACTATCATATTGGGTATAGACCTCAATTCATTGATTGCAGAGACTCAAATTGCATAAGATGGTAGAAGAGTTCTTAACAACTTACTTGTTATATCCTTTTCTTCAATAGTTCCACCTGCTCCTTTGATTTGATTGACAATCTCCTTTAGTCTTGTACTGTACTGGGTTATGTTCTCACCTTCATTCATCCTCATAGATTCAAGTTGTCCTCTTAGACTGTCCACTTTTTCTCTTTGAACATGTTCATCACTGCCATACACAGATATGAGCTTGTCCCACATTGCCTTGGCATCATTGCAGCCTTCTAGATCATTAAACTCTGAGTCGGTTAATGCAGATGTTATTTCAATCATTGCTTGAATATGTTCTTGCTTTGCCTTTATCTCTTCCATTGTCAATGGATAGGTGCTAGGTGTAATGAAATCATTCTCCGGATAATATACAACATATTCTCCAACTTCTGATAGGTGCAACTTCATCCTTTTCTGCCATGTAGAGAAACTTGACTTGTTCAGCTTCGGTGCATCCCTCTTATACGTCTTTGGATCTTTGCCTCAAGTCCCTTTAAACTTTTTTCTTTCAGAGTCCAAAGCTTTGATACCAATTGATAGGTCAGATACTAATTGTTAAGTACATATGCCAAGCTAACAAGATGAGAGGGGGGGGGATGAATCATACAAAATTAATCTTCCATAAAAACAACAGATTCAACCTCAGTAACATATACTTCAGTAATATAACCAAAATTGCTAAGCAAGCAAACTCAAAAGCATATAAACATCATAACACTCATAACACCAGATTTAACGTGGAAACCCAAATAGGGAAAAACCACTGTGGGATTTCAGACCCACTAACAAATATACTCTTCTAGAGTATGCTCAGTTAAAAGCAAATCCTGTTAAAGATTACAAACACATTGCTAGATGTGACCCGGTTAAGGGATTTCCCTCAGATCTATTAGGATCTTCACCTTATTAGAAGTGACCTTGTTAAAGGATTTCAAACACTCAATCAGAATGTCACCTTGCTAAAGGGTTTTACAAATAAGATGTTAAGTCCACTCAGTTAAGAGATTTTTTGTCACTTCACAAAATAACAGTAATAAAATCTATCTGCAACTTCACATCTAAAAATGCTAAAGCAGATTCTTATTTTCTCAATACGATCTAGTCATAGGACTTATCTTGTCCATCTGTTGGGCTCTATACTCTATTTTTCAAATAGGTCTTCAAGCTTCTATGCTCGATAATCACTATGTAGCATCCATGTAAATACACTTGCCCGCATCCATTGTTTATCAATAGTTCCTTATTTATAAACAATTGCTAACCGCTTAATCTCCTTGATCACATTTCCCATGATCAATCATAGCCATCAGATCTTCAAACTTGACCAAGTTCAATGTATCCTTTGATCTGAAAATGTTTTACCTCGCCTTGGAACTTGCATATATTTCTTGGAACTTGTGCTAAGGTATTGCAGTTCGATCTGAGCTGTAGATCTTCTTGCCAATTTTCCTTTGCCATAGATTCTTTAACAAACTTCATACACGACATACCAATCATTTAAACAATTCTAGCTCATCAGCTTCCTTCATTAAATAATGCTTTTAATCATTTAATGCATTCTGTTACAACTCGGTTGCAACTCGGTAAATACCAAACATCACTCGGTAGACATTCTGCCTTCATTAACCATTAGTGATAACCTTAGGTTTTATCGACTAGGTTCCTTAGGGTTTACCGACTAGGTTCTTTGCTCAGTAACATAGTATAGTATTAACCTTACAATCAACAACATATGTAGGATATCAAAACAATCTAAACATCATGATCTCATCACTATCTAACTCAGTAATAGTTGCCCATTGAATAACTTATTCCTCCCCTTATTCACTGTGTCTTTTACTGAAATATTTATACTCATCAAATCATACTTCTTAAGATATGACAACATCATACTGAATTAGAAAATCAATTTCTTGATATCAATGACAAAATAATAATATTAAGACAGTAAACATCCTTAATCAGTTATATCCATAATCATCAACAACCTTCTCAATATCCTAATTGAAATGCCAATAATCTCCCCTTGTCTGTTATAATGCCAACACCAATATGGTTTCTTAAGGGGTCATATAGTGTCCTAAGGGGTTCTAGGACACCATATGACCCCTATGGACACCATACGACCCCTTATGACACCATATGGTGTCATACTGTATCTCTCTCCCCTAATCTCTCTCTCCCTCTCCTCTCTCTCTCTCTCTCCCCCTTTGCTAATGTCTCTCTCTCTCTCCCTCTCCTCCTCTCTCTCTCTTTCGCTCTCTCTCTCTCTAAAATATGACTAATAAAATTGGATTATCAGATTTTATCGGATATCCAATTTCTGCCTTTGCCATTAATGTGGCAACAGTTAAAAAAAAGGCGGCAACGAGAAAAAAATTTGGGACCATAAATTTATACATTAAAATCGGATATCTGATTTTTGTAAATAAAAAAGAGCCTTGTGGGCCATTTTGTGGATTCCAACAGGCCACAGTCTGCATATTCTGTATTTTGTCGATGATCACGGGTTTTCAGACAAGTTGAGACAAATTTGTGCTTTTGGGCCATGATTGTTTGAATGAGAAGTGCTCAGAATGTGGTGGGTTGTCAAAGTTTGTTTCATGTTTTCATGAGGGCAGCGAACACAAGTTTGGAAAGAATTATGTTGAGAAAAAAAGATATGAGATAGTGAAATATACTTTGAAAAGTGGAGGTGAAGGTTCTAGATGCGAATTAGTCTCAAGAGAAGTGAGTATTGCTGATTTTATTTTGGATTTTAAGGAAAATATTTTCTACAAGTATGCAAGGCACACCCATAGGTCTCAGTGGTTGGATCAACAGTTTGGGATGTGTAACAACTCTTTCCCGATTGGCACTATTGTATCGATGGTTGATTTGGCAGAGAACTATACATTGCAACCACAGAATGAGGTACAGTCTCAATACAACAATTCAGTCTAGATTGCTATTTTTGTTCACATTACATATAGACATGCTCTTGATAGTATAGAAGAGGACAGGAAGATAATCAGGGAGTATCATTTTTATATGAGTGATGATAGATCACACTCCTCCAAGTATGTGCAACATTCTTTCGAGATTTTTTTTGAGTTCTTGCATGAGAAAGATATTGCAATTGATCGACATATAATATGGTCAGATAATTGTATGGGTCAATTCAAGAATGCTCGTATGTTTTATTGGTTGAGTAGAATGCATGTAGAGAGGCGTATACCTCATATTTGGTGTTTTTTTTAGGCAGGGCATGGGAAGGGGGAGCATGATGGAGCAGGTGCATGTTTGAAGAGAGCTCTAGTTAAGGAGCAATTGAGGATTTTAGGTGCAAATTTCTCTGATGCATGTTTTATTGTTGATTGGTGTAGTTCAGCATTGTCACATGGAGGTACTCTTGATTTAGCAGTGACCAGATTCTTTTGGTTGGTTGAGGAGGGCACAGTGGGAGATAGATTGGATTGTCAAACTATTAAACATTCTTCAAAGATGCATTCATTTCTCAGCTCAGATGCAAGTACATGGATCATTTAGACATGATCATTGGCTTGTTTTTGTCAGAGTTGTGTTAGGTGTGATTGGGATCAGTGCGAGTCAAGTGAGTGGGTTGATACATGGGTTCCCCACTATATAACTCCTTTATCTCAAACAATATCCTTGTTAAACAATGACATGGAAAGTTCACTTGAGTATGACTATCTATCAGATCTTGTATAGCCAGGACATGTTTTTGCAGTTGTTGCACCGCAAGGGAATGAAGAGAGATCAAAATATTGGTTGGCACGATGTGTACAGGGAAAAAAAAAGCTAACACAACCAGTGATAGATGATGATGGGTTCACATATCCTACAGGTTTAGTTGTTGTTGTGGGAACTTGGTTGCGAACATACATGATTAGAAAGAATGGCATACCTGCATTTGAAGACTATGAGAGACACAAAACCATTATAATGTATTCACACCTTATTATAGCTACAAATGTCAAGTTGTTGAAGCATCAAGCAAAACTGAAGACCAAAGAGCTATGGATAATGACTACTGTTGATCATGAAGCAATACTAGATACTCTTAAGCAAAGAGATGACCCTTCAAGCACACTTGAGTAGTAGGTCTTTAATGGTGCCTTATTTTTTTATCATGCATTTCATTTCAAACAATGATTATTAAACCTTAATGTTCAAGTTTGTTACGTGTATATTAAGGATGTGTTCAAAATGCAGGTCTATTGATGAACATTTTTTTTTTGGCAACACGGTTTTTGCATGCACATAGCGGGTACACTCGATATAATTGGAAGGGATGTATTTTTGCAACACGACTTATTATCATGCATTTGATGAGTTTTACAATTTTTGTTATTAGAGAACACTATTTGACAATTTTTGATGATATAATTATCGCAAAAACTTTATGCTCATGCAGGTCTTTTTTGATGATATACAACAGTATCACATTATGATTTTTGCGTCAACATAGTGGGTTTTGTTGATATAATTCGAAGGGACGTATTTTTATGGTATATAATCCCGCCTTTTCATTTATTATCATGCATTTCAGTTGAAGTGATTATCCTAAAGCCTTTATGTTCATCCATGCATTTTATGTGTAGACTAACAATTCTTAAAAATACATGTTCATGCTAGATCATTCGCCGTTGACAAGACCCTCTCTTGGTGATGGTACATATTCCTTTGTGCGTTAATGAGATAAAATTTTGTGTATAAACATTAAATCAAGTGAATGTATTGCTATTTATAAATGACCATATCTACCATCGTCTTCAACCATGCAGAGAAATGTAGTGAGAAGGGATTTAATCAACATGCGTCTTTCTTCAAAGTTATGCTTGTATACTTTGCAGAGAAACTAGTAAGTTTCGTAATTATACAATCTTGTACGTCTTAAAAATGTTTCAAATGATCTATTTATAATTTGCCAAACTAATTTGTATTAAGTGTTATAATTTGTTTCTTGTAGCACATTCATTCCGCATAAAAAGGTTACTTATTTTTGTCTTCATTTATATGCAGGCATTGTTGTACGTAAGCTTTTCTCTTAGGACATGAGGATGTCTGATGCAGATGAAGTGGGATGTTGTATTTGTATATGGATGTGAATTGATGTAACATTGTTATGATGATATACAATGTCCATGAGCAAATTGGTTTAGTTATATTGATGATATACAATGTATATGTACATGAGTACATTGGTGTAGTTGTATTGATAATGAAAAAAAATCATGTTTGCATATCCCATCATGGATGTCACATGCAAGTGTAATGGTAATTATGTGTATAAAATACATGGAAATATTGATGATCATTATGTGTCTATAGTGTAATGCTTGTTTATATATATTTTTAGCACTTAGGATGCTCAAGGGACGATGTTGCTAGGGTATGACACTGAGCGTTCGACTGAGTGGGGGGGGGGGAAATAGGAGCATGCATAGGGTAATAATGTCTAACTGGACATGTTGGATTTGACGGTTCGTCATCGCGGCGAGCAGAACGAGAAAACAGTCATAAGACAACATTCAAATGAATGAGACTGACGATTTTTTTGCCCACCAAAAATTTGTTGCCTTAATAAAACCGTAGGGAAACTTGAAAAATTGAGATAGGCTTTTGTAGGGACCCCTATCATGGCCTCGTAGGTTCAAATGGATCATTCTTAGGTGCCACGGATTCTGAGTTAGGGCTCGTCAAAGTTTGATAATTTTTAGCACTTAGGGCACTCAAGGGACGACGTCAATAGGGTATGACCCCGAGCATTTGACCAAGTGGGGGGGAAAAATAGGAGCATGCATAGGGTAATAATTCCTAACTAGACATGTCGAAGTCGACGGTTCGTCATCATGACGAGCAGAACAAGAAAATGGCCATGAGACAACATTCGAATGAAATGAGACTGACGATTTTTTCGCCCACCAAAAAATTGCTGCCCTAATAAAACTGTAGGGAAACTTGAAAGCCAAGATAGACTTTTCTAGGGACCCCTCTCATGGCCCCATAGGTTCAAACGGATTGTTTGCAGGTGCCACGGATTCCAAGTTAGGGCCTGTCAAAGTTTGACAATTTTTAGCACTTAGGGCGCTCAAGGGACGACGTCAGTAGGGTATGACCCTGAGCGTTCGACCAAGTGGGGGGGGGGGGGGGGAAATAGGAGCATGTATAGGGTAATAATGCCTAACTGGACATGTCGGAGCTGATGGTTCATCATCGCGACGAGCAAAATGAGAAAACGACCACGAGACAACATTCGAATGAATGAGACTGATGATTTTTTCACCCATCGAAAAATTGTTGCCCTAATAAAACTTTAGGGAAACTTGAAAAACTGAGACAGGCTTTTGTAGGGACCCCTCTCATGGCCCCATAGGTTCAAACAGACTGTTTGCAAGTGCATACAAATAAAAATTGGCTATGAGCAATTAAATAAATATTTTATATTTATTTAATAATTATTCTTCTATTAAATATTTAATTTGAAAAGGTTAATTTATTTAATTCATTTTCATGTCTTTCTATTAATTAATATTTTATTAATTAATTCATCTATCCTATTCTTCTAATTAATTAAATATCTAATATTTAATTATTATTTTAACTAAGTTAATTAAATATCCAATATTTAATTATCTCCTCCAATCAATTAAATATCCAATATTTAATAGTTATTCTCCTATTCTATAGTCTCAAATATTAAATGATTTCTTAAATTATTTAATCTATTTTCCAACTCACCCTATATCTCCACTTCATCTTCCCTTTGCCAACTCATCCAACATGTGGCTAAAGAAATTAATATTTCTTAAATATTAATTCATCATTTATCTTCAACTTTCAAATTTAATGAAAATTGTGTACGCACACACATTTCATAACCATTTCTTATATTCTCTCCAACACCCCCTACGTCTTAGGAATGACTTGAGTCCACTTGTCCTATCATACCTAAATATTCTCCAACCATCCCTAGATTCTCTCAGTCAGCAACCTAGTCAAGGTGAGATGAGTGACACTTGTCTTCTCCTTCCCCCTTTCTCCCAACCTTCACCTTTGCTCACAGCCATCCATATCTACATATTTGATCATGACCGTTGATCTAAGCCACATCATCTCATCCTCTCAAAGTCTATAAAATATAGAGCTTCACTTGAGAGAGTTAATCTTCAAAAATCTTCAAGTGAGACTTAAAAAGACTTCAAATGCATTTTGCAAGTTAATCATATGCATCTGTGAGTTTTTTAAGCAAATAGCAATAGAAATTATCATATAATATCATATAGCATAATCATTTTAGCATAATCATGTAGTATTGCATATCATAGTATCATTTAACTACAAGTTATCAGTCCATTCTTCATATGCCATCTTGGAAGCCATCAGTGCATTGTCTAAGAGCACACCATCTGCAACCAGGAATAGTGGAGTTAGAACATAATGAGACATAAACCAGGAAGGTAAAAATAGCATTTTTATTTCATATGTACTTCATGTAGTTTCATTGGTTGAATTTGGATTTCCTATAGTATTTCCATTTGTATTTTGTGAAACTAGCTTATTGTAGGTAACATTCTGAGGATGAAATTCAATCTCACACATTTTGGCACCCACCGTGGGGCTCATAGACCTCGCATATACCTTTAAAAATCTCGCAAAAAGTTAAATTAATGCATTTGTAATGCAGATTCACGCGTGTGAATTCTGACAATGCTTTTGTTCCGCAGGTTAGCGCATTTGCCTTATAGGTTAGCGCATTTGCACTATCAATTAGCGCATGAGCATTTTAGGTTAGTGCTTTTGTTTTGAAGTTTTCACATTTGCATTACGGGTTCGCACATTTGTGTCCTAGGTTAGCGCATTTGTCAAAGAAATCATGTTTTTGTATCCATAGAGTAGCACTTTTACAGTCTAGGTTAGCGCTTTTGACCTGCAGGTTAGTGCTTTTGAGCAAAAATATAGCGCATGTGTTAGATTAGTGCTTCTGTTTACAAACTGAAAAAATAAATTCTTGAAGGTACGAATGTCTAAGAAATCAGATTTTATAGATTACTAACATGCATGTGCAGGATGATATTTAAGGAAAATTCTATGTATTTCCTCATCTAGTTAATTAAAAGTCTTCATTTGGGAAGTAATATATCATATCTTGTTCATCTAGTTTAACTAAGAGGATGAATTAACAACATGCAACTTGCATTTTTAGTATTTTCTCTAAAATAGTTGCACATAGACTTTTAAGAGGGGTAAAATGAACACCATGCTTCTTGGAGCAACATCTCCAAATAGGACCTAGCCAACAATTGCTTTGAAAAGGTTAAAAATAACACTTGTATTTCATGTCTCAAAAGTGGTAGGTATATGCTCTCCCCTTAATTGGGTGACCAAAAAGCCAAACCCACTCTTTTAAGCTTTCTTTACTTTCAAGCAATTAAATCCTTTAGAGGGCCTACTTTCCCGAGCTGCCTTGAGGGGGGTAGTGAGAGGGGAATGACCTAAAGTGGAAACAGGCTAATACCGAGTCCTTCCAATCCACTATAAATAAATCGTGTTTGTGACGAAAGTCCCAAACAACATGTGTTGATAAGTTCATACCGACACTATGTTTCCCCATAAACCCTATGGAGTGTAACCTCTATAGGCTAGGAACCTTCTATATTTACAGAGCTGAAAGTGCTTCATGTATGGCCACATGACTAGAAGCCTTTACTAAAAACTACTTGTACTAGTTGTCAAAATCCTTCTAGTTGTTGGTGCAGGAGGTCAGACCTCTAAAGTGGCTCACATACATATGGTTCCTAGTAGAGATATAAAGTTTGCCATGGGGAGTTTTCATGGAAACTGGTGCTTGGCTGGCCTAAAGAAGTGAGTGCCAAGGGTGGAGCTAGTGGGGTCAAGCATCTAAATATTTGCTTTGAATAGCGTAGCCTCAGGGGAAACCCCATGTGAGATTCAACAACTATTGTCTCAGCCTGCCATAAGATTTGTACTTGCTTGTGCATTTTGTTTATTAGACATTGTGTCTTCTATGTCTGTAACATGTTCCAAATGGTCAAAAATTGAAGAAGATTGTCATCTACGAGTGAGCAAAAATCCAACAAATTGTTGAAAAAATTGATCAAAAGGGTAATACAAAGGCTTTCCAACATTTGAAACACCAGATCAAACCAAGTCATCAAGAGTATATCATCCATCTATCTCAACGACAACAATACCTAGATAGATATTCAAGTTAGTCAAGTCAATTTTCCATATCAAGAGACTTTATCCATATCATTTGACATGCTTTGTCATAGGGGCCTATCGAACAAACCCTCTATTCGACTTAGTGAGCTTGAGTATCTAAAATGAAGTATCCATCAATTCAACAACATCAACCTATCTAAATTGAAACTTTGATCACTCATGTGACCACCCCTTGTCACTTGAAAAAGAAGAAGCTTATTCAAAGGAAATGAGTCCTTTCCTAAATCAAGATCAAGCTATCATGGCTCTCCAATCTAATCCCATTTTTTATCAAGATCCTACCTATCGAGAATCTTACAATGATCCCCTAAAATTATGGTATTCCATCCATGATGATCCCCTTTTATCTCAAGAGAAGAATCACATTCAACATCCACCTCCTAAGAAAGAGTATGATATCCCTTCCATCTCCTTAACTAATCTAATTCAAAATCAAGAGAAAAGAACAAACTCAAATGATTCTACTCCAAGCCAAGATCAAGATCAAGATCAAGGAATCCTTTCATCCTCCAAATTCATTTTAGGTCCTTTCCTTCCAAAGTCAAACTCTTCATCTTCCAAATCCATTTTGGGTCCTTTCATTCCAAAGTCAAACTCTTCATCCTCCAAATCCATTTTGGGTCCTTTCATTCCAAAGTCAAACTCTTCATCCTCCAAATCCATTTTAGGTCCTTTAATTCCAAATTCAAACTCTCCTTCCCTTCCATCCATCTTGGGTCCTTACTTCCCTCCATTCACCATTCCATCACCTCAAATGATCCATTAAAAATATCAACAAAGGCATGCATCTTTGAACTTCTTTCAAAGATCTATCTAAACATTTTTTTCAAAACCATTCTTCCATCATTTCCTTTATCTATTTTGGGTTCTTATGTCCCAAAATTCAATTATCCTCCATCTCTTCATCACTTGCCAAGTTGTGTACCAACACTCATCTTCAATACACTTCCTCATTCAAATCTTCAAATATTCTATCTATTATAGGTACCCCTCTCATGGCCCCGTAGGTTCAAACGGATCGTTCGCAAGTACCACGGATTCCGAGTTAGGGCCCGTCAAAGTTTGACAATTTATAGCACTTAGGGCGCTTAAGGGATGATGTCGATAGGGTATGACCCCGAGCATTTAACCAAGTGGGGGGGGGGAAATAGGACCATGCATAGGGTAATAATGCCTAACTGGACATGTCAGAGCTGACGATTCGTCATCGCGACGAGCTGAAAGAGAAATTGGCCACGCGACAACATTCGATTGAATGAGACTGACGATTTTTTTGCCAACCGAAAATTTCTGCCCTAATAAAACCATAGGGAAAATTGAAAAACCGAGATAGGATTTTGTAGGGACCCCTCTCGTGGTCCCATAGGTTCAAACCGATTGTTCGCAGGTGCCACAGATTCTGAATTAGGGCCCGTCAAAGTTTGACAATTTTAGCACTTAGGGTGCTCAAGGGACGACGCCGGTAGGGTATGATCCCGAGCATTCAACCGAGGTGGGGGGAAAAATAGGACCATGCATAGGGTAATAATGAATTGTATCAAGTATTGTTCATTAAATGAATTGTATTGTTCATGAATTGTATTGTTCATTAAATGAATTGTATTATTCATGAATTGTATTGTTCATGAATTGTATTATTCATTAAATTAATTGTATTGTATTGTTCATTAAATGAATTGTATTGTTCATTAAATGAATTATATTGTTCATTATACAAACAACACTTACGATGAAATGAAATGAATTGTATTGTTCATTAAATAACCATTATTAACCATTGTTAATTATTGGAATGAAGATTAAAGATTTACATGATAACACAATGCATAGATGAGCAACAATTTATATGATCAAATATCAACTTCTGTATATATAAAAATGTCCAATGATTACAAATGTATGTCCATACACAAATATGGCATAAACGCCAACTAAAACAAAATGTATGTCTAAATACGTGAATGTATGTCCATATACAAAATATACATGCCAACTAGACATGTAAGCATCCCAAAACTATCTATAACATCCTAAGCTGCTGATGGATCATCAAAATTGATCCTCTTTGCCACACTGCTCGGCTCTGAAGGATCCTGCACAAGAAAAACAAACCACGATTAATATTATTTATATTATATAATTCACATTTGAAAAGTTAACATAAATATGAACTATAATTGAACTATTCATGTTTACCTCATCTCCACATTTTCTCTTAGGCTTTGTAGGACTCTTGATGTATGTCTTCGGTAGAGGAGGTATGTTTTCAATATTTTTATACACAACCTACATATGTTCACAAACATGACATTGATACAAGTTAGCATATAATTGTCACTGATAATAACAAATTATATCTACTAAACACAAAATAAAATAAACACACATCTACTCGGGGCATCTCTTCTTCTTCTTCATCTTCAAGTATATTGGGTGTAGTCATCAAGGATGTGAAGCCAAGAATTCTTTGTACATATACACAACAAGTATATGAAACTATCAATCTATGTCTAGACGTGTATAATCACTATAAGTTATTTAAACTATTCATTCAATCATATTTGCATTCAATTACCTTTCCCTTATCTCCAACTACACTACCAGATCCTAAATCACATTGCCCCTCACTCGTGTTGATTGTGCCCTACAAGAGTAAAATAAGATATACATGCAAGTTACTACATAATCTAATTAATACCAATATAAATGATGAGCATGTATGTACAATAAAATACAAATGACTAGGTACATGTATTCTATCAAGGCCAAATGACATGGCTGACAAGGTGCCCTCCTGAATCTGTCTCAACTCCTCCTCAATCATCAACTATTAAATAGACCATGCAAATAAAAATTAGTACTTAATATTATCTAGATTATAAATATTCATTTAAAATATAACATGAACTGTGAAAATACAAATCTTACCACTACATCATCAATGTATGATGATGGTGCCTCCTCGCCTCTAGCATGGAAGGACTCCCTACGATATCCTCCTGTCTGTGTCATAACATTTGGTGCATCATGCATCTCATGCACCTCATAATCTGCACTGTCCGTGGGAGGATCAACGGGTTGTCCAACTTGACCCAAGCATACATACCCACACATGACACAACTATGGGGCACGCATATGTGTGGAGCCAAGGATGACGTGTCATCGCCACCGGATGCACCGCTACCATCAAAAGTAGGCTGAGATATTGACCCAGTCTGAGAAACCAAAAGGCTATTCAAAGAGTGAATAGTCGATATGGTTCATGAAGCCACCTCAGAAATGATATTTGGATGTTGCACTGGAGGTGGGGGATCAACAGGAGGAGGGGGGACATATGGGCCCTGGACTACTCTAACTGTACCAGGTCTATTTTGGGGCATACCTAAACCCACACCCTGGAAAGGTTGGATGTCAAAGTAGTTCACATGTTTGCGTAAAATAAACTCAGCATACAATTTTTTTATGAAGTAGAAGGGGACATCAAGATTGTTGTTGGGTGGTTTATCGAAAACCATCCACCAACGATCCCAAAAGTTTTTCACAATACCATTATTTGTGCACCATTTAATAGAAAGTTTTTTTGGGGGGGTCTGTGGGTTGACTAGTGCAAGGATTCACAAACAATGAGGTGATATCGACTTTTGATATCTCGAGATCCTTGATCTCCTTATATGACAAGCCATCTGCATATTGTTCCCTCATAGAATCTCGCCACAAAAGGGCATCATTGTGCTCCTCAGTCATGGTTTCCATACTCTTTATTATCGACGTGAGAGGATCAAACATTAGGTTTAGACGAGGGATCCAATGATATACATTTGTAATCCCCCTCAATTCATTCAAATTTTGTGCAATCAAATCCTGAATTGAGGGGGGGTTTGGCAAAGGAGGGTTTGGTTGTTGCGGTTGTGGTTGATCAATGTTTTCATTGTTGTCCCCCATTTTTAACCTAATTGAATGTAAACAATTGAATTTAGTTATCAAATTTAAACAATTTTGTATTTGATTTAAAAAAACCATATTTTCAATGAAAAATCAAATAAACATTAAAAAAATACAAAAATTGAATGAAAATGATTGAAAACAATAAAAATCTTACCTTTCAATCTATTTTTTAGCAATTTTTGGGCAAAACACCGGATATCGGATAAATCGGATATCTGATTTTTATAAAATCACGCAGCCCGTGGGTTAAAAATGACTCACGGGCTGTCACAGTCAAAATATATTGTCTCAGAAAATCGGATATCCGATTTTTATATGTAAATTATTTTAAAATAACATTATATTATATAATATAATAATATAATATATTATTATATTATATAATACGTATTGTATTATATTATTAAATATAATTATATATTGTATAATATATATAATATAATATATTATTATTAATATAATAATATATTATATTATATATTTTATATATTATATTATATAATTATATAATATATTATTATATTATATATATTATATAATATTATATTATATAATATTATATAATATAATATTATATAATATAATATAATATAATAATATATTATATATTATATAATATGTAATATATAATATTACATTATATATTATATAATATATTTTTTAATTTAAAATTCCAAATAAAAATCGGATATCCAATTTGCTTAGGTAATTACCATGCCAAGGTGTACTGATAGCCAAGCCAAGCAAAAAGTCAACACGGATTTTCGCATTTTTAGGCGACTGGAGAAGGCTATTTTTTTCACTTCGCCACTTTTTGGCCCCCATGATCCTACACTAACCCAATTTCTAACAGTTTTAAAGGGTCTGTGCTAGTTGTGGCTTGTTTTTGGTAAGGGTTTTGTCTTCTCGTGGTTATTCTCATCCCAGTTGTTGACCAATGCTTAATGTTGAGCCTCTTATCATGTGGGCTATTGTTCTTCGTGGTTGGGTTCCCTCCTATGTGGCTCCTTTTGAGGTGAATTTATCTTTTGTGGTCTTGGTATGGGTCTAGCGTATTTTTCTCTCCTTTCCCTCTTTCACGTTTCTTATAGAGGAGGTGGCAATGGCTATGGAGGTTGTGTTTTGCCTAGTGAGAGAGGTAGGTTGTTTCTCTTTGTGGCCTACATACGTCTTTGGTTGTGTGATTATGGAGTTGGATCGTGGTTTTCTTTTCCTTCTTGTTGGTCCACTTCTCATCTGCTCCTATTGAGGTGGGTCCCTTTTGTTGGCATATGTGCAAAGTTTGATGACATGATGATAATGTATGTTGTCATTGATTTCAATATGTTGAACTGTGAACCAGTATGATGAAGTGTGAATCGCTATGTTGAAGTAAGTAAACTGGCAAGTGAACCGGTATGATGAAGTGTGAACCGGTATGTTGAAGTAATTAAACTAGAAAGTGAACCGGTATATGCAAAGTTTGTATCGGGGTTTCACTTGATATGACTACCGGTTGGTAGTCTCAGCTTTAGGGTTCCTGGCTGATGCATTCCAAGTCAGTGCAATTCGACCAACGACATCCTATGATGAGTTAGCATTGAAATGAAGATTAGATCATGTTGCCACATTAGCCTTGTGCATGTGAAGGATTTCCTTGAGGATCTTGCATGAGAAGATTAATTCTATCTACCTCGGGAATGTGCAAAATCTGAGTAAACGATGGAGAGCGCGTGATGGGTTACAGCTTCCAGAAGCGGTGAAGAACAGATGATGTAGAACATCTTGAGATTTGTTCAAGATTGTTTTACCCTATGTAATGTGATTAAACGGTCAGGATTGGGATGACTGTATTAATAACCTAGATGCTTAGGGTTTTAGGTTTTGGCCATCGATCTAATTATTGTCTATAAGGTCGATGATGATTTATATTTAAAGTTGTTGGCAAATGAATGTATGTGAGGTGATTCTTGCCAGACCAGAGAAGTGAGTAGAGATCTACAGAGTGTGATTGCAGATGTAAAGGAATTGAAGTGGATCTGCCTTGGCATTCAGTGTTGTTATCAGATCAGTGTATTACCTATTGACTTCTAACCATTTCAGCAGCTGGAAAATCCCTTTACTGGGTAGCTTTAACAGGCTTTTTGTAAATCCTTTAATAGGGTGACTCAAAATCATTGAGTTCTTCAAATCCTCTTGCGAGATAACCTTTAACAGGGTTTTAACCTCTAACCGGGTATTTAGCCATCCCTTAATTGGGTGATCCCTAGCAGGATCAGTTCCTAGAAGAACCTATTGTAAAGTCTTTAACCGGACTAGGCTTTTAACAGAGTGGACTTCAGAAGAGTTCAAGAACAACTTGTGGGTATTCATCGCCACCATGGTTCTTCCCAGTTGGGTTTCCACGTGAAAAAATTAGTGTGTTATGTGTGATGCTTTTTCATGTGATGATTCAGTGTTTTCTGTTAAGTGGTAATGCATGTTGATCTAATGGTCATTATACTTCTGATGTATTACTTGCTTAAGTATATGGGAATTTGAGATGAGACATTAGGTTTTGAGAAGTTCTAAGTGTTACCGGTTTATGTCTTACACAATCTTACTGTGTTCTACCAATATTGTCTTGGTTTAGGTTGGTGATGTTGTTTGCCAGTTAGTGTAGTCTTTGCAGTTTAAGTTGTCTAAGAAATTTTTGTCTGTACTAATTCACCCCCCCTCTCAGTACCTGTTAGGTATTTACTGTTCATCATTATTCATCAATTGGTATCAGAGCATCCTCCAGGTCCTCGGTGCTATAAGCTTAACCACTTGAGGAAAAGATCCTATTCTAATGATGAAGAGGGAAGGTCCTAAATTCAACAGAGATAACTTTAAGATATGGAAGGATAGAATGAAGATCTACATTAAAGCATGGGTGCTCAACACTAGAACTATGTTGAGAATACTTATTTTGTCCCTACCAGTACTCTCACCGATGATCAAAGAAGAGAGATTCAGGAAAATGGGCAAGTCATGGAACCTCTTATCAACAATCTATCTGATATTGAGTTTATAGATGTTCAGGATAAAGACAATCCCAAAGATATATGAGATACTCTAGAGACTATCTATGGCAGTGATGAGCATGTTAAGCAAGCTAAGGAAGAGAGCCTTAGGGGAAAATTTGAAGACATGCAGATGGTTGAAGGAGAGACCATTCAACAATATGGGATAAGAACTAATACTGTTGTTGGAGACATCAAGAGTGCAAGAGGTACAATGGATGATCCCACCATTGTTAGCAAAGTTTTGATATCCTTGTTACCAGTCCATGCAATAAGGGTTGCTGCTATTCAAGAGTTGAGATCTATTGACAAGACAAAGGTATCTCTAGATTCCATCATTGCTAAGTTGATCGCATATGAGCTAAATAGTTATGATGGCAGTGTTCAGAAGACTGAATCAGCCTTTAGAGAATCTATTGCACTATCCAGAAAGGGAAAAGAAGTTGGTACCAGCTATGAACCTAGACAAAGTAGAGATATGGATGATGAGGAGATCCTGATGGAGTTTGAAGCTCTTCTTGCCAAGAGACTTCCTAAGGGAACTGGAAAATACAGAGGTAAGCTCCCTTTGAAATGTTTTTCTTGCAATAGGATAGGAAACATTGTTGTCAACTATCCTAATAGTGATAATAAGGACAAACCAGAGAAGTTTAAAAAGTTCAAAGGAGGAAATAGGAGAAACTATCTTGTTGCAGTCGATGAAGGTGTCACTGATGATGAATCAGAAGATGAAGAAAGTGAAGACATAGTGTTTGTAGCCGTTAAGAAAGATGTGTCAGACAAGAAGGCTCTTGTCTCTCACTTTGATAATTCTAACGAGTGGATTATTGATAGTGGATGTTCTCACCACATGACTAGTGACCAGAGAAATTTTTTGTCTTTGGAAGAGTATGATGGAGGTGTAGTCAAATTTGGTAATGATGCACCATGTATGGTAAAAGGCAAAGGGTCCATCTCTCTAAATGGAAAAAGCAGTGTTGATAATGTGTATTGGGTAGAAGGTCTTAGGCATAACCTTTTGAGTATTGCCCAGCTGAATGATAAAGGACTCACTTTGGAATTCAAAGGTGGAGTGTGCAACATAAAAGGAAAGAGTGGTGAATTGATGGCCACTGGTATGCAAACCAAAGGTAACTTATTTCAGTTAAATACAAATATCAGTCAATGTCTAATGTCTAAGTTTGATGACAGTTGGATATGGCATAGGAGACTCTGTCATGTAAATTTTGATAATATTGTGAAGGCCAGTAAGACCAAGGCAGTTAGAGGATTGCATGTGCTGAACAAATCAGAGAATCCTTTGTGCAGAGAATGTCCACTAGAGAAAATGTCTTCCTCAACCTTCAAAGGTAAATCTTTCACAACAGATAATTTACTTGATCTTGTGCATACTAATTTGTGTGGTCCTATGAAAACTAGGAGTGTTCAGGGAGATAGGTACTTTATGATTCTTACTGATGATTGCTCAATAATAATGTGGGTCACATTCTTGAAAGACAAGTCTGAAGCTTTTGGAAATTTTAAAGCCTTCAAAGCACTAGTTGAAATGGAAAGCAGTAAGAGGATTAAATGCCTTAGAACTAACCAAGGAGGTGAGTTCAATTCTAGTGAATTCAATAAGTACTGTGAAGAGAACGACACCAAGAGGAACCTGTCTGCCCCCCGGACTCCACAATAGAATGGCCTAGTAGAAAGGAACAACCGGACTGTAGTTGAAGCAGCCAGAATGATGTTGATTCAAGGGAAGGTTGCTCACACTTTTTAGACAAAAGCAGTGAGCACTGCAGCCTACAATATGAACTGGGTACTCATCAAGAAAGGTAAGGATAAAAATCCTTATGAGTATTGGACTAGTAAGACTCCAGTAGTAAGCTACTTTAGAGTATTTGGTAGCAAGTGTTATATCAAGAGAAGTGAACACCAGAGCAAGTTTGATGAAAAATGTGATGAGGGAATATTCCTAGGGTATTCCACCAAGAGCAAAGCTCTCAAGTGTTTTAACAATAGGACTCGGAGAATTGTTGAAAGTATCAATGTTAGAGTTGATGAAACCTCTGAGAAACCTGAGGAAACCGACAGTGAACAAGCGGTAGATGAACCGGGTGTAACCTTCTGGGAACCGGTTGCAAAACAAACAAGTACAAGTAACAGTGCTCCTACACTAGTAGATGTAGATGAAGATGAAGATGAGGATGAAGAGGAGAAGCAAGAGGAATCAACTAAGATCATTCCTAGGTATGTAAAGTTGCATCATGATCCAAAGAAAATCATAGGGGATAAGGATGCAGGAATACTTACAAGAAGAAAGGTTAGAGAGAATTCTTGCATGATTTCTGAATTTGAGCCCAAAAAATTTAAAGAGGCACACAAAGATGAAGACTAGATTAAGGCTATGGAAGAGAAACTTGACCAGATAGAAAAGAATGGTACATGGTCTTTGGTACCAAGACCTGAGCACAAAAATGTTATTGGCACCAAACGGGTTTTTAGAAACAAGTTGAATGAAGATGGCACAGTGGCAAGAAACAAAGAAAGATTGGTATGTAAGGGATATGCTCAAGAAGAAGGAGAAGACTATGGAGAAACCTTTGCTCCAGTAGCTAGATTGGAAGGAGTTCTAATGCTACTTGCATATGTAGCATTCAAGGGATTCAAAGTGTATCAGATGGATGTAAAATCTGCATTCCTGAATGGAATACTTGAAGAAGAAGTGTATATAGAGCAACCAGATGGGTTTTCCCTATCAGAAGAAAGTGATATGGTGTGTAGGCTACATAAAGCCTTGTATGGATTGAAGCAAGCACCTAGAGAATGGTATGAACATTTACACTCTCATCTTGTGAATATTGGATTTGAAAGAACAAGTGAAGATAGCAATATCTATCTGAAGTCAGAAGGTGATCATATTTTGATCTATGAAGTGTTTGTTGATGACATAATTTTTGGTGGAGATGATAAGATGATCCATGTGTTTGCAGATGAAATGAAGACGGAATTCGAGATGTCACTAATTGGAGAGATTAAGTTCTTCATTGGACTATAGATTCAACAAATGAAAGATGGTAGCTTTATCACTCAGTCCAAGTATGTCAAAGAGGTGTTGAAGACCTTTGGCATGGAAGACAGCAAACCGCTTTGTACACCGATGATGACCGGTTGTAAATTGTCAAAAGAAGATGATTCAGCGTTGGTTAATGAGAAGGATTACCGGTCAATGATTCATAAGTTGCACTATGTAGTACACAGCAGACCGGACATTGCACATGTAGTGGGCATTGCTACACATTTTCATAAAAGTCCAAGAGAATCCCACTTGGTAGCAGTCAAGTGGATTCTTAGATATCTGAAGGGAACTATAGATTATGGATTGTGGTATCCATATAATAATGATTTCAATCTCAAAGTGTTTACTGATGCCGATTGGGCTGGTAATGTGGATGACTGGAAGAGCATAACTGGTGGTGCATTCTTTCTCGGTGGTAGACTAGTCTCATGGATGAGCAAGAAACAGAGTTGTATCTCCCAGTCTACAACAAAAGCAGAATATGTAGCAGCATTTATGAACTGTACTCAGACAATTTGGATGAAGCATGTATTAAGTGGTTTCAAAGTCCCTGTATCTGAACTGGTGAGTATATTTTGTGATAACACAAGTGCAATTAATATTTCCAAGAATCCGGTATTGCATGCTAGAACCAAGCACTTCGAGCTCAAATATCATTTCTTGAGGGAGAAATTTCAAAACAAAGAGGTTGTATTGGAACATGTTTTTCAGTAAGGAGCAGTTAGCAGATATATTCACCAAGCCTCTATCAAAGGCTACATTTACCTATTTAAGAGGTGAATTAGGGGTGCTACCCCTTCAAGAGGTGAACTAAAGGTATGTGCTCCACAACAGTTAGGTATTGCATTGTCAAATCTTTTTAGGATTGATGTGCTGAAGGATGCTACTCCTCAGGGGGAGCAACATAGTGGAACATGGAAGCTTGTGCCTCCACCTTGGCATTGTTGTCAAAGGGGGAGAAGATGTGAAGCGAAGAAGATATCTATAGTATTGATGACATATAATATGGAAGAAGATGTAGAGATATCTTTGTGTATTGCCATCAATGCCAAAGGGGTAGATTGTTGGCATATGTGCAAAGTTTGATGACATTATGATAATGTATGTTGTCATTGATGTCAATATGCTGAAGTGTGAATCGGTATGATGAAGTGTGAACCGATATGTTGAAGTAAGCTGGAAAGTGAACCGGTAAGATGAAGTGTGAACGGATATGTTGAAGTATGTAAACTGGCAAGTGAACTGGTATATGCAAAGTTTGTATCGGGGTTTCACTTGATATGACTATTGGTTGGTAGTCTCAGCTTCAGGGTTTCCGGCTGATGCATTCCAAGTTTGTGTGATTCAACCGATGACATCCTATGATGAATTAGCATTAAAATGAAGATTAGATCATGTTGCCACGTCAGCCTTGTGCATGTGAAGGATTTCCTTAAGGATCTTGCATGAGAAGATTAATTCTATCTGCCTCAGGAATGTGCAGAATCTTAGTAAACGATGGAGAGTGTGTGATGGGTTATCAACTTCTAGAAGCAGTGAAGAACGGAAAATATAGAACGTCTTAAGATTTTTTCAAGATTGTTTTACCCTATGTAATGTGATTAAATGGTCAGGATTGGAACAAGTGTATTGATAACCTAGATGCTTAGGGTTTTAGGTTTTGGCCACCGACCTAATTATTGTCTATAAGGTCAATGATGATTTACATTTAAAGTTGTTGGCAAATGAATGTATGTGAGGTGATTCTTGCCAGACCGGAGATGTGAGTAGAGATCTGTAAAGTGTGATTGAAGACGTAAAGGAACTAAAGTGGATCTTCCTTGGCATTGAGTGTTGTTATCAGATCAGTGTATTACCTGTTGACTTCTAACCATTTCAGCAGTTGGAAAATCCCTTTACCGGGTAGCTTTAATAGGCTTTTTGTAAATCCTTTAACAGGGTGACTCAAAACCATTGAGTTCTTCAAATCCTCTTGCGAGGTAACCTTTAACAGGGTTTTAACCTCTAACCAGGTCTTTAGCCATCCCTTAACCGGGTGATCCCTAGTAGGATCGGTTCCTAGCAGAACCTGTTGTAAAGTCTTTAACCAGACTAGGCTCCTAACATAGCGGACTTCAGAAGAGTTCAAGAACAACTTGTGGGTATTCATCCCCACCGTGGTTTTTCCCAGTTGGGTTTCCACGTGAAAAAATCAGTGTGTTATGTGTGATGCTTTTTCATGTGATGATTCAATGTTTTCTGTTAAGTGGTAATGCATGCATATCTAATGGTCATTATACTTCTGATGTATTACTTGCTTAAGCATATGGGGAAGTTGAGATGAGACATTAGGTTTTAAGAAGTTCTAAGTGTTACCGGTTTATGTCTTACATAGTCTTATTATGTTTTACTGGTATTGTCTTGGTTTAGGTTGGTGATGTTGGTTGCCAGTTAGTGCAGTCTTTGCAGTTTAAGTTGTCGAACAAATTTTTGTCTGTACTGATTCACCCCCCCGCCTCTTAGTACCTGTTAGGTATTTATTGTTCATCATTATTCATCACCTTTTCTATTGAGGTGGAGAGGGGTTTGGCTAGTACGGAGATGACTTTCAGTTGGAAAGTCTTTTTTGGTTTCAGCTTTATTGTTTTGGGATCCATGTTAAAACCCACTTTCGAGATTAAGGGTGCCTTGGCTAAACCTTTTGTTTCTAGATCTAGCGTGTTCCTTGAAGTTTCTTACTCTTTGGAAGCCTTCGATGCTTGGTGCAGGATGTTTTTGGGTCTCATGGATGAACCCTTGGTGAATGGATTAGGGGAGCCTTGTCAAAACCCTTGGTTCATGATAATGAAGCCTTGCAAAACCCTTATTTCACTGATGATATCTTTGGTCTAATTGCTCAGGCCTGGTGGGTGGCTTTGCTTGTTCTATGCTACCCTAGCAATGTTTGGTTAATGGTTGGTTGTTGTTAGTCTTTGTTTCTATTTTTTGTAATGTTCTACTTGTAGGTTCTATATTATTGTTTAATTCCAGATGGTTTCAGATCCCTTCAAAACCTTGTGTAGGGGGTTTTGGGTCCCCTCGAAACCTCTTTTTCCCCTAATCAAAAACTAATAGATTAACAATTTTTCTAGGGACCTATACAGAAGCATGTACCTATTTTAGAGGGTAAAGTAGTTTTAAGACCTTCATAGTTTGATGAAGAAATTGTACAACACATTTTAAGATATTTTGAAATAATGGTGCCGCTCTATTGGCGGAATAAACTCAAAAAGTTTACATGAACTTTGAAGAGTTTTTAGTTCTTTTAGAGTTTTTTACTCTTTGAATAGGTGGTGACTATGTGAATAAACTTAATTAATTGTTGAAGAATTGATTTTTTTAATTCACACGCATTGCATAGTTCTACAAATTTTTAAGTCAAAGAAAGAAATTTACAAAGTTTACAATAATTTTTCATGTAGTTGGTCTTTCCTTATTTTATTTTAAAAGAAGGAAAGCATTGTATCATGGTCATTTATAAATACCCATTAGGAGAATTATTATTCCCATATTCAATGAATTTTTACTTTAAAATGAAGGGATTTTAGTTGAGTAATGTAATTCTAAATAATTCAATATTATTGATTTTTATATGTATGCATCTTGATGAAATATATATGGTAGTTGAAATTAAATAAACAAGGAATAGGTCTTAGCAATAGGAGGTATAAGGGGTTGTGTTTTGAGAATACCTAATATCATGTTGGGTTAGAAGAGAGATATGAATATTTAGTTGTAAATGAAACTATTTTTCATTACAAGAATATTTTAAAATTAATTTTTAATCTATATACCCCCTATACATTCAAATTTTGTGATGCAAATCTCAGAACAACATAAGCCATGTCCTCAGAGAAAGACTTTCTCTATTCCAAGACATAGGCTACTTGATTTTAGTGGTATTCAAGACTACCCTAATTCTATTCCTAGTGGAATTAAAGAAAATGTACCTAATTTTATAGGACAAAGATATGAAAAAACAAGAAAACATTAGCAATAATTTAATGAGTTAATTGGAGATTATGAGACTAAGTAGATGATGTTGTCAATAAGATTTTTTACAATCTTTGAAACAGGATTCTAGGGTTTGGTTCTCTATTCCACATATGTATTGTGTTTCCTCACTAAAAGAGTTAAAAGTAATATGTTTTAATCAACTTGATGCAAGAATTGAGGTATTCCCATTGATAAGTAAAATTGTTGATATTTAGAAGGATTGAGATGAGCTAGTTCTATTGTTGAACTTGATGCTTGCAAATATAGTGGAGGATAATCTATAAAATGTCATACCTAATGATGTAAAGTGTATGATATTATACCTAGGTCCATTTGATGAAGAGATGAATTTCTTAATGAGAGATGAAGATACTTCAACAATCTGTCATATATTTTATATAGCTAGAGATATTGAGAAAAAAATGAACTATTCAATAATGAAGATACATATGTCTAGAGTTGTGAAGAATTATAAAATATCTCATGCAAATGAAAATACGGATCAAAGAATAAAAATGATTATAAAGAAAAAAAAAATCACTATTACAATTAATTTGTCATTACATCATTTAAATCAATATAATATCCAATTAGAATGCAACATGACCAAATGTGAAGTTGATTAAATATGTTTCTTGTCCAATAACTATTTGATACAAAAGGGTATGAAGGAGAATCACCATTTGATTTGTATCCACGATTTATAGGTTTTTTATAGAAATCACTAAATATTTATGTAGAGTAGGAAAATTGAACCACTGCAAAGGGTGGTCAAACCCGTTGAGGACTCAATAACCTTCTATCCACTTCAAGAAAACATTTGGTGTTCTCTAACCTCTAATTTTTCTCACTAGGATGGATAAGTATGAAAAAAACTATGTGATCTTGATAGATAAAAATATTTTAACTATAGAGGACAAAAGTATAGGCTACCGAGACCACCTGGAAAAGTCTATACACTCTCTATCTAGGATGTATTCATAGGTCAAGGAAAACAATGTGACATGCAAGCATCTTGTATGGGCAAGGTACTGAAACCCATACTAGAAAGTATAGAATAACTAGTATTTTCTTTTATGCTATGGATGCTATGAAAGAAACAAACTAGTAACTAATAGAATACAAAGGATTAATGAAATGATAAAGAAAATATAGAGATCCTCATAGATGGTCTAGCGTACATGAATCCTCCAATAAATGTCATGTTCTTCTGCATCAATCCTACACACATACAACCAATGATGAAAATATTGGGTGCCTATGATTTAGAGATTTTCCACAGTCAAACCCCTGCTTTGGTGTTTCCACCTCCATGGATAGCCAGATAGATATATTTGATAAAATGATAATGAAAATGAAGAATAGGATGTAACAAATGATATGGTAAGCCAAAGATAATGAAATGAACAATATAATCAACTAGAGAGGAGAAAATTCTCTTCAACACCAGAAAATAGAAGCCTGATGGGTGAGGAAAAGTTTATACCTCCCAAGGTAATGAAGCTTTACTATGGGAAACAATGGTGGTGAGATAAAATAACAAAAATAGAAGAAACTATGAGAGGTAGAGAGTGTGATATTTTAAGAGAGCTTTTTGAATGCTAGAGAATGTAAGAGGGCCAAAGAGATGAAAATGAAGCAAGAAAGGCACATTGAAGGGGACTAGGAAGTTTCCCAATGTCAGTAGACATCAAAGGAGACATTACACTACTCGAATTAGCAAGTGTAAAATCCCAATGGCCACCTTTGGTCTGAATATTCATGAGACAAATGCATAGCACTTGGACATCTCAGTGGCATGTAGGTGCCCATGAATAAATCAGTCCAAATGGTCAAGAGATCAATCAAGAAAGAAGGAAAAACAAGTTGAGTAGGAAACTGAAGCAAAAGTCTAATCATCATTTCAAATTTAGGTAAAGACTACCCTAATTCTATTCCTAGTGGAGTTAAATAAAATGTACCTAACCTTAGAGGACAAAGATATGAATGAACAAAAAAAATTAGCAATAATATAATGAGTTAATTAGAGATTATGAGACTAAGTAGAAGACGTTGTCATTTTAAGATTTTTTACAATCTTTGAAATAAGATTCTAGGATTTGGTTCTCTAATCCACATATGCATTGTGTTTCTTCATTAAAAGAGTTCAAATTAATATTTATTGATCAACTTGATGCAAGAACTAATGTATTCTAATTGATGAACAAAACTGTTGACATTTGTAACAAGGTTTAAGATGAGCTAGTTCTATTACTAAGCTTGATGCTAAAAAATATAGTGGAGCATATTCGATAAAATGTCATACCTAATGATGTAATGTGTATGATATTATACCTAGGTGCATTTGATGAAGAGATGAATTTCTTAGTGAGAGATGAAGATACTTCAACAATCCATCATATATTTTATATGGCTAGAGATATAGAGAAAAAATTAAAGTATTCAATAATAAAGGCACATATGTCTACAGTTGTGAAGAATTATAAAATATCTCATGCAAATGAAAAATATAGATCAAAGAATAAAAATGATTGCCAAGATAAATGTAATTTCCCTATTATAGTTAATTCATTATTACATGATCTAAATCAATATAAGATCCAATTAGAATTGAAGATGTCTACATGTGACATTGATTAAATATGTTCCCTGTCCAATAACTATTTGATACAAAATGGCATGAAGGACAATCACCATTTGATTTGTATCCATATTTTATGGGGATTTTTTGGAAATAAAAAACAATTGTAGAGTAAGAAAATTGAACCACTACAAAGGGTGGTCAAACCCCTTGAGGACTCAATAACCTTCTCTCCACTTCATGAAAACCTTTGGGTTTCTCTAACCTCTAAGTTCGCTCACTAGGATGGAAAAGTAAGAAAATAGGTATATGATGATAGATAAAAATATTTTAACTACAGAGGTTGAAAGTACAAGCTACCGAGATCACCTAGACAAGTTTGTATGCTCTTGGTCTAGGACATACTCATGGGTCAAGGACAATAGCGCAATGTGCAAGTGTCTTGTATGGACAAGGTACCGAAACCCATACCAAAAAGTATAGAATAACTAGTATTTCCTTTTATGCTATGAATGCTATGAAAACAACAGACTAGTAACTATCAGAATGCAAAGGATTAATGAAATAACAAGGAACATATAGAAATACTCCATATGGACTAATGTATGAACTCTCCATCAAATGTCACATTCTTCTATGTCAAGCCTACACACATACAACCAATAACAAAAATGTTGGGTGCCTTTGATTTAGAATTTTTCAACAATCAAGCCCCTATTTTGGTGTTTCTACCTCCATGGACAACCAAATAGATAGATTTGATAAAATGATGATTAAAATGAAGAAGAAGATGCAACAAATGATATGCTAACTCAAAGATAATGAAATGAACAATGTAATAAACTATAGATGATGGGATTTTCTACTCTCAAAGTGATGAACTTCAAGGAACAAACCAACCTTCACTCTTCCTAACTTTACTAGTTCTCTAGTGAACTAGGGGATGCAAACTATAAAACTAAGCAAACAAGCCATAGAGAAAGCTCTAAATGGCCTCTGTTAAGTCTTTGTTCTCAATACGAATGCACAAAATTGGGACACCAGTGTGGTGTGCTAACATCTTGTATGGACAAAGTATAGAGACCGTACATGTAATGCCCCTCCCTGATTCATCTTGTCTTTCTAAATATCTATGGATTAGATTGATCTAGCTTAGTCTACTTTATGATGATTTGTTGGTATCATGCTATGTACTAACCCTATTTCATGATTGAATTGGATATGAAGATGGATCTATATTCAATGATTTATATGTGTTCATTATTCATGATGGATCACATTGCTTACGGGATTTTGATGATATTATGATTACGCTAACCCTACTCTATGATTGTGATGTCTGAATTTATGTTATGACGTTTGAGATTGTCTTCTAGTGTCTTCATGATTAGAGATGATGGCATACCACTCATTACGAGAATGATATGAGGTTGTGATTCTCTATCGCTTACCTGATCATTTATGATGTATATGTGTTGTATATATGTTGTGCATTGTGTGTAGTGGTGATGTAGGATTGCAGGTACTAGACACCGACTCCACCTGGTCTTACAGGTTTGAGCGTCTCTTATCACAATGGCAAGTTGTCAGAGATGGCATGTGTTTCCCTCTCATACTTTAGGCTTAAGTTGTCTACCTTGTCAGTTGTTTCATGGCGCAAGTTGGTGGTTAGAGTATTGTGTCGATGTCTGACCCTACGTTGGGTTTCTTGAGGTGTTGTGAGTATGTGATTTATATGTAATTAACATTCGATTAGTATAGTATTAATACTATAGCTGATTTATTTGATGGTTTGATTATCTGATTACTATTTAGTTGGTTATTTAATATTTATTTCTATTGGCTTGGTTAATGATTAATTGAGCTTGATTTATTTAATTAATTGACTTATTACTGGCTATTTATTTATTTAATTTATTTAGTGTTTAATTGGTTATTTAATATTTAATTTATTATTGAGATTTTATAATTATTTAATTGAGATTAATTTATTGGTTTATTTGATTTATTGCTTAATCAATTATTTTATTATTCATTTATTGTTTAATGATTATTTATTTATTATTTAGTTGATTTATTATTTATAGTTTATTTATTTATTTATTGTTTAATTGATGATTGAGTATTTATGCTTGTCCGTACATTTGCTTATCTATTATCCATTTTGCTTATTTGTCTGTTGTTTATTTATTTATTTATCTTCTTTATTGTTTATTTATTTATTTATTGTTGGGTTATTTATTGTTAGTGCTCTGTTTTGCCCTATTTTCAGTTGTTATTTTAGTTTATAACTTTATGTTTTTGTCCTATTTTTATAAAACTCAACTATATTTGCTAAATAGAAGAATTAAAGAATTGCAAAAGAATGGTGATGATTGATAACTTCTACAAACTACAATATGTAGAAGATATAGATTTTCTCACAAGGCATTCTCACTATTTCACCAAATGAAACAAATAAGCATTCTACCCTATCAAGTCATACTTGTCAATGTAGTCTGGGTCAATACAAAAAATGGGTATTATTAAACAGGGTATGGGCATCCATCAAAGCATAAGAGAAACAAAAAAAATTCCTAGATATTAGAATTGAAATTGCTCTGGTAGACATGTATACAAAATTTTGAAGTGTAGCCAAGGCCAACAAATATTTGAGAAGATGCCTCAAAGAGATGTGTTCTCAAGGATTGCAATGATTGTAGGACACATATACAATAAATTTGCTGAAAAATATTATAGACTTTCAAGTAAATACCTTATAAGCAAAAAAAAAGGTCAGTAACACATCACATACCTAAGATCTCATAGAGATTACAAGAAAATCGGTTCAAGTATGACCCTTGGATTACATAGCAATCATTGCACATTGTTCAAGACAACCTCGACCGCTCCTTGATCACTACTTCATCGATTCCTGTAACTCATCACACAGTTTCCACTTCATGCAATGTATTCACTCATTCCCAAGATAAAATCATTATCTCTACACGCCAAAAACCACTTGAAACTTATCATATATAACATGCATACATGGCATAATCATTAACGATCATCATTTAATAATAAATCAATACAACCGATTTACCAAGCTCCATCGGTTAAGGTTTGGCACATCAACAGGTAGCGTTACCGGTTAATCTCACTCCTTCTAAAGTAATACCGGTTTCCATCACTTGCTCAACTACCGGTTGCAAAACAACATCATAACAACATCATTACCGGTTATAATTGATATCAGTGACAACACAATAGGTCATCAATGTAATCTTCAATCAAATACCAACAATCTCCCACTTTGGTATTGATGGCAATACAAATATCAATACCCTTGATTGTGATGATTGAGAGTAATGCACATACATAGGTATAGGAATCCTGGTTTACTTTTTACCATGTACTCTCCTTCAATTGAGTCTCCATGTCTTTAGTTGGTAACTAGCTACAGTTCTTCTCTCTATCAATCATACAATTCTTCTCCCCATAATCATACAGATCTTCTCCCCCTTTAACAACAATGCCAAAGTGAAATTAAAACATACAGTGTCATACTTCATTATTCTGCATCAACAATCTGCAACTTGATTTTCCCCCTATGGAGTAGCTCCACTCTACACCAATCCTGCTTCAAGATTCTTCAATTAGCTCCGAGATTGATGTCTTCCACATCTGCTCAATTGACCTCATGTAGGGGCACAACCCCTAGCTGACCTATAAGATACTCAAAAGTAGTCTTAGGCAAAGGTTTAATAAAGATATCTACTAGCTGCTCCTTAGTAGATACATTCTCCAGTAACACATCTTTACTCTGCACTTTCTCCCTCAAGAAATGATATTTCAGCTCAATATGCTTAGTTCTAGCATGCAACACTGGGTTCTTTGAAATATTTATTGCAGGGTGAACTCACAAATTTGGTTCCCACTTTCGCCAATGAAGGAATTTAGCGAAAGTGGGGAGTTTATTTTTTGAGGGGTTCGAGCGAAATAGGCCTGTTCGATCGAACTACCCCTCCAAGTTCGAGCGAACCGGCTTGTGGTCGTGGGTTCGCTCGAACCACGGGTGGATTTTTTGGTTCGAGTTCGAACCCACCAAAATACTCATACAGGACAAAATTAATCCCATGGGTTCGAGCGAATGGGGGTTCACTCAAACCCTTTATGGTTCGAGCGAACCCAATTCGATCGAAGCACTGTTCATTCGAACCGTGCTGTTAGAGGTTTCTCCCAAAAAATTTCAGAGTTTTGAAGAATTTATGACCTCGGATCTCTGGTTCAAAGCATGAATGATATAATCTTGATAAACCAAAAATATTAGATGGTAGTACTCAAAGAAAGCTTTCCAACGAGTATAATTTTGTTATATTTTGAATTTATTATGTTCCTAGTTTTTTTAATTTTATGGAAAATTGGTTTTTCACCGAACATGAACTTCTCTGTTCAACGCATTGGGAAAAATAAGAAACTAATTCTAAAAAATTCTAAAAAATATCTAAGCCCCAGGCATTGATGTCTTCTTTCTAACAAAAAAAAAAAATTGAATTTCGATATATATAGAACTAGTTACGTGTTCAAACTTAAACCTATGTCTGAATTATGACTAGTCAGACTTCAAAACTTTATAAAATAAAAAATATTGAACATATCATTATCAAACCAAATGCAAGCCCTGGATATTGATGTTACAAACCAAAATTCAAAAGAATTGAGTTTTTATCATTCATAGAAAAAAAGTTATACGTTTCGGGAGGCACGTCACTCTTAAAAAATGTAGTTTGTTGTAAAAAATTACTTTTCGAGGGAGATGGAAAGTTTTTTTAAAAATCCTTCAAAAAAATTTGAAAAAAATGTATATAGAATCCACAAACAAAATTCTACAAATTACTAATTTACATCATCTTCAAATTTTTAATAGTTTAAAAGTTATAGTTCTCGTAAGTTGAAGATTATTTTAAAAATGTTCATCTCAGTGTCAAAAGTGGCAAAAAAGTGGGAACCATTATTGTGAGTTCACCCTGCACTGGTGTATCACATAAAATCTTTACTGATTCTGTGATCTTCAACTTGAATCCTTCTAGAATGTGTTTCATCCAGATTGCCCGAGTACAATTCATATGCACTGCAACATATTTAGCTTCAGCAATGGACTATGATATGCAACTCTACTTCTTGCTGCTCCAAGATACAAGTCTTCCTCCAAGAAAGAATGCACCACTGGTTGCTCTCTTCCTGTCATCAATATTTCTTGCTCAGTCTACATCTATATAAACCTTCAAATCAAAGTTACCTGCATATGGATACCATAATCCATAATCAATAGTACCTTTCAAATATCTGAATATCATTTTAGTTGCAAGCATATCTGTCTCCTTTGGGTTCTTCTGAAATTAGGCAACTAATCCAACTACATGAGCAATATCTGGTCTGTTGTGAACAACATAATGCAATTTTCCTATCATTGACCTGTACTCCTTTTCATCAATGGATGCAGCATCATCCTCCTTAGACAATTTACAACCTATAACCATTGGTGTCCCAACTGGTTTATAGTCTCCCATTCCAAATGTTTTCAATACCTCTTTCACATATTTGGACTGTGTCATAAAAAAACCACTCTTCATCTACTGGATTTGCAAACCTATGAAGAATTTTATCTCTCCTACTAGAGACATTTCAAATTCACTTTTCATCTCATTTGCAAAGTCATCACTCATGTCATCATTGCCTCCAAAAATGATATCATCCACAAACACTTCACTAATCGATATCTTATCCCCTTCAATCTTGAGATATATATTGTTGTCTTCACTGGTTCTCTGAAAACCTATCTTCATCAGGTGTGAATGTAGTCTTTCATACCATGCTCTTGGTGCTTGCTTCAAACAATATAGTGCCTTGTGTAGTTTACACACCATATCCTTTGCATCAGTCAAAGCATAACCATCTGGTTGTTCAATGTATACTTCCTCTTCCAATATTCCATTTAAAAATGTTGACTTCACATCCATTCGATATACTTTGAATTCCCTATATGCTGCAAATGCAAGTAGAGTCCTAACACCTTCCAATCTAGCAACTGGTGCAAATGTCTCGCCATAGTCTTCTCCTTCTTCCTATGCATAACCTTTGCATACCAATCTTGCTTTGTTTCTGATTACTACTCCATCTTCATTTAGTTTATTTCTAAATACCCATTTAGCACCTATCACATTTTTATTCACTGGTCTGGGTACTAGGGTCCATGTATTGTTCTTCTCAATCTGGTCAAGCTCCTCTTCCATAGCCTTGATCTAGTGATCATCTCCAAAGGCTTCCTTAGCAATTCTAGGCTCAATAGTGGAGATCATGGAAGAATTCTCTCTAATTCTTCTTCTGGTTAACACTCCAACATCTTTATCTCCAATAATCTGGTTAGGATTTTGATTGAGTTTCACATACCTTGGAATAACATGATCATTATCTTCAAGTTCTTCTTCCTCACTATCATCATCTTCTTTTGTAGAATCTACTTGTTTCGGTTGAGCTGGTACTACAACATTCACTTCACCAACTTCTGGCTTCACCGGTTCTGGTTCCAAAATCAGAATGTAAGGTTCATCTTCCTTCTTCTTCTCACTGGTTTCTCCTAAAACTTCAGGATACTCATCCACTCGGACATCAACATTTTCAATGATTCTCTTTGTCTAGTTTTTGTAACATTTGTAGGCCTTACTCTTGGTGGAGTAACCAAGAAATATGCCTTCATCACTCTTAGCATCAAACTTACCAACATAGTCACCTCTCTTGATAAAACATTTACTACCAAAAATCTTAAAATAACTGACATTAGGTGATCTACCATACTGGTATTCATAAGGAGTTTTATCCTTACCTCTCTTTACCAATATCCAATTCATAGTGTATACAACTGTGTTGACAACTTCTCTCCAGAAAGTCTTTGCTACACCTCCTTATATTAGCATCATTCTAGAAACTTCAATAATTGACTGGTTGTTCCTCTCTGCAATACCATTCTTGTGTGGTGTCCTAGGTGCAGAAAGCTGCCTCTTAATTCCACTATCTTCACAATATCTAGTGAATTCCTCTGAAGTAAATTCACCTCCTTGATCAGTTCTTAGACACTTTATCTTCTTACAACTTTCCTTTTTAGCTAAGGCCCTGAATGCCTTAAACTTACTAAAGGCTTCTTTTTTGTCCTTCAAGAATGTGGCCCACATCATTCTTGAGCAATCATCAGTGAAGATCATAAAATATCTATCACCTTGAATACTTTTAGTCCTTATTGGTCCACAGAGGTCTGTATGAACCAAATCTAACAAATGTTCTGCTAAGAAATATTTTCTCTTAAAAGTTGAGGATGTCATCTTCCCTAATTGACATTCCTTACACAGAGAATTCACCGGTTTGTCCAACTAAGGTAAACCTCTTACTGACTTTGACAATGTTATCAAAATTTATATGACAAAATATCCAATGCCAAAACCAACTATCATCTACTTTAGCAATTAAACAGTTTTTGACTTTAGGATTTAGATGAAACAGGTTACCTTTTGTCTGCTTGCCAGTTTCAATCAGTTCACCTTTGCTCCCACAGATTTTGCACATTCCATTCTTAAATTCCAATGGATAACCTCTGTCATTTAGTTGAGCTACACTCAACAGATTGTGCTTTAATCCTTCAACCCAATAGACATCATTTGCACTGCTCTTTCCATTAAGAGAAATGGTTCCCTTTACTTTTACCATGCAGGGTGAGTCATTTCCAAATATCACAACTCCTCCATCAAATTCCTTCAAAGTAAGAAATTTACTTCAGTCACCGGTCATGTGGTGTGAACAACCACTATCTATGATCCAATCATCAGAACTATCCATGCAAGAAACTAATGCCTTCTGATCAAATGTCTTCTCTTTAATGGAAACAAAGACAATGTCTTCATTAGCATCTCCCTCAGATTCCTCATCAGTTATTCTGCCATGAACTGCAATGAGGAAATCTCTTTTGCCTTTTCCTTTATACTTCTTGCACTTCTCATGCTTATGCTCATTATCACCATTAGGACAGTTAGCTACAATATGTCCAATCTGGTTACATGCAAAACACTTCAAAGGTAATTTACCTCTGTACTTATCGATACCTCTGGGTAACCACTTGGCCAACAATGCTTCAAGCTCAATCATATTGTCTTCATCATCAACTTATCTGCTGGATCTAGACTCATTACTGTGACTAACATCTCTGCTTTTCCTCACAAGTGAATTAGAGACTGAAGCTCTAAATGCATATTTAGATTTTTAAGCACTACCATCATAACCATTTAATTCAAATGCAGTAAGTTTACCAATGATGGAGTCAAGAGTAACCTATAGGGAGATAGATACTTTATGCTAATCATTGATGATTATTATAGAATGTGTTGGGTTAGTTTTCTCAGGGAGAAATTAGAAGCTTTTAAAAAATTCAAACTATTCAAGGCAATGGTAGAGAATGAAACCGATAAGAAAATCAAATGTTTGAGATATGATCAAGGAGGATAATTTACATCTAAGGAGTTTAATACATTTTATGAAGTGAATGGAATCAGAAGATAACTATCAGCACCCCAGACACCTCAGCAAAATGGAATTATGGAAAGGAAGAACAAAACTATTTTGGAAGTAGCTAGAAGCATGATATTGGAAGCAAATTTACCTCATGTGTATTGGAGAGAAGCAGTGAATATGGCCGTTTACACTTTTAACAGAGTTCACATCAAAGGTGAAACCGGTAAGACCTCTTATGAACTATGGTTTGGTAATACTCCTACTCTTAAATACTTCAAAATTTTTGGAAGCAAATGTTATATTAGGAGAGATGAGTATATTGGTAAATTTGATCCTAGAAGTGATGAAGGAATATTTCTTGTTTATTCATCTAAGAGCAAGGCATATAGATGCTTTAATAAAATATTGCAAAAAATCATTGAGAGTGCTAATGTGAAGATAGATGAACTATTTAGAGGAAATTCAAGGTCTATAGATTTTGAACTGGCAGTTGAGATGATCATAAATGAACCTATACAAAGTGCATTGGTACAGAGTGTGGATCCAGTCACACTGACATCATCAGAGAATTCAACAATGATTGAAGAACAACAACATGTGAATAAACCCAGGTATGTAAGGGTGAATCACTCAGAAAATCAGATAATTGGGAATAAGTATCAAGGTGTTATGATAAGAGGAAGACTGGCAAATGAAGAGGTATGTTTAATTTCTCAAATTGAACTGGCATCTTCTATTGGAGCTTGTCAAGATGAACATTGGATTAAAGCAATGGAAGATGAACTAGAACAAATTGAATAGAACAATACATGGACATTAGTTCCCCGGCCTAAAGACAAAAATGTAATTGGAACTAAATGGGTATTCAGAAATAAACTTAATGAATATGGTAAGGTAATCAAGAACAAAGCAAGAATAGTGTGTAAAGGATATTCAATAATGGGTTGTCTCTTTCCCCTTTGGTTAGTATCACCTTGATGGTCCTCATGGGACCCAAGACTATTTTGACTACGTTCGTCATCATTCCTGAATTAGACCTCTTTCTGGCTAAACTAAGTATTCCCTAGTTGGTAGCTACAGATGCAATCCCTTCAGTGATCCATAAGTACTTAAAGTTTCCTCATGAAGGTTTGGTGCATGTCATCCAGGATACAGGATATTGACCACTGGTAACCCATGGGGATTTTTGGCTAGCTCTTTTTGGCCTAATACGATTGGGCCTATTCTTCTCCTTGGTGAATTAATGTATAGATCTTACTATCAATATAAAATGGGAGATTTGGCTTCTAAATCAATTCAACCTAGCCATTCATTGCCTCTTCTTGCATCAACTTTCGCTCTGTCTATTCATGTGTTGGAATGGGTAGCACCATCTGCCCCTTCTTTATCGGGGGCTGAGGTTAAGCCTGTTCCTCCAAGTAGAACTCCTCATCCACCTAAGACTACACAACCTCCAATAGTGTCTTCTGTTCCTACGACTGCATCTAGTGCAGATAAGGGAAAGACACCATGTTGTCAAACTCTATGGCTTGCCCTCCCTTTGAGCTCTCAATCCTAGTAGATATCCTTCATCCTAATCGATATGGAAAGGGGAAGTGTTCCCCTCATGCTCTTTCATAATTGCTTGCTCTTACTTCACAACCTTTGTAGGCACCCCTTGTTCCTCCAGCTACTCGAGCAAAGTGAGTAAGGGCACCCATTGTTGTGAATGTAGTGCCTATCTCGAGGGCACCTCCTATTCCACCAGTGGGGCCTTCTCTTGTCCTAGACATGGTCTTGGAGGCCTCTTCTATGGAGCATGATTCTCCTAACCCTTCCTAGGCTTCAGCCTCTAGTCCCCATCTTTGTCTTAATGAGCGTGCACATAAGCATAAGCGTCATCAACAAGAGATGGCCTAGGATCATGATGTTGCTTTGTAGTCCGAGGGTGCCCCTTCGACATCCATTCTTGTCACGTATGTTCTTGTTCCTTTTGATATTTCCATATTTGCATCATCTTCAATGTTGTTACTAGTTACTTCTAGGGATCTCGATGAACCTCCCCCGAAAAGGATGTAGGTCTTCATTCTACCCTTCCTAGAGCCGCCTCTCACCTCACTGCTTGAGATACCTCTATGGTCTCAACTGTTAGATATGTTGCACACACAAGTAGTCTTTAGCATTTCTTTGCTTGATCCTCTTGTTTCATAGCCGCTTCTTTGTCAGAGCTTTCCTAGGGTCCCCCAACCTGCTATAGTTGACAGACAACCTGTTCCTCCTACACAACCTAAATGCAAGTTTGAGCAGAGCCCCATTTTGGAGTTCCATTGACACAAATTCGCTAAGGTATGTTCCTCACCTGTCTCTTTGCCCACTTCAAAATTTGTTTCTCTGGATTTTTTTGTATGCGTTATTGAGAGGGCTTTGCCTTCTCTCGAGTTTATTACTACCCCTCCTACGAAGGCTGAAATTTTGACTCCTATATCACCTCCTCGAACTGAGTCAATTGCTTCTTCTATAGAGGCATGGTTGTTTGACTCTTTATAGGATATCTTAGCACTATCTATGATCTTTACCCAGTCATTGACTCTTGCCTCCTTTGAGCTTGTGGATGTGGATGTTGAAGCTACCTTATCCCTAGCTCTAGCTCCTAGTGAGGAACCTAGTGTTGCCCTTGTGGTGGTTCCTCTCCGGGCTCATCCTCCTTCCCCATATGATGTAGACTGGGAGGATGATGATCTCTGAAAGGATAACCTCTAGAGAAATACCTTTCTTATCGTGTAGCTTAGCATGTGTGCATGTTTGTATTCCCTTGTGCTTACTTTATATGTTTGTTCCCTCTCAGAGGACCCAAGTCATTCTATTAGTGCTTGGAAATAAGAGGTTGATTGTCTTTATATGTTGTGCTCTCCTGGTGGACCCAAGTTACTTTATAGGTGCTTGGATATAGGGGATTTTTCATCATGCAACTTCTTCTATTTGTTAATATATTTCTTCTCTTTGTTGTATCTTTCTTTTTGACATTCGGGGACGATGCAAAGTGTTGGGGGCATTTTGGCCTTCTATGTTGACCCAAATTTTTATTTTATCTTTGTTTTCATGTCTCCTTCTTCAGATCTGAGAACCTTTGCATTATGATGAAACAACCATCTGCAACTATATTATTTCTTTTATCTTATTGCTATGTGTTTTGACACCAAATACTCGGATCCCCTTGTGCTCCTATAGTTTTGTCAATGTTGTGGGTCTTATGTGTCATCCGCTGAAGATGACATTTCATAGAAACATCTTGCTATACTAACATGAAACCACGTTTCTTCTCCTTATAATGACATTCCTTTCATGCATACCATTCTAAGGTGGGGGAGGCTATCATATCTGCATAATATTCATTTGCATCTATTTATCTTAGCCTCTTGTTTGCTTTAGTGGTGGCAAAAACCACTTGACCTATTTATCTTGTTTGGCTCAGTGGGGGCCAAACCACTTGATCTATTTATCTTTTTGCCTCGATGGAGGCTAAACCACTTGATCTATTTATCTTACCACCTTTTGTGGGGGCCAATCCACTACTTATCAAATCAATCTATGGTTGCCCTGTCATATGGATATCTAGCATAACACAACTTGCTACCCATACCAGCAAAATATTGCCCAATCGTATGACTATATAGCATAACACAACTTGCTACCCATACCAACAAAAAATTGTCTTTCATAATAGGGGTTCTCCTCCATTAAGTAGGGTCTATTTCTATTGCGCTATCTTGTTTTCTTCGTACTTGATCACTTTATTATCAATTTTCTGTCTAACATGCTTGTCTACATTTAACGTGTTTGTGATGAAACAAACTAGCAAAATCTAATTCAATTTCAAGTTTATCTCATTGGGGGCAACTTTGTTTGATGAGAAAATTCTGCTTCTCCTTCACAATCTTAGAAACCTCTCTCTATTTTAGCTTTGTATCTCTTGATAATGATATGCTCACTAAAGTGGGGGGAAAATGTATTGTAGTAAATTACACCCTGTGTAATTCCATGTTACATAAGCTCCTTTGCTTTAAGCTAATTGGAGTCATTCTTCATCTCCTTGTCCTTTTGTCCACATGAATTGCCTTGTCATCTTATAATGTGGCCTTTTCCTGACCATATTGACCATTGACTTATGAACACTAGTGTGCTGTGAAGACCTCCGCACATCATGCTAGCGTCCCACAAATATATCAGTCCACATGTTGCATTTGAGCGATGAACGTTATGCCTGTGCCTAGAAGAGTTTGCAATGCCTTTATCCATAGCCACCAATATCGGGATTCTTCCCTAAGCTCTATATCTCACTCATTTGAGAAGATTTTGGACTTCTTGATCATTTGGAGAATTTCTAGAGCTCTGGGAAATATTTTCTACATCTCTCATAGGTTTTTTCATCATCCGGCATTATCAAAGTCTTTGGAGAGCTCTTGGGACTCAAATCCATTCATTTGGGTAATAGTTCTTCAAGTAATAAAGGGGAGTTCTTTCTCTCTTTGTTTACGTGTACGTCTATTGTTTCCATCTAGCATACCCATTATCTTGATTACCTACTCCTATCTTTATCAATTTCCTTTCATTTGTGGCTATTATCTTGGATGTCCATGGGCCTGAAAAAACCAAAGCAGATGTCTAACCTAGGTAGACCTCTTAACACAACCCTGACAACATTTTCCTTCTTTCTTGTGTGCAGGTCTATGATTGAGGGAATGAGATTACTTTGTTGGAGGATTCAATCACAGACCGATTGTAAGCTTCCTTCATATCTCCACATTTCTTTTTAGTTGTTGATATTCTGTATTGTTTCTTTTGTTTAGCACTGTGTTGTTAGTTTAGACATATATTTGCATCCACATTTGTTGTACTATAACACCTGCCAAAATACCTTAGAGAAAATAACTAGACTAACTAACAAATCGAGATAATTTATTTTTTTTAAATATCTACTAATGCAACACAGTAAACTATCATTACTCCAATTCATAGATCAACATAACATGATTTCATAAAACATCATGAAGATAACCATAACCTCATACAACACAAGTGGAAATAGAATTATAACAATCATCATCTCAATGCGCACCTATAACCAATTATTTATTCATATATACATACATTCCCTAGGGTACTTTAATGTCATTACTTACTAGCAATAACACATAACACGTCAATATCATAAAACCATTAAAATTTGTTATAACAATTACATTACTATCTCTCATATCTCTCCTATCATGGATTCACAATCACTTATCCTATCATATTCCCATTAAATCTCTAAGTTCATTTTAAACCACCAATTCCAAGTGTTCCCAATTCCCCATTTCTTCACTAACCATCTAACTCAATATCAATCCAAATATCCCTATCAACATATAAGAAAATCTAATTCTTTTCCTTTTCTAATTTCACCATAAATCCTATCAAGATAACATATACACAATCATTGACAAGTCCAACAGCAATGCTAGTTACTTTCCAATGAGATTACTTATAACAAGATTATCTAAAAACACCTTATCTACAATAAGGACACACATAGCTTAACATTTCAAATCTTATTCCATATAGATCTCTATCTCTTTTCTACCTGATAAACATTCTTACAACATGCATCATACAATGGATGCAACATCTTACTGCATTACAAGATCATAACCTCGACTACCTCATCATCGCGTCCTATCACATAAGAATACACGGTACGTGTGCATATTATCTTTTACATTTTCAATGTCATCATGGTTCGATATACTATCTATTTACAGAGAAATTAGCTCAGCATAAGGAAGAATCATAGAGTTCATGCAAACCTACAACTACTCATTCTTTTTCATATTCCAAGGGTAACTAACATTAAGGATTAGTGTCTTTCAAATCAAAGCATGCATGATCATTAACATATCCACTACCATCCACAATATATATACAAATTAATCCAATCATACTACTTAATCATTTAATTCCTTTCTAATATGGATTTACATACACAATGAATATCCATTTACAATGATCTTATCCAATACATCTCATTCTGAAATCAACCCACTACAAGTCCTAGTACATAGGTTCACAAGGTACTAATTACATAGCTTTATTTACTATTACATTTTTCTCAAGATACAAAAACACATGATATCAATACATGAGTTATGCTCCAAAGATCCATCCACATGATGAGATAATATAAATCCATATCCACACACGCAAGCATCCAACAAAGAACATCCCAATGGAAGAAGGCATCAACCACCCGACCATGTGGAACCAAATAGGAACCGCCCCTCATGCTAGGAGATGACATGGGGTTCCAACTCACACTCAAGACCTAGGCTGACACCTAACAACCAGGGGACTCAACATAACATCCACAAGACAACAACCATAATAGTAAATCACATCAGAAGGGTAATCATAAATCAATAAACTCCTAGAGGCATAATCAAAAAATCAAGGCATAAGGATAATGGACACATGTAGGGAAAAGAGTGTCATCACATGCTAGCCTCATGTGGAATTCATCTCAACCTTGGAGCCAAACAAGGGAGATCGTTACACCACACCAACCATCTCCTTGGAATCCGTCATCCTAAAATCATCTCCCTGGGACCATCCCAAAATCATCTCCTCGGGACTCGCCATTGGGGCACACAACTCAAATTCATTATCTTGATTAAGTGAATCCTAATTACCCAACCCACTAATCAATTTATTAAGGTTATCACTTCCAATTACAAAGGAAAACTCTTCATGTGGCTCCAACAGGCCTAGACCCCCTCCTAGAGGTCCATTGCTCATGACCTTGGTCCTACACATGCAAGAGCCCACTCACCCTAACCATGGACCAAGACCTTAGGGTGAAACATAAACCACATCAAAATTACAATAACACCATGAAGACTCTCTATAAAATAATATCACAACAACAACATCATAGATACACATCCGAAGTATAACAATGAGCTACAAAGCCAACATGCCAAACATAAGAGCCTCCACTATCAAAAGTATAACAATAAGAAAAAGTAAGGCATACACCATATTACTCAACAATATGAAAATTCAATCCTCAATAGTGAGGCACATCCATCTGTAAAGCGAAAAAATCAAACCCTAGTCGTTCTCCCCTCCCCAACTCCAAGGAGAGAGAAGGAAGGTCACTAGGGTTGATGGTTTTCACTTAGGAGGGACTTTACATTCAAAAGAGGGGTTGAAACCCACAAGATCCAATCCCACACAATGCAGGATTGGATTCTAAATGAGTTTCAAGGGTTAATACATCAAGGATACCCTCTTTTGTAAAGAATATAGATAGGATGATTGAAATAGGAATGTATGTAGAAGCAAGAAAGATTCACTTGTAAACAAAGATAGGGATATGGGATGAAGCTGCGAACCTGGAATTAGCAGTAAAATGTCAAGACGGTGTTGTTCTGCAAGTTTGAGCGAAAGTTGACGAGACGATGGCGCCCGGCGTGCACACGGTCCTCCAAAAAATCCGTGAAACGAAGGTGGATCTGTTCGTCTCTGCACAAGGATTCCAGATCTTCAATTACAGCCGCGTACCTGCAACCTACACACAGAAAAGAGAGGACGATTGGGGGGTTAGGGATTAGGGGTTTGCCTTTAGGTCAAACCACAGTTTTGGAATTAACCAAGAAATGAGAATGTTGTAAATGTAAATGTTTGTAATGTAAACAAGTACTGATACCTTGTTGTAAGAATGTTTGTATTCTTACATGCGAAGGTGTAATGTATGTTGTATGTTGTATGTTGTATGTTTTATGTGATCTCCTCTTCAATGGTTGAATCCTTGTCTTGAATGCAACACCTAGCCTTGAATGGAGACTTAGAATGCTCAATTGCTTGAAGGAATGCTTGAATGCTTGAATGTTTGAATGTTTGAATATTGCTTCCGCGCCTTGCTCTTGCTTCTTTTTCTTCCTCTTTTCTCCCTGCCTCCTCAAATGGGAGGGGAAATGTAGTTTATATACTTGTCAATTAGGGTTGATAGACTGATTTTTCCGACCTTAGGCCGACCAGGAAACATTATTTCCCAATTTGCAAACTTAAAGACCCGATGCCCAAAAGAGATCGGGCCCAAAATAGGGCCAGGGACCAGGGCGCTGGGCGCCATGGTCCTGGGGGACCAGGGCGCTGGGCACCATGGTCCCACCTCCCGGGACAGCAAGGTGCAAGGAGGGGTCATGCCAAGGTGCAGAAAAATGCAGTTTTTGATGTCACAAGCAGGTTTCGGGGTCTCCATTCAGGTTCAACGTTGCGCCACCATCGTGAAGACCCAAATGCAGTCAAAATTGCAAGTGTCGCAATTTTAGGATGCTACATTTAGCCCCCAATTAGCGGGAGTATAAGCGTACGCTCATACTTTCGGTAAAGTACAAGGAAACAACATTGAAAAACTTTCACCACGTCAAGGAGGCAAGATACACCAAGCCCCCAGTGGACTAAGGATCTTACGACTTCAATTGACAAAGTAAAAGGGAAGATCACGAGGGAGAACCATGACTGTCAGTAGTAAGGTTCCCTCACTATGAGTCATGCAAGAAAGATATCAAAAATTTTCAAGGCAAAGCTAAATTTGTCAAGAAATTTTCAAGTATCTTGAAAAGATATGAACGGGATGTATGCCCCCCTACGTTAAAGCGATCGCACATGCCTCACCGGGGGTGATTGCTTTAAGGTAGTGATACATATAAGAAATGAGAAAGGAGCACGTTATCACAAGGATTTAGCCCCCAAGTGTGAGATAAGCCCAAGGATAATAGACACAAAACACAAAGCACAAGGTGACTTCGCTTTCCTCGAGGTCAGTATGTTGTATGATAATTCATGTATATCATATGTATGTATGCATAATTGTTCTTCATTCCCCAATCAGGGAAAGTCACCTAGAAGAAGGGAACACATGTGTCTTTTGAGTCAACATGAGAGAGACCAAAAGAGATCTCAATGCTTTGCATCGTCCTCAAGTAGACAAAACTAAGGACAACAAATAGAAGAATGAGAATAACACATAGAAGAAGTAACGAAAGAGATCAAGAGAGGAGGAGAGAGTCTGCTATGCTAATAAAACTAGTCTAGCACGTCATCTACCCCCCGATCTTGCTGATCAATATTTCGGGAGGGCAGGAGACACGCTAGAGGAGGAACATCCAACACAGCAGATGAAGCTATCACAAGATCCAAACAAGGGCTATGTTCGTGTTCCGAGCCACGTTGTTCTTGTCTAGGAGCTAGGATAAGTGCTTTAGAAAATTCGTTAGATAAATGGTTATCAACATCAACATATTCATATTCACTATCAGAATGAACAAGAGTAACATTTTCATCATGAATAACATTTTCATCTATATCATCATCAAGATTTATAAAAATAGGATCTTTAACTCGCACAGGATCAAGACCATCATGCATCTTATGTTTAGGAGATTTCGGCTCCATTTTCGGCTGAGGAGAAAATGGAATAATACTAGCTGAAGGTGTTTTTGGGGATTGCAAAGTTTGAGAAGCAGCTGCCTGAGCTCTAAGACGACGCTTTCATCGGCGTTCACGTGCAGAATGATTTCGTCTAGTCTTAGTAGGAAGTTGAGAAGATTGAGGAGGAGGAATATTCTCATCCTTTTCACTTGGGTGTTTAGGTTGTGGTCTCTTAGGTTGAATAATAGGAGAAGAGGAAGGTCTCTTCTCTCGATAAGAGGAAGGAGGAGGAACTGCTCCATATAAGGGAGGAATATTTGGTTTAGGAAGGAGACCAAGTCCATCATGACGAGGAGGTATAGGTCTACTTTTAGGAAGTTTATTAGTCATAGGCATAGTCACATTCATAGGGATGGGTTGGGAATCTTCTTGAGGAAAGACATTAGTTTTATCTTTCAAAGGAAGAACTTCCTTCTCAAGAATGATAGGAATATCAAGCTTGGGTGTTCTATGTTCACTTAGAGATAGGATCATATCTTTTTTCCACTTTTGATAAGATTTGAACAGATGATCACTCCGCAGTGGAAGAGATTGGAATTGTTTAGGCCAAAAGTAATCAATAGGAACGCTAGAAGTTCTTTCAGCTGGTTTAAAGAGGCTATGATTGACAGTAACAACTTCACCATTATGGGGAAATTTCGAACACTTGTGAATAGGAGAAGCAATAGCTTTCATGGAAGATAGCCAAGGATAGCCTAGCTTCACACAAAATTGTTCGGACGATGGAATAATAGCAAAGCTCATATCAAGGGATTTGTTATGGACCTCAATAGGTAATGTAATAGAACCAATTGCAGGAGAAGAAAATGCATCAAATAAATTTACAACCACATTTGTTTCGTCATAGATCACTTGATTCAATTGCAAAGTAAAAAGAAATTCTTCAGTAATGATATTAACCATACGAGAAGGATGAATAAGCACTCCACGGCAAGGTGTATTCTTGACTTTTGCAAATATATATAAAGGACCATCAGGTGCCCTGATAGTTTCACTGGAATCAAAGGTGATGGAAGGTTCTTTAGGGATTTTCTATTGTTCCACAAAGTTAATCACATTCGGAGTCATAGACACAAGATCATCAGGTGAGACAGAGGAATCATTAGTATCAATCGCATTAGAGGTATGAGAAGGTAATGGATCAGTAAAAATCGTAAGATTTTGGTTAGAAGGAGCTACAGATGTGTTGCCTTTATCATTCACACCAGAAACAGAGATAGTGTTATTATCAATCAAATCTTGAATTTTACCCTTTAAAGCAAAATATTTTTCAATATCATGCCCAGGATGACGATGAAATTGACAAAAAGATTTGTTATCAAAATAGGGTGAATTAATCTTTGCAGGATCTATTTGCCTTATAGGAGGAAGAGTAAGCACATTTTGTTCCAATAACTTATTCATAATACTATGCAAAGATTCATTCAAAGGAGTAAACTTTCTTTCTTTCTTGAAAAACTTAGAAATAGGAGGCACACCTGATGCTGCATTCACATTGTTGTTGATGATGTTTTCATTGAATTTAATGGACTCTCTGTTCGGTTTAAACTTCCCAAATGGTTGTTGACTACTATCACCCTTATCACTCGGAGCCATAGGATTTGCTTGTTCCATTTGACTCACAGTCAGTTGATAATTGTGAAGAGTTGCGCACAACTGTTGGAAAGAAGTAAACTCAGAAAACAGAAGTTTTTCTCTAATATCTTTTTGTAAATTAGAAATAAAGATTCTTTGAATATCATTGTCAGGTACTGGAAAAGAAATTTGAGCATACAAATGCTTATATCTACCAATGAAATCAGTCACTTTTTCTTTAACACCTTGTTTACAATGCATTAAATCAATCAAAGTAACTTTAGGACTTATATTGTTTTGAAATTGTTGAATAAAAGCATTTGCAAGTTGTTCGAAAGAAGTAATAGAATAAGAAGGCAACGACCAATACCATTGTAGGGCTTTATCTCTTAATGTTCTAGTAAACAGTTTTGCAAGCAACCTTTGGTCATAAGCAAAATCGGTACATATTGTTTGAAAGGTCTTAACATGTGTTAGAGGGTCACCCTTACCATTATAAAGCTCCAAATGTGGAATTTCAACATGTTTAGGGGGGATAGCTCGAACAATGTCAAGAGAAAGTGAGCTCGCAACATCAAATGTGGGCACACTAAACTTAGATTGATTCATAGAGGCAATTTGTTGCTGTAAAGAAGAGACAGTTTGTGCAAGATTGTTAATGGTCGCTTCAGTCGAAGAGTTCATATTAGACGTGTTAGATTGTGATGGAGGTATTATGTTATTGAAAGAAGGTATTGATTGAGAGTAAGGTGGTGGGACACTATGATAGTTAGTCATAGGAGATGATTGGAAAGGAGGAACACTACAAGGAGGAATGGAATGGTTAAACGAATTGCCCCCTTGCGTCATGTTTATTTGCGGAGATATAATAGGAACACTTATCGAAGGAATGAATGAAGAAGTTGGATTGAATGAAGGAAGAGGGTTGATTGAAGAAGAGGGATTGCCCCCATGACTAGTGATCATAGGTGGAATGTCTTGTATTGAAGTAGTCATTATGTTTGATGTAAAAGTAGGTATACTAGCAATAGAAGTTGTCAAAGGAATAGAATGATTGACTTGAGTAGGAGGTTGTGTATAACCTAAAGTTTCAGCACAACTCTTCATAGGCATCACATTTAAATCCACAATGTGTGCAATACCACGCAAAATATCAATTCCATTCTTATCACTTTGAACCATACATTTTAGACCCTCAATTAATGAAAGAGCTTCGCTATTGGGGTATTCTTGAGACATCCATTGTCGAAAATCATCAAATTGGTTATCCAATTTTGAAAGTTGTTCTTCAGAAACCTCATGGAGAGCTTCTTCATCATTAAGAGGATTAGAGGAATTACCCATGTCCTCATTAAATAGGCCATTCAAATTAGGTTCCATCTCCTCAGTAATTAAACCTTGGAAAGACTTAATTCTAAGGCTTCGTCTAACGGGAATAGTGTAAGTAGGGCTTATTGTTGTAAAACTCATGCACTAAAGAGAGAGAGAAGATTTTGAATTCTAGAGGTAGCAAATTTCAATAAAATCAGCCAATCTCCTAGATTTAAGCTGTTAAATACAATCAAGACAATCTCCCAAAATTTCGGAAAAAATGTCCAGGACCGTGGCGAACGGAGTGCACACGGTCCTCGCAACTTTTTTTTCAAAATTTTCAGGGATGAAAGTTATGATGATTTTAAAGCTAATCTGAAAAAATTGAGTGATTTTACAATCTGTAGATAGGCCAAATTAAAGTTGCAATCTCAAAATTGAACCCTACCAAGATTGTTGAAAAATGTAAAATTTGAATCTTGAAAAAGAGAGGGAAACTGAAATTTTGAATTTTATGATTTTAGAGGGAATGCTGAAAGCAATGCAGGCTTTGAAATTTAAAAATTGACTCAATTTCACGCAAAATTCAATTTTGAAAGTGGAAATCAAAGTTGTTGCAATTAAACACTTAATTTCAAAAGTCACAAACTACAAAAATTTGAATAAAACACTAAAATTTCGAATGAATGCCAACACACTTTTCAGATTTAGGACTGTAAGAAACACAATTTTGATATGAATTTCAATTTCAATGATTTTTGAATGATTAGAAGCCTCAATCCAAGCAATCGCTAGACCAACTTTGACTTTAATTTTGAAAGTGTTAAAATTGATAAAATCAGCCAAAATTCTGGATTTTAGCAGAAAAATACAGTAAGATCTAGCTCCTGAAATTTCGGAAAAAATGTCGGGGACGATGGCGCTCGGGGTGCACATGGTCCTCGCAACTTTTTTCCAAATTTTCAGGGATGAAAGATATTGTGATTTTATTGCGGAATCCAAAGTTACAGCCGATTTGGAGGTGTTTTAATCAGTGGAATTATCAGTCAAAGGTTGAATCGAGAAGGTTTTAAAAATTAGGGTTTTGACATTTAACCACTTAATTTTCAGAATTAAAGCACAAATATGAATTGATAATTTACAATAGAAGGGTAGCTCTGAAACAAGCATTAACAATTAAACATTCCACAAGCTCAATTACTAAAAAGAGAATTTTAGGGTTTTTATGCAATTAGCCTCTAAAATTTGCAAAAGATCAAACATGGAAATGTAATTAAGGAGACAAAATTTTCAGATCTAACTATGAATAATTAGAATGAGGATGTTCGCGTCGGGTTCACCAAAATGTAAAGCGGAAAAATCAAACCCTAGTCGTTCTCCCCTCCCCAACTCCAAGGAGAGAGAAGGAAGGTCACTAGGGTTGATGGTTTTCACTTAGGAGGGACTTTACATTCAAAAGAGGTGTTGAAACCCACAAGATCCAATCCCACACAATGCAGGATTGGATTCTAAATGAGTTTCAGGGGTTAAGACATCAAGAATACCCTCTTTTGTAAAGAATATAGATAGGATCATTGAACTAGGAATGTATGTAGAAGCAAGAAAGATTTGCTTGTAAACAGAGATAGGGATATGGGATGAATGCGGACCTGGAATTAGCAGTAAAATGTCGAGACGGTGTTGTTCTTCAAGTTTGAGCGAAAGTTGATGGGACGATGGCACCCGGCATGCACACGGTCCTATGAAAAATCCACGAAACGAAGGTGGATCTGTTCGTCTCTGCACAAGGATTCCAGATCTTCAATTACAGCTGTGTACCTGCAACCTACACATAGAAAAGAGAGGATGATTGGGGGGTTAGGGATTAGGGGTTTGCCTTTAGGTCAAACCCCGATTTTGGAATTAACCAAGAAATGAGAATGCTGTAAATGTAAATGTTTGTAATGTAAACAAGTACTGATACCTTGTTGTAAGAATGTTTGTATTCTTACATGCGAAGCTGTAATGTATGTTGTATGTTGTATGTGATCTCCTCTTCAATGGTTGAATCATTGTCTTGAATGCAACACCTAGCCTTGAATGGAGACTTAGAATGCTCAATTGCTTGAAAGAATGCTTGAATGCTTGAATGTTTGAATGTTTGAATATTGCTTCCGTGCCTTGCTCTTGCTTCTTTTTCTTCCTCTTTTTTCCCTACCTCCTCAAATGGGAGGGGAAATGTAGTTTATATACTTGTCAATTAGGGTTGATAGACTGATTTTTCTGACCTTAGGCTGACCAGGAAACATTATTTCCCAATTTGCAAACTTAAAGACCCGATGCCCAAAAGAGACCGGGCCCAAAATAGGGCCAGGGACCAGGGCGCTGGGCGCCATGGTCCTGGGGGACCAGGGCACTGGGTGCCCTAGTCCTGAAGGACCAGGGCACTGGGCGCCATGGTCCCTCCTCCCGGGACAGCAAGGTGCAAGGAGGGGTCATGCCAAGGTGCAGAAAAATGTAGTTTTTGATGTCACAAGCAGGTTTCGGGGTCTCCATTCAAGTTCAACGTTGCGCCGCCATCGTGAAGACCCAAATGCAGTCAAAATTGCAAGTGTCACAATTTTAGGACGCTACACCATCCCACTGGAGATCATATACAATCAACCTCAACAACAAGGCATTCTCCTTCTTGTTGGAGCTAATCAACATATATGTACAACCTCAACAACAAGGTACAACCATCTTGCCAGAGCACAAATCAACAACAAAATGAATGATACTGAACCATAAAAATCTTAGGGAAAACTCAAGACAACCACAAAAGCCCTCTAATACAAGCCAAAATCCAAAATGCATCACAGACTAACAAAATGATCAAAGACCCATATATAGAGCAATTTAGTGCATCCACCAGCCATAATAGCACATCTACAAAACATAACTTAGCGCATTTACAAAACATAACAACACATTTACTTATCATAATGGCGCATTGGCGCAATATAACAGTGCATCTGCCTTTTAGAGTGGCACACATACTAGATTAAATAACGCATACAAAATATATTTTAGCGCATACAACCAATTTTATAGTGCATATATGACATGGACTAAGAACTCAGAAAAATGGAAATAAAGATTCACAATTGACTCAAAAGATTCACTAAAGCATAAATTATGACTCGAAACCAGCCCAAAAGAGACGCAATAATAAATATATCGCAAGGAACAAGTAAAAATATCAACAACCAACCAAAGTAAGGACATAAGATTTATTCCCAAATGTCATAAGAACTCACGGCAACACCCAACACAATAAATAAAGAGCATACAAGTATTTAACTCCTTAATCTTAATGCAAATATTTCAATATTAATAACCTTTCTTCAATTATGTTTCCCAATCTCCCATAGACAATCTTTTAGCAGACACGAAGAAAACAACTCTTGTCAAAAATCAAAATGTAAGAATGGAAAAAGATCTCCAATCTGGAAGTGGAGTGATTGTAAAGCAATCGTAGAAGAGCAAAACTCCAGACCAGCAAGCTTTCCAAAATCCAATCCAACCAAGCAATTCCAACTCCAAGCAGTTCAAAAATCCAAAAGTTGCAGAAAAAATATTCAAAACCAAACGTCTGCAAATGCTCAAAAAGCCAATAAATAAAATCTCATTCAAAAACTATAAAAGAATCCCAACTAATCAAAATATTTAAATAAACTATATTCTATACCAACCCCCTTCCAAAATTGAGGTAAGAATATAAAATAATATTATTTACATACCCCCAAATCTCAACCAATAAAATAAAAAGGTAGGTATAAATAGAATATTTAATTATTCAATTAGTAACAAGAGAATGTGATAATATAATAACCAATAATAATAATAAATCAAAGCCCAATAAAATAAATCAAAGACAATATAAATAAATAGTCCAAATAAATATAAAACCACATATAATATAAATAAATAAATAAACAATTAAATAATAATATCCCCACAATCACAACTCCCAAGAGGGCCAATCATAAGTTCGGAATACTTGTGGGTATTCATCCCCATCGTGATTTTTCCCATTTGGGTTTCCACATCAAAAATCATTGTGTCAAGTGGTGAATGGTTTTTGTGGTTATATTTTGATATGGTTAATTTGCTTAATTGTGAAATCCACTTAGTTATGTTAAGATGACCGATAGTTATCTGAAATGTGCTTTTACTATTGTTAGTAAAGTATTTTGATGTTTTGGTTAAATGGTTTGGGAGTTTCAGAGTTGTTATATTGTTATTTTGATATGCCAATCAAATTGGTAAATTGTCAATGCTATTGTAGTTTGTAGCTTAGTTTTTGAACCAATTAGTTCAGTGATTGACTTGTTAGATTGTTTTTGAGTTTGGTGAAAGTTAAGTCAGTTTTCTATCTACTAATTCACCCCCCCCTCCCTCACAGTAGTTGTCTATATCCTTATTGATTCATCATGTCATCTGTAGGGGTTAGAGATAATCATTGGTATAGCACGAGATGGTGAGGGGTTTGTCTATGCTAGTGGCAACTTGATTCGTGTGAGTGAATTTGCTCCCCCTCTAAGGCCCTTCCTACTTTGGAGCACAAATTGCAATAGGGAAGTTTACAGTATGAATGGGGTAATGACTTATATCAAATCCTAGGAAGCAAAAAGCATTTGAGAGGAACTTTCCAAATGGGGGCCACACAATGAACTCCTGACTATGTAGATGGTTGAATCTCCTGTAATACACAAGTGGGGTCATCCAGTGGAGTCAACAAAAGCAAACAAAAAGTGTCACTTACTGCATGGTGAATCCTCTCGATGTAGGAAAGATACAAAAAACATGACTATGGTTCCACCAGGTCGAGATAAGCGATGGTAAAGGAAAGGTGATAATGGAGGCAAGTTAGGGGGTGCTCTCATTTAAATCTGATCTGGTTTTTTGTACTTAGTCAAAAACATTTTGTATGTAATGGGTAGCTAGGGATTGATGAGTAGATATGATTTATAGTTAGTTTGAGATGGAGTATTATATTTCAGAATATTCTTGCAAACTCTAGATGTAAAATTATTTATAAATATTAATATAAAAAACTATTTACTGATAAACAAAAAATAGAAGATTTTTGAACAAAATTTGAATTATTTATTAAAAAATAGATACATAAATCTATAAATAGTACTCAAATGCATTTTGTTTGGATAAATAGAATGACTTTGATTAAATTATTTGTCATAATATAAGTCATTAATAGTAAAGTACTGCTATTTCTTCTCATGAAAACAAATCAACCATTCAATTAAATATGCATTGATAGAGTAAAGAAAGCCAATCTGATTTATAATTTGCGGTGCTTCATGCATCCAAAGGAACCCATGCACATGTGGTGACCCCCTATGTTGCCATTCATATCTAGTCCAGTAATCTTTAACATTCATTCTTTTTTCTAAAATTTATTTTCTAAATATTGAATGTCTTAATTTCATGTAGTGTGCAACGATATCAGGATAGTCTATAACATTTTCTCTTTGCCAAATTTGAGCTTCTCATAGAGTACTTGGTGTTGTTCCTAGCATTAATGCATGCAAATCCAACCAATACATGTTTGCAACACTCAATGTAAAGAATATTGTAGGAGAGCCGATTTGATGAAGCATGTCTGTCAATTCTGCATGACATTGAGCCCAATATGACCTTGTATCCCTAAGTTTTCTTCCCAATCACATTATTCTATCAGCTAGATAAGAGTGTGGCTTGTTTTCCATATGCTGACGCAACTCATTAAAGGTGATTGACATGTCTTAAAAATTTCTTTCCACAAATATTGCAAATGAATTATGTGCATGATGTCTCATTATTATATTCATCATAAATTATATGAATCTTGGATGTTGACCAGAATGATGATCCTTATACCTCAATAGATGCTTCACAAATTCATGCAAATGCACTCACCTCATTCAAGGTTCTAACTAGTCACATAGTCCATCAGGAAACAATGCTGGGAATGCCATATCATGTAATCCTGATGTGACATACCCATTCATAGGAGATGTGTTGATTCTTGGCTAGTCAACCAATGTTGTTGGATTTACATCAAAATTATTAACCCATGCATGGATCAATTCCATCTCTCTGCAAATAATAGGAGGTTTGGAAGCCATTGAAAAAATAGTACAATTTGGTATATGTATATTATACCTACTCATGACAATTGCTTGAAATAAAGACACATTTCATGGATTTTTTTAAACAATCTAAGAAAAGAAGAGAGAGGTAGATATACATACCAATTCACCTTCAGATTTATTGGAAGCGCCAAATCAAGTTGCTCTCTATACCCAATGAAATCTCACAAACTCTTTATCTATTCACTATTTTGTGAAAACTTCCTATTGTTGTCCCTATATAATCTTATGGAATTGTGCTTTTAAATGGAAGTTTATGTAGTGCCTCTCCCTTATTCATCTTGCCTATTTGTACATCAATGGATCGTATTGATATAGCTTTGTCTACTTTATGATGATTTGATGGTATCATACTATGTACTAACCCTATTTCATGATTATATTGAATATGATGATGATTATGATGGTGCTTGGTTGTTGTGATTGTCTTCTATTGCATTTGTGATAAGGACGATGTCATACCACTCATTTATGAGCATGATATGACATTGTGATTCCCCTTCACTTGTCTGCCTATTTTATGATATATGTTATTGTATATGTTCTTGTGCATGTATTCGTGGTGACAAGTTTGCAAGTACCAGACATTGACTCCTCTTCGCTTCACAAGTATGAGTGTGTCTTCATCCCAATGGAAAATTGATTGGAGGTGACATGGGATCCTATTCTACACTCTAGGTTTAAGTTGATATCCTTGTTAGTCTAGTATCTTGAGTTGAGTCATCATATAGCGTCATGTGGTATTTTGTGTTACCCCCTTGTTGAGTTGTCTTGAGGAGTTGTGATTATTGGTTAATTAATTATTAATTAATTAATTGGCTTTAAAGTTTATAATAATAAATTAAATTAATAGTTGATATTCATATTTAATAATAGTGTGAGATTGCTATTAAGAATTATTTATTAATGATTTTATATTAAGGATTATTCATTATTTATTATCTGTTATTATTTATTATTTATTTATTAAGTCGTGGCTTTAATATTTATTTGGGTACTATGATTTAATTATTTATCTAGGCCATTATATTTTATTGTGCCTTTGTTATTTAATTAATTGATTATTTATATTATTTTAATCCTTTTTATCCTATTGGGTTATTTGATTATTTATTTATCCTACCTACCCTATTTTCCTATTGGTTGAGTTATTGGGGTAAGTAATTAAATATTATTTTATTAATATTTGTCTTGATATTTGAGAGGGGTTGGTAAGGAATATATTTTAATCTATTATTTTGATTGGCCGGCGTATTTGTATGGTTTTGGCTTGATTTTCTATTTATTGGTATTTTAGTGCATTGTCGGGGATTGGCTTTCAGAAGTTATTTCTGCATAAGTGAGGATTTTGGATTTGGCTGGAAGTTTTTCTTGGATTGCATTTTTGCTCCTTCAAGTCCCCTTTTTTCCATCACTTCTATTTTTCAAGGTTGGTTGCATTCATACTTTCTACAATTTTGGTTTTCCTAGAAAGTTTGTCTTCACTGTGTCTTCTAGAAAAGTTTATTTGTGGGCTGGGAAATCAATAATGTCATGAGAATTAATTGTATAGTTTGAGAAATAATAATTTGGGGAAAAACTATAGTATTATAGTACTAATTGTTGTGATTTGCCATATTTGGCTTTCTATGGATGCGTTTATGTAATTGCTCGACATGAGTTGTTGATGAATTCTCGTGTCCTGTTGCTAATAATTTATTGTTGATAATTTGGTTTATTTTATGTTAACTAATGTTCTATTTATGCCTTATTTCGTATAGTCTGCCTTTGGTATAAGCATTGAATTCAACTTTCGGACTTATCCTAATGTTTTATGGGTCGTCTCTGAGTCTATTTCATGCTCTGGTCTATGAGCTAAAAGAATTGCTCTATGTGCTACTAAAATTGGTGTATGCACTAAAAGAATTGGTGGATGTGCTAAAATAACTGGTCTATGCTCTATTCTTTCCTATGGATGTATTGAACTACCTTGTCTATTGTGTTTTGATAATTTTTGGGCTTTCTGAGTTGATTTTCTAGTTCTGTTTCTTTCCATAGGTTGTTGTCTTTTGATTATCAGGGTTCCTGAGTTGTCTGAGGACCGATTTATTGGTTCGAATGGATTTTATGTGTTATTTGTGAGTATTTACATGGGCTCATATTGGATATGATCTTTATATTATGGATTTGTTTGCTTCCTATTTATGAGGCTGCTATGATGGCATTTGATGTTATTTATCTAGTTGAGAATCTTGGATAAATAGGATATGTATTATAGAGAGCCCTTAATCCTGTTATATTATTTGTATGTGTTGTCACCCTAAGGTCTAGGTGCATGCTAGGGGGAGTGGGCCTCCAAGTGAGTGATTGGCGTTACGAAGAGTGGACAGCCAAGTTACCTGGGTCTAGATCACCAAAATATATCATTGGGGGTTTACCTTGTAATCAAGTGACAACTTAATTAATTAACTCTAGAAGGGTTGGATAGCAGTATTTCATCTTAATAAGATAAGAAATGGTTTGGGGCCCCAATGCCTTGCCTAGGGGTGGTAATCCGAGATGGGATTGGGAAGGCCTTGGTGACCTAGGTAAGTTAATCTCCCTTACTCCTTCAAGGTTGAGATGTCTCCGCATGAGCATCTTGGATGTCGGGACAGGTGCCCAAGTTCCCATTATGATTGCATGCGATGACACTCTTTTCCCTACATGCAGGTCCTAGCACCTTGAGTTTTGATTTGACGTGTTTCCTTTGGAGGTCTTGCGTTATGTCTTGCTCTTTGAGTTAGCCTTGTGTTGTGGTTTTGGTTGTATCCTTTGGATGTTAGGTGTCAACCTAGATCTAGAGTGTGTGTGGGATCCCGTGTCATCTCCTAGCATGGGGGGTGGTTCCTTGTGGTTCCACGTGTTTGAGTGGTTTGATGCTTTCTTCCATTGGGATGTTCTTCATTAGATGCTCCCGTGCATGGATGTGGATTATTTTGTCTTCATCTTATGGATGGATACTTGTAGCTGATTGATGTATATGATTCATATGGCATTCATGATGTAATTATATTTGTAGTTGAGAGCTACACTCTTTGCTGTAAAAAGGTTGTTGTATAAGTAATGGTAGAGTGGAAACAATGTAATTGGTTTTATGTAAGTACATATTGTGATATGTGAATGTTTATGGTGGTTAAGAATGGATTAGGAATGTGGTAGATAATATTAGAAATGATAATGTTATTGAATAATAGATTGGGTATTAGGAACATTTGACTTAATTCTCTTAAAATGAATCTTAAGGGATCTAATGGTATTTGCATTACTAATGAATAGAATCATGGCATATAGGCTAGTCAGGTATCTTACGTATGCATGTAAAGAGAAATGTTAGTTGAGTTACAATGATTTGGATTATGGTAGTAGTTATGGTGTTATGCTTATGTTGATTTGTTCATCATGATGCTTGTAAGTAATGACATTGAGATACACTAGGTAAGATTATTTTGTGAGTTGTGTTTATTTCCGCTTGCATAATGAGATTATATGATTATGTTTATGATGGATACATGTTTATCTTGTAAATGGATGATCAATGCATATGAGTAGTTAATTGTACATGTTGTATTAGAAGATGTTTAAAAAAAAATTATCTTTATTTGCATATTAGATGGTTATTTTGTCTAGGGTATTTTGGCAGGCATTACAATTTAATTTCATTTTATAGAGGCAGGGCTACTATTTTTGGATGGTAAGACTATAGCTTTCAAATTTATTTTATTTGCTTGAACGACGTGAAAACAAGAGTTCAATATTTTTTCATTTATTTGAATTTTTGTTTCATACATTAAAATAAAAGTCAAACTTTATTTTTTTAGTTCATTCAATATAAAATAGGTTTTTCTATTTTATTACTATTTATTTATTTAACAAAATTCACTTTGTTTTATGGAAAATATGTACATTTCTTTTTAAAAGAGACGATTTCTTTTTAAAAAATTATTTTTACTATTCTTTTTTAGAGTCTTAAGTTAGTTTTTAGTTTTATTATTATTAAATAAAAAAAGTTAACTTTAGTTTCTTCTTTTTCTAAAGAAAGATAATGAAAACTATTTAATTTCATTTCATTTAAGTTATTTAAATTACTTTAAAATATTTAATTTAAGTTGCTTTATTTGATTTTTTAATTATTATACAATTCATAAATTTTGATTGTTTAAATTTTACTATATTTAAATTATTTAATTTAATTTAAACTAATTAATTAATTTAAATGATTGTACTAAGTTTAAAGAAACTTAACTTTAATTTATTCTTTTTCTAAAGAAAGAAAACTATTTAATTTAAGTTCATTTTAGTTATTTAATTTAATTTAAATTATTTTATTTTATTTAGTTTTTGTATTTATTTTTTCAATTCTTAAATTTTATTATGTTATAGTTTTCATTTTAATTTTAGTTATTTAATTTCATTTCATTTAACTTTTAATTAATTAATTTAAGTTTTTTAATTTCATTTCATTTTAGTTATTTAATTTAAGTTATTTAAAGCCGCCACTTGTAGTAGAGTTGATTGGGGCTTGGGGTTTGTATCCCTCGAGGTCACAGGTTTGACTCCGCTTCGTAGTGGGAAAAGGCACGAGGTCAGTTATATTATGTGCTAGTTCCTACTCCGCTGGCCTGGGGTATAGAAATGGACTTTACCGCTAACATTTTGCTAATAATTTAAAAAAAATGTCTCATTGGGGGAGCTCCGAGTATGGCCGAAGGCCATGTGAGGGGAAAAAAATTGAAAATTCCTTGCATTTGCAGCAACGCCTGTCTCTGGGTAGGGCTAGGTTTTCATAAGGATCTGCCAAAAATCCACTCATGTATCCTAATAACATTCATCTTGCTCAAAATTGGAGAAAGGGATTCCAGCCCCAGCCTACAAGAATCATCCCGCAAAGGCAGCAACGAAGAACCATGGCCAAGAAACAACCAATCTTCGATATATGTGAATCGGAATCTCCAAAACCAGACCCAAGTTTGTAACCTAATAATATCCTGCTGGAAGGAGCTTCAATCAATATAAGGATGAAAGAAAATAGGATCAAAGATGGGGCAAGGATTCATCGAGATCAAGGGGCTCGGAGGAATCATCAAGATAAAGGAAGACAGGGGACAGAGGAAGCCTATGAATATTTTTATGGTCACCTTGGCCACCAGATGCAATGGAGAGAATGACAACACAGGGGGATAAGGGTCGGAACCCACATAATTTCCATCCTTGTTAGCTTACTAAACACCCAGATCAAAGATATGCGTCGTCATGCCCTAGTAGGTAAGATCCATGCTTTCTCTCCTGATCAAGTAGGTATTTCTCAATGAGTGCATCAGAATTGGGAAGGGGTAGTAGAATCTTTTTGCATTGATTATGGGAATGGGTATTTCATAGTACTCTTTAAGGATAAAGAATTTAGGGATCGGGCTCATAGGAAAAAGGACTGGTTTATTGAAGGAGGGGGTCTATTTTCTCAAATCTGGACTCCAAACTTTGTACCAAACCATAAGGAATGTATCTTTCTTTCCTATATGGGTGTCTTTCCCTTCTTTACCCTTGGAATTTAGAGATGTTGAGATTCTTAAAATGGTAGGAAACTCACTTGGAATCTATATTAGACTGGATCTACTCTTTTTTTATGACTGTAACCACCTAGTACGTATCTGCATTTTAAAAGATAGCAAAAAAGACTAGCCAAATGAGGTAGTGTTCACTTCAAAGTTTGGGGAGACTATCTAGAAGGTTGTTATTGATAATCCTGAGAGTGTTTTAGAAAGACAAGATAAACTAGGGCACTTGATCTCTCAATGTGGGTCGGCAAAGAGAAAGGTTGATAAGGTATGCCTAGATCACACATCATAGCCTCAAAGACGCTCGAAGAGATTGTTGAGAATGAACGAGGAGACTGTTAGTCTAGAGGAAGGTAATACCCAAAGTTTGAACCATGAAGAGGGTGTCTCCAGGGAAAATCCTGACATGTTCAATACAGAGGATAAAATTGGCAACACACATAATTATCCCAATGATGTAGCTTTTGAGACTCCACCTCTTAGGCAAGAAATCCTAGATGGGGATGCCATGCAAAATCTTGACTCAGAAGATTATTATATGATAGGTAAGAATATCAAACACCAGTGTCATGTAGCCCCTAATGGAAGTGAACTACCTCACCAAATTGGTAGTGTTGAGATGGATCCCACCAGGATGAGGACATAGGAAGAACAAGACATAGATCAAGCGGTTGGCCCTCAAGACTCAGGAATGAGAAATGCCTTCACAAAGGACCAACAATCGATGAAGGAAAGGACTTCACTCATAGTGGAGCTAAGCATAGAATGTCAAGTACAAAAAGGACAAATACTTGACAAAAGAGCTGAAGGTAATACCCAAAGCCTGAATCATGAAGAAGGGGTATCTCAGGCAAATCTCAGCTTAGTTAATTCAAAGGATATGATTTGTGGTATACATCATCTCCCCAATACCAAATCTCTTGCAAATCCACCTCTTAGGAAAGAAACCCAAGATGGTGACATCATGCGTAATCATGATGCAGTTGATGGTGGCATGTTAGGCAACAATTCCAAATGCTAGTGCCACATAATCTATAATGGAAGCACTTTTCCTCATCAAACTGGGAATACAGAGATGGATAAATAGCAGTTGGATCTCACCAAGTTGAGGACTCAGGAAGTTCAGGGTATCGATCAAGAAGCTAGCTTTAAAGTGTTAGGAATTGACAATTCCTCCCCAAATGAACAACAAATGAGGAAGGTGGGGAATCCACTAACAGTGGAGCTAAATAGAGAATATCAAGTAGAAAAAGGACCAAGACTAGTTGATCTAAGGCAACCGATAGCTGCAAAGACCCATCAGTAGCTAGTGGATGCGGACCCTCAGGCAAAGCATGAGCTCTTATTAGTAGGGGGTCAATTGGGGTATGGGGAGGAAGCAATTGTAAAAGTCCCAGATAATCATCTTAAGGATCCCTGCACTGACAAAGATAATAGCATTGGTGTTGACAAACCAAAGCCAGATGAAGTGCATCTAAAGAACCTCAAAGCAGAAGGGTTAATGGAGAAAGATCTAGAACACTTCATGGACAAGATCCTTTTGGAGGTAGCTGATGAAACATTCAAAGGAATACTAGTAGAAGAAGGTGTAGTGTTGAATGACTTCTCAAACCTAGAAGAGGACCCAGACCAAATAGAAGTGGAGGATGTTGTGGAGGATCAGGTTTTGTCCTTGCCAATCTCCCAAATAGAAGCAAACATGTCAAATATTAGCATGTGTTCAGACCCCAAAACACCTAGGGGCAGGCCGTCAAGAAATAAGAAAACTTGGGAAGAGATAGCAGCAGGAGTTCAGAAGACTTTGGATTTCGAGAAACTTCTGAGAAAATGCAAGGAGGTAGTAATGTTGATCTCTAAACAAATGAACAGTGGATGGAGGGCAAATGGCTCTCCGAGGGCACAATGAGGCTAATTTCATGGAATGTTAGAGCTTTAAATGCCTCTAACAAAGATCATCTCATCAAGGACCAGATCATGATGAGTGGGGCAGATATTTTTTTACTATAGGAAAGTAAATTCTCCCATGAAGTGGGGGAAAAGGTCTTCAAAAATTGGAATAATTGGTCGTGTTTTCGATTCCCCACCATTGGTGCATCAGGGGGCCTAACAATTTTATGGAAATATAGTAAATGTCAACTTCAACTACTGAGTACAAATCCAAACTGGTTAGTTGGGGAGGTTTCATGTTTTGATCTTAGTTTTGTAATCATCAATGTCTATGGGCCAACAGTTGTTATTAGCAAACTAAGATTATGGGGAATGCTACCAGAGACCTTACATAGCCTGGAGCCCCTCAAGGTAATCTTGGGGGGAGATTTCAATGCAACCTTGGGGCCCCAAGATAAAATTGGTGGTGGGGAGCCTTCCCCTAAAGTGACATGGGATTTTAGGGACTTTATCGATGGGAATGCACTTCTAGATTGTATTCCATCTAATAGGATCTCCACTTGGTCAAATAGGAGAAAGGGAGTTCACCATGTAGGGGCAAGATTGGATAGATTCCTTCTCAATCCTCAATGGATGGTGGAGCAGGGATATTGTGTTTCCAAAATCCTCACTTGGATAGGGTCAGATCACTTTCCAATTGACTTAGAGATCCCAAGAGTGGCTAATGGCTTCAGATCGAAATCATACTTCAAGATTGAAAAGATGTGGCTTACGGACAAGAAATTTATGGCACTAATTTAGAAATGGTGGAAGGAGAGTTTGTTCTTTGAAGGATCTAGGATGCTACAATTATCTAAGAAGTTGGGCCTCTTGAAATTAAAAATCAAAAATTGGAAGTGGGATTGTTTTGGAAAAGTATTTGAAGAGAAAAGAAATATTCAATCTCAACTAGACCAATGGAATGATTATGTCATCTACAATGGGTTGATAGAGGAGGTGTATAAAATTCAAAATGAGTTGCAAGAGAAATTTGGGGAAGTTCTTCTTAGAGAAGAAATCTACTAGAGATAAAGATCTTGTGAGTTGTGGCTGAAAGAGGGAGACAGGAATACTAGTTTTTTTCATGCATCGACCAAAGTAAAAAGGCACAGAAGTGCAATATTTCAAATTAAGGAGAGCTCGGGATCTATCCTTAAAGAGGAGGACCTCATTCAAAGGGAAGCTGTAAGGTTCTTTGCAGACCTATTGAATTTTCTTGAGATTGATGCGGATAATTCAAAAGTTTTAGATTGCATTCTGAAACTGGTAATTGGACAAGATAACCTAAGATTAATGGAACCTTTCTCATTGGAAGAAATTAAGAAGACAATGTTTGCAATGACAGCAGACAAGGCGCTAGGTCTTGATGGCCTAACCTCATTTTCCTTTCACAAGTGGTGGGATTTTATGGGCATAGATATCTAGAGGGTCGTGGAGGAATGTAGAAGTCATAGCTCTATGTTGAAACAATTTAACACTACTTTTATCACCTTGATGCCAAAGTGCCCCCAACCAATTTCTTTTGCATATTATCGGTTGATCTCACTATGTAATATCATTTACAAGATCTTCACAAAATCAATAGCTAACAGATTAGCTAAGGTTATTTTATCTATTATATCTGAACAGCAAGGGGGTTTTGTCCCGGAGAGAGAAACAATGGAAGGTGCCCTGGTGGCACATGAAATCCTACACTCTATTAAGTTGGAAAATACCCCTGCAATAGTATTGAAAATGGACATGTTGAAGGCTTATGACAGGATCAGTTGGAACTTTTTAAGATAGGTTATGGAGAGAATGGGATTTCACAAGAAATGGTTTAAATGGGTGATGTCTTGTATTAAGGGGGGCAAGTTTTCAGTCCCTGTTAATGGATCCCCTTGTGGATTTTTCTCATCCTCTCAAGGTGTGAGACAAGGGGACTTGCTATCCCCCTTTTTATTCATAATTCTAGCAGAAGGATTAAGTAGACTGATCCATCATAAGAAAGAGATAGATTTATGGGAGGGCATTACTATTCATCAATCCCAGCTGGCTATTTCCCATAATTTATTTGTTGATGATGCATTGTTGTTTGGGAAGGGTTGTGTGAAGGAAGCCAAGATTATTAGGGACACTATACACGAATATTGTAAGCCCCCAGGTCAGAAATTAAACGCTTCCAAATCAAAGATTTTCTTCTTTAATGTAAGCAAGGAAGTAAAATTGCCTATTCTGAGGGTCTTAGGTTTTTTGGTGGCTGATACCCCATGTGAATACTATTGGCATATGCACACTCCAATGAGACATTGTATGTGATTGAAGGTTTTGTCATTGATGGCAACCTTGTAATCCTATGGCACTAGAAAACGCATTATACCGGCATCAATAGATCACACTCTACACCGACACTCAGGACACTAGCACCAGCACAAAAGAAAGGAAGTATACCAGCACAGAGGCCAACAGGATCTTGTTATATTATATTTTGTTTATTATTGAAAAAATTTGTAAGATGACTTGGCAAATTGTAAAATGACTCTTATATATAAAAGAGATCATTGTAGACATTTGATATATGAGATGTAAGCATTAAGGAAAAATATTAGGCAGACCTATTATGCAAAATATAGGTTAAGGGGTTTATGTAAGCAGCAGAGCAGCAACTGGTACTGGATCAGGCATTGAAGATGCTATTATAAAGTAGTACAAGATATTGGATTTGTATAATCCTCATTGTAAGTCAATGAGACTTCCCATTGAGCAATGAGCTCTAGGCAGTTGGCCTTCTTGCATGTGCAGGCCCCTACTGTGAGTAATATTCTCTTATTGGCCGGTGAGTGAATATTGTGGGTCATAAATCCCACCGAGGTTTTTCCCACCTCGGTTTTCCTCGTTAAAACCTTGTGTTATGGTGTTCTTTTCATGTGGATGTTTTGATTTTGTTTATTGCATTATTTCTTGCATACCAGTACACTGTTATATTATGTTTTGCATGTTTTAAATTAAGAAATTATAAACACCGGTCAGATACTGATTCACCCCCCCCCCCTCTCAGTATCTGTGGGATTCCTAACAAATACTTGGGAATCCCTTTCTTCCAAGGTGAAAATAGAGATATTTTTTGGTCCAAAGTCCTTCAATCAATCAAAGACAAAATTGCAGGTTGGAAAGCTAGGTGGCTATCACTTGCAAGAAGAATCTTGTTGGTGAAGACAATCTTGAGTACGATTCCTCATTATGTTATGTCAGTGTTGTTGGCCCCCAAAGCTGTTATGGAGTCTTTGAAGAAAATGTTGAGAGAACTGATTTGGAAAGGAAACTTAGAAGATAAAAAAAGGATTGCCTTGATCTCTTGGGACAACATGTGTAAGGTAATACATCATGGTGGAGTGGGGATACATAATGTTTTTGAGAGGAATATTATCCTGGGGGCAAAACTAGTCTGGAAACTTTATGAGAAACTAGCAGCCATGTGGGCCAAGATTGTGAGAGTGAAGTATCTAGATAATGAGGACCCGGAGAGGATTTTCACAATAAGGAACCCTCCAAAGGGGTCAGAAATATGGAACTTAATGGTGAAGAGTAGAGAAGTTATTTTACCACACTTATCATGGGTGGTCCATTTCGGTAATAAAGCCCTTTTCTAGGTTGATTCTTGGAATGGACTCCCACCTATAAGTTTGATTTGCAATATCCCTAGGTGTCAAGGAATTCTGGAAGATAGGTAGGCTCACAAGGTCAGTGATTACTTTTCACTCCAAACACGGGATAGTCTCCTAAAAGAGCGTGGAAGGACCTTACTGATATACCCATACCAAATGATGATAAGGTGCAACTAGAAAGAGTCCTTAACCACAAAATTGTCCTCATCTCTCCGAAGGAGGATAAACTCATATGGACAAAAAGAAAAAGTGGTAGATATTCAGTAAAAGAGGGCTACTATTCATTGATGTCTAGAAGGAATTCAGGTGGTAAGAGAGAATTCAAGCTTTGTTGGCATGATGTTGTATTGCCTAAGGCGGGTGCTTTCTTGTGTTTAGCATTGCAAAAGAGAATACTCACCAGTGATAGACTCAAGAGGCTTGGCATAACTGATAGAATTTTATGCATGCTCTGTGATAAGGTAATGGAAGATGCAGATCACCTACTGCTCAACTGTGACTTTGCTCAAAATATTTGGAGATGGGCTACTCAAAAGTTAGGATGGCAAGGCCCTTTCCCCTAATATCTATCACAGTTGTTGAAGGGTTGGCCATTGTTAAATAAGGGATCTTTCTTTGTAGAAGTATGGAGAGTTGTTCCATCAGTAGTAGTATGGGGTATATGGTTGAATAGAAATAAGAAGATCTTTAGAAAGGAGAGCATGAGCCTTGAAAATGTATGTGAGAAGATTGAGACTTCAATAGCAGAAGCTCTAAATGCCTACACTATATGATCCAAAAATTTATCATCTCTATTCTTATTAGTGGATAATAACATCTTAAATAAGTGGAAAGGCATAAAGATACCTTTCAAAGGCGTTCTAGTAGGAAAAACAAAAAAACATGAAGCCCGAAGGCAAGCAAAATGAGAAACGCCTATAGTGCCCTTCTTCAAACTGAATTTTGATGGGGCTTCCAAAGGGAATCTGGGTAGGTCAGGGATTGGAGCTGTCCTAAGAGACTCGGCAAGTAAGGTATTAAAAGTAATCTTCTCAAGAATACTAGATGGATCAAACAATGTTGCAGAGGCTACAACATTGATGGAAGGTGTGAAATTGGCTCTATCCATGGGCATTTCAAGACTTCACATTGAAGGTGACTCTCAGATCATAACTTCAGCTTTGATATCACAACAGGTCGTGAGCTGGGATCTACAATACATTCTTAAAGAAGTAGGGAATCTTCTACCTAGATTGGTAGAATTCAATATTTCCCACTGCTACAGGGAAGCTAATTCTTTTGCTGACTGGATAGAAAATATGGGAGTCTTGTTGGATCACGGATCCAAAGTGTTTGATGAACTTGGGATCAGAAAATCAAGCTTTGAACAAGCCCTCCCTAATAAATTGGTTAAGGAGCCTGGTTGGTTTAAGGTATAGGCTATCTCGGATGGGTTAGTGGTGTCTTGGTGGGGCCAGGGATTTTTCCATGTCCTCATAGGACATGTAGGCCATATCAAATAGTGTCTCAGGGGTTCATTTCAGGAAGCAAGGGTGTGGTCATGCAGTCAGGGGAATGTTTTTGTTTTATAATGGATTCTTTCTAGGTTTAAATATGGAGCATGGAAGGTCTACTAGTCTTCATTGGGATTTGCAGTAAGGGGAAATTCTCAAAATTTCTTGGGTCGTGGTTTTTCCAGACATGGTCGCAGAGTTGGGTGGAATGGGGACTAGACAATAGGATTCTAGGTGCAGGGCACAAGGTTGGATCATTCCCTCAAACTTCAGAAGCAAAGTATTTATGAATAGTTGTCTCTAAGGAATTCATGAGTCATGTGTCAATACATGAAAAAGAGGATATCAGTTACAATGTACAGAGAGAAGATCTCATAAGGATTGTGGGGTACGATTAGGAAAGTGCAAATCAGATGAACAGATCTAGTGTAGGCTAAAAAGGGTGGAACTACTCATAGCCATTTGCAAGGCCTGATGAGAAATTGCAGCAGGTCATGCACTCAAATCTCCCCATACCAATCTTGATAATTGTAAAGTGGTAAGGAATGCTCCAAATAGTAGAAAATACAAACAAAAGTACACAGCTATAATATGCCCAATGGTTGATGTTTTGGACTCTAAGGAGATGTGTATCCAAAGGATAGATGGTTTTATCCATGTTGTGGATGGCTAGGCCATAGACAATGCAATATTGGATTTAGAGTCGAACAAATGAGCAAGTATTTTGGGTATGTATTTCAACACCGCCAACTATTTCTCCTCTGAATCTGAAGAGGACTCTGATTTTGAGAATGAGGAGAGTGATCGAGTAAAGGCAGAGAAGGAAAGGAAGAAAACCTTCATCGAGGACGCCTGAGAGGTGTACCGGGTTGTGGTCATTAACAGGAATATGGCCCTCTTCCAAAGGTTGCTGGATGCTGATGATTGTTGGCTCTCAGCAGCTTCTACGGTAAAAGTGGTGGAAATTGGAGACCTATTGGCTATCATTCTCCAATCAGTCTAGGTTTTGTCTACCGTATAGCGTTTTTTTCTATTATGTAGTAGAATATAATGTAAGAGTTTCCCAAGAGAGTCTGAGGATTTGATGGGGGTTATGGGTTAGCAAAATCAGAGGAACTAGCAATCCCAATCTTCTATTCCTCAGAGGAACAGTTCAAGCTTCTTGTGTATCACCTAAGATGGGGTATGTCATGTGTTTCAGTCTTCTCTATTACTCTTAGTTTTGGAGGTCTCAATCTCCAATTTTGTTCACAATTGTAAAGGAGATTTGGTAGATCATCCTGAAGTGTAGTCTTCGTAGGTGATTCAAATGAATCTTGGTCCTCTATATGAACTTGATTGTAATCCTTGCTCTATATTTATTCATTTTATAGGCCCATCATGTCTTTTGCCATAAAAAAAAATAGTTATTTAAGTTATTTAATTTAATTTAAGTTGTTTAATTTAATTCAATTCATTTAATTTAAATTATTTTATTTATTTTTTTAATTTTTAAACAATTCTTAAAATTAAATTTGTGTAAATTTTTCTTTGTTTAAATTATTTAATTTAATTTAAGTCACTTTATTTAATTTTATTTAATTTATTTTAATTTAAATTATTGTATTTAATTTAATAATTCTTAGATAAGTCTTAAATTTTATGATGTTAAGTTTTAATTTTAATTATTAGTAATTTAATTTAAATTTAATTAATTTAAGTTATTTAATTTAATTTATTAATTTAAGTGACTTCACTAAGTTTAAGCTATTTAATTTAATTATGTGACACTCATATGCATGTCAAATTAAATGTTTTGTGTTTTATTAACACCTATTTGTACATCCATTATGTGAGTGTAATACTCTTCTCGACGTAATCATTTATTCTCAATAATAACAAATAATATTTATTTAAATATAGTGAAAATATTAGCTCTCAATGTGATCCTCATATTATATTCATTATACAAGAAATTTGACGATATAATGTTGTAGACTCCATTATATATTATGAAACTTAATTATTAAATTAAATAACTTGTATTGGCATCCTGTCAATATTATTTTAACACCATGTCAATTTACTATGATATACTTCTAATGGTTTAGAATGAATGGAAGAACAAATTAATCACTCTTTCTTGAGTGTTTCCTTTTCCATAACCTCTATCATGTTAATCATTGTCTTGCTAGTATAAATAACTTAGCATTGAATGTTGAAAAGGGCCAATGCAAACAAAGCCTAAAGAAGATATTGATAGCAATATTTATCAATGCCATAATCATGTAAAAAGCTACTAAAGTAGCCTCCACATGGTTTGATAGGTATTGATGCTCTGCAAAAAGGACAAGGTTAAGATAAACAAACACCAAACAAAAAACAAAAGAAATCAATTGTTAGATGTTAGAAAATCATAAATTAAAAACTATCCTAAGCAAGCATATCAAGAAAGACACTACTAAGCAAAGAGAAATCTTAAGGAATCTACAAAAAACAACTAAGCTCCTCCAAATCCTCTCTACCATGCTGGTAGTTTCTCCTTCCTTGTTCCTCTCCTCTCCAAGTTCCAAAATAGTGTAGCTCTCAGCAGCTTTTTGCACTATGGATGCTTATGGAGATTCAAGATTAAAGCATTTTCTCTAAATATGAATGAAAAGCTAATCCTAGATGCTATAGATATTAAGATGATTTGTTTTAAACCAAAATGACAATTATATGAGTTTATTATGCTAAAACACTCTCTAAAATTCACTATAGATTAAATGCATACAAGTTTTCAGGATCTGGATTATGAAGAAATGGGCTCTATTTATAGGTAAAATGGAGCAATGGATGGTTGAGATTGAGTAATCTTAACAAGGGTCAGGATTGAATGAAATTCAATCCATGTGAGGGCTTTCAACCCACTCCCAGGATGACAAATGTCAATGTGAGATAGGTTGAGAGGAGAGGGAATAAGCATTAAATGCTTGACATGACCTGAAGGTTAACTTGGAAGTTAAGGTCAAGGTTAGTTGAATGGATAAATTCTTTATTCAAAGAATAAAGCTTTTATCCAATGGATAAACTCTTGTGCAAAGGCAAAAGGGATAACCATGGTCAAAGCAATAGATGCTTGAGGAAACACATGAGTGCAAGTTGAAACAACCATAAATGGTTATGTAAGAGCCATAAATGGTCATGAAAGAGCCATTAGTGGTCTTGGAAGACTTTGGAGGTTAAATTGTTGAACACACAAAGCATTAAATAATTTTCAAAGACCTTGAAGTCTTTGAGAAGTGACTCCAAGTTGCTTAGGAATGTGACAATAATTAGGAGATGGATTAGGCTAATTAGGAAGGGGTTAGAAGAATCTAGAAGGGATTTAGGTTTGCAAATGGATTTGGTGGGTGAAAGAAAATAGGATTTTTATTTAAAATAAATTAATTTATTTCAATAAATGTGTGCAAGTTGCATTTGTAGGAAAGTGCAAGTTGCATTTTAAAGAGTAAAGGGGGATTAAATGAAATAAATATGATTTATTCATTTAATTGATTGTGAATTTGGTTTAATGAATTAATTAAAATAAATTCAATAATTTATTTAATTAATAGGAGAATGTTTGAAGATGAATTAATTAAATGTCAATTTAATTAATTGATGGCTAGTGGATTTTTAATCAAATAAATAACAAATATTCATTTAATTAAAATGGATAGATTTATGTGACTACATTTGCCCCTCTTTGAGACGGTGCGGTTTATCGCGTCGTTTCAAAGAAATAAAAATAGGTGTGAAGAAATGCCCCATAAAATATTAATTTAATGGGTGGTATGCCCCCTTGAGAGATGGGCCAAAAAAAATTGAAAAATCGGGCGATTTCTCGAAAAAGAATGAAAATTGGCAGGGTGGTAAAAGAGAAGAAGTTAGCAACGCGAGTGAAAAATAGAAGAAATCAGAGGTAAAATGGAGAAATAAGAGGCTCGAGAAGTTCACAGGAACCACGGCGGTGAGCGGGGGAAAGTTACAGTGACAGCGAAGGGTTTATATGGGGAGAACGGGGTGAAAACAAGATCATTTGTTACCACAACCAGTATGAAACCAGAGCTCTGATAGTGACGTTTTGGAGGAGTGAGCAGCAGTCAGGATGCCGGTACCCATTGCAGAGCACCATTTCGAGCAAGTCCATTGATTCCATTGGTCAAACGACTACGGACCAGCGATATGCAAATTTGAAATTTTGAATTTTATGCATTTTTTTCATTTTTTTGCTGAGTCCAAGTTGAGTCAGGACAATAGCGCTGAAACTATGTTTGAGCGCTTTTGTCCAATTAACTAGCGCTTTTGTGCCGCAATGGCACTATTGGGCTGTTGTTTGAGTGCTTTCGTTAAGATGAGTGCTATTGTAGGCATGTTTGAGTGCTATTGTTTGTTTAGCGCTATTGAGGGGTCAATTGAGCGCTTTTGTCTTTAAGCAGCACTATTGCATACGTCTTGTAGCGCTTTTGCAATATGAGCACTTTTGTAGGGTTGATTAAGCACTTTTGTTAGGGGTTTAGCACTATTGTGTAGAAAGTAGCGCTTTTGTTTGCAAGATAGCGCTTTTGTTTTAGAAAAATAGATGCCCCAGTTTGTGTGAACAAAAATCTCCCGATGTCAATGATGAATGAATAGGGATGTGAAGTGAGAGTTGTTTTGAACCATAGCAGCCCTGATGAGACTTGGGTCATTAGGATAAATGTATGTTGAAGTCTAGGCATGCCATGATTAATTACCTGTTGAGACCCAAAGATACTTGATCAAAGTATTTGTTGATAGTCTAGGTTTAAACTTAAGAAAGTTTGAAAAAAAAAAACTGATGATGATCGATTGATGTCCGTGTGCAGGAGGATTTACACATGTTACAGTTACGTGAAGACATCTAGTGAAACAGGGGTTACGTGATCGGCTGACAGAGGTCGAGATTGATTGCATTGTAGCGACTAGGCTATATGATGTGATGTATATGCCTATGATTTGGATGAATCACGGTTTGATTATAGCCTTGGCAGAGCGTTGGCACAGTGAGACGTGCACATTTCACCTAGCACAGGGGGAGATAACGGTGACATTGGAGGATGTATGGCACATCCTACATATTCCCATTTGGGGCGAGCTAGTAACTTATGATAGATCCTAAGGGACTCTAGCGGTGCAGCGATTCTTTGATGAGGATGTGTTCATTGATGACGACTTCATAGCCTAGGAGGAGATCACGGCATTATACAAGCCATTGCCCACAGTTTTGTCTGGGATCATGGGAGGGCTATTGTGTCCTAATAGGCACTCGCATGGTCTGGCCATTGGGTGGGGACAGGTTATAGAGAAGATGATGATGGAGGGGACCCGATTTGTCTGGGGACAGTGCGTGTTAGCGCACATGTATCAAGAGCTGCATGAGGTAGCGTACCATGGGAAAGGCTCGTTGGCAGTGGGAGTTATGTTGTTGCACATTTGGGCATGGGAGCACTTACCGGTGACTCAACTAGTGAGTTTGAGATTTCGGGCAGTTGACTAGCCCTATATGTTCATGTACAGCAGCATGATGAGTCAGCCCCACCTGGGGAAGTTGGAGTGGTGGAAGCGGGTGCTAGATGATCTTGATGTCGTGATCTGGAGACCTTATCTAGAGTGTGAGCCTTGGGAGGATGATGTGGAGGCTTTATCGTATGTATTCATGACCCGATTCCTCATTGGGCGGACATCCTATGATGTAGAGAGACAGGTGTCAGGCAGGGTTCTGAGGCAGTTTGGACGGCAGCAGGGATTGTCGAGGGGATCAAGAGAGTATGCCAGAGTGGTCCGAGAGAGATATGCATGGGGGCCAGTACTTCCATATGATTAGGCATTGGTAGAGTTCTCGATGCTTCAAGCAAGGCCATGGGATATATGGCCGAGGATGGTGGATGTTGGGGTGTTAGATGAGTATACACATTATAGGGCAGCTCATCCGATTCTGTGGATATCAAATCCAACAAAGCCGATTCCTGATTTTGAGGAGGAGAGGGGATGGAGACGGAGGAGGGGAGGAGGTCAAGGACCTCTGATAGGTGGATGAGGGAGGGGGGATGGTGGTGATGGAGGAGGACGAGATGGTGGAGGTGGTGGAGATGGTGGAGGTGGTGGAGGAGGTGGCTTAGGTGGTTGGGTCCAGCGGAGAGGGAGAGGCGGATTGCCACTGCGGATATCACATGGACCATTGGTGTCGAGCGAAGTTAGATTAGGTGGCTGAGGTATGGAGAGAGAGATACCGATGGATAGAGGAGAAGGAGTCACTAGAGAGGCACCTATGGAGATAGGGGAGGGAGTGACAGGGGGTGGTGATCCTTGGGAGCATATGCTAGCACATTTGCATACTCGATTGACAGTAGCCGAGACACGAGTGGAGGATCTGGAGGTGGAGGTTGCAATGAGAGATGTGAAGCTATTTGCACGAGAGTCAAAACTGACTGTAGTGCTATAGGAGAGAGATCAGGCTATTGACAGGGTGGTCCATTTGCAGGAGAGAGTGAGGGTTTTCGAGGGAGTACAGGGATAGGGGCCGTCTGTGGAGGCATTGGCGAGGGAGGTACGGAGAGCAGGTGGAGAGGTTGATTAAATGCGGGGTCTATATGAGCAGGTGGTGCCAGCTAGTCAGCGAGCACTGAGCTATTCACAGATGCGACAAGCCAAATCAAAGTGATCTCAGAGGATGTAGAGCAGTGGGGGAGTGATGGGTCCACGACGGAGAGAGGTGTTAGGTGGTGCAGGAGCTAGTGGGCGTTTGATGGGGCCTCCACGAAGAGATAGACCGAATGGTGTAGGGACTAGTGGTGGAGTAGGTGGCGATGGTGGTGCAACATCTGGTCAGAGTGGAATCTGAGATAGCAATTTGCATGTATGTATTTATATTGTTATTTTGGACTATGTCTTGGATGGCTCTTGGTAGCCAATTTTGTAGACTTTATTGTACTCTAATACATGAAATGATATATATGAGGAGATCCCATATTTTGATGATATGCATTTTGTTATGTATGGATGTTATGCATGATGGTGATTTGTTTTATGCTTAGATGGATACATGTATATGTATGCATTTATGAGATGATTCCTACATGCATGTTTTTATGATGATTTATGATGTTGGATACTGACATATGAATGTAGGTTTATACATGTGTGCATGTTTTGTTTGATGTAATGCTTTATGTATGTAATGCCATGATGATGATGTATGCTTATGATGATTTATGAACAGGATTTTGTGCTTCATGTTTAATATAATTATGAGATAATGATATGCAATGATGTTAATGCAAAGAATGAATTATTTATGTATGGATATGCATCTAGATGTTTTTAGATGAATAAAATATGGATAAATAAATGTGAAGTACAAATGTTTATATGATGATGTCTAAATGAATGCATGTGTATAATGAATATATAAAATGGTATGAACCAATGTTTGGAGACAAATGGTTTTATGATTTTAAATGCCTAAATATGATTAAGTAAAAATGATAATGTGATGATAATGCAACTTATGGTTTAATAACTACACCTTAATGCAATTAAAAAAGGATAATGAATGCAATGTAAATGAATCCTAAAATGAGCATAATAAGACACTTAATAATGGATGAATGAATGCACTTTTTAACTAATGAATAGATAAATGAATGTATGCAACGATAAAAGATAATAAAGGATAATGAAGGATGATAAAATGATTATTGATAACTGACACAATGAATGCATAGCAAATGGCTAATACAATTGGGGAAAATTGGTTTATATGAATGAATCTAAACATCCTGATTATGCAATGATGAGATGATATAAATGTTTAATAAATGATAATGAACTATATGCATTTTAACCAACTAAAATGATATGAACTGTTCTTGAAGCAAAATGCAACTAAATGTAATGATGATGATATGACCATGATGAATGCAAGGTTTTTTAGACTTTGCATGATGCATTGATGATGTATCAGAGTATTTGGTCATGATTGTATCCAAGACCAGCTCAATTGTCGCAGAACTTGCTCATTTTAACTTTGTTCATATTGGCATACAAAAATCATACATATGAATGAGTGAATGGATGGGTGATATGCAATGGAATGCAATATATATACAGATGGGATGAAACGACGATCCATAGTGCTTTATTTTCATCATCGAGCTTTAACATGTAAGAAAATACAAGCACCTTGACATAATGATTCAAGATGACCAGAGTATTTCTTACATGAATTTGATATAGCAAGTTATTACAAACAACTTGATATAATGGGTCAAGTTGACCAGAGTATTGCTTGCGGAACAGACAAGGATCATCTTCGTTCATGCATGACTTGGATCATCCTCCTTGATCTTGGGCTGATCATATCCTGAGACAAGTTCACACCTTAATAAGAGACAAAAACCGTTATCCAAATTGGATGAAGAGGAACCAAAGAAGGAGCATTGTTCTTGTAAGCAAATAGTATGTACATAAAGAATAAAGAATATGGATCCTTGGTAATGGTTCATGCTCATATGGTCGAGGTATACGTTGTAGTTAGCAAGCCGTAGTGATCTACGACTGTATTTTGCCTAAGATCATGTAGCTTAGTGAACTTCCCACGTAGACACCATTAGTACATGCCCCAATACTTCATCGAAATAATCTACAGAAGATACACAAACAATGTTGTAGGAACCTGATATGAATAAATAACCCACAAATCAACCAACTATTTGAAAGCTTAAACAGAATTTTCTTGTCAAAGAAAATGTCATTTATGTCTTTGGTGTGGTAAGGAAGGATGCATCCTTGTTGAAGACAGTTTGAGTGTTGATGTTGATTGTTTGGTCAATTTGGAGAAGTGATCATCGTGCAAGTATTTTTCAATGCTTGTGTGGTATCTACTCGGATGAGTATGTACAATGTGTTGCCATGTTTTTGTGTGATTTTCGATGTTTTCTGATGTTTTTGGATTTTGTGAGATATTTTTGAATGTTTTTGGTATTTTGATGATTGTTTTGAATGTTTTTGGATTTTGTGAGATAGTTTTGAATGAAGAACTTAATGAATCACAAAACAATGTAGAATCCACTTCCATCAATAGGTTAAGGGCATTGCCCCCGATTTAGCCATGACTATGAAAAAGCGGGATGCAAGATGCATGAAGTACTTTCTCGTGATTGCAGATCAATAATAAGCCATGGTTTGGGTGGATGTATGTGTGTATGTAGTGAATGTGATCACAACAAGGCTGAAAGACAATGGAGCCATAGCTTTTACGAGTGGCACCTATTTGCCAGGTTTTCACCATCGCACTTACCCAAGGTGCCACCGGAGTGGTTGTTCACCATTTGGATGCATGATCTTTCTTTACTATTTTGATGTTTTTGTGTATTTCTTCAGGACATTTTTCTGAATGTTTTTGGTATTTTTTTGGTATGTATGGGAGCCTGATGCTCTGTGCAGCTTATGTATAAAACCGTTTGAGGTGCATGTTGTTGATTGGATCTACTAATGGTTCTCCTTCTAAAGTAGCCAACTGATATGTCCTGGACCCAAATACAACAGTGACAACATATGGACCTAGCCAATTTGATTCAAACTTTCCTTGATGTTCTCGGTTGGGTTGGTTATGAGGATTTTCTCGAAGAACAATATCACCCACCTCGAATGTACGAGATCTAACTCGATGATTATAACTTCTGCTCATGTGTTGCTGATAGGCCTTGAGGTGATTGTATGTCGCTTGTCATTTCTCATCAAGTAGCTCTAAGTCTTGGAGATGGGATACTCTATATGCTTCATCATCGATGAGATTGTGCAAGGAAACCCGTAATGATGGTATCTCAACCTCAATAGGTAAAATAGATTCTGCACCATAGACCAATGAGTAGGGAGTTGCACCTGTAGGGGTTCGAATGCTAGTTCGATATGCCCATAGTGTTGAATTCAATTGAACATGCCAATCATGACTGACATCATTGATTGTCTTCTTTAGGATTCTTAATATGTTCTTGTTTGATGCTTCGGCCTGACCATTGCCTTGTGGGTAATTGGGAGTGGAAAAGCGGTGTTGGATGTGAAACTTCTCACAGAGTTTACAAACATCCTAATTTTTTAAAGGAGGACCATTATCTATGATGATGGACATGGGTACACCATACCAGAAGATGATATAATTGAGGATGAATGAGGCAATCTGCTTGTCGATAACTTGGGTAAGTGGAACAGCTTCAATCCATTTTGTGAAGTATTCGGTGGCGGTAATAATGAATTTGTGACCATTGGATGAAGGTGGATGGATTTTACCCACAAGGTCAAGGCCCCATTGACAAAAAGGTCATGGTGTTGTGATTGGTTGTAGTTCCTGTGTTGGCACATGTATTAGGTCTCCATGAACTTGGCATTTCTTGCACTTTTTGACAAAGTAGTAGGAGTCTTTTTCCATAGATGGCCAATAGTATCCAGTGCGCAGGATTTTCTTGGTGAGTGACGGACTGCTTGCATGGGTTCCACAAATTCCTTCATGTACCTCTTCCAAGGCCTTTGTTATCTCATCCTATTCCAGACATCAAAGGAGAGTACCATCAAGACTGCGTCGGTATAGGGTTTCAGCAATAATGGTATATCGAGCGGTTTGGTGAATGAAGGTTTTACGTTGGTTATTCGATTGGTTAGGAGGAAGGGTGTGATCGCAGAGATAGGTGTAAAACTCACCGTACCATGGGGATTTGGAACTGACAAGGTGACATATCATCTCGGATTTGGGGATATCATAAGCGGGGATCCAAAGCAGTTCTACCAAGAACTCATAGCGTGTTGAATTCTGCAGAAGATCTAGGAGAGATGTAATGGTAGCCATAGCGTCAGTAGCTCGATTCTAATCTCTTGGTATCTGCTCAAAGATGATAGTAGTAAATGATGCCTTTAATTTGTCCACCATTTGTTTGTATGGCATGAGTTTGTCATCTTTGGTCTGATATTCATCTGTCGCTTGTCGAATGACCAGTTGGGAGTCGCCATAGACTTGTAGTTCTTGTAACTTCCATTGTATGGCTAGCCTGAGTCCTGTGATCAAGGCCTCATATTCACCTATGTTGTTTGTGCATGAAAATGCGAGCCTGTAGGACTTCGGGATGCTGTCACCTTGAGGTGTGATAAATAGAATGCCTGCCCCCGAGCCATGCCTAGTGTACGAACCATCAAAGTATAGTTTCCATGGTTGTGTTGTTGTGATCATGAATATCTCTTCATTTGGAAAATTGGAAATGAGAGGATGATCGCCTATGAGTGGTACATCGGCCAACTAATCTGCAATAACTTGACCTTTGATAGATTTACGGTCCACATACTCGATGTCAAATTCACTTAGAATCATCACCCATTTGGCCAAGCGGCCTGTCAGTGTTGCTTTACTGAGTAAGTATTTGAGTGGGTCAATCTTCGCAATGAGCTATACTTTGTGTGTTAATAGATAGTGCCTTAGATTAGTGTCTGCCAAGATTAGTGCTAGGCAAGTTCGCTCAATAGGTGTGTAATTGAGTTCATAGCCAACCAGTGTGCGAGAGATGTAGTAAACAACACACTCTTTCCCTTCTGCATTATGTTGTGCCAATAGTACACCCAATGTCATATTTGTTGCTGAGATATAGAGTAACAAAGGTCTGCTTGGATCTGGTGGGATCAACAATGGTGTATCCATGAGATAGTTTTTAAGCATCTGGAATGCTTGCTAGCATCTGGTATCCCACTGAAAGTGGATGTTTTTGTGTAGCGGATGTGTAAAGGGGTGACACTTATCTACCAGTTGTGCAATGAATCTTCAGATGGATTGTAGCCATCCTTGTAATGTCCTTAGCTAACTAATGTTCTTTGGTGGTGGCATGTCCATGATTGATTTGACCTTTGTTGGATCAACCTCAATACCTTTACTGGAGACAATGTATCCTAGAAGCTTCCCTGAGGTTACTCCAAAGACACATTTCTTTGGGTTGAGTCAAACATGATATTGTTCCAGTCTATCAAAGATTTTATCTAATATGTCTAGATGACCTTCTCTGGTGAGTGATTTTGCTAGCAAGTCATCAACATAATCTTCCATCATAGTATGCATCATGTCAGGGAAGATGGTGGTCATTGCTCGTTGATAGGTTGCTCCTGCAATCTTGAGGCTAAAAGGCATTACATTCCAATAGTATGTGCCCCATGGACATGTGAAGGTTGTCTTATGTTTATCCTCTGGTGCGATCTTTATCTGATTGTATCCTGAAAAGCCATCCATGAGTGAAAGCATGGCATGTCCTATTGTTACGTCCACTATGATGTCGATGTTTGGTAGGGGGAAGTCATCCTTAGGAGATGCCTTATTTAGATCTCTAAAGTCAGTACAAATATGGATGCCCCCATTTGGCTTGCCGACGGGCACAATATTGGATATCCAATCCGCATAATCAATTGGTTTAATGAAACCAAATCTAGGAGTTTCTTGAGTTCTGATTTGACTAGTACTACAATCTAAGGATGCATTTTATGAAGCTTCTGCTTGATAGGTTTGGCTCCTTCTGCTATGGTGAGGTGATGCATGACTAAATCAGGATCAAGCCCAGGCATTTCTACATATGACCATGCAAAGTTGATCTGATGCTTTTCAAAGAACTCTATAAATTTAGGTTGTTCCTCTGGAGTTAGAAGAGATGCCAGATGTATGTGGTGAGGAATTTCAGGAGTCCCCACGTTGTATTCTTTTGTTTCCTCGATGAGAATTGTTGATCATTCCTATTGTGTGCTATAGGGAAGGATGTCAAACCTTTCATCCTCAGGTGCCTCAGAGAGGTTTTCACCATTGGATACGCTCTTTCTTTTTACTTTTGTTGAATCAAACAGTGCTATGGTGTGGTTTTCACTGGAAGATCCATGTTTTATTGTTATATTTTTGCAGCTGAAAGGTTTGGCATCTGCCCCTAAGTATGCTGCGCTATTAAGTTCATTGTCAAATCCAGCTTTGTGATCCCCGCTTGGTATGTTATCCCATAATTCTAAAAAGCCAATGATCGCCTCATCATTTTGGAAAAGGTCAAGACATGGGGGATTTGGTTGGTTCCATTTGATGAGTTCGGGATGGATAATGGGCATTACTTCATAGATTAGGTTAAGTTCATTAGATGTGTCAATGAGGGTTAAGACGGTGTGGTGAAGATCATTGATGGTACTCTCCCTATCAGAATCAGGCGTAGGATGTGATGTAGGGTCTGTAGAAGAAGTTTCTAGCTCAGGAACCCAAGAGGTCTTTATCTGTGCTTCTCTATAAATAGGGATGTCTTTGCGAGGTGGAGGTAGTGATGTGTCTTCCTCATCTGAAGTATTAAGTTGGATGGAATCAAATTCCCATTCATGTGAGTCGGTCTCTGAATCACTTTCTAGTATCCGATTACTATACCATACTAGGATGTCCTTTATGTTAAACACTGCAGGTGTGATCGGTTGATGTACCTTTGTAGATGAAATGATCGGAGCTGCAGGAAGGACTATGGGGATCAATGAATCCAATATAGGGAGTATCGGTAACGTTGATTCTACTACTTCTATTGGAACTGCTGATGTCATAGATATTGTTGTGGGTTCTGATACAGTTGTTGTTTCTAATGGTGCTATTGATGTTATTGCTGCTATTGATGGGATCACTAGTTTGATTGGTGGGATGATTGGCATTGTAGATGGTTGCGTTGGGATTTTGAGCCTCGGTGGGGGAGTTGCGGTGGTGTTTGATGTTGCTTTGATAATAAAAGGTGTCCTCTTTGCAATAGGCTGATATAGTGGTTTGCTGGGTTTTCCTTTGAATCTGAGCTTAGGAAAGATCTCCTTTTGAAAGCCTAGGCCTGTATTATCCTTGGGCTTTAATTTCAGTAGCAATGGTTCATGTCTTCCTTGTTTGCAAGGTCCTAAAGCACTCTGACCATCATAACCCATTCTTTGCATAATGAGGAGGCCTTTGCCATACTGATTCGTGGGAAGTGTAGCTTGCAACATAGCGGTGGTGATGGGATCTTTATAGATCCATTTTGCTAAGTCCTCATCTTTGGTTTCTTCTTCTTGACTCTTCCCAAGGATGAAAGGCGTCAAAGCACATGCTAGCATGATTAGTGGTGTTTGAAGTAATTGCTGAGGTTTTCCATGTGTTCTAGGAGAAGTGGGCATTTGTCCCGCACAAAAGAGTTGACTCAAATTGTATTCCCCAGGACCTTCCTCTGCTATTTTCATCTTAAGCTTTTCTTGCTTGGGTATGGTGGTGTTTGAACTGGCAAGAGAGGCTGGACTTATGTATGAGGTGGAGGAGATGGCTTCTCTATTGTTAGGAATGGTAATCTCTGGTTGATAACTGATATTATGACAATATGCAAAGGGATTTGCATTGCTCAGGATTGTGATCTCTACACCATTATGTGGGAACTTGATACATTGATGGTAGGTAGATGGAACGGCTTTCATGACATGTATCCAAGGTCTTCCTTATAATAGATTGTATGGCAGAGGAAGGTCCAGAACTTGACAAATGATGTGCTTCACTATAGGGCCCACTCGGATAGGTAGTACCACAACTCCTTTGGATGAACGCTCTACATCATCATAAGCTTTGATTGTTATCTTCTTGCGAGGATCCACTGATTATTGCATATCCCAAAGTGGTGACCAACTGCAGTGTACAAATATTCAGGTTGGCTCCATTATCAATCAAGACTCGCTTGATCCTATGTTGGTTGATAAATCCTTCAATGTGTAGTGAAGTGTTATGAGGTTGCTGGAAGGAAGATTTGTCACTTTTGGAAAAAGTGAGACAAGGTGATGACTTTAGACATCCAACCATGGCTTGCAATTGATCTGTATTTAGGTTTGCAGGGATTGACGCCTCTTGGAGAGCTTGATCCAAGATTGTTTTATGAGACGGAGATAGGCGCAATAGCTCTAAGATAGATATCAGTGCGGGCATTTTGTCTAACTGTTCCACAAGGTTATACTACTTTGGGATAGATGGGATGCCTTGTGGAGCTGCTTTTATGGTAATCTTGCTATGACGTGTAACAACATTGCAAGTGGAGCCAGGATTTTTAATCGTTATAGTTGCAATTTGTTCACTGGCATCATATATGTGATTTACAATGTAATTATACGTGGCTTGTGTATAATCAGTGGTATCAGTGCCTCTCCTGGAAGTAGAAGGACCCCTTTTATCTAGAGATGGAAGTGGATTTTTGAACATCAGATGATCATTGTTTGTTGTCTTTGGGTCATGTCCTTCGATTTTGATTTCACCTTAGTCAATAAGATCTTGAATAAGATCTTTCAATCTATGACAATTGCTTGTCTTGTGTCCTCTCCCTTGATGGAAATCACAATGTTCAGTATCCCTCCACCATGCAGGTTTGACTTGAGGCTCATAGTTTGATGTTTTGGGTAGGGTTACCAGATTTTGAGAAACCAGTTGTCACAATACTATTTCAATGGGTTCCCCTAAGGGAGTGTATGTTCACTTTTGTTTTTGCTGACGTGGTCTGGGTTCATCGTGAGATGTGATGCGGCCTTGATTTGGAGGAGCAACTGTGTTAGTCTGAGGTGGGGGATTCTGTCCTGCAAATCGAACTATAGGTTGTGCACTTTTGATAGTTCTTGCATCCACAACCCCGTCGTTGACAATATTTTTGTTTTTCTTCCAGAAGCTTGGTTTGTCACTATTGAAGCGTGGGCGAGGACCATCCTTTGGTTCATTATAGATTTTGATAAGTCTTTTCTTGATGAGAGCTCACTCACATTTTAATCCTTTGGTGATCATGTCATTGAAAGAATCTGTGTCTTTAACATCTAGGTGAAATTCCATTTCTTTATTCAAGTTGGAAATAAGTATTTCCACCAGTTCTTGTTCAGGTAACTGAAGAGAACGTCTGCTAGACATTTGACGCCATCATTGCAGGAATACTGAGAATAGTTCACCTGGTTTTTGTTTAGTGTTACATAGATCAGCCATGATGATATCATGTTCAATGTTATGAGAGTAATGTGCCAAGAACTTCTGAACTAGCTCTTCAAAGGTCCTAATGCCACTTGGTAGTCGGGAAAACCATGATGTGGTTGTTCCTCCCAAGCTTTGGGGGAAAAGTCACATTAGGTATGTGTCCTCGTATGCCACTTCGAGGCAAGCTGAATGGAATTCTCTAACATGATCATGAGGATCTCCTTTTCCTTGATACTTTTCGAACTTGGGTGTTTCGAACCCTTGTGGAAAAGGTGGCATATAAAGATTTCTATCAAAGGGATAGGGACAAATGTCATTGAGTGAAAATTGATTAGTCTTCACACCACTATGAAGTTGTTGGGCAAGATTTTCAACTTGTTGCCACAACATCTCTATTTCATTTGGAGGAGGAGGTGGTGGGTTACCTCAAGGAATGTTATATCTGATGGGATCTCTACCTCTTTCTTCTTCATGGTGACTTTGTCATTCTGATGCTTGTCTTAGTTGTGCAAGATCAAAGTCAGAGAGGAGTTTGGCTCCTTCTTGAGAAAGCTTTAAAAAGTGAGCATCCGCATTGCTCCTGAGTATTTTGTCAAAAAGTCTATTAAAGAGAGGGTTGTGTTGAGCCCTTTCTATTGTTGTAGGAGTAGGAGTACTTGGGTTTTCATCATTCGGATTTCCTCCAAGTGCTTCTTGAAATTCGTTGATATTTTCCTCCTCTTCTTCTTCAATTTCTATTTCTCGTTGCCTTGACTGTGATCGGGTATGAGCCATTTTGTTTACAAGTTTTTGTTGAAGTTGGGTGAAAATGATGATGAGTTGTTGATGAAATGAAAGAATGATGGTTGGTGAATTGTGTTGCATGTGGATCTCTAGCACTTTAAAGGTAGATGTGACTAAAATTCTTTCTTTGAATTGCTTGTTGTTTTTGATAAGGTTTGATGTGATAAGGTTTAGAGAAATCTAAGATGTGTTACAGACTTAACTATCTAGTAATGAGAGGATTCACTCATAAACAAGTTTGAACCTGCGTAGATATGTCTCTTAGGATGGGCTTATCCTAGATGTAGAAACAATCTAAAAAGTGATTTGATGTGTTTGATTCAAGCAATATCCCAAAAGAGAACTTAGGAAAAGAACCTCTTAATGTTTTAAGAGTTGAAGATGAAGTGATGATGTGTGAATGAGATAATGTATGAAATGTTTTAAATTCAATAAAAGCTTTGTGTCACAAATGGAACAAATTCTACCTCTTCCCTTTTGGGTGTTGGTGGCATTTCTCGAGCTACGTTGTATGTGATACAAATGTTTGGGAAAAAGTTGGGATTGATCTTGCCTCCTTGGTTTTTGTGATAACTCAAAGCTCTATATTGCATAAAAGATTTATGGTTTAATGACTCTGAATCAAATTCGTTTGATTTGTCTTGAAGGTAGAGATGCATGTGACGTAGAAAAACTCTATGAGAGACAAAGATTTGTCTATTTAGATAGAAGAATTTCCTCCTTTTGATCAAAGCCTTTGAGCTCAATGGTCTTCTTTTCAAGTTGATGTTTTGATGAAGATTCTTGTTTCTCAAGATGTGAAGAATGGTCATAAATTTTGATACTTTTCTTTGTTTTTGATCTTCTTGGTTGTTTTGAGAAAAAAAATGCTTGGTTGGATGAATACTTGTTTTGTTTTTTGGATTTTATGATGTTTCTTTGACAAGAAAACAAAGCAAGCACACAAACACAAGAATGTTGCCTTAAAGGCACAAATGAGTATGGGTCTTAGATCAACCCAATCCTTGGACTTTTTATGACCCTTTCCTTTAAGTGTATTTTAGGTGTTTTTTCTTTCTAAAGCCTGAAGTCGGCTCAATTTTTACTTGGTCTTGACTAAAACGAAAACACGTCAAACACTTTGTATCCCTAAGGTCAAATGGCTAGTTGCGATAAATTCAGCCCACATCTTGATATTTCTTTGACTTTGGTACTACATACCTTATGAATCCCGTCGTGGCAGGTAAGGATGTGATATACTAAGTCATGCACGAGCATAACAAATAGATGATCTCTATGATGGGGGAGTCACCACCTTCATCAAGCCACAAGTGACTTTTCAAAAAGCTGTGTTTCTACTCAAGGAAATATGTATGGTGAGTATCTTGGGAGCAAAACCATCTATGCTCTTGCATTGAATTATATCACAAATATCCTCAATCAATAGAATGAGTGGGCTACTACTTAAAGGTGTTTAGTAATTTTTTATGTCTTTGGACATAAGTTCATTCTGCAGTGACTTACTTAAGAGCCTTGTAACTTGTGGTGGGGCCCATTTATCCTTTTAGCAAGTTACACTATAGGAACAGCTATACCCAAGGCTACAGCTTTCACTCTCACCTGATTTCTATAGCAGCTCGAAGGATTTACCACGTGAGGTCGTTCCCAAGAGTGATGTGTCTCTTGGCAAGCCTCTCTTAAAAAGATAAAAATTTTGAGTGTTACTAACACTTTTCTCTTGCACCTAGGACCACGAAAGCCAAGGGAGAGGATAGTGTGTGTTAGAAGTAGGACCACTCGACCAACCTTTTGCACAAGTGTGCCAATCACAAAAAACACTTGTTCTTTTTAAATTGTCATTGCAATGATTTTCTATCTAATTGGAGATGTTGCTCCAACAACCATGATGTTCTTTTTAACTTCAAAGGCAATATGTTTAAGTAACTAGGAAAATGAAATCCTAGTCAAATTAATAAAAAGCATGTTTGCTTGAAGTAAATAGCTTTTGCAAAATTGAGACAAGTTGATTGTGAATATTATTTGCACCAAAATTTTGAAGTGTGGATTGTAAATTTTTTGCTTAAGTTTGATGCAAGAAATAAATTTGTCTTGTTGATTTTAAGCACCAAATGAAAAATTAAGCCTAAACTTGCAATAAACAAAGTTTGTTTTGTTTAGTTTTAAGGCACCAAAAACAAATGATCCTAGTTGGAAAGAAAAGAAAAGTTGTTTTTGTTCAATTTTTAAAACACCAAAGACAAAATTTTGATTTTAAGGAAGTGAGTTTTAGACCTGCACAAAAAGAAAACAATTAGTAAAATCCACACCTAAGGGGGGGCTTCCACAAGCCTAAAATAAATCAATTTTCGGTTACAAGGCCTCCCTTACAATGTTCTGTTACAATAGTGCTAGTCTGTGTGAAAACATAAGCGCTAGTTAACCAAAAACACGTTTTTACAGAAACAAAAGCGGTAAAAGAAGAATTTGATAGTGAATACAAAAGCGCTAGAACAAATTCAAAAGCGCTGAAATAAGCACAAAAGCGTTAAAACAAGAACAATAGTGCCAAACTTGAGACAATAGCGCTATTGTAAAAACAATAGCGCTAGAATAACAAGTTACAATAATGCTACAACGTGATCAAAAGCGCTAAAGTGTGACCTATGTGTCAATTTCAACATTCAAACATGTTTGTTGGTTTTTTTTTTTTAAGTTTTTGGGTGCTTCGATTCACGTCAAGTTCACCAAATGATGCTCTGCAAAAAGGACAAGGTTAAGATAAGCAAACACCAAACAAGAAACAAAAGAAATCAATTGTTAGATGTTAGAAAATCATGAATTAAAAACTATCCTAAGCAAGCATATCAAGAAAGACACTACTAAGCAAAGAGAAATCTTAAGGAATCTACAAAAAGCAACTAAGCTCCTCCAAATGCTCTCTACCATGCTGGTAGTTTCTCCTTCCTTGTTCCTCTCCTCTCCAAGTTCCAAAATAGTGTAGCTCTTAGCAGCTTTTTGCACTATGGAGATTCAAGATTAAAGTATTTGCTCTAAATATGAATAAAAAGCTAATACTAGATGTTATAGATACTAAGATGATTTGCTTTAAACCAAAATGACAATTATATGAGTTTATTATGCTAAAATGCTCTCTAAAATTCACTATAGATTAAATGCATACAAGTTTTCAAGATTTGGATTATGAAGAAATGGGCTCTATTTATAGGTAAATTGGAGCAATGGATGGTTGAGATTGAGTAATCTCAACAAGGGTCAGGATTGAATGAAGTTCAATCCATGTGAGGGCTTTCAACCCAATCCCAGGATGACAAATGTCAATGTGAGATAGGTTAAGAGGAGAGGTAATAAGCATTAAATGCTTGACATGACCTAAAGGTTAACTTGGAAGTTAAGGTCAAGGTTAGTTGAATGGATAAATTCTTTATTCAAAGAATAAAGCTTTTATCCAATGGATAAACTCTTGTGCAAAGACAAAAGGGATAACCATGGTCAAAGCAATAAATGCTTGAGGAGACACATGAGTGCAAGTTGAAACAACCATAAATGGTTATGTAAGAGCCATAAATGGTCATGTAAGAGCCATTAGTGGTCTTGGAAGACTTTGGAGGGTAAATTGTTGAACACACAAAGCATTAAATGATTTTCAAAGACTTTGAAGTCTTTGAGAAGTGACTCCAAGTTGCTTAGGAATGTGACAATAATTAGGGGATGGATTAGGCTAATTAGGAAGGGGTTAGAAGAATCTAGAAGGGGTTTAGGTTTGCAAGTGGATTTGGTGGGTGAGGGAAAATAGGATTTTTATTTAAAATAAATTAATTTATTTCAATAAATGTGTGCAAGTTGCATTTGTAGGAAAATGCAAGTGGGGGGGGATAAATGATTTAAATAAATGTTTGATTTAATTTATTTTAAAGAGGAAAAGGGGATTAAATGAAATAAATATGATTTATTCATTTAATTGATTGTGAATTTGGTTTAATGAATTAATTATAATAAATTGAATAATTTATTTAATTAATAGGAGAATGTTTGAAGATGAATTAATTAAATGTCAATTTAATTAATTGGTGGCTAGTGGATTTTTAATCAAATAAATAGCAAATATTCATTTAATTAAAATGGACAGATTTATGTGACTACAGGTATTAACAGGATAATATATTGTTTTTTATTTGCCAAATTCAATGATAGCTAAGTGGCATAGCATGTATTCAATGAGGGGACAAGTTTGCGTGTAAACATTTATAATATTAAGCATAATAAGTTTTATAATTTTATTTTAAAAATTTAATAATAAAAATAGTTGGTTAGTATTCACAATTCAAAAATGTATGTTCATAAAAGTATATATCAATAAAATTATAAAATAATTAAAAATTAAGTACATGTTGTTGTATTAGGTAATAGTGATAGAAGATTTTTTGTCTTAGAAAAGTTAATCAAACATATTTATATAATATATTTAGAATTATCCATGTTTTTTAAAATACAAATTAATCATACATAATAAGAAGAACCGAGACATCATAACATTGTGTAAATTTTAATATTAACAACAAACTTTAAATCTTTAGATTTAACATTGAAGGTGAGTTTATCACCATAACCTACTTTAATAAATAAATAAATCCTCACAAGGACAAACCAATCCTAAAACCATTTCTACATATTTTAGGAAATGACTTGATATATTCATAATATCTTGAGATGGTTTGAGCAACAAATAAACCCTTGATTTTGACCAAACTAGAACTGATGAAAAGTGAATAGAAGTCAATACCCTTCCAACATTTCCTTTTATAGGGAGATATCAGTTGAAGCAATGTTTCAGAAGAATTTTCTTGGCCTCATTTCCTTCAATGACCCACTTAGCATAAAGTAGTTTACTCAAAAATGTCAATAACCTTAGCATAAAGTAGTTTACTCAAAAATGTCAATAACCTTTGTCATGCTTGACTGTAGACAACAAATTTCCCAAGTGACTCCATTGAAGCAATGGGATATTTAACCATTGACAAATAAAAAACTATTGATGTAATAAAATATATAAAAAAATAACACAAACAAAATCTACTCAAAAATGTTAACACAAATTATATCAAGATTACATGATAAAATATCAATTCCTAATATTATTCCTACAATGCTACCAATACAAATAAATTATAGTTTTTAAGTGCAATTATTAATCCTTCGCCTTTTTTTTTGTTCTCCTTTTACACTACTCTAAAAATCCTCCAACACAAATCAAATCTATGAAAAAAATCTTAAAAATCATAGTTTAAAAAATCATAGTTTAAAAAAATTATTGTTTAAATTAATTTTGCATTTACACATAGATAAGTTTAAAAATCCTCATAAATCCTACACAACTAAATGAGTCTTAAGAGTGGCGTGTAACCCAAGACCACACTAGACACTAAATTTTTAAGTGTCTTCTCATGATGTAACTCTTGCCTTCATATGTGTAGCCATGTATACTAAGCTTATTTTTTCTTAAATTGTCAAATCATATATAGATGGTTTGTGGATAATCCATATGGGAAAAATAATATCTTTAATATCTTCTCCATCTTACTCCAATTCATTGTTTGTTTCCTACCTTTCCTTTTTCATTCTTTCTACAAGGTATCTACACATATCTGTAGACACCTAAAAATGTCTCATTAATTCTACACTAATTATTCCTCTAACTAATTAAGTAATTCTTTATTTATTTGATTAAACTAACTATTTCTTCTAATCATCGCCCTTCAACACTTCTAATTATTCTATTTCTATTCTCAAATCATTTTAATCAATTAACCATATCTCAATTATTAATTAAATATCAATTATTTAATTAATTATGATCTTTTCCTTAGTTAAATAATCTTTATTATTTAATTAATTCTATTTCCTAAGTTTAAATAATTTCATTTAAATTATTTAAATTAATTAACTTATTCCTCCAATTCCCCAAATTATAATTCCAACATAATTCCATCTAATTTCATTTCACATTTCTCCCAAATTTGAATTTCAGTTCATTTCATCTAATTTCAAATCATCAAATTCACGTTTCACCAAATTTGAATTTTAAATAATTTCATGTGCATTTCAGCATTCAAATGACCAAATTCAAATCCAAATTGAAAATGAAAATCAAATTCAATTTCAAATTCCTACAACACATGCTAAAATCAGAACTGATTGATCAAATCGGTTGTCTAATCAGTTAACTTAGTTAACTCATCAATCTTCTTTTTTAACTCAAAATCAATTCAGTCTTCTAATCATTCAATTTAGTCATCTCCCTAGTCTATTTAGTTCACTATTCAATCAAGTGAGTTGACTAATCCATCTATTCAGTTCACTCTTCAATCAATCTAGCTGACTACTCAATCAAATAAGTTAACAAATCAATCAATTGAGTTCACTGCTCAATCAATTTCAGTTGTCTATCAATCAACACTTGAGTTCTATTTCTCACCCCCTTTGTGTTGAAAATCTATAAATTCAACCTCTCTTCTCAATTCAGTCTAGAATCACAGTCTTCAAAACATTTGTATGCGGGAAATTGGTGCAATACCTAAGAGCCACCAACCATGCAAATTGGAGAAGAACAATGGAAGAAAAGATGCACAATGAGGGAGTTCTTATTTGAATTGCATTTCTCATTTTTGCATTGATTTTCATTGATTATGTTTGATGTTTGTTAATTAGTTGAGAATCGGTGATTCATTCTTATTTGCTAATTAGCTTAATAAATTTATGACATTCAGGCATAGAAATAGTGGTGAACCCGACGTGAATCTACTCTAAGCTTCATTTTTTTGTTTTGACAAAAATTGCAGATCCGTACATGCACAGGAAACTGGATATTGCGATTGCATATGCAGAAATTCACAATTGACAATAGCGTATCACAATTTCTACGACAACATATCACAATTGACTAAACATCATATCGCAATTTCTTAAATAGATCACAATTGCTCTAAAGGATTGCCAATTCAAAAAAAAATGTCATTTTTGAATTATTTTGTCTTGCGCATCTAACCCTGAAATTTTATTAAATTCTGGAAAAGTTGATTTCTGCATATAAAATGTATCTAATCCAATGGCAGGAAAGGTGATCTTCCAAATTTCAGGTGCAAGAAAGGCAAAGCAAAATAGGAGACAAAAAAGTCTTATCAAAGACTTCTGAAGGTTGAAAGGGAACTCTGTGAGATCAAAGAAAGAAAGGAGATCGCTCAGTATCACAGAACCATCCATCGCTTTTTAACCAAATACAAATTCTTTGACGAAATCTATGTGTTGGCTCACGTAGTGTGGAACAATATCATTGCAAAATAACTCTTCTATCTTCTGCCTTTTTCTTCTATTTTTCTGTTAAAGTTCAAAAAATCAAAAAAAAAGTTGCAATTGCTATCACATCATATCGCAATTGATCAGTCATCATGTCTCAATTGCTTACATAGTAATTTGCAATTGATGGTTTATCATTTCGCATTTGATTAGTAGGTTAGTCGCATTTGATAGATTCTGTTTTTTATTTTTTGTTTTGTTACAGTTCTGGTTTTTGCCATTATATCTTTTTGTTTGTAAAAAAGACAGAACTTTGTAACCTAAAAATTAGGCTAGATAGCTCACCATGTGTTGACTAACGTTATCTTTTCTGTAGGGTTAGAGTAGAAATATTTCCTTTTGGTGCTTTAATAAAGAACAAAACAACTTTCTATTAGGTCCCAGAGACAACTGAGAGAGGGGGTGAATCAATTGTCAACTAATTTCAAACCAAAAACCACTTAACCAGCTTAATGCTTAATACCGGTAAACCAATTAAGTATGTCGGTAGACAGTGTTAATAGTTAATAGCTATACTGGTAAAGATTAATGCATGAAACATAAACACAAAGTCATCCACAACACATAACACCAATATTTGTATGTGGAAACCCTGTAAGGGGAAAAACCACGGTGGGAAACCTTACCCACAATCAGATGATACTATTGTAGATAGTAAGTGTACATAAATGGGGTTTGCACATGCAGAAAGGCCAATAGCCTAGAGCTCACTGCTCAATCACAAAATGGGAGTCACACTGACTACAATTGGATGGTTAAATCCAATAAGAATGTACTGCACAAAATAGCATCTTTATATGCTAGATTCAGTACTGGTGTAATGCTGATATGCTTTCACAAAAACCTAGCTTCACCTTCGAATGATGTCTTCATGTATAGCTCTGCTTAATCTCACATATACCTTCACACAATTCTTTTTTGCATTCCACACCTGATCTTACAAATAAGATCTTACCTTTATACCATAACCTAAGACCAATTTTAGTAGGTCAGCTCTACAAGATATTACAATAAGACATTTTACAAACAATATAATATCTGATGCAATAACCGATTAAACATGTTGGCTTAATTCATTTACAACAATAATTAATCATTTCCATAGCATTCCATGCTGATCTGGAAAAGATAAACCTGTCGATGTAACCCTAGGTAACCCTGGACCTATTTGTCGGTAAAAGCAAATATGCAAATATGAATATACCAATGATCAAAACTACAGGACAAGGTGTCCAAACGATGTCTTAGACATCACCAAGAGTCTTCCACATCATTTCGAGTGTCGGTGATCATTAAATCCTGCCGGTGAACTATATACCAGTAACTGTGCAGTAGTTACTTGCTTGTCGGTGAATGTTGTTGGATCTCCAAAGTGCTAGTGTTTTAGTAGGTGTTGACATCAATGACAAAACCATACCAAAATACCAACACTTTCATCATTGCTATGTTGGTTAAAATTAACACCATGTCTATATGGAGCAACATCTCCACTTAGAATAGAAAATCATTGCAATGAAGGGATAAAAAGAACTTTGTTTTTGTGTCTTTGAAGGGATAAGTATTATGCTCTCCCCTTCAATGGGTGATGTAGAGGGGATTCTCAATCCTTCAGGGTTTTCTTATTCTTGATGTCTCTCTAGGTAGTCTCTTGAACCATCCAATGGTTCCAACCTATCCCAACCTTTCAAATGTTGTAGGGTGCACCCTAAATGACCTTCCCTAGATCCTTAGACTATGGTGACCACCTCTTGTCTTGTGAGTGTCCAACACTCCTTAACTGAGACTCTCCTACTCAACACCTTCTCACACTTTCACCAAAAGCCAACCCCCTCTACCTTAAGATCTTCTCTCACACATTCCCAACTCACTTAGGGTTTATTTTATTTTATTTTCTAACCCTATTCCTTCATCTAGGTCTTTGGAGACTACCAGTTCCAAGCTTAAGGACCAATTTTCTCTTTTAGGCCTACTAGGGGACCTAGTCCAATTAGCCCTACCGGTGAGGTATTTTGCACTTATCTACCAGAAGTCCTACACATTGGTATTAACTCTTTATCTTTTTAGATACCCTTTTGGAAGTTTCATACAATATCTTAGAATTTGAATTGGGTTTAGTCTCTAACCCACCTAACCCATTTTAGGCCTATTTCCCTCCTTTTAAGCCTACAAAATAGGGTCTTGTTCAAATGCCTCCACCACTCCGATTTATCAAGGATTATGATGATTGTTTTAGGTCTATGCACCCATGAGGATGTCCAATCTAACTTGGAACCAAATCCATCCAACAGATTTACCCATCTAGGGCAGGTTGTCCATGTTCCCCATTGCTTGCCAACTCAACGTGCCAAGCCTAGGTTATGGTGGCAAATCTGGAGTTTAGCCTCCCTTTTCTTGAAAATAAAATGAAAACATACTTTACAAGGCCTCCTAGAATTTTACAAGGCTTCAGTATGGAGTTCCACCATGGAATGCTAGGTATGAGCCATAGAGTCTTCAAAACCCTTGTTTTAAGGTCTTTAAGACCCACCTGCAACACAAATGACAAAACTTATAAACTATAAAACTTCAAAACCTCAACTCACCATGAAATAAAAGGTATGTCTCTATTCTAACAATTCATGCCTTGGCCTGGGCTTGGAAGTCCGTATAGACCGTACAATACCAATGAAAACTCAATGCAAAACACTGAAAAACACAAAATTGAAGGCTAAATCTTGCTCTCCTTATTCCAATTCTTCAACCAACCTTCTCATCGGTTGTCTTAAGACTTATATAGGCCTTGGGTTGGTTACAAGTGTCTTTTAACTGAAAAACACAACCAACTAACAGTTGGTGTTTGGAAAATGCAAAAGTTGCAAAGTTGCTATGAGCAACTTTTACAACTTTTACATAATTGAGCAACTTTGGCCCAAATCAAACCTAGATCACTTCTAAGGATCCAAATGACCTTAAAAACCATTAAACAGCATCAAAATAACCTATTCTAACATAAAACCAACTTATTCTACCAAGTACTCTACCTGGCACCCTTAAGAGCCCATAGGCCAACATTGGCCAAACAGTGACTCCTAGGGTCCTTACAAACATCTGAGTACTTGTTCACTAACCTATTGAACTTATAACAAACCAAAATCTCATGATTCCTAACTCTTGGAACCTACACAACAAAATTTATTCAAGTGCCCCTGCACCAATGGGTGATAAAAAAACCAGACTCTCTTCCTTCATGTTTTCCTTTATTTTTTGCAATTAAATCCTTTAGAAGGCCTAGCCTCCCGAGTTTCCCTTAGGGCGCCATTAAGGCCGGTGAGAGGGGAATGACCTGAGTGGCTGACGGCTAAAGCCAATTAATCCAAGCCACTATAATCAAATATGTATGTAATGAAAATCATGTGTGACGAGTGTTACATGCTATCACAACGGTGTTATGCCTCCCTCGGTGCCTATATGGTATGTTAAAATCTGTAGAGCGTAACCTCTACAGACTGGGAGACCTCCCTCAACGGAGTGTAAAACCCTACTAATTGTGACCACTCAAATGAAACCTTGTCTAAACACCATAGAAATTAGAAGCCAAGCCGAGTCAGTAACCATACACTTGTTTTATCAAAGTGAAAGGGTGGGGAAGAAACTTCCCCCAAGACACTCACCATAAATCTCCTAGGATAACGGACCAATTATGGATCAATATTCTTTGATCTAATTTCTGGAAAAAGGCAAAAAAATGGATGCACCCTAGGGTGTGACATGGTTGTTTGAGCTAACGGAGTATCAAGATGTGGGTTGTGATAATACTTGTGACCTTTTGACATTAGGAGAGTATGTCTAATATCGAATTTCCCAAATACAACTAAAACAAAATGGGGTCTTGAAAAAGATTCCAACATTCATGGAAATCTGAAAAACTTTCCTAAACAATTGCTATATTCATGATTTTATTATTTTTGATGTGACTGTTGTATCCTTTGCTATAATTCAACAAATTCAAAACATCGAAAGATACAAATCAAAACGAAGTCAAAAGTTTCAGTGTTCAACAAGAAAAACAAGTGCCAAACCAACGTCAGAACCAAACCTTTTGGACAAATTCAAAATTGATGAAAATGTTACTTTCAAGTGATCATAGGTCCTAGGTATTCAATTCATGTAGAAATTCTATTAGAATCATCACACAAAGTCCTCACACAAGTCATTTCACCAAAGTACCTTAAGATTAGTGTTGCATTAAATTATAGGAATCATACCTAAGTCCATGGGTATTAGAGGAGATGGAGAATTCCCATTCGAACAACCAAATCTTGGACCAAATATTGACCAATTACAAATAATTGATGGTTTAGATAGCCTCGCTTGGGAAGTAAGAGTCAATCATGCCCAATATGATACAATTGAGGTTGTCATAGATGATGAAATCCAAAAGTCTATTCGCCTTGATGAGAAACTAAGGGAAAAAGATAAAAAGAGCAGCTCAAAAAGAAGCCATTAGACAATTGGTAGAGAAGACGATAGCAACATTCCACAAACCGTGTTAGAAAAAGAAAAAATGTCCATCATTTTAGGTATCATTCATTCATTCTTAGAGTCTGCATTGTTTGCATAGTAATCTTCAATGCATGGGTCTAAAAGGAAATGATCAATTCCCATTTGAAAAACCCGATCTTGGGGCAAACAGCATTCAATTAGAAATAATTCATGGCTTAAATATCCTTCCTGAAGAATTGATAATTGATCAAAACCAATACAACATAGTCTAGGCTGTCATAGATGAAGAAGTTCGAAAATCAGTACAAATAGACATAAACCTAGAAAACCAAATTAAAGAAGAGGTAGAGTTTGAAGCTTTCTGGCAATATGCTGAAAATCTTGCGTTCAAATTTTGGAATCCTAGATAGCGAGTCATCATTCATAGATCACATTGTCTGCATTTTAGGAATTCATAGAAGCATATTTAGTTGCATTTAACAGAGTCTTGAATACACATCTTAGAGAGTCAAGATCACCTTGAAGCAATATTCATGCTATTAATGCGTGCTCAAAAGGCAAAAAATGAAATGGATCCTAACAACAACCCTCTAGTCAACCCAACATGAAATATGGATCTATCTACACAACAACAAACACAGGGTTACACACCTGCAACAATGTCAACAAACTTGAACAAGATGCCTTCCCTTGATGAAATATGACATAATTTGACGAAGGAAGATCTCCAAGTATCCCAACAAGATCCCACAACATTAATGATTCTCAACGCTCTCATTAATAGTGACAAAGATAGATATCTCACTCTCTTAGTACAAAACAGGCCCAAACTACTGCCAGGGGTAGATATTTCAACAATATTGTCATGAGGTGTGACATTAAACCAAAATATACCTCAAATACCCATTACAATGCAAAAACAAGCAACAATCGCTACAACCATGCAAGGTATATCTCAAAATGCAAATATGGCTACAACCTCAATACAGTCAACAGTGACACCGCCAAGTGACAATCTTACAACATGGACAACGCCAAATATGATGCTTCAAGCTCTAATATCTCACACCACTACCTTGGCAACTATAACTCAACCATCAATTTCAGGTTGTTCCTCCTACAATAGTCAAAATATGAATCCAGGAACAACGAGCTTCGCTCAAACAAATGCTACTTCGCAATTTACATAATTCACACCACCTGCTGGGACTTATGGTACACAGTTACCTAGCTTATCTACATTTCAACAAGCTCAAAGGTACTCAAATACTATTCCTTTTATAGGGAACATCCATCAGGTCAACACACCAATAACCCAAACAAAACTTCTGACTCAATAAATGGAGAACCTTCAAAAGAAAATGGCCAGTATACAAACAAGGAATGATAAAAAGAGCTATACCATGGAAGATCTCTATCTGTATCCTTTTGACATAAAATTATACATGCCACCTTTTCCCCCACATTTTGAAATACCAAAATTTGAAAAATATAGAGGGAAAGGAGATCCTCGAGATCATATAAGAGAATTATGCATGGCATGCATTGAAGTATCTCACAATGATACATACTTGATGAGATTATTTTCAAAGAGCCTGGGAGGGACAGCACTAGAATGGTTTTCCCACCTTCCGCCAAAAATTACTTCATGGGGAGAATTAGCTGAGTTATTTATATCCAACTTTGCGTTCAACATAGATAACACAATCACATTAATGGATTTGTGTGCAACAAAACAAAAAGAAGGTGATACTTTCACTACATTCTTACAAAGATGGAGAGGCCTATATCATAGATGCCTTAGTCACATCCCTGAAGCGGAACAAGTAGACATCTTTAATGAAAATCTTGTTCCTCTGATTAAATATCCATTACAAATGCAATGCTTGGATAATTTCAAAGACATAATAGAAAAAGGCATCAAATGTGAGAAAGGCCTATTAGAACAAGGGATATTGAAACACCAAAAGGATAGTGGACCAACCACTAGCACAAGCAATGAAAGACCAAAATTTTTGTCTAGAAACAAAAATGTCACAAACGACAGAGTTGTTGATGCACGTATTGTGAACAGAGCTCAACCAGCAATATCTTTACAAGGACCAACTGATAAGAACCCATCTCAAACAAACAACACCATTGTACTACAATCAAATAATCCAAGGCCTCCAAGGATAGGTGCACCTAGAAGGAACTTCACACCCCTTGGAGAACCTATTGAATCAGCACTGAAGTAGTTGATATAGAGCAATACCATAACTTTACCAAAAGCTAGGCCATATGAACCAGGTCCATTTAAGCCTTCTTGGTGGAATGACAATGACTTCTGTGAATATCACCATAGTAAGGGTCACAAGACAGCAACCTGCTACAAATTGAAGAACCTCATCCAAGATCTCATAGATCAAGGTGACTTTACAATGGATAATAAAGAACCAAATATAAATCATACCATTTTCAAAGATCCTTTTGTCAAACATGACAAAGGAAAGACTTCCAGTTCTAATAAACAAGACAATACTACCAGTTATACCAATGTAGCATTTGACTATGCCATTAACACACTAAGTGAAGGACATGAAATGGTAGCTACAAACATAGTGAATCCTAAAAGCAGAGATTGTGTCATCATTACAAGAAGATCGAAAGTCACATTACAAGGAGTACCTCTGAACCAGCCTTCAATAACTAGCAACTATAGTATGGTGGATCAATTGAAGAGACCTCCAGCCCAAATTTCATTATTTGAGTTGTTGTGCATATCACCAGCCCATAAAGCAATCCAGGATAAAGCCTTACAAGATTTGGTTGTTGCTAGGGACGTTGATGAGAACACATTTCAATCAATGGTGGGAAACTTGTTAGCCCCAAAGGTCACATTCACTGAATAGGATGTTCCTACAAACTAACTCATGCATAATGATCTATTGCAATTAGAAGCTTTCATTGACCGAAAGAAGGTTCAAAGAGTACTAATAGATGGTGGCACGGGCCTCAACATATGCACCCTACATTTGATCAAAGCTCTGGGATATTCTAAACATTATATTGACTCTACTAGGAGAATCAATATAAAATTCTATGATGATGAGGAATGCACTTCCAAAGGTATGGTGACTTTACCAATACAAGTGGGACTGGCTACAACAAACATCACCTTTCAAATACTAGACAAAGAATTGGGGTACAATATGTTGTTAGGTCACCCATGGATACATACAATGCAATCAGTACCATCAACTTTGCACCAATGTCTAAAGTTCTCATAAAATGGTATAGAGATCACTGTCCATGGTGACCAAAACCCTTTCCAACATTGTAATCATTTAAGGGCAAGCTCAAACAACCAAGTACCAAACAATCAGGAAGCTCCTATTCACCTACAAATGGAATCATTATCAATTAAAGAAACAGAGAAAAATACACCAACCACATCTTCTTTGCATATTAAAGAAGTTGGTTGTGGAGAATATTCCATTTTGAGCACATCAGATGGAAAGTTATCATCATTTTCTCCCAAGTCCTTTGGGAAACCTCAGAACACAACAATGAAGAAAGATAAAGGAAAAGAAATAGTAAAATATTCAGATTCTTGTTCTTTCATTAGATGGGGAGATCTACAAGAAGAATCTCTAAATAAAGATATCAATCACTAGATATAGAGAGAGGAGGATGACATGGTAGTACCTAAGATACCTCTACATCAATATGGAAACGGCTATAAGATGTTACAAAAACATGGATATGATGGTACTACAAGATTAGGACTACAAAAGAAAGGAATATTAGAACCTATTTTACCACATGAAAACCAAAGAATCGAGGCTTGGGATATAAATATGTGCCACAAATAACAAAAGCTAGACAATGTACATTGGATATATTGAACAAGCCAAGGTTACCCTTAGAATTCTTACCTCAAAATCAGTCATCAACAAAGATGTATTTCTCCCCACCTCAAAAAAGAAGGAAACCACCAACATCTCCTATCATGGAACTATATGGTGAAGACATGAGATAAATTCTACAAGAGCCTAACATAGATACATCTAGTGGTACAATACTTGAATCATCTATACAAGAAAACATGGTAACGGATACAAGCTTAACACTAGCAGATGAACCAAATCCTTGGTTATTGTCAATACTCTTGCCAAGAGAAACAACTTCAGCACCTCCATTTAAATCAGATAAAGAAATAATGCAAAGACTAATACCAGGCTTAAGAAGGGTATCCACAATACAAAGGAGGCCTACTCATTTACAACAAACTTAGTTACCAAAACAAGAGCAACTAAGCGACACAGAATCATAAAGTGAAATGTATATGGAAAGCGTCATAAATTCTCATGACTATGAATTTCCATCTGACAATGAAGACAAACCACCACCATTTTATGGTGAAGAAACAACATATTATAACCAAGTATGCATGATATCATGATCCTCTAAGACTATAGGAGACAAAGACTTGTTCCTCATACATCCATGTCCTATTGACTAGGGGCAAGAACAAAAGCCACAATGAGATTGGTTTCAAAATGACGAAGCCATAGCAGAATTCTTGGGTGTAAGGGATGGATTCCCTTATAATGATCACAAAGTTGGTTATGCAGTAGATATAGAAAGAACCGCATATTTTGGAAAGGCAAGCTCTTATCTTAATCACGACAGTGATGATAAATTTGAACACCTAATGGATGCCCTACCTATTAATAAAGAACAGTCAACATTATTGGTAGAAGAAACTAAGGAGATCAACATTGGTGATGCTGAGAATGTTCGTAACATTCACCTGGAAAAATCCCTCGATCCAATGGAAAAAGAGAAATTTATCAAATTATTTAAGCAAAGACCCATCAATTTTGCATGGTCTTATGTAGATATGCCTGGATTAGACTCGGAATTAGTCTTACATCACTTGCCTTTACTTCCAGGGGTAAAGCCATACAAACAAAAGCTCAGGAAAATGCACCCTCACATAGCCTTGTTAGTCAAAATTGAGTTACAAAAATTATTAGATGTGGGTTTCATCATACCTATAGGCTATGACGAATATATTTCAAATCTAGTCCCGGTATCCAAACATACTGGAGGTATCAAGATCTGCACCAACTTTAGAGATCTTAACAAGGCTTGTCCCAAAGATGACTTTCCACTCCCTAATATAGACATCATAGTGGACCTAACAGCTGGAAATGAAATGCTATCACTCATGGACAGTTTTTCCGGTTATAATCAAATCAAAATTGTTCTAGAAGATCAACCGAAGACAACATTCACTTGTCCATGGGGAACCTATTGCTAGAATATGATGCCATTCGGCCTTAAGAATGCAGGTCCCACTTATCAAAGAGCAATGACCACCTTGTTTCATGATATGATACACACAATTAAGAAAGATTATGTAGATGACTTGCTAGCAAAATCAAAAACAAGGGATAGTCACTTAAACATATTGGCTAAGATCTTTGATAGACTTGATCAATACAATGTAAGACTAAATCCAAAAAAATGAGACTTTGGGGTAATCTCTGGTAAACTCTTGGGCTTCATTGTATCCAATCACAGAATTGAGATAGATCCAGAGAAAGTATAAGCTATTTTAGACATCCCATCACCTATTACACTCAAACAACTCAGAAGTCTATAAGGGAGATTACAATCCATAAAGTGCTTCATAGCCCAATTGGTAGAAAAGTGCCAACCGTTTCAACATCTTCTAAATAAAGGTGTTACATTTAAATGGACACAACAATGCTAGGAGGTATTTGAAAAACTAAAAGAATATATATTGTCTACTCCAATATTGGTTCCACCAGTATATGGTAAATCATTACTCCTATATATAGCTGCAACAAATTCTTCCTTAGGCGCTCTCCTAGCACAGCATGATGAACAAGGAAAAGAGAGAGTCATCTACTACATCAATATAACACTCATTGGATGTGAACTCAACTACACACAAATAGAAAGAGAATGTCTTATAGTATTCTTTACATCCCAAAAATTGTGACATTATATGTTGAGTCATAAAATACAGCTAGTTGCACAATTTGATCCACTCAAATACCTGATGAATAGAGCAGCACTAATCGAAAGACTTGCAAAATGGGTCATGATACTCAGTGAATTTGACATTGAATACATCAATAGAAAGGCTATAAAGGGACAAATCATAGCAAACCAACTTGCAGAAGCACCTTTACAAGACAATCACCCAACGATAATAGATTTTCCAAATGAATCGGTATTTACACTATCAACACAGACACAATGGAAATTATTCTTTGATGGTTCACATACAAATCATGGAGCAAGAGCGGGAATTCTGTTCATAACTCCTCAAGGAGATTCAATTCCCAAATCATTCAGGGTTATTTTTCCTTGTACCAATAACATTAATGAATACGAAGCCCTGATGGTGTTAGTCCCAACCGGTGCTAAGAGGGGAGGGGTGAATCAACACTTAATCAAATTTTTACAATTTATCTTAAATCTTTGTTCATCTAAGATCCAACAATATACTTAATCACTGAAGTAAAATATACAAGCATGAAAAGTTGACAGTGACACCAAGGAGATATCTCGTGGAAACCCAATAGGGAGAAAATCACGGTGTGAGTAGGAACTCACAAAATTTGTACTCTTCTGAAGTACGCCTAGTTAAGAGCCATCCTTGTTAGGATATTACAAAGACACTATTAGGTGCCACCCAGTTAAGGGATTTTGAACAAGGCTAGTTAGTGCCTTTATCCTGTTAAAGGTAGCCTAGTTAGAGGACTTAGAACATTAGTTAAGATGTCACTCAGTTAAGGGATTTTACAATAGGGACCTATTAAAGTCCACCAGATTGAGGGATTTATGTTGCAGTTTTTAGAAAGTAGTAGATGGATGATCTGCTAAATTAGCTACTAATAGCTTGATCAGATCTCAACATGTATTGCACTCAATACACACTAAATGTGTCTTCTCTATACAGAACCGGTTTCCTGCTTACACCTTCGGCTCTTCACTCAGTCGGTCGCCTATCCCTCAACACTGCACTCTGCCAATCCTCAGACCTTTGGCTCTACACTCTGCCGGTCCCCTAACCTTTGGCTTTGCACTCGGCCGATCCACCTTATCTCGACTCTACACTTAGTCAATCTACCTCAAACACACTCTATTGTGCTAACTCCTTTTAGCACTTTCTCTCTCTCTTCTCTACACTTTGGATTGCCTTCAACAAGATCCCCTTGTTGCAAATTTCATGATCAAAACTTTCTAAAAGAGCTCAAGAACTCTATATACATTTTTTGCCAACACCTTCAGGCATTGCCTCAATCAAACCAATCATGGATTTAAGAAGATTTCAAATTCAAAATCTCCCACTCTTTCTTTGCGCACCTTACAACAATTTCGCTAAGTTTTCACCCAATTCTGCCACCGCATCTCCAAAAGATAGAAACTTCTGAGTTGTGTTCAGCCAAATAAGTGTGAACCAAAAAGTCTGCATGTAATCATGCTTGACTGTGTGATAACTGAAATTTGACCTTACCAACATATGATTTGGTGTAGACACACGTTCACCAACTCATCGTTTGCCATGGCAACCAAATAACCGATCACCTCTCTGAAATTTATGGTGATCACCTATCTTACTTCTATCATACTGGTGTACCGGTATGCCACTACACTTCTATATTACCAGTTCATCATTTGATTGCTGGTTTATTGCTCTAGCACCAAGTCTCTTCCCATGTTTACCAATGAGCTACCGGTTTGCATACAACTTCAAGTCTTCTTACCTGAGTCACCTTTTGTGACTTCACCATCATCAAAGTGACTGACCTTCCTGAATGATAGACCGGTTGGCTTTATCTATCTTTCCTTGAGCTAATTAAACCTTTGATCATTCAATACCAATGTTGCTTCCATGTATTGTAAGTCATCACCTTGGCTTACTGAAAAACAACACCACTCTACCTATACCACTTCACCGGTTAGCGTCTTCACCAGTAAGTGTTGGACATCAATGACAAACCTTAGCACATATATCGGTTCTATAGATTGACCGGTTTAGTCAATGCCAACAATCCAACAAATGGTAGGAATACGCACTGCACTATAATGGAACATCAAAGATCTACAAGTATTTGGAGACTCACAACTTGTCATTAATCAAGTCAATGATGATTACAATACAAAAGATGATAAGTTACAACCATACAAATAATTGGTAGAAGAATACAAGCAACACTTTGACAAGGTCACATTAGAACAGATTCTGGGAGTGCAAAATAGGGCAGCAGATGCAATGGCAACAATAGGATCTCTCTTTGATATGCCAAATGATGGAACTCATTTTGAATTTCAAGTGGAACAAATCATTGTCCCAGCTTATGAAATACCATCCACTGAATATGTATGTATGATAGTAGGACGTGAGTCTCGATGGTATAGAGATATATACGCATACCTACATGATCAATATATACCTCCTGATCTTTCATAGAATCAAAGGAAAGAACTCATCTGACAATCATCAAAACATGCAATTATTATTGATACCTTATACAAAAAAAGTGTAGACAACACCTTACTCAGATGCCTTGATATTAAGGAAGCACAAATCACTTTGAAAGAAGTTCATGATGGAATATGTGGTGCACATTCTTGTGGACCCGCTCTAGCAAAAACACTGTTGCGAACTGGTTATTATTGGCCTACAATGGAAAAATATGCTTACAAGTATGTCCAAAGATGCAAGCAATTCCAAATACATGGGAATCTCATTCATGCACCTACTCAAGATCTTCAGCTAATAACATCACCATGGCCATTTTCACAATGGGGATTAGATCTTGTAGGAAAAATAAATCCTACCTCCTCCAATAGACATAAATTTATTCTCATAGCTACAGAATATTTCACAAAATGGGTTGAAGCAATCCCGATGAATTTCACAATAGGAAAGTAAATAGCGAAATTCATCCTGAATTATATCATTTGCAGGTATGGGGTACCCATGTGCATTGTGACTAAAAATGGATGACCCTTTAGAAATCAAGAAGTGAGCTAGCTTTGTGAACAATTTAAAATCTAGAAATGTTTCGCAACACCCTACTATCCCCAAAGCAATGGTCAAGCTAAGGCAACAAACAAAAATATTTTGAAAATCTTAAAGAAATTTTTCAATGATAGTGGATGGAATTGGCATCTCTAACTAAATCCAGCTCTATGGGCTTATCAAACTAGTATACGTATGGCAACTAATACAACACCATTCTCTCTGGTTTATGGTGCAGAAACCATTTTACCTATCGAAGTAGAATTTCCATCCCTAAGAGTCGCTCTAAAAAACACTATCTCAGAAGAAAACTATAGAGTAGCACGTTTGCAAGAATTAGAATTCCTAGATGAAAAATTACAAAGTGCTCTAAACCATTTATAAGGCTACCAAAATAGAATGAGAAGAAGCTACAATGAACGAGTCAACCCACATTGCTTCAAAATAGGAGATATCATTCTTAAAGAAAATCAAAGGAACCTTGTTGAACGTGAAAAACTAGGAAAGTTCAAACCTAACTAGTTAGCTCCTTTTGTCATAACGAAAGTAATTGGAAATGGCACTTATCATTCGCAAACAATGGAGGGATATTCACTCCCTGGTCCCATCAATAGTATGCACCTAAAAAGATATTACATCTAAGGGTGGGTTCATTTCAAATTCCAATACTGCATTTTCATATTTCTTTACTGCATTACATTATCTCTTCTCATATAGTTGCATCAATAAAATAGGATGATTGTCTGAATCATTCACCTGGTTGCACTAAAAGAAATGAAAGTTGTCTCATTTCCAAGATGCTTGTTCATGAAGTCTTTAGGAGTTCTTTAGTCATTCATCTTCAACGTCATATTGTGATTACGCTTTATCCTTGGTTGGGTAGAGGTTTCCTTATCAAGTATTGTTACCAAAAATCTATCAATTGCTATATCTCACACAATAATCAAAAGCTCTAAGTCATTACAGATACCTAGTTGGTCATGTGGCTAGTGAAAAATCCAATATTCTACTTCAACAGTGTTGTAATTGTTTGGTGTAGGAGCACCCATCCAAGCTCTTCCTCCTTCTTTTTTTTGTTGGTTTTATGCCTCTTTTGAAGCCATTGTATATAAAATAAAGAGCCATGTGCTCATTGGTCCTAGTTAGGGTCCTAGTTGAGGTCTTAGGGTCATAAGTCAAGATTGAGATTTTCTTTAAATTTGTGGGTATGTGTGCCTTTGAGTTTTTTAGGGGTCCTTCCTAGCATGGTGGTTTCCTTTGGTTTTCCCAATGTAGGTCTAGGAGTCAAGAAAAGCAACATTGGGAAAGTTGCTCAAAAGTTGCAAAAGTTGCATGACAACTTTTAAAAGTTGTCAAGCAACTTTTTCACCTGGTGGCCAAAATACTTAGTTTGGCATGGACAACCCTAATATGGGCACATATACTGAGGAGAGGGTAGTATAAGTATTTGCAAACCCTAAATTAATGGGTGGGATGTTAGATGTTGTACGGCCCAAGCAAAGTGACCTGACTGAGACTGCAATTTTGTTGCCAGTCGGCACAAATACAGTAAAGGAAGATTGTTAATGGATTGATTTACAAGAAAAACTATGTGGAGTGCCTTCTATGGTGTAAATATTTTCATTTTGAGCAATAATATTAGGTTTTGGTTTGTAAGTGTGGTGTTCTTGTAAATATTTTGTAAGTTGTCTTCTCACTGTCCAGTTTTGGAGTGGTTTGTGCAAATGGAATCATGACTCCATTCCCCATTATGGAACCACCATGAAACCATGGGGTATGAGAGTGTGGACCTTGTACTATATTTCAAAGAAAGAAGGGCCCTTGAAAGTGTAGGGAGGCCATCAAAATACCTAATCCTAGGCGAGACTGAACAGTGCCTGGCTAGGAAGGGTTCAGTTGCAGAGGTCTTGGAGAGCAAGGTTGGTCAGAGGAGAGTGCACCCTTTGGAGGAGGTGTAGAGGAATGTGTGAAGCACCAATAGTGTGAAGAAGGAGCCTCCACCAATCCAAAAAAGGTGGTTAATACACAAAACATACACTGTGACCCAGGCAGACCATAAAAACCCTCACAAAACCTTTAAAAACCCCAAAATTCACCCAAGGCACTATACGACCACTTGGAGGCCCAAAACTAGAGAAATCCTTGAGCCCTTGCCAAATGAATGGTAGTCCATTTTAGGATTTTGGGTAGTTTGTGCATGATTTGTGAGAGGGAGCCCTAAAGGACCGGGTAGGAGGCCTAATTGGTCAAAATCCTTGTAGCCCTATTTTGTAGGCAAAAACACAAAATAGTGAAATTGGTAAGGGGTTGGAATCTTGAAACCTCTTAGGGGCACATGAATGGGTGGAAAAACTATGAAATAGACCTTCCCTAACCTTTCTAAGACCTAGGAAGTAGTAGGACAAGCCAAGCCCTTATTAGCCATAGTTAGGGGTTTTGAGTCTCATGAGTAGGTGAGACCTTAGGAGTAGCATTGCAACTCATTGGTGGGTGGATTGGGAAAGGTCAGGGGATTCCTCAATCAAGGGAAGTCCTAGAGACCCTAGGGTGTGAAGAGAACATTAGGAGATCCAAGGGAAGGATCCAAGAGCATAGACTAGGCTAGTCTATCCCAAACCCCATCCCATCAGATTGGTATCAGAGCAAGTTAAAGGTTTGGTGGACCATGTATGTCTCTATATTCTGGTAAATCAATAGGGGAAAGCACAATAGTCACTAATGCAAAGCTAGCTAGGGAGGTAGAAGAGTAGAAGGAGAAGAATAGACTCCTTGAAGATGCTATGAGTGAGATAAGGGATAAGCTATAGGAAGTGGTGGATCAGAGGACACAAGGACCTTGGGGAGAAGACACCAAGGATAAAGGAAAGAAAACTATAGACATAGATGACATTATACCTGAACCAAATCCCTTGTTTAATGAAGAACCTTTTGTGAAGGCTATTAAGGCTTTGGACACCAAAGCTTTTGAAGGATTGCCACATTTCAGTGGAAGGATGGACATTGATACTATCATGGAATGGATTGAGGGCATGGAAAACCACTTTGAGTGTGAGGGAGTGACAGAGGCTCAAAAGGTTAAGGTTTCCAAATCAAGATTAAGGGGAGCAACTTTAACATGGTGGAAGTAACTGCAAGAAGAGAGAGTTAGCATGGGGAAGCTACCTATTGCCAATTGGAAGGCCATGGTGAGTAAGATCAACGAGAACTACTTACCAGAGGATTATGAAGTCCAACTTCATAAGAAGAGATAGGGATTGAAGCAAAAAGACCTTGATGTGAGCTCCTACACCGAAGAATTTCAAAAACTTTGTCTTAGATCCAAAGTCCAAGAAGATGAATCTATTAAGGCGGCTAGGTATCTAAGCGGCCTAAAGTGGAACATTCAAGAGGAGATAAGCCTATGGACTCCTACTACTATTCAAAAATGTCACCAACTTGCTATCAAGGTGGAAGAGAGGAAAAAAAGGAAAGGAGACTCTAATAACAGGGGTAGAGGCAAAGGTAGAGAACAAATGAATCACCGAGGTGGTTACCAAAGAAAAGCAAATGAGCAGAGGAACCAAGGAGAAGCCAAGTTGACTGAACATGGTAGTGAAACCAATCTCAGAGGGGGCCATTATAGAGGAAGAGGTGCACAAGGTGGTCCAAGTAGGGGTAGAGGTACTGGCAGACGTAACTCCTACTTTGCAACTATGAAATGTTACAATTGTGGTCAATTGGGACACCCGACATATAGATTCCCTGACAAGCCTACATCATCTAACAGTGGAAAGAGGGTTGCCTATGCACATGAAGACACATCAAGAAGAAAGACACCTGAAGTGGACCACATTGAATTAGAGATTGGATAAAATCTTATGTTCAATAGGGTCTTGATAAGACAGCCAGTCAAGAATGAACCTAAGCATAGGAGAGTATTGTTTAGGGTGAGATGAAAGATCCTTGGTAAAGTTTGCAAGGTGATAGTTGATTCAGGGTCAACTGATAACATAATATCAGAGGAGGCAACCAAGAAGTTGAAACTTACAAGGATACCCCACACTAACCCATATAAGGTGACATTGTTGAACCATGAGCAGAGTGTGCTTGTCAATGAACAGACTTGGGTAGAATTTTCTATTGGAGGATACAAGGATAAGATCCTTTGTGATGTGTTACCTATGGATGCCTATCACCTATTACTAGGTAGACCCTGGCAATTTGATAGGAAGGTGATCTATGATGGAGAGGAGAACTACATTTCATTTAAGAAGGACAGCAAGACCTTTAAGATTCAGTCTTTGACAGAGAATGAAGAGGGAACTTCAAGAACACCTAGTGTCTTATTGGCTACTAGTAAAGAGTTCTTAAACTTGCTACATGAGGAGGAGATACTGAAGTGTGCCATCTTTGTGAAGCCAAAAGATGAGGAAGACAAGTTGCAGGAAGAAGTACCCAAGGAGGTGAAGCAAATGTTGCAAGAGTATAAGGACATAGTGAGTGATGGAGCACCTACAACACTCCCACCAAGAAGGTCTATAAGTCATCAAATAGACTTTGTTCCCGGAGCATCCCTACCAAACAAGGTAGCATATAAGCTCACACCTGATCAAAATAAGGAAGTAGCAAGGCAAGTGCATGAGTTATTGGAACAAGGACTGATTAAGAAGTGCATCAGCCCATGTGCAGTCCTGGTAATGCTAGCATCAAAGAAGGGAGGCAAGTGGAGACTTTGCACTGATTCAAGGGCAATCAATAGGATCACCATAAGGTATAGGTTTCCTATTCCTAGAATAGAGGATTTGATGGACTGTTTAGGAGGTGCTATGTATTTTACCAAGTTGGACCTTAAAAGTGGTTATCACCAGATTAGAATCAAGGAGGGTGATGAGTGGAAGACTGCTTTCAAGACCACAAAAAGGATTGTATGAATGGCTTGTGATGCCATTTGGACTCACCAATGCCCCAAGCACCTTCATGAGGTTGATGAATGAGGTGTTAAAGGATTTCATAGGCAGATTTGTGGTGGTATACCTAGATGACATTCTCATCTATAGCAGAACCAAAGAGGAGCACCTTGAGCATTTGAGGTTAGTCTTAGAGACATTGCATGAGGAGAAGTTATCCATCAACCTAGAGAAGTGTGACTTCTTGAAGTAAGAGTTGGTCTACTTACGATTTGTGGTGTCTAAGGGAACCTTGAAGATGGATCCAAGCAAAGTGGAGGCAATCTTGAATTGGTCTACACCTAGAACAAGGACTAAAGTTAGGAATTTCCATGGGTTAGCTCAATTTTATAGGAAGTTTGTGAGGAACTTCAGCGGCATATGTGCACCAGTCCTTGACACCATAAAAGGAGGCCTTAAAACTAAGTTTAAATGGACTGAGCAGGCTGACAAATCATTTCAATTGTTGAAGCAAGAAGTAGCCACAAAACCTATCCTTCTCCTACCTACTTTTGATAAGCTATTCACATTGGAGTGTGATGCAAGTGGAATTGTAGTAGGGGGTGTATTGAGTCAAGAGGGAAGACCTATGGCATTTTTCAGTGAGAAGCTTAATGAAGCAAAGAAGAAGTACTTGGCCTATGACCTAGAGTTGTATGCATTAGTGCAGTCTCTAAAGAAATGGAGGCATTGCCTACTCCCAAAGGAATTTGTGGTGTTCACAAGCAACCAGGCATTGAGTTACATTAACACTCAAGAGAATCTTAGAAATAGGCATTTGAAATGGATGGAATACCTCCAATCCTTCACCTTCACCATCAAGCATAAGAAGGGGCAACTCAATAAGGTGGCAGATGCATTAAGCAGGAAGTTGTTGATAGTTCAATAACTACAGTTGCAAAGCATAGGAATAGAAGGTTTCAAGGACCTATATGAAGGAGATGAAGACTTCTCATCAGCTTACAAGGTTTACAAGGAGTTTGAGAACCATTTCCATGGTGAGTATGCAGATTACACTCTCCAAAATGGTCTCTTATTCAAGGGTAATCAGTTGTGTGTGCCAAGAGGATCCATGAGGGAAAACCTCATCCAAGAGAAACACAATGGTAGTTTGAGTGGACACTTTGGAGTCAACAAAACCTTGGATCTAGTATAGAGGTACTACTATTGGCCAAAGTTGCTAAGAGATGTGAAGAGGTATGTGGAGCAATGTGGTGTATGTCAAAGAGAAAAAGGAGAATCAAGCAATGCTGGTCTCTGTCAACCATTGTCGGTCCCAAATAGACCTTGGGAATGTATAAGCATGGACTTTGTAGTAGGACTTCCCAAGACAAAAATAGGTATGGACAACATCTATGTGGTAGTAGATAGATTTTCCAAGATGAGCCATTTCATTCCATGTAAAACTACACATGATGCTAGCTATGTTGCACATCTCTTCTTTAAGGAGATTGTTAGGATTCATGGACTCCCTTTAAGCATTGTTTTAGACAGGGACAGCAAGTTCATGGGTCATTTTTGGCAAACATTATGGAGGAGACTTGGAACTAACTTGTCATTTAGCTCATCTTAGGATCCACAAACCGATGGTCAAACTGAAGTCATCAATAGGGTGTTAGGCAACTTGTTGAGGTGTTTAACTAAGGAGTATGGGCAGACATGGGATCTAATCATTCCTCAAGAAGAGTATGCATATAATGATAGTGTGAATAGGACCACTGGTAGAAGTCCTTTTGAGGTTGTGTATGGCAGATATCCAAGGGGAGTATGTGAGTTGAGAGACCTTGGTACTTTGGAGAGGAAGAGTGGGCAAGCAGAAGACTTTACTCAAACCATCAAGGAAGTCCAAGAGAAATTCAAGAAATCCATCCTTAAATCCACTCAAAAACTGAAAGCAAAAATGGATGAGAAAAGGAGAGAGGTTCAGTTCAAGGTGGGTGACTATGTGATGGTCCATTTGAGCAAAGCTAGGATGCAAAGTGGTAAGCCTACCAAACTGCAAATGAAGAGGGTAGGACCTTGTAGAATTCTAGCAAAATATGGTGAGAACACTTATAAGGTTGAACTTCCTTTAGACTTAGCCATTTCACCAATCTTCAATGTTGCTAACCTGATCATGTACAAGGGTGAAATAGCAGGGCAAAAGGAGAACCAAGACAAGGTGTTGCAGGACCTAGATGTTAATGTCTTACCACAAGTGAAGAAGCCTATAGCAGAGGAGATCTTGGAATCTAGAGTAAAGAAGTCCACCAGACACTAGGTCTACATGGAACACTTGGTGAAGTGGACAGGTCAGCCTGAGTCTAAAGCTACCTGGGTTGAAGAGAGCAGGTTCAAGACACTTGGCACAGACCCGACTCTCATCTCTTCTTCTATTTCTTAGTTGTGTGTAGAGGGGGAGTATGGTGTAGGAGAACCCTTACAATCTCTTCCTCCTTCTTTTTTTTGTTGGTTTTATACTTCTTTTGAAGCCATTGTATATAAAATAAAGAGCCATGTGCTCATTGGTCCTAGTTAGGGTCCTAGTTGAGGTCTTAGGGTCATAAGTCAAGATTGATATTTTCTTGAAATTTGAAGGTATGTGTGCCTTTGAGGTGTTTAGGGGTCCTTCCTAGCATGGTGGTGTCCTTTGGTTTGCCCAATGTAGGTCTAGGAGTCAAGAAAAGCAACATTGGGAAAGTTGCTCAAAAGTTGCAAAAGTTGCATGACAACTTTTAAAAGTTGTCAAGCAACTTTTTCACCTAGTGGCCAAAATACTTTGTTTGGCATGGAAAACCCTAATATGGGCACACAGACCAAGGAGAGGGTAGTATAAGTATTTTCAAACCCTAAATTAATGGGTTGGATGTCAGATGTTGTACGGCCCAAGCAAAGTGACCTGACTGAGACTGCAATTTTGTTGCCAATCGGCACAAATGGAGTAAAGGAAGATTGTTAATGGATTGATTTACAAGAAAAACTATGTGGAGTGCCTTCTATGGTGTAAATATTTTCATTTTGAGCAATTAGATTAGGTTTTGGTTTGTAAGTGTGGTGTTCTTGTAAATATTTTGTAAGTTGTCTTCTCAGTGTCCAATTTTGGAGTGGTTTGTGCAAATGGAATCATGATTCCATTCCCCATTGTGGAACCACCATGAAACCATGGGGAATGAGAGTGTAGAGCTTGTACTATACTGAAAAGCAAGCAAGGCCCTTGAAAGTGCAGGGAGGGCATCAAAAGACCAAATCCTAGGCGAGACTGAATAGTGCCCAGCTAGGAAGGGTTAAGTTGCAGAGGTCTTGGAGAGCAAGGTTGGTCAGAGGAGAGTGCACCCTTTGGAGGAGGTGTAGAGGAATGTGTGAAGCACCACTAGTGTGAAGAAGGATCCTCCACCAATCCAAAAAAGGTGGTTAAAACACAAAACATACACTGTGACCCAGGCAGACCATAAAAACCCTCACAAAACCTTTAAAAACCCCAAAATTCACCCAAGGCACTGTACGGCCACTTGGAGGCCCAAAACCAGAGAAATCCTTGAGCCCTTTCCAAATGAATGGTAGTCCATTTTGGTATTTTGGGTAGTTTGTGCATGATTTGTGAGAGGGATCCCTAAAGGGCCGGGTAGGAGGCCTAATTGGTCAAAATCCTTGTAGCCCTATTTTGTAGGCAAAAACACAAAATAGTGAAATCGGTAAGGAGTTGGAATCTTGAAACCTATTGGGGGCACATGAATGGGTAGAAAAACCATGAAATAGACCTTCCCTAACCTTGCTAAGACCTAGGAAGTAGTAGGACAAGCCAAGCCCTTATTAGCCATAGTAAGGGGTTCTGAGTCTCATGAGTAGGTGAGACCTTAGGAGCAGCATTGCAACTCATTGGTGGGTGGATTGGGCAAGGTCAGGGGATTCCTCAAGCAAGGGAAGTCCTAGAGACCCTAGGCTATGAAGAGAACACCAGGCGATCCAAGGGAAGGATCCAAGAGCATAGACTAGGCTAGTCTATCCCAAACCCCATCCCATCATTGTCATACCCAAGTAGGTTTCATTACTTACAAGTCAAGGCAAGAAAATAAGAGAAAAAAGTGTTATGTTAATCTCAAACAAAAAAAATGATATATTACTGAATATCATGCATACAAATGCGACAAAAAAAGAGAAAGCTTGACTGTGGGAACATGCAAATAACTCCATCAGAGCTATGGATGCCTGTTGGCATTGGAGCAATATTTGAGAGATTACAGTACATAACCTCATCGGAGCCCTAAAAGCTTGCTGGCAGCGAGGCTCTATCTAGGTTGCTTTTGAAGTTAGAATAACTCACGTAGATAGCCACATAGGATTACAATGGTCTTTGATGGTTATAAGGGTCAAAATAAACTTAATTGCATACACATCGGCAAAAGAAGGTCAAAGTTTCAAGAATTGATAGAGAAGTTTTCCACACCTCCATTCATAAATCTTCGTTACATAGTGTGTTAGGTTGGATGCCCTAAGTCTTTTGAGAATGGATCGAACTCCTATCTATGAAATGTTTCACACTATTAATATAATTAGTGCACTTCAGAATGAAAGACACACACACTCATCCTTTTTGGAATAGGAACTGCATTTTTGTCATGCATCCTGCATTAGCATAACTCATTTCAAAAATTCATTGTCTCCATCACATTATGCATCATCATGTTAGGTCTACATACTTGGGGGCATAACTGAAAAAATCCTAAACATTCAAAAAATGATCCTGAAAAAATCCTAAACATTCACAAAAATGATCCTGAAAAAATCCTAAACATTCAAAAAATGATCCTGAAAAAATATTAAACATTCAAAAAATGATCTTTTAAAAAAATCCTAAACATTCGAAAAATGATCCAAAAAGAATTATAAACATTCACATATAAAGTCCAAAGAAAATACCAAAAACAAAAAAAAACATCAAAATCAATCAAAAACATTTCAAATAAAATGATCCTGAAAAAATCGTAAACATTCGAAAATTATTCTGAAAAAATCCTAAACATTCGAAAAACAGTCCTGAAAAACTCAAAAACATTCGAAAAACAATTTAGAAAAAAAAAGTCCAAAAACACTCAAAAAAATTTTTTGACAAAATACCAAAAGCAATCAATATCAATCTGCAAAATCCGAAAACATTCAAAAAACCAATTTAAAACTTGCAATAAATTGTCTCACAAGAATAAAACACCCCAACAGATGTCCAGCAAATACTTTGCATGAAGTTAAACAAAGGATACAACTATCCTGTCAAAACGTCTGCAATCACATTGATTAACTATCTAATCTATCGATTTATCAAACTATCAACGCGATCAACATCTTGTCTTAAACAGAATCGGTACACTCGAAACCAGACAGATCGGTCTTATACGGGATCCAAAAATTCTAAAACCAGACATTATTAAAATCACATAAAACATATCAAATCAAAGGCACAATCAGTCTAACTATTGATTTTTGTGTATTTTTGGTTGACTTTTTTTATCAAATTGGTGAAGATCATTACTTTTAGCTACTTAAGTATGTCCAAAAGTGACTAGAGGAGCCATGATGGGCATGATCCTTTTCTTTGTTTGTTGTTTGTGGTTTGAACCAATGAAGTTCTGGGGCAATTTCTCTAGTGGGTGTCTGTGATAGGAGCATTCAACTTGTGAATGCCACACATACCTCAACCCCTAGTGTAATTCCCAGAATGGAGGGTTCATTCCTTGTATGTTATGTGTTTGTTTCTTTGCAAAGAGATGTCTATACTTCTTGGTTCCTCGTATCCTTGTGTAATAAGCTCCATTGTTATATAATAAGGCTCAATGATGATAATGTATTGCACTATGAATAAAACAATGAAGACTTTCTCATCAAAATTTCTATCATATCATCGAGTATCACATCAAAATCTAGCTTACAAAGATTGATTCAGTTGATTGATCATTTTCTACGTCTAACAACTAACAATTCTTCTAAGATATTCAACATGTATTTTGACACACAAAATAATAATAAAAATCATCACATCACATGTTCATAATCATAATAAAATTTTCATCAACTATTATGCATCACAACATCAAATCACTGCATGATATCACATTCTTATTGCATTCATCATCACAATAAGGAAACATTAGACCGTGAATTTCACCATCAAAAGCTCATCAAGAACGCATATCATATATATCATATAGAAATGTGTCAAAATACATCGTATCTACAACATCAAAATCAATATCGAATCTCTTGACCTATACTTCCTCTATCAGTAGGTGCGTCTCGACTAGCTCCAGCCTGTCCTGACGGTGCTCTAGGTGGACCCATCAATCCCCTAATGCTAGTCTGTCAAGAGGTAGATCGACTCAATCTTCTCCCCATGAAAGCACAAAAACTAGGTTCCCTTTGACCCTCAGGGATAGCTCTCTCATAAGCCTTTCGATAATAAATAGCCTCCTGTGCAGCAGCAAAATATATATCTGCCTGGCTACGTGCCTCTGTCACGTACCCAAATAACTGATCATATGGATCCATAGTGAATAGAGTCCTCCTAACTGCCTCATCCCTCTCCCTCTGTAATCAATCTCTCTTAGCAGATACCTAATCCCTCTCTATAGTCAACTCCTCCATCACATGTCGATATTGATCCCTATCCTCCATTCGCTACTGCCGTAAAGTAGCAACCAAGTCCTCTAAATGCCTAACCTGATCTCTTAATCCCTCCTCATCTCCTCTCTCCACACTTATAGACTCTACATCCTAGGGCATCTCCACATCATAACCATCATCCCCACCCCCATCTCCATCACTGCTTGATGACACTAATCCTGACTCATCACTCTCATCAGAACTTCTCATGGATGCAGTCTCTCCACCAATATCCACATCCTCCCTATCACTATCCACTTGCCCTGCAACCACAGCAATCAGATCTATACCTCCTTTACCTCTACCTCATCCATCCCTACCTCCTCTACCTCTCCTCAACCCCTACCTCCTCCACCCCTATCCTCTCCACCTCTCCCTCTGGGACCCCTACCATGTCTAATCTCCTGAGCACCAATCGAAACTATTGGATCTGTCAAAGGTATAGGCATATGTTGTATCCACCATACACTATACTGCGATGTGGACCCTAGATCTGCTACACCAAGATTCCATCCCCATAAAATAGGAGCAAGAGCATCAAACTCGGTAATAGCAACATGAGGCTGTATACAAGCACCCCAATCACCAACCCCTCGAGTAGTGCCAGCAAAATAGGTTGTCACGTTTGGGATACCATGTACTTCCCTGAACTATCTGAGCACATGGCCAGGAAGATGCATCTCAATAACCCTATGGCTACCAACATCTTGACCAATAAGATATCTCTTATGTCGACAAAAAGGGAGATGTTGAGCATCATCACTCCACCTAGGACAAGTAAGATAAGGTCTCCATGAGAAGTACTGTAAGATATCAATCTGATGACGCAAATACAAGATGTTACCCGATGCCCTATGCCTCACACCAATAGTATATCCATAAGCATATGGCTGCTCTGGCTCTAAATCTATATGTAATGTAGGATAGAAGATAGCTATGTGTTCCCAAGCCCATGTCTAAAGCAAAGTAATACCACATCCCACTGATTTCTGCTGCAAGTAAACAACCCCATGCATCTGATGATACAAAGTGGCAAGAAGACAAGGACCCAAGCAAACACATGTTTGTCAATAATCATATCATGTATAACATGCCCCATCCAATAGGAAAACCATGGGTGCGTCTATCAGGAATCAATAATCCAGCAACAGTGCAAGCAAGCACAACGATGAGATCATCACAATTAAATTCATCCCAATGAATATCATAACTACCACAGATATGTAGATCCTACTCCTCACACTCAAACAATGTACACAAAGAAGAAATACCATCATCACAATCAAAAGTAACTCACCTACCAGATATCGGAATGTGTAAAATACGCCACACATCCTCAAGTGTGATAGATGCCTCACCAGTCGATAGATGTAAAGAACATATCTCTTAATGCCACCGCTCAATCAAAATAGTAATCATAGCCCTATTAGTCGTAACCTCAGGAAAATCCTCTATATAATATAATCCAACATATCGTAACAAAGTAGTATCCTCTGCATCCAACTCATGGCGCTGATCAAGACTATCTGGTCGTGTCTGCGTAGAAAGAAGTACTGGATAATGCGCCTACATTTGGAAAATATAAAAATGATTCAACTACATCATCAAAACTATCAGGATGCATAAACTGAAGGAAAAAGGCCTTTATTATCAATTGTGATTCAAAATTACCAATTACGAAGAAAAATAAGCAAATGTGACATACTTATGCCAAATGTGAATCAAATGTATCATATGCGACACAACATTAACAATTGCGACATAAATATCAATTACGACGCGTTGATCTCAATTGCAACTGTAGCGTCCTAAAATTGTGACACTTGCAATTTCGACTGCATTTGGGTCTTCACGATGGCGATGCAACACGGAACCTGAATGGAGACCCCGAAACTTGTTCATGACATCAAAAACTGCATTTTTCAGCACCCTGGCCTGATCCTCCTTGCACCCTGCTGTCCCTGGAGGTGCGACCATGGTGCCCAGCGTCCTGGTCCCTGGCCCTATTTTGGGCCTGGTCTCTTATGGGGCTTCGGGTCTTTAAGTTTCCAAATTGGAAAATAATGTTTCCTGGTCGACCTAAGGTTGGGAAAATCAATCTATTAACCCTAATTGACAAGTATATAAACTACATTTCCTCTCCCATTTGAGGAGGTCGAAAATAAGAAGGACATATGTGTACAAGACGCGGAAACGATATTCAAACATTCAAGCATTCAAGCATTCAAGCATTCCTTCAAGCAATTGAGCATTCTAAGTCTCCATTCAAGGCTAAGTGTTGCATTCAAGACAAGGATTCAACCATTGAAGAGGAGATCACATACAACATACAACATATTACATACATTACACCTTCGCATGTAAGAATACAAACATTCTTACAACAAGGTATCAGTACTTGTTTACATTACAAACATTTACATTTACAGCATTCTCATTTCTTGGTTAATTCCAAAACTAGGGTTTGACCTAAAGGCAAACCCCTCATCCCTAACCCCCCAATCGTCCTCTCTTTTCTGTGTGTAGGTTGCAGGTACGCAGCTATAATTGAAGATCTGGAATCCTTGTGCAGAGACGAACAGATCCCCCTTCGTTTCGCGGATTTTTCGGAGGACCGTGTGCACGTCGGGCGCCATCATCCCATCAACTTTCACTCAAATTTGTAGAACAGCACCGTCTTGACATTTTACTACTAATTCAAGGTCTGCAGCTTCATCCCATATCCCTATCTCTGTTTATAAGCGAATATTTCCTACTTTACATGCATTCCTAGTTCAATCTTTCTATCTATATTCTTTACAAAAGACGGTATCCTTGCTATCTTAACCCTTGAAACTCATCTAGAATCCAATCTTGCATTGCGTGGGATTGGATCTTGTGGGTTTCAACCCCTCTTTTGAATGTAAAGTCTCTCCTAAGTGAAAACCATCAACCCTAGTGACTCTCCCTTCTCTCTCCTTGGAGTCGGGGAGGGGAGAACGACTAGGGTTTGATTTTTCCGCTTTACATTTTGGTGAACCCGACGTGAACATCCTCATTCTAATTATTCATGGTTAGATCTGAAAATTTTGCCTTCCTAATTATATTTCCATGTTTGATCTTTTACAAATTTTAGAGGTTGATTGCATAAAAAACCCTAAAATTTTCTTTTTAGTAATTAAACTTGTGAAATGTTTAATTGTTAATGATTGTTTCAGACCTACCCTTCTATTGCAAATTGTCAATTCATATTTGTGCTTTAATTCTGAAAATTAAGTGGTTAAATGTCAAAACCCTAATTTTTAAGACCTTCTTGATTCAACCTTTGACTGATAATTTCACTGATCAAAACACCTCCAAATCGGCTGTAACTTTGGATTCCGCAATAAAATCACAATATCTTTCATCCCTGAAAATTTGTAAAAAATTGCGAGGACCGTGTGCACCTCGAGCGCCCTCATCCCCGACATTTTTTCCAAAATTTTGGGAGCTAGATCTTACTGTATTTTTCTGCTAAAATCCAGAATTTTGGCTGATTTTATCAATTTTAACATCTTTAAAATTAAAGTCAAAGTTGGTCTACAAATTGCTTGGATTGAGTCTTCTGATCATTCAAAAATTGTTGAAATTAAAATTCATATCAAAATTGTGTTTCTTACAGTCCTAAATCTGAAAAGTGTGTTGACATTCATTCGAAATTTCACTGTTTTATTCAAATTTTTACAATTTGTGACTTTTGAAATTAAGTGTTTAATTGCAACAACCTTGATTTCCACTTTCAAATTCGAATTTTGCATGAAATCGAGTCAACTTTTAAATTTCAAAACTTGCATTACTTTTGGTATTCCCTCTAAAATCATAAAATTCAAAATTTCAGTTTCCCTCTCTTTTTCAAAATTCAAATTTTACATTTTTCAACAATATTGGTAGGGTTCAATTTTGAGATTGCAACTTTAATTTGGCCTATCTACAGATCGTAAAATCACTCAATTTTTTCAGATTAGCTTTAAAATCATCATAACTTTCATCCCTGAAAATTTCAAAAAAAGTTGCGAGGACCGTGTGCACTCCGTTCGCCACAGTCCCGGACATTTTTTCCGAAATTTCGGGAGATTGTCCTGATTGCATTTAACAGCTTAAATCTAGGAGATTGGCTGATTTTATTGAAATTTTCTACCTCTAAAATTCAAAATCTTCTCTCTTTCTTTAATGCATGAGTTTTACAACAATAAGTCCTACTTACACTATTCCCATTCGACGAAGCCTTAGAATTAAGTCTTTCCAAGGTGTAATTACCGAGGAGATGGAACCTAATTTGAATGGCCTTTTTAACGAGGACATGGGTAATTCCTCTAATCCTCTTATGATGAAGAAGCTCTCCATGAGGTTTCTGTAGAACAACTTTCAAAAGTGGATAACCAATTTGATGATTTTCGACAATGGATGTCTCAAGAATACCCAGATAGTGAAGCTCTTTCCTTAATTGAGGGTCTAAAACATATGGTTCAAAGTGATAAGAATGGAATTGATATTTTGCGTGGTATTGCACACATTGTGGATTCGAATGTGATGCCTATGAAAAGTTGTGCCGAAACCTTAGGTTATACACAACCTCCTACTCAAGTTAATCATTCTATTCCTTTGACAACTCCTATTGCTAGTATACCTACTTTTACATCAAACATAATGACTACTTCAATACAAGACGTTCCTCCTATGATCACTAATCATGGGGGCAATCCTTCTTCTTCAATCAACCCTCTTCCTTCATTCAATCCGACTTCTTCATTCATTCCTTCAATGAGTGTTCCTATTATATCTCCACAAATGAACATGACGCAAGGGGGCAATTCATTTAACCCTTCCATTCCTCCTTGTAGTGTTCCTCCTTTCCAATCATCTCCTATGACTAACTATCATAGTGTCCCACCACCCTACTCTCTACCTTCTTTCAATAACATAACACCTCCATCACAATCTAACACATCTAACATGAACTCTTCGACTGAAGCGACCATTAACAATCTTGCACAAACTGTCTCTTCTTTACAGCAACAAATTGCCTCTATGAATCAATCTAAGTTTAGTGTGCCCACATTTGATGTTGCGAGCCCACTTTCTCTTGACATTGTTCGAGCTATCCCCCCTAAACATGTTGAAATTCTGCATTTGGAGCTTTATAATGGTAAGGGTGATCCTCTAACACATGTTAAGACCTTTCAAACAATATGTATTGATTTTGCTTATGACCAAAGGTTGCTTGCAAAACTGTTTACTAGAACATTAAGAGATAAAGCCCTACAATGGTATTGCTCGTTGCCTTCGTATTCTATTACTTCTTTCGAACAACTCGCAAATGCTTTTATTCAACAATTTCAAAACAATATAAGTCCTAAAGTTACTTTGATTGATTTAATGCATTGTAAACAAGGTGTTAAAGAAAAAGTGACTGATTTCATTGGTAGATATAAGCATTTATATGCTCAAATTTCTTTTCCAGTGCCTGACAATGATATTCAAAGAATCTTTATTTCTAATTTACAAAAAGACATTAGAGAAAAGCTCCTGTTTTCTGAGTTTACTTCTTTCCAACAGTTGTGCGCAACTCTTCACAATTATCAACTGACTGTGAGTCAAATGGAACAAGCAAATCCTATGGCTCCGAGTGATAAGGGTGATAGTAGTCAACAACCATTTGGGAAGTTTAAACCGAACAGAGAGTTCATTAAATTCAATGAAAACATCATCAACAACAATGTGAATGCGGCATCAGGTATGCCTCCTATTTCTAAGTTTTTCAAGAAAGAAAGAAAGTTTACTCCTTTGAATGAATCATTGCATAGTATTATGAATAAGTTATTGGAACAAAATGTGCTTACTCTTCCTCCTATAAGGCAAATAGATCCTGCAAAGATTAATTCACCCTATTTTGATAACAAATCTTTTTGTCAATTTCATCGTCATCCTGGGCACAATACTGAAAAATGTTTTGCTTTAAAGGGTAGAATTCAAGATTTGATTGATAATAATACTATTTCTATTTCTGGAGTGAATGATAAAGGCAACACATTAGCATAGCAGACTCTCTCCTCCTCTCTTTTGTTACTTCTTCTATATGTTATTCTCATTCTTCTATTTGTTGTCCTTAGTGTTGTCTACTTGAGGACGATGCAAAGCATTGAGATCTCTTTTGGTCTCTCTCATGTTGACTCAAAAGACACATGTGTTCCCTTCTTCTAGGTGACCTTCCTTGATTGGGGAATGAAGAACAATTATGCATACATACATATGATATACATGAATTATCATACAGCATACTGACCCCGAGGAAAGTGAAGTCACCTCGTGCTTTGTGTTTTGTGTCTATTATCCTTGGGTTTATCTCACACTTGGGGGCTAAATCTTTGTGATAACGTGCTCCTTTCCCTTCTCATTTTGTGTATCACTACCTTAAAGAAATCACCCCCGTTGAGGCGTGTGCGATCGCTTTAACGTAGGGGGGCATACACCCTGTCTATCTCTTTAGGATACTTGAAAATTTCTTGGCGAACTTAGCTTTGCCTTGAAAATTTTCGATATTTCTCTTACATGACTCATAGTGAGGGAACCTTACTACTGATAGTCATGGTTCTCCCTCGTGATCTTCCCTTTTACTTTGTTAATCGAAGTCGTAAGATCCTTAGTCCACTGGGGGCTTGGTGTATCTTGCCTCCTTGACGTGGTGAAAGTTTTTCAATGTTGTTTCCTTGTACTTTACCGGAAGTATGAGCGTACGCTTATACTCCCGCTAAAGTGGGGGCTAAATGTAGCATCCTAAAATTGCGACACTTGCAATTTCGACTGCATTTGGGTCTTCACAATGGCTATGCAACACGGAACCTGAATGGAGACCCTGAAACTTGTTCATGACATCAAAAACTGCATTTTTCAGCACCCTGGCCTGATCCTCCTTGCACCCTATTGTCCCTGGAGGTGGGACCATGGCACCCAGCGCCCTAGTCCCTGGCCCTATTTTGGGCCCGGTCTCTTATGGGGCTTCGGGTCTTTAAGTTTGCAAATTGGAAAATAATGTTTCCTGGTCGGCCTAAGGTCAGGAAAATCAGTCTATCAAACCTAATTGACAAGTATATAAACTACATTTCCTCTCCCATTTGAGGAGGTCGAAAATAAGAAGGACATATGTGTACAAGACGCGGAAACGATATTCAAACATTCAAGCATTCAAGCATTCAAGCATTCCTTCAAGCAATTGAGCATTCTAAGTCTCCATTCAAGGCTAAGTGTTGCATTCAAGACAAGGATTCAACCATTGAAGAGGAGATCACATACAACATACAACATATTACATACATTACACCTTCGCATGTAAGAATACAAACATTCTTACAACAAGGTATCAGTACTTGTTTACATTACAAACATTTACATTTACAGCATTCTCATTTCTTGGTTAATTCCAAAACCAGGGTTTGACCTAAAGGCAAACCCCTCATCCCTAACCCCCCAATCGTCCTCTCTTTTCTATGTGTAGGTTGCAGGTACGCGGCTGTAATTGAAGATCTGGAATCCTTGTGCAGAGACGAACAGATCCCCCTTCATTTCGCGAATTTTTTGGAGGACCGTGTGCACGCCAGGCGCCATCGTCCCATCAACTTTCACTCAAATTTGTAGAACAGCACCGTCTTGACATTTTACTGCTAATTCCAGGTCCGCAGCTTCATCCCATATCCCTATCTCTGTTTATAAGCGAATATTTCCTACTTTACATGCATTCCTAGTTCAATCTTTCTATCTATATTCTTTACAAAAGACGGTATCCTTGCTATCTTAACCCTTGAAACTCATCTAGAATCCAATCTTGCATTGCGTGAGATTGGATCTTGTGGGTTTCAACCCCTCTTTTGAATGTAAAGTCTCTCCTAAGTGAAAACCATCAACCCTAGTGACTCTCCCTTCTCTCTCCTTGGAGTCGGGGAGGGGAGAACGACTAGGGTTCGATTTTTTCGCTTTACAGCAACATAATTAAGTCAATTGTGGCAATATCATACTTAATTGCGACATGCATGAAAAATGACACACCAAAAAATGGTTAACAAATTTACAAAATATAGACAAAAACAAGCAAAAAATCAAGCAACTCAGCATGCCACCAATGTTGGGAGGTCTCTGATAAGATCGCACTCGCTCGGATAAATGCAGCCTCACTCTATGACCTGCCATTTCGCTCCAGGGATGCCAAAAGCTCTAATATCTCTAAGAAATTTTTTTATTTTTTTTAAATGCAAATGAGGTCAAATTCATACCAATCCTCAATTTATAAGCTCAAAAATTAGGGTTTCTTGACTTAAACGCCCGTAGACCCCTCCAGCTTCAACGTAGTTTTAGACATAGCAAACGAGATCAAAACTCTTTCAAACTTCATATTATCACTATCGAGCATATTTCCGAAAAACTCATCTTCGATCCAAAAAATTTCGACCACTTTTTCTGAGGGGGCATTATACCCTAGTGTCACCAAGGCATACTGGGGCAGTTTTTCTTTTCATTTTCTTTGAAACAACGTCGTTTCGACATTGTCTCAAAGAGGAGCAAATGTAGACACCTAAAAATGTCTCATTACTTCTACAATAATTATTCATCTAATTAATTAAGTAATTCTTTAATTATTTGATTAAACTAACTATTTCTTCTAATTATCGTATTCTATTTCTATTCTCAAATAATTTTAATCAGTTACCCATATCTCAATTTTTTAATTAATTATGGTCTTTTCCTTAGTTAAATAATCTTTATTATTTAATTAATTCTATTTCCTAAGTTTAAATAATTTCGTTTAAATTATTTAATTAACTTATCCCTCCAATTCCCCAAATTATAATTCCATCTAATTTCATTTCACATTTCTCCCAAATTCAAATTTCAGTTCATTTCATCTAATTTCAAATCATCAAATTCACATTTCACCAAATCTGAATTTCAATTAATTTCATGTGCATTTCAGCATTCGAATGACCACATTCAAATCCAAATTGAAAATGAAAATTAAATTCAATTTCAAATTCCTACAACACATGCTAAAATCAAAACTGGTTGATCAAATCAGTTGTCTAATCAGTTAACTCATCAATCATCTTTTTTAACTCAAAATCAATTCAGTCTTCAAATCATTCAATTTAGTCATCTCCCTAGTCTATTCAATTCACTAATCAATCAAGTGAGTTGACTAATCCACCTATTTAGTTCACTCTTCAATCAATCCAGTTGACTACTCAATCAAATGAGTTAACAAATCAATCAATTGAGTTCACTGATCAATCAATTCCAATTGTCTGTCAATCAACACTTTAGTTTTATTTCTCACCCCCTTTGTGTTGAAAATCTATAAACTCAACCTCTCTTCTCAATTCAGTCTAGAATCACAGAATCATAGTCTTCAAAACATTTGTATGCTAGAAATTGGTGCAATACCCGAGAGCCACCAAACACGCAAATCGAAGGACAATGGAAGCAAAGATACAGAATGATGGAGTTCTTATTTGAATTGCATTTCTCATTTTCTGTATTGATTTTCATTGATTATGTTCGATGTTTGTTAATTAATTGAGAATCGGTGTTTCATTCTTATTTGCTTATTATCTTAATACATTTATGACATTCAGGCATAGAAACAATATCATTTCATGGACCTTCAACTTTTTTCTTTCAAATTTAAATTTGTTTTGCGATATTGTATTTTATGTTAAAAAAACTCATGCAGGGTATTCAACCAATATATCAACTCCTCTAGTTTTAGACTACCCCCATAATCTAAAATATCAACCTTTATTATATCATCTATTCCTTCTAATTCCATAATCATCCTCTCTTCAATTTATAGTGATTCCACTTTCTCTTCCTTCTCATGATAAATGGATAAAAATAATCTCTTAAAACTTCTCCTAACCTTATTTCTTCATCTATGCCAACTATAACTTTTCTCCTATCTCATAATAATTTTGGTAACCTTATATTTTCCTTTGAATATGTTTCATTTTCATGTTCGCGTGTTCATAACCTCCACATCCTCTTTGCATCTTTCATAATCCTATAATGTATGTGCAAAGTTTGCCCTACTATAGCAACTAATAATGTAATTTAAAGTATATAAACCTGTTAGTGTAGGTTTTTATTTCCTAGTTGGTTGTTTATTTTCCTATTCATAGGTTTTTCCTACACTTTTTATTTAAACTTTCTTAGGATTAATTAAGCGAGTATTAGTGTGAGTGGGTGCAAGGTGTGAGCATCTTCCATGGGAGTTAGACATTTCTTTTTAGGCTATTGTGGTGGTCTCTTCCCATTAGTCATGTTTTCCACCTCTCCCCTCTCTCATTTCCAATATATACTCACTCCTAGCTAGTATTTTTATTCCATTTCTATTGCATTGTAATTGCATTCTACAGCCTTTTGCTCTTGCATTCTCCTAATGCTATTTTTATTTTGCAGTGTTTGCATTTCTCTCTTGGAGACTAAGTTTGTGTTGTTATTTTGATATTTTATGTCTAAACGCTATTGGAATTTGGGGGAAAATTGTAATCACACTAAAATATAAAGTGGCAATATTGTAATATTTTGGGGGGTGATTTTTGAGACTAGTGAAAAAAGTGGGTGTGTATTGGTGTTCTTGTGTTCTCTTTCTTTCAGCATTTATGCATCATGGATCAAACAATAGTTCCCATTCTAACTCCTTACAATTATTTTGAGTGGAAATCATGCATGACAATCTACTTAAGAAAATTTGGTTTGCATAGGATAACAATGGGCTTGGAAACTAAACCTACTATTGATGCATAAAAGCCTAAGTGGTTCAATGGATGTGATGAAGCATATGGAACTTTGTATTTGTCTATTTCTCCTTACCTACTGTTTCATGTTGAATCTTTGAGTATTCCTATTCAACTTTGGACAAAGTTAGAAACTTTATTTAGAACTCAAGATCCAATGAGGGGTCATATGTTGGAAAATAAACTCTAAGTCCAGCCAATTTTAGCACAATCCAAGATTTCTTCACAAATTTGAAATCGGTAAGGTTGCAGTTAAAGCAATGTGGAATTGAAAAGAAAGATGAACAACTGATTCTTAGTATTCTCTCTAAGCTAAGTTTTGAATATTTAATATTTGTTTCTACTTTCTATGCTACTAAGAGTGCACTTCGGACTCAATTTACAATGTCATCATTAGATGATTTTGCTATTTCTTTCACAAAGGAGAAAGATAAGCTAATCCAGATGGGCACTCTAAAATCCTCTAAGTCGCATGTCCTTGTTGTCAACCAAGGCACAAAAGAATAGAAAGGACAAAGTAGCAACAATAAGGAAAAGAAACAAAAGAATATAAATGAGAAGAAGGATCAAAAACAAGCTTGTTGGGACCTCCAAAAATTGGCTAAATTTTGAGGTCCCATGTTGAGGAAATTTACTTGCAGCACTCTGAAAAGCAACTGCAGAAACTTGCCTAAGTAGCTCACTTTGGAGAGCTATATTTTGAAGCCCATTGAATATCATGCAAAATGTCTTTGGGATATACTCATCACCTATCAGTAAGCATATCAATCAAGTTGCTGCCTCCTATGATCAGATAGGAAGCATTTTTTAAGCACTTGATTTGAGGGGTCAACAAAGGTTCACTGTGTGCACATTTTCAGAGAATTATGAGTAGCCTGCTTTGGAGGTTTGCATCTCACACTCAATTTATGTTCATGATAAACCATTTGTTCCTCAGTGTTCCCTAACCTTTTTTGTTCCCCTATGTCCATTCTTAGATTCCCAAGTTATCATTTGACATATTTGTGAAAGCCAAACTATTTGCAATTTGTCGATTTCTGCACTTTACACAATGAAAAATGTTTCAACAAAGCCCAATTTGAGCATTTATATCTTTCTCCCAGATGACTATTTCGTCAAAGACAATTGTTTCATGTGATTCCTTGCAGCTAAATGAGATTGCATGCAAGGATCCAAGCCTTTGTGACATTGTTCGCTACTTTTTTTTAAATGGATTTGAAATAACGTTTGAAGAGGGTTCTAGCAGGTTTCAGTGTAGAAATGACTAAGTTGTCATCTTTGGCGATTAAAATATTGCAACTCAGGAAGCGTCATGAGAACCCATTTTGCAGGATGATTCCAAATATATCAGACTTTGTTCCTATCAGATGGCATTGTCTCATTTGGCCATTTGCTCAATTTTTTAAAAATGTTTTCAGAGGCTCAAGGCTTGTTTTGACCATTTTGCAAATGGTTAAAAAATAAAGTTTCAATAATTGAATTTTGCATGTTTTTTATCCAAATCCATGTTGGAGTGGTTTCAAATTAATATCAGGGCTCAGTGGTGTGAGAACAAAAAAAAAATTAAGCTAGGCCCACAAGGGGCCCGGCCTATTTCATCAGTTATATTCTCAAGGATTCATATTGAGATTTTATTGTTTAAATCATTTTTAATGATTTAAATAATGTATGCAAGTGAAGAATGAGGATACGAAGGAATTGAAAATTTCAATCAAGTGTTTTAATGATGGACTACTTAGAGGTCCACATGTATTTTTTATGTTCATTTGAAGGGTGATTGTCACCAAGGTTGTTCGTTTTCCCAAATTTGGCCAATGAGCCCTTGTAAGCCTAAAATGGCATAAATTTGCATTATGATGTAACACATCTTGTAAAGCCTCCTTAGGAATCTATTCATGTCATTTTGATGTTAGGGAGTCATCCTAGGAGGTTCAGTATGAGTGGAAATGCACAAAAGGCAAAAATGCACATTTGAGCAAAAGTTGTCATTGTTGCTTGACAACTATTTGCAACTTTTTGAGCAACTTTGCATTTTTGAGTAAATTAGTGGTTAGGCAACTGATGAAGAGTTGGTTATGACCAAAATGGAATATAAAATGCTCTGAGAATGACTGTACATGGGTTTGAATATCTTTAAGAAATTTTTGAATAGAATTTGAAGACAATTTCCAGATTTTGCCTTGTATTTTGTCATTTTTGTAGCAGCAGTCCGTAGAAAATGGATTGACCTTGCTATTGTCATTTCATGGTGGTTTAGTGTATGATATTGTATTTCTCAGGAGGTTTTTGTATCTTTCCTTAGTGCAATTTTGAAGTGTGTTTACAAATTATCTCTTATCGTACTACTCTCAGTCTGAGCAAGGGTTCAAGAGCCCAATCATTGTTCCAAATTGAAATCCCTTGATTTTTGCTCAATGACTTGGGATTAAATTCATGGAACCCTTGTACAGTGTATATACCTTTTGGAATGGCCTCGAAGTTGTTGGCAAGCAACTTGCTATCATTTCCTAGGCAAGCTCTGTCATAGCCCAATTAGGAAAATGATTGATAATTTTATATTTGCTTGCAGGGATGAGTAGTTGTGAATGTGCCAAGTGTTTGGCATGGAAGTGTGGTGCAGGTCAGAGCCTCAATGAAGAGGTGTAGGTGTGACAGGGTGGAGAAGCCAGTAAAACCTTTTGAAGAAGACTGTTAACTCCTAAACCCTCAAAAGTGCCATTTTTGGGATCCGTACTAGTACGGACAGACCAAACTGCCTACCCTAGTGGACCCAAAATTTTATCCAAAAGGGTACTCAGATCACTAAAGGTGTTGGAAGGCTCTTTGAGTGATTTTTGAGTAGTTGCCCAAAAACTGGTAAGGTAGGGCTGATTGGGGCTCTAGGGCTACTAGGCCTAGAAAATAGGAAGAAGAGAGAACGATGGGAAAATAATGGAAAGCCAGTCGAAGAACCTCTTGAATGGAATTGAAAAACCTATAAAACGCCCCCTAAAACCCCTGCAAGTACATGTTGGAGGTTTGGATGGTCTAATGGTTGGATTTACCATAGTGAATCTCAATCATGCTTGAGGCAACTATTGAGCACAAATTGATAGGGAGCACTCCAAGAGAGTTTGAGTGTTTGACTCATTAATGGACAAAGGAAGAGTGATAGGAGCCAATTAAAACATCATTTAAATACCTATTGAGCAAGGTGAAACTCTCTTTGAGAACCTCTTCCCATCAAAGTGGTATCAGAGCGAGCTAAGATTTAGGAAGAAGCCAGTTCATGTCAGAGACTGAGTCAGTAGGAGAGAATAGCCTCGGGATGGTGACCAATGCAGAGTTAGCCAAAAAGGTAGAAGATCAAGAGGAAGAGAATAGACTACTCAGGGTAAGATTACAACAGTTGGAGAGCAAACTAGATGTAGTTCAAGACAAGACTGAGAAGGTGACAATCAAAATAAATGAAGGGAAAGGTAAAGAAGTAGTAGAAGAGGATGGCACACCTGATCTAGATCCTATTCTACCTGAAGACCCTTTCCTCAGAGCCATCAAAGACTTAGGAGGAAAGTCCCTAGAAGGAGTGCCACTTTTTTGTGGAAAAATGGAACTAGAAGTGGTCATGGAATGGATTGAAGGATTGGAGAATCACTTTGAATGTGATGGGATTAGTGAAGCACAAAAGGTGAAGGTAGCCAAATCTAGACTGAGAGGACCAACTTTGACTTGGTGGAAGTTCATCCAAGAGGAGAGACAAAAGGAGGGTAAGAACCCAATTGCCACTTGGAAAGGAATGCTAGCCAAGGTGAAAGAATCATATATCCCTAAAGACTCTGAAATTCAATTACACAAGAGGAGACAAAACTTGAGACAAAGAGAACTAGATGTGAGCAACTGCACTGAGGAATTTCAGAAGTTGTGTCTGAGATCTAAGGTGGTGGAAGATGAAAGCATCAAGGTAGCCAGATACTTGAATGGATTGAGATGGAACATACAAGAAGATTTGAGTTTGTTGTGTCCTAGTGCTATTCATAAGTGCTATCAATTAGCACTCAAGGTGGAAGAGAAGAGTAAAAAGAAACAAGAGCAAGGCAACAGAGGTAGAGGTGGGGGAAGAGATGGTAGAGTTCATAGAGGTAGCTATGGTAGAAGAAGTGTAGACCAAAGATCCCAAGGGGAATCCAAGATGGTAGAGAAGAGTGAGGATTTCAATAGAAAGAGAAGCTATAGAGGAAGGGGATCTAGAAACTCTAATAGAGGAAGGTCTAGTGGATCAGGAAGAAGGTCCTATTTTGCCACAATGAAGTGCTACAATTGTCATCAACTTGGACACCTGGCTTATAGATGTCCTAATAATTCATCTTCATCCTAAGGAGGTGAGAGGAGAGTAAATTATATTCAAGAAGATGCAGCAAATGTGAAGGTATCAGAAGTGAGTTTAGATTTAGAGGTTGGAGAGAATCTCATGATGAGAAGATTCTTGATCAAAGAACCGGTTAAGGAAAAACCTAACCAAAGAAGATCCCTGTTTAGGTTAAAATGCAAGATTATGGGCAAAGTATGTAGAGTGGTGGTGAATGCAGGTTCCACTAATAACATAGTGTCAGAAGAGGCAGTAAGTAAGCTCAACCTACAAAGAATCCCACATAGTGATCCTTATAGGGTTACTTGGCTCAACAAGGGGCAACATGTTCTAGTGAATGAACAAACTTGGGTGGAGTTTACTATAGGAGGCTACAAGGACAAAATCTTGTGTAACATCTTGCCAATGGATGCTTGCCACCTACTCCTAGGTAGGCCTTGGCAATTTGATAGGAAATCAATACACCATGGGGAAAATAATGCTTATACTTTTCAAAAAGATGGGATTACCTATAAAATTCAGTCCATAGGAGACCAAGAAGAGGGTAGATCTAAAGGTCCCAATTTGTAACTAGTTGGTGAGAAGGATTTCCTTAACACTCTCAAGGAAGGAGAAGGAGTGGGGTTTGCACTTGTAGTAAAACCAAAAGAAGAAAGCAAGGATAAGAAAGTATACATTCCCAATGAAGTGCAGCAAATTCTAAACCAGTTTAAGGATATTATCAATGATGGAGCACCTACAACCTTGCCTCCTCAACATTCCATAAGTCACCAAATTGACTTCATACTCAGAGCTTCATTGCTTAATAAGGCAGGTTATAAAATGACACCAGAGAAGAATAAAGAGGTAGCTAAAAAATAAAAGAACTCTTGGATAATGGTCTAATAAGGAAGAGCATCAGCTCATGTGCAGTTCCCATCGTTTTGACCCCAAAGAAGGGAGGTACTTGGAGACTTTGCACTGATTCTAGAGCTATCAATCGGATTACAATTACAGATAGGTTTCCCATACCAAGAATTGAAGATTTGATGGATTATCTAGAAGGTGTTGAATTCTTCACCAAGATAGACTTCAAGAGTGGTTACCACTAAATCAGAATCAAGGAGGGAGATGAATGGAAGACAACATTCAAAACCACAGAAGGAATTTATGAATGGCTTTTAATGCCATTTGGACTCACAAATACCCCTATCAAATTCATGAGACTCGTGAATGAAGTACTCAAGAATTATATTGGTAAATTTGTTGTTGTTTATTTAGATGACATCTTGATTTTTAGCAAGTTTAAAGATGAACATCTAAAGCATATAGAGATTGTATTGAAGAAATTATGTGATGAGAAACTAACTATCAATTTGGAGAAATGTGAGTTCATGAAATAGGAGTTGATATATCTTAGGTTTGTAATCTCAAGTGGTGATTGAAGATGGATACCTCTAAGGTGGAAACCATAATCAATGGGCCTACACCTAAGACAACAAGTGAAGTGAGGAGTTTTCATGGTTTGGCACAATTTTATAGGAAGTTCATCAGAGGATTCAGTGAGATATATGCACCCATGCTTGACACAATCAAAGGAGGTGTGAAAACTAAGTTTCAATGGACAAAATAAGAACAAAGAGGATTTGATCTCTTAAAGACAAAGGTGGCTACAAAATCGGTACTATTTCTTCCAAGCATTGACAAGCTCTTCACCATTGAATGTGATGCAAGCAACATAGCAATTGGAGTAGTCTTAAGTCAAGACAATAGACCGGTTACATTTTTCAGTGAGAAGCTCAATGATGCCAAGAAAAGGTATTCTTCCTATGATTTGGAGTTATATGCACTTGTTCAATCACTTAGGAAATGGAGGCATTATTTTCTGCCTAAATAATTTATGGTTTATACTGATAACCAAGCTCTTAGTTTTCTCAATTCACAAGAAAAGTTGAACCATAGGCATATCAAATGGGTAGAGTATTTGTAGTCATATACTTTTACCATTAAACATAAGAAAGGTCAATGTAATAAAGTTGTTGATGCATTAAGTAGAAGGTTGCTAACAGTTCAAGAAGTGCAACTCAAGAGCATTGGAGTGGATAAATTCAAGGGGTTATACCAAGATGATAAAGACTTTTCCATCATCTACAAGGTTTGTCAAGACTTTAGAAAGCATTTTCATGGTGAATATGCAGATTTTACCTTACAAGATGGTCTTTTATTTAAAGGAGGACATCTTTGTGTACCTAGAGGGTCCATGCGAAAAAATTTGATGCAAGAGAAGCACAATGGTTGCTTAAGTGGGCATTTTGGATTGAATAAGACTTTGGAACTTGTCCAAAGATTCTACTATTGGCCAAAGATGCAAAGGGATATCAAAAAATATTTGGAGCAATGTGTGGTTTGTCAAAGAGCCAAGGGTACTTCTTCTAATGCTGGTCTCTATCAACCTTTACCTATCCCTAACCGGCCATGGGAGTGTGTAAGTTTGTTTTTGGTTTGCCTAAGACCAAATAAGGATTTGATAGCATCTATGCTGTGGTAGATAGATTTAGAAAAATGGCCCATTTAATTCCATGTAAGGTGACTCATGATGGTAGTCATATTGCTCACTACTTTTTCAAGGAAGTCATTATAATTCATGGCTTACCTATCAATATAGTATCAGATAGAGATGAAAAGTTTATTGGTCATTTTTGGAAGACTTTATGGCAAAGATTGGATACTAAGTTGTCTTTCTGTTCAGCCTACCATCCCCAAATGGATGGCCAAACAAAGGTGGTCAATAGAACACTTGGAAACCTTCTTACGTGTCTGACAAAGGAGTATGGACAAGCTTGGGATCAGATCATCCATCAAGCTGAGTTTGCTTACAATGATAGTGTGAATAGATCAACCGGTAAGAGCCCTTTTGAGATAGTTTATGGCCTTCATCCCAGAGGTGTGTTGGAGCTCAAAGATGTTGGGAAGATGGGACAACAGAGTGGACATGCTATGGACATGTCTCAATCCATGCAAGAGATTCATGAGCAGGTTAGGAAAGCATTACTAGACACCTCTCAAAGGATCAAAGATAAAGTAGCTAAAAAGAGAAAGGATATATAATTTTCCATTGGGGACTTGGTCATGGTTCATTTGAACAAAGCAAGGCTTTAGAAAGGAGTCCCTAGTAAACTTTAGATGAGGAGGATTGGACCTTGTAAGGTCTTGGCTAAGTATAGAAACAATGCCTACAAACTTGACCTACCTATAGACATGGTTTTATCTCCTATAGTCAATGTTACAGACTTGGTGCAGTATAAGGGAAAACTTCCAGAGGAATGTAGTAGAGTCTTAGAGGTCTCTCAAGAACTTTCAAACCTTCCCTTACCACCTACAAACATGCCACAAGCGGAGAAAGTATTGGATTCTAGGATTCTCAAGAAGACAAGGCACACCACTTATATGGAGCATTTGGTCAAATGGCAGAAAATTCCAGCATCTGAGACTACTTGGGTACCTGAAGAAGACTTTTCTAAACTTTTCATTCCTCTTTCTTTGTTGCCTAAAGGATTCACTTGACTTCTTTCTCATTGGGGGAGTATGGTGCAGGAGCACCTAGCTTTTAACCAGTTTGTTGATACATTTTGCAAATTTTGGAGTGAGTATCCATATTTTGGATCAGTGTTTGAATAATGGAATACTTAGAGGTCCACATATGCTTTTTATGTTCATTTGAAGGGTGATTGTCACCAAGGTTGTTTGTTTTCCCAAATCTGGCCAATGAGCCCTTGTAAGCCTAAAATAGCATAAATTTGCATTATGATGTAAAATGTCTTGTAAAGCCTCATTAGGAATCTATTAATTTCATTTTGATGTTAGGAAGTCATCCTAGGAGGTTCGATATGAGTAGAAATGCACAAAAGGCAAAAATACACATTTGAACAAAAGTTGTCATTGTTGCTTGACAACTCTTTGCAACTTTTTGAGCAACTTTGCATTTTTGAGTAAATCAATGGTTAGGCAATCGATGAAGAGTTGGTTATGACCAAAATGGAATATAGAATGCTTTGAGAATGATTGTACACAGGTTGGGATATCTTTGAGCAATTTTTGAATAGAATTTGAAGACAATTTCCAGATTTTGCCTTGTATTTTGTCATTTTTGTAGCAGCAATCCACACAAAATGGATTTACCTTGCTACTGTTATTTCATGGTGGTTTAGTGTATGATATTGTATTTCTCAGGAGGTTTTTGTATCTTTCCTTAGTGCAATTTTGAAGTGTGTTTACAAATTATCCCTTATTGTACTTCTCTCGGTCTGAGCAAGGGTTCAAGAGCCCAATCAAGGTTCCAACTTGAGATCCCTTGAGTTTTGCTCAATGACCCTTGGGGTTAAAGTCATGGAACCCTTGTACAATGTATATACCTTTTGGAATGGCCTAGAATTTTTTGGGAATCAACTTTCTATCATTTCCTAGGCGAGCTTTGTCATAGCCCGGTTAGGAAAATGACTGATAATTTTGTATTTGCTTGCAGGGATGAGTAGTTGTGAATGTGCCAAGTGCTTGGAATGGAAGTGTGATACAGGGTAGAGTTTCAATGAAGAGGTGGAGGTGTGACAGGGTGGAGAAGCCATTAAAACCTTTTGAAGAAGACTATTAACTCCTAAACCCTCAACAGTGTCATTTTTGGGATCCATACCAGTACGGACAGACCAGACTGCTTACCCTAGTGGACCCAAAATTTTGTCCAAAAGGGTACTTGGATCACCAAAGGTGTTGGAAGGTTCTTTGAGTTATTTTTGAGTAGTTGCCCAAAAACTGATAAGGTAGGGCTAATTGGGGCTCTAGGGCTACTAGGCCTAGAAAATAGGAAAAAGAGGGAGCGATGGGAAAATGGTGGAAAGCTAATCAAAAAACCTCTTGAATGGAATTGAAACACCCTCTAAAACCCTTGCAAGTACATGTTGGATTTTTGGATATTCTAATGGTTGGATTTAGCATAGTGAATCTCAATCATGCTTGAGGTAACTATTGAGCACAAATTGATAGAGAGCACTCCAAGAGAGTTTGAGTGTTTGACTCGTTAATGGAAAAGTGAAGAGTGATAGAAGCCCATTAAAACAATATTTAAATACCTCTTAAGCAAGGTGAAAATCTCTTTGAGAACCTCTCCCCATCACAAGGGCAGTTGGTGCAAGAAGCTTGCAAAGCTTTCAAGCAAAAACCACTGGTGATTATTGCAGATGGTTTGCCACAATGCCCCCTTGCCAGTAGCGATGTATGTAAAGTCAGGTAGCAGAGACAAGGAACATGACTAGATGAAAGATGCATCAAATAAGTATGGTCTCATAACAGCGATAGTTGCAGAGTGTTCATAAAGCAGATTTCATGAAGTTTTAAGTTTTCAAACAAACGCATATGACTAGAGTAAAAGTTAAGCTCCCACGTTGCCAGATATCATCATTACTATTGCCAGAAACGTGTATGGGAAACATGGAGTTGCTGGTAGATTCCCCTAATGCCTTTCCATCAAGGCAGTAAAATGATATTTCAATATTCATGAAGTATAAGGGATGGAAAAGCCTATGATATTTCATATCTGGAAATGCTCTGGTAACAATATATGTAGAACATGGAATCCCACAGGGTATATGAATTGTTGCAATGAATCCCTCAAAGGGAAGGTTATGTGGGGACAATATATTATAATATGAGTTATGTCTCCAATATTTGTATGTGCGAATTTCTCCAAACAAAGAGACATCTAACTACAAAATATTGTTATTACCAGTGGAAATATAATGTAGTTGCATAGCATTTTCACCACATAAAAATGCAATTAAGGTAGTTTTGCACCAATTGAAAATTATTTACGAGAAAAACAGGGTACTGAAGTTTTCTCAAAATTACCAAGTGTTAAAAGAAAAGGGATAAAACAAATATTTAGTTTCCAATGGATGTCAATTCATTAGTTTTACAAAAGAAATGATGTGTGGATAATTTTTACCATTGGTGAGAAATAGTTTTACCGGCATAGTTTTTCAATGTGCATTTTCAAAAGGGGGATAAATCTTCAAGGGTAGTAAGATATTTTACTTGAGAAGTGAAATTTCTTTACCAAAGGGTGAATGAGAATCAGTTGTAAGGAAATATGCTTGGGGAGTATTATTAAATCAATTGTAAGAAAAATTTTCCTATAAAGTGAAAAATTTGTTTCACGAGGAATGTGAAGAGATGGAAAAAAAATAAATAACAAACACATGTGCATACAAAAGAGGCACATAGGGGAATATTTTTCAGTTTGAACAAAGGCAAAAATTACAGATTAAAGGGCAGAATGTTTTTTCAGTTGAAGAGAGATGAGAGAAAAGAGACAGGTGTCAGGGGCAAATCAGATTTGGAGAAGGGGCATGTGATAGAAATCAGTTGAATCTGGAGTAGTTTTAGAAGCTTCTTCTTCTTCTATTTATTCTTTCTCTTTCTCTCTCTTGTAGAGGTTCTGAATTTTTGATCTAGAAGAATAAAATAGGGAAATGTTCAATTTTGTTCATATAAAACGGGTATGTGAACTTTGGAGTAGTATTGATCAATTTGGGCTTATTATAGAAAATATTGTTAAATTTCTCTATTTTGTGTTGTCAAATTGCATATGAATTGAAGCATTCGGGATTTTTTAATTTGTCACTGCAATCTTATTATAGTTGTATAATTTGTGTATGGGTTTCTTCAAGGAAGGATTAAATTTTGTATGCAAGTTATTGTGGGTTTGAGAAAACAAAATAGTTATGTAAGAACGATTTTGCAATAATATGAGAGGTTGCATTAATGTGAAAAGGCTACTAGTTTTCTAAATGCCTACTATACAATTTTGTATTCATCATCTTGGATTTGACTCTATGCCCAATTGACAGGCACTGGTCTGTGATATTCTCAAATTTGGTTCAGAAACTTTCAATTACATTGATAATCTTTTATTTCCTTGTTGTTAGCATTAAGAGTAGAATAGGATTATTTACTCTCAGCTATGTATAAATGAATTGTAACTAGAATAAAGCCAATTCTGGGTAATGTTTTATGTGTTCTAGATAAACAAATTGAGAGCTATTTATTATGTGCAACATTTGTCTTAAATTATGTCAGATTTATAAATGTTGCTAGAGGTCTAACCGCCTAGGTTTTGTAGAGCCTGAAGTGTAGAAGGGTTGCTTAGTTCATAGGAAAACCTTGTCAATTGGCCAATGAGCTCATAATTATATTGAAGGAAGAAGGCTAATTCTGAGGTAATTTTGAGACATCACTTGGAAACACCAACAAGATGGCGATTCTGCTGGGAAATGCTTAGAATCTTTGGTTAAAAATGGATTTAGTTGTGATACAGATGAGACCACATTGGCCCATCCGAGTCACCAACAAGATGGTGACTCTGCTAGGGATGAATGTGAAATATCTTATGGGTAAAGAGTCAAGAAATGCTTAGAAATCTGAAATTTATTTCAGATCTGAAGTTTTCTACTAGAGAAAGTTTTATTTTCACTTGATTTGAAGGAGAATGTGTGACTCTGCTACTGTGAGAAACCCAGAATGAATTAAAGTTTCAAATAGCTTGCAGCTGTTTGAAATTTTTCCTCTACAAGGAGGTGGCGACTCTAAGTAAAGAACCTGATATTTCGAGATCTTCAAAATTTTCAATCAGGAAAAAAGACACAGAAAAAGACTAGTAAGCTGCTGCAAATTTTGAGGCATTCTCAAAAATTTTAAGAGATGGATGTTGTGTTTGAGATTGTAAGATAATAATGGTTCCCTACAAGTGATTTAAGCACTAGATTAAGGAAAGGATAGAGGTTGTTTTATCATACTTCTCAATTTCCATTGATCTTCTTTTGTTGTTATGAAAGAAGTATGTGTATTGCTTACATTTATTCTCATGGAAAGAGATGTTAGCATTTGTTGTTGTATATGGTGAAAATGGATAACAACAATAATGATATTGAAAGGCTAAATGAATTCAACCACAAAACCCTAGCCTAACAACAACAAAGATCCACCATAACATATGAAGATTACCTAAGACAATGCAAATCAAATGAAATCACAAAGATTATACCATCACATGTCCAATAGGGTTTGGATCTCCATTCTTCCTATCTCCATTGATCTTGTTTGATGTATTTGCTCTCAGATTTTATGTGCACAAGAGCTCAACAAAGAACGGAATGTGGTTCCAAGTAGGATCGTAGTGTAGTCAAGTCATTAAGATGATTGATTAGGGTTGATAATGAAGGAAGCATCTCCTTAAATAGAAGACACAATATGAAATGGAGGGATAAGATTGAGAGGTGTAAAAGGAGGTCAGCTATGATTAGAGGGTAGGTAAAAGAAATAATAAAATAATAAGAGGGGTAGGTAGTGTATGAATTAAGAGATGAATGACATGTGTCATGGGTAGAAAAGGTTAATGAATTAATTAAATAAATAAAGATTTATTTAATTAATAGAAGAAGTGGGATCAATTAAATAAATAAGATATTTATTTAATTTAGGAAAAGGATAATTTAAATAAATAAATGTATTTATTTAAATGAGAAATAAGGCTAGAAGAGGATAAATGAATTAATTAAATAAATAAAGATTTATTTAATTAATAGAAGAATTAAGTTTAGATAATTAAATTAGACTGGACAATTTTGGGTGTCTACATTTTGCCCCTTTTTGAGACAATGCGGCTTGTCGCGTTGTTTCAAAGAAGATAATATGAACTGATACAGAGTTGCCCCAAGATGGGAATGATATGCCCCCTTGAGAGATTGGATGAAAATATGTGAAAAGATTGCAGACAATCTCTCGATAAGAAAGAAAGGCTAGAATGGACTGATCGGATAAAGTGACAGAGTCACGGGATAATGAAGACTGACTCGGGAGACGAGGGCTAGGACTAGGGTAGGCTATAAGATAGACCACGGGGGAAAATACATCCTCATTGTCATCTACACATCCACGAGAGCATAGTGTAGAGTGAAAATAGAGCAGCAGCAGTCAGCAGCGATGGCTTTCGTTCACAGATTCGACCGCGTTCGTCGATTCCAGAGGCCAGCAGAGGTAGGAGAGCTGGTAAGTACCACAAAACCACTTCATACTTTGATGCATTTATTGTTGTCATTAATGCATGCTAGATAGGGTCATAAATGCACTTAGAAATAGGGTCCAAAAATGTCCAAAACTATCCAGGAACGTCTGCGTTGGTGCCAGGCGCGTCTATGTTCGCTAGGTGCATCTGTGATAGGAACCGCATCTATGTCGAATGCGACCGTGTTTGTGCTTTATAGGCGCGTCTGTGCCAAGAAGGCACATCTGTGTCACCAGGCGCGTTTGTGTAGAGTATAGGCGCGTCTGTGTCTTTCAGGTGTGTCTATGTTTTTCAGCCACGTCTGTGCAGTCTTTAAGCACGTTTACGTAAGGAAAGCGTGTTTGTGTCCAAAAAATGTGAATTTTTGTCTTCTAGGTCAAATTGGCAGTTCTCTGATGAACATACGCTGTCAATTGGATAAGCTGCTGAGAGGATATACTCAAGTAGGTCCTCTAGGGAAGACTAGGATAGCAAATAGGGCTAGGATTAACAATTCTGTGATAGAATATACGTTGCCAATTAGGAAACTACTCAAGAGGATTCACTCAAGCATAGGCCCTAGGATAAGATAGATCAAGGCACTTTGTGATGAACAGTGAGTACCAAGATATAGTACTTTGTGATGAACAGGGAGTACTAAAATATGAGCAGCACTTTGTGATGAACAGTGAGTGCAAATGTGAGCAACACTTTGTGATGAACAGGGAGTACTACTAGGATAAATAGCAACACTTTGTGATGAACAGTGAGTGTCACTAGGATAGATAGCAACACTTTGTGATGAACAGTGAGTGTCACTAGGGTAGAATGCCATATGCATTTAGATAGAAAGTAGCATTTTGCGATGAACAGTGAATGCCACTATGACTGACATGATTGATTTGCTTGACTGCAGGAGTATTTGCCTATGTTGGAGTCACGGGAGAGGTTCCCGTCGACGCAGAGATTGCGACCTGAGTTGACAACCGAGGACCAAGCTGCGATTGAGGCTATGGGATTGAGACATATTCTGTATGTGCCTGAGTTTCGGGCGAACATGGGATTGTTGACTGTGATGGCTGAGAGATGGCACTCAGAGACATGTGTGTTTCATTTGTCGATGGGTGAGATGACAGTCACCTTAGAGGATGTGATGCGATTGTGATATCTATATATATGTATGAAATGCTTAATATGTGGTAATGTAGGTGCAACTACATGAAATGCAAATGTTTTTGGCATGTCATTATACTCAATCATGTGATAGCAGGCTGCGCGGACTCGAGAAGGACAATGCAAGTCAATCAAGAAAGGGGGATGAAAGACAGAAGATATGAAAGTGAAAGAGCTTCATGTGCCTTATCATCATCGAGCTTTATTATGGCAAGTAGGTTATGACAATCGAGGCATATGTTCGACCCAGAAAGTCATTGTACCTATTTGCATGGAGATAAGACAGTCACAAACAAGGAATGCCCCAGTTCACACTAGACTCATAGTGTCCTCATATCCTTGGACAAGTCATAGCATTACTAAGAGACAATCCACAGACAGCAAAGAAAAATAGGTGATGATACCCCATCCTCGCCTTTCTAGTCAAAGACATCTTGGAGATAGAATCTCTAGTCAGAGACATCCCGGAAAAGCTAAAAGACATGTCACCAAAAAAGATGAAATCAAAAGAAAACCAAGACTCGACACCAACATCCACTATAGCCCTCAAGTTTAGTGTCTCTTGTCACTTGTATAAGTCTAATTTGATTGTGGTCATAATGTTTAATTTCACAAAAAGGATAGATCGTAATGAACCATAATGTTGTCTGAATCTGTTGAAAGATTTAATTTGTTAAAACCCATTGTTGCTACTGTCTCATCTGAAACTGACTGAATCCATGAAATTGATACTTTATTGCGGAGAAAGCAAAATTTTATTGCGGATCTGTGATGCAGATGCTGCTTTATTGCAGATTGTGCGTGGATAGACTGAAGGAAGCTGGAAGAAACTATACTCCTTGAAACATGTGATGTTCTCAGTTCCACACCCATCACTAGACATAGGATTTGCCTTAGCCATAGATAGGGTCTGATTTATTATGGATGGAAAGGGAGGTGAAAAGGGAGGTTTATTATGAATGGCTAACCAATCTTGGGTAGATCAATAACAAGCCATGATGGGAATGGGTAAGTTTATTATGAATGAATAGGTTGTGAGTGTGTGCAAAGTGAAAGGATGAAAGTGAATCCTAAAGGAGGGAGGAGCAATGTCTCTACGCATGGTGCTGGTGACCCAGTTTTCACCATGGTGCTTGCCCAGGGCACCACCGAAGTGGTTTTCACCATTGGACGAAATTATTTCTCTTTACTTTTTTTAATTTTTTCAATGTTTTTTGTGTCACAAGACGCCTGTTTGCCAGGTTTTCACCAAGTAACGATTTTTTTTGTTTTATGATTTTTTTTGTATTTTTGAATTTTTTTGATTTTTTTGTATTTTTGAATTAGGATACTCTGAAGAGCTATGTGTAGAACCTGTGAAGGTGCATGTTGTTGATAGGATCCTCCAAAGGTTCACCTTCTGTAGTTGAGAGCTGATATGTCCCAGATCCATATGTTGTTGTAATGATGTAAGGACCAAGCCAATTTGGTTCGAACTTACCCTTCTTCTCTCTGTCTTGCTAATTTTTGGGATTTTTTCTGAGAACTAAGTCCCCTACCTCAAATGTGCGAGGCTTGACCTTGTGATTGTAGCTATGACTCATTCGTTGTTGGTAAGCCTTGAGATGATTAAAAGCAGTTTGTCTTCGTTCATCCAGTAATTCAAGCTCTTGTAAGCGAGAGACCCTATAGTCTTCATCACTGATGATGTTTTGCAAAAAGACCCGTAAAGAGGGTAGCTTGACCTCAATAGGCAAGATGGATTCAATGCCATAGACAAGTGAATAGGGTGTAGCTCCTGTAGGTGTGCGGACACTTGTGCGGTAGGCCCAAAGTGCAGGATTAAGTTGGATATGCCAATTATGGCCAGCGTTGTCGACTGTCTTCTTTAGGATTTTAAGGATTGTTTTATTAGACGCCTCAGCTTGGCCATTACCTTGTGGGTAATATGGTGTGGAGAAATGATGAGAAATATGGAAGCGGTCACAGAGTTCATGAACATTCTGGTTTTTGAAGGGACGCCCGTTATCAGTGATAATGGAAACAAGAATACCATATCGGCAAATGATATAGTTGAGGATGAATGTAGCAATCTATTTTCCAGTGACTTGTGTGAGAGGCACGGCTTCAATCCATTTTGTGAAATACTATATGGCAGTGATAATGAATTTATGACCATTGGAAGAAGGAGGGTGAATCTTGCCTATGAGATCGAGTCCCCACTGACAAAAGGGCCAAGGAGACGCAATTGGTTGAAGTTCTTGTGCTGGCGGATGTATGAGGTCTCCATGAATTTGACATTGCTTACATTTCTTGACAAACTGATATGAGTCTTTTTCCATATTGGGCCAGTAATATCCAGTCCTGATGAGTTTCTTGGCCAAGGTAGGACCACTAACATGTGGACCACATATCCCTTCATGCACTTCACGTAATGCAATCTGAGCTTCATCGCTTTCTAAACATCTAAGAAGAGTGCCATCTAGACCTCAGTGGTATAGGATATCAGCTAAAATGACGTATCGAGAGGATTGGCGAATGAAAGTGCGACGTTGGTTATTTGATAGATCAGGAGGTAGGGTATTGTCACAAAGGTATGTGAAAATGGAACCATATAACTAGGACTCGAGATCGACAACACATATCATCTCAGTAGGAATGATCTCATATGAAGGAACCAAAAGGTTATCCACCAAGAACTCATAGTGGGTCTCATTTGGAGGTAGATCGATCAGTGAAGCAATTGTAGTCATAGCATCTGCGGCGCGATTCTTCTCTCTTGGTATTTGCTCAAAATCTATCTTTGTGAAGTTTTGTTTCAGGTCATCTACCATTTGTTTGTAAGGCATTAATTTTTCATCTTTTGTTTGGTAATCATCAGTTGCTTGATGGATTACAAGTTGAGAGTCTCCAAAAACATGAAGTTCTTGGATCTTCCACTGAACTACGATTCGTAACCCAGTTGTTAATGCCTCATATTCCGCTATATTGTTAGTGCAAGGAAATGATAAGCGGTATGATTTTGGTATAGAATCCCCTTGAGGAGTTATAAAGAGGATGCCAGCTCCTGCCCCATGCTGTGTGTATGAGTCGTCGTAGTACAGTTGCCATGACTTTGCATGTGACATTGTTAAAATGGATTCATCTGGAAATTTTGAACTTAGAGGAACATCATCTATCATGGGAGCATTTGCTAATTGATCTGTGATGGCTTGTCCTTTTATTGCTTTTCTATCCACATACTCAATGTCGAATTCACTCAGGATCATTACCCATTAGGCTAGTCGCCCAATAAGTGTTGCTTTATTGAGAAGGTATTTCAACGGATTGATTCTTGCAATCAACTTAGTCTTATGAGTGAGCATGTAATGTCATAATTTCTGCGAAGCAAATACCACAGCGAGACATGTACACTCAATTGGTGTGTAGTTTAGCTCATATCCCACCAATGTGCGACTAATATAGTATACTGCTTTTTCCTTGCCTTCAACAATTTGTTGTGCTAAGAGTGCCCCCAGTGTTGTTGGAGTAGCTGATATGTATAGTAACAGAGGCTGATCTGGAACTAGTGACATCAGAACTGGCAAATTTAGAGGATAATCTTTGAGCATCTGGAAAGCCTGTTGACAGTTATCATCCCATTTGAATTTGATGTTTTTATGTAGCAGGTGCTGAAAAGGATTACACTTATCTGCAAGTTGTACTATGAATCTTTGTATGGACTGGAGTCTGCCTTGTAAAGATCAAAGTTGACTGATATTTCTTGGTGGTTGCATCTCCAAGATGGCCTTGACTTTTGCTGGATCAGCTTCGATTCCCCTTTTGGATACAATGAATCCTAGGAGTTTCCCAGAGGTTACTCCAAAGACACATTTCTTGGGGTTTAATCTTACTTTGTATTTTTCCAATCGATCAAAGATGACTGAAAGTATGTCCAAATGTGTATTTTTGTCTATTGATTTGCCCAAGAGGTCATCGACATAATCTTCCATGGTTACATGCATGAGATCATGAAAGATTGTAGTCATGGCTCTTTGATATGTAGCACCTGCATTTTTTAGCCCGAAGGGCATGACATTCCAGCAGAAAGTTCCCCAAGGACAAGTGAATGATGTTTTGTGTTGATCCTCAGGCGCGATCCTTATTTGATTATAACCAAAGAATCCATCCATCAATGATAACATTTCATGACCTGCTATGAGATCAACAATCAAGTCAATATTTGGTAATGGGAAGTCATCCTTTGGACAAGCTTTGTTGATGCCTCTAAAATCCGTACATATTCTGATGCTGCGATCTAGTTTACTGACAGGAACTAAATTAGAAATCCATTCAGGATAATCAATTGGGTGTATGAATCTGACATCCAATAATTTCTCCAGTTCTACTTTGACTAGTAATGCCACTTGTGGATGCATCTTTCTTAATTTTTGTTTCACTGGTTTTGCCCCCGGTTTAACTGTCAAATGATGCATTACCAAATCCAGATCCAATCCAAGCATATCAGCGTATGACCAAGCAAAGTTGATTTGTTGTTCTTTGAAGAAACTTATGAATTTGGACCTTTTTGACTATATCAACGATTGAGCCAAGAATATGTTGTGTGGAACCGCTTCAGTACCAATGTTTGTTTTGATAGTCTCTTCTACCAACATGGATGACTTTTCTTCATATGATGCTGGGAGAATGTTGATCCTTCCATCTTTGAGTGCCTCAGAGAGGTTTTCACCCTCAGATATGTCCTTTCTTTTTACTTTTTTGGGGTCAGACAGTGCCACAATGTGGTTTTCGCCATAAGACCCTTGGTTTGTTCTTATTTTCACATTTTTGCGACTGGAAGGTCTGACACCCTCACCAAAATATGCCACGCTGTTGAGTTCTATAGTGTATCCTGCTTTATGGTCCCCAGGGGGAAGATCATATCATATGCCAAGATAGTCAATAAAAGCTTCATCATTTTGGAATGTGTCGAATTGTGTAGGTCCTTCATGATCCCAGTCAATGAGTTGGTGGTGAACAAGGGGAAGGCCTTTAATGTCTTTGAAGTTAGCGGGGCTAAGAGTGAAGATGCAGTTATATTCAGGTATGTCAAGGTAATTATCGAGGTCATCGATGGCACTCTCCTCATCAGTCTCGATCACGAATGAATCCAAATTATCATCACTAGTAGCGCATTCTGGAAATGGGGTTCTCATCCTATGTGATTTCAACCTAGAACCTTGAGACAAGGACTGTGTGGAATCCTCTTGGGTTGTTTCTTGACCAACTTTGAATCTTTTATAAAATTCCTCTTCTTCTGTGGGTTCATCTAGCTCTCTGAATGTCTCGGTGAGCTTGTAGTCACTGGAAGATTTGTTTGAACCCCATTCCCATTCGTTGGAGTCTGTGGAATAGCGATCCTCTTGTTGAATTTTGGCAGCTTTGATTTGTAAGGCTTCTTCTGTCCTTTGCGTGTGGACCTTTGAAGTCAGGAAACCAAGTCCTTTCGAGCGTTCCTTTTTGAAAGTCAATTCAGGTTGTAAAGGTTCAATGATGCCTTCCTTCCATAACCCAAGAGGGCTTTTTCCATCATACCCGAATTTTTGTAGAATCTTGAAGCCTTTGCCATATTTCTCACATGGTAGACTGATGTGATCTTGTGTGTCATCTTCAATGTCTTTGTAAAGCATTTTGTATAAATCTTCCTCTTCCAGTTCGCCCCATCTTTGAAAGGTAGTAGGGTCCCATTTGAGTATCATGATGGATACTTTCTTGTTAGGATGTGGTCTTCCATATTCTTTTGGGGAACTCATGACTTGTCGTAAGTACATGGTCTGATTTAAAGTGTATTCCCCCATGCCCTTGTCCTGAAACTTGCTTTTAAGCTCGCCTTGTTTTGATGTCGAAGGTTTTAATGACTCAGGATCAATGTATGCCAAGTAAGGAACAGCTTCACGATTACTGGGAATGATGGTCTCAGTTTTTGATTTAAGATTATTGCAGTATATGAACGGATTAGGATCGTCGTTAACTATTACCTCCACTCCATTGTGAGGAAACTTAATGCATTGGTGATATGTCGATGGGACTACCCTCATTTCATGAATCCAAGGACATCCTAGCAATATATTATAAGTGAGATCTAGATCCAAGACTTGACAAACCACATCCTTTGTAACTGGCCCAACTCTGAGAGGCAAGGTGACTGTGCCCTTGGACGAACATTCTTCATCATCATATGCCTTGATGGTGATTTGATTTGTAGAATTCATAGCTTTATCAGAATATCCCAATTGTTTAATTGTGCTCAATGTACAAATGTTTAGACTGGCTCCTCCATCTATCAAGACTTGCTTTATTCGATGTTTGTGCATGAAGGATTCAACATGTAGTGGTGCATTATGTGGCTGACTTACAGAGGCGTCATTGGCTTCTGTGAACGTAAGGGAATGTGGAATGGAAAGGTATCCCACCATGGCTTGAAACTGGTCCACGTTCAGATCAGTAGGAACGGCAGTGTCTCTCAAGATTTTGTCAAGAACAGCTTTGTGAGCGGGGGATATGCGTAATAGCTCAAGTATGGAGATGAGCGTGGGTGTCTTCCCTAACTGTTCTACAAGGTCATACTCAGGTTTGGTTGATGAAGAAGTGGTGTTTTTAGTTGAAGTACCTGGAAAAGTAATTTTACCTCAGCGGGTTGTGACATTACATTCAGAGGTAGGTTCCAAAGAAGATCCAACACCTTTTAGAACAATCTTGGGTCTCAGGGTAGAATTCTCAGGGTTTTTGTCCTTGATGATAATGGTAGAGACGTAATTGTCCATCGAGATGTGATTGATGGTTGAATCATAGTTGTAGGATGCTCTGGTATAATTAGTTTGATCCTCTGTGGCTTTAGCTTTTCCCTTGTCATGTTTTGGAAATGGTTCCTTAAACATCTCATGTTCTTGATTGGATGAGTGTCCCTCAACCTCAATGTCACCTCTATTAATGAGATATTGTATGATGTTCTTCAATTGATGACAATTTCCTATCTTATGACCCTTGCTCTTATGAAACTCATAATACTCATCATCATTCCACCAATTTGGTTTAACCTTTGGTTCATATGGAGGAAAATCTGGAACTGTGATTACCTTGTTTGCCACTAGTTTTTTTAAGACTGATTCAAGTGGTTCTCCCAATGGAGTGTACTTCCTTTGTGATCTAGAAGTTGTTTGAGTATTCACTTGATTGTTTGTAGAACTTGATCCCGAAAAGATGAGTTTGGGTCGCACCGTGTTGGCATCAACAACACCATCACTGACCATGTTCTTGTTTTTATTCCAAAATCTTGGCTTGTCTTTTCCCTTAAAGTCATCTTTATTTTCCTTGAATATCTTAATGACTCCTTGTTCAATTAGGACCTTTTCTGTCGCTAAGCCTTTTTCAATGACATCCTTGAAGGTGGACAAAAAAGCTTTCCTTAAATCATAACCAATGTCTTTGTTAACGTTTTGGGTGAACATTTCTACCATTTGTTTTTGTGGAATTTCACAAGAGCATCAGCTGGCTAGATTTCTCCATCTTTGTAAAAATGATGCAAAAGACTCTCCCTCTTTTTGCTTGGTGTTGCATAAAGTAGTGACTGATATGTCTCTCTCTATGTTGTAGGAGAAATGTTGGATAAATGCCTCTGCTAAGTCACCCCATGACTTAATGCTAGGTGGAAGTTGGGAGAACCATTCCATAGCTTGATCACCTAGGCTTTGTGGGAATAATCTCATCAAATATGTCTCTTCTGCTACTACCTCAATGCAAGCTGTGAAAAACTATCTTATGTGTGCCTTAGGATCCCCTTTTCCTCTATACTTATCAAATTTAGGCATCACAAAGTGTGTAGGAAATGGAGGCATTGGAATGCTCTTGTCAAATGGATAAGGACATTTGTCTCTCATTGTATATGTTGGCTTTGGTGTATTTATGTCCTCCATTTTCTTTTGTAAGTCCCTGATTTGTTGCTCCAAATTGCTCTTGGGTGGAGATTGACTTATTGGACCATACCCTATGCTTCAGGCACCAATTGGAGGGGGAGAATGTTGCATATATGGATGATATTGATCATACACATGTTCATATGGAGGAGGTCTATAATGATGATGCGCATATGGACCACTTGGTATAGATTCATGTTGAGGAACACCATATCTATTTTGTGCATGTATACCATACTCTACAGGCATGTCATGTTCTAATGTGTTGTCCCCAAATTTGACACGGGGTTTCCTTGTGTCCAAATTTTGAGCATGCCTTTGAATATCCAATTGCTTTGGTGGTTGATCCTTAGCATTGATATGTGATTGAGCATATCTTTCTGCATAAGACTTCCATAATGGTCTGCGAAGGTGAGTATCATATGCTTGACCATGTGTGTATGGGACCTCTAGTTTTTACAACAAAGACGATGGTGATTCAGGTACCATATAGGGTCTTCTATTTCCTCCACTACTAGGTCTCCTCTGATCTATGTTGGAGTGAGTTTGTCACAAAGGTCGATTTTCCATTATTTGAGACATGTCAAAATCATGAGGTATTTTGGCTCCACTTTGTGCCATCATTTGTAAGAAGTATTGTTTATCCCTCTTCATTATTTCCTCAACCAATCGATTGAAATGGGGATTCATAATGGATTCTTCCACATCTACTGAATGTACAGAAAAGTTGTCCATATTGTCATTGTGTGTATCATTGTTGTTTGTAGTGTCCCTGTTCTCAACATTTGGAATGTTTCTATAGACATCCATGTCAGGTAATGTGGTATGATCAGTATTGAAAAAGACATCATTGTCATACTCATAAACACTCATGTTTGCGAACTCTTGAGCCTCTTTAGTTTCTCTCCTAGATTTTTGAAGACGGGTTTCAACCATGAACTAGGTATTGACCCAGATGTGTGAGACTAGATGAAAATGGAAAAAGTATGGAAGATCAAGAGTTGGATGGAATGTAAATGAATCTGAGGTGTACTTGCAATGTCCAAAGTGTAAGACCAAGTATGTATGTAGTAGAGTAGGTGTGACTTCCAAAGAGAGGATAGTTTCTCTTGATGAGGTAAGTTGACCTTGACTCTAAGTAAGACCAAATGAGACCCAAAGGTAAGAGACCTTGATGAGGGACCACTTAGCAAAGTGTTGTTGTATGTAGTATGTTGACAAAGTATGATGAGGACAAGCAAGTGACCTTTTAACTCAAGTTTAGATAAATGTGAATGTAATGTAAGGTGTAAAGCAATACTGGACTTTGTGAGACCCAAAGACGGGTTGAATGCTAAATGAAACCTTGGAGAAATGACCTAGGAAGCTCAAGAATTCCGAAACTGACTGTGTTTGTTTGCTAGACTGTAAAAGTTTTTCAATTCTGAACGCAGACATGCCTGTATACTTCATAGACGTGGTTTTCTGACACGGACATGGTTCTATTCAACACAGACGCGCTTCTGATAATTTTGCAAAATGCACTGTTGATTCTGGAAACATAGACATGTTTCTGCCCTTCACAGATGCGGTTATACCACACAAATGTGTTTCTGAGATCTTTGCAAAATGCATTGTTGATTCTGGAAACATAGATGCGTTTTTGCCCTTCACAAACGTGGTTATACCACACAGATGCTACTATGTTAGACACAAATGCGTTTCTACAAAATTTGTGCAATTTTTTCCAATCTATGAAGTTGTTTTGTTGTGACCAAATCTGACTGTTTGACTATTTTTCATGACAAGAGGACACAGTGTTGATGAAGACCCAATGTTTGCAAGTGTCTAGACTTAAAATGAATCCAAGAAAAGTGTGTTGTTTGATGTAAAAATGTTTTGCATACACTTAAAGACACAAAAGACACAATGTTTTGAATGTTTAAAATAAGTCAAGCACAATTCTTATGGCTGGCCAAGACAATAGTTGTTGATCCCACATGGGGTTTTACCCCCGAGGCTACGCTATTCAAAGCGGATACTTAGATGCTTGACCTCACTGGCTCCACCCTCGGCACTCACTTCTCAGGTTAGCCAAGCATCAATCCCCACGAAAACTCCCTGTGGAAAACTTTGTATCTCTACTAAGAACCGTATGTGTGTGGGCCGCTACCAAAGGTCTGACCTCCTGCCCCAACAACTAGAAGGATTTGGGCTTCTAAAACAAAAAGGTGCTAGTAAGTGCATCCGCTCGTGTGGCCATACATGCGGCACTTTCACCTCTGTAAATACAGAAGGCTCCCAGTCGGTAAGGGTTATGCCCTACAACTGATTTAATAAATTTGATCAAACAGGTTTATGGGGAGACATAGTGTCGGTATGAACTAATCAGCACATGTTATTCATAGTTTTCACCATGAATACAGTTATTTATAGTGGTTTGGAAGAGGTGGGTTTTCCTCGCTACCACTTGGGTCATTCTCTTCTCACTAGTAGTCCTAATGACCACACGGGAAGATAGGCCCTCTAAAGATTAAACAAAAAGAGCCTATTGCTCAAGACACAAAAGACAATGATTCAATTTTAGTGCACCAATTGAAGTGTTTGCTAGTCTATGAAAACAAGGCACACAACAAAAATCCAAAAACCCCTGCCAAGGACCTGCAACAAAGAGTTGTTAGTAGTTTGGATTGTTTCAAATCATCACCCCTTCCTGCAAGCACACAAGTTAGGTAAATTTTTAAACCCAAAAGACTTTGTGAAAATAGGGGCCTTCAACCAAATGATTTTGCTTTCAAGACAAGCTGCACCAATTTCGTTAGCTAGATCTGAGAATGTTAGCTCAAAATAAACTAGATCTGAAACCCTAAATGCAAAATCCAAAACCAAATCAAGAAACCCAAAAATTTGAAACCAATAAACACAGACGCGATTACCCTCAACACAGACGCAACTTCCTGACGCAGACGCGATTCTGTGCGACACAGAAGCGGCTCCAAATGTAGATGCGACTTCTAGACACAGATGCGGTTTCTGAATCCTGCAAAATAAAATACTGCTGGTAAGATAGACGTGATTCCAGATGTCGCAGACGTGATTCGGGAACCCAGATGTGATCTGAAAGGTCACAGACGTGGTAAAAAGCCAAAAATGCGATCCGAAAGTACACAAACGCAAAAATATCAAAATGCTGCCAAAAAATGTCAAATCTGCAACTTCAAAACACAAAATCTACAACAAAGATGTTAGATGCAAAAGGGACAAGAGTCCCACCGGGCATGCCAAAATGTATATGGTGAAAATGGATAACAACAATAATTATATTGAAAGCCTAAATGAATTCAACCACAAAACCCTAGCCTAACAACAACAAAGATCCACCATAACATATGAAGATTACCTAAGACAATGCAAATCAAATGAAATCACAAAGATTATACCATCACATGTCCAATAGGTTTTGGATGTCCATTCTTCCTATCTCCATTGATCTTGTTTGATGTATTTGCTCTCAGATTTTATGTGCACAAGAGCTCAACAAAGAATGGAATGTGGTTGCAAGTAGGATCGTAGTGTAGTCAAGTCATTAAGATGATTGATTAGGGTTGATAATGAAGGAAGCATCTCCTTAAATAGAAGACACAATATGAAATGGAGGGATAAGATTGAGAGGTGTAAAGGAGGTCGGCTATGATTAGAGGGTAGGTAAATGAAATAATAAAATAATAGGAGGGGTAGGTAGTGTATGAATTAAGGGATGAATGACATGTGTCATGGGTAGAAAAGGTTAATGAATTAATTAAATAAATAAAGATTTATTTAATTAATAGAAGAAGTGGGATCAATTAAATAAATAAGATATTTATTTAATTTAGGAAAAGGATAATTTAAATAAATAAATGTATTTATTTAAATGAGAAATAAGGCTAGAAGAGGATAAATGAATTAATTAAATAAATAAATATTTATTTAATTAATAGAAGAATTAAGTTTAGATAATTAGACTAGACAATTTTGGGTGTCTACAGTTGTAATAGGTTATGAGTTATTTATTTTTTGAGGTCTTTTCTTGTAGAAGAATGTTTGTAAGAGAGTAAGTGTTAGATGTGTTTAGTCTATGCATCCTTGCATAGTTTCAAGTGTAACCATGTCTTCTTAGCTATCGCAATCATATAGTAGAAGAAATTTCAGCACCAAGCGGTATAGAGCCAAAAAATTTGGTGGCATTTATGGTTACCCAAATCCTATCCAGCCTGAGATCAGAAAAGGACTACCCAAATTTAGTGGTAAGAAAAATAAATTAGCTGAAAAAGTATCTACAGAGATTTAGTAATTTGATGGATGATTATGAAGTGGACCATGAGGATTTTATCATAAGGTTATTTTTTGTAACAACAATGAGAGAAAATTGAGAGAGGGGTGAATCAATTTTCTATCGGAACTACAAACTCAATCATAAATAAACTACAACAACAACAAAGACAAGCAAATTGATAGCACAACACACAACACCAAGATATTAACATGGAAAACCCAGTTAAGAGAAAAACCACGGTGGGAACCTACCCACAATAAGATGATACTCTGCAATAGTATATGAAATATTACAATGGGGATTGCACCAGCATTCAAGCACACTGCATAGATATCACTACTCAATGTAATGACGTTGAAGGCTACAACCCTTAGGGAAGTCTCACTGACTTACAACAAGATTCAGACTATAATCCAGAAGGAATGAACTTCAATAATAGCATCTACAAATGCCTGATGATAGTTCTGGTTAAGCACAATTGCCTTCTCTACTCAATCATAATGTTGAAGGATGAATCACTTATTCGCACATACACCACTCTCTGATAATGTAGACACAACCTCGATACCTAAATTACATGACAATATCACCTATTTATACAATTCATCAACCTTGACAACAAGGTCGGCTAAACCCTTAACTCACAATTACAAAATTACATCACACAATACAAAGATCGACCACCGAACCAATATAATGATATACATGACATAACATGGACCTAAATCAAATTTCCAAATTCTCATCACCCCCAGAAATCACACCAAGATCAACCGCAACACACTACACCACTAGGAAAACCACATAGCATGAAGAACATCACCGGTTCAGCAAAATTGCCAAGAACTTGCACAATGATCAATGCAGATAATCAAAACAAATAGGACATACTTAAGAAACACCAGCAAGCACGTTAGAATCATCAGTGATAGTTGTACCAACACCACTTAACAAATATTCATCGATCAACATCTGAAACACAACACTAGCAACTATCATGAAGAAAGATAACTTGCAGAGTACCAAAGCACAAACCATCTGAAATGAAGATACACAAGACAATCCCAAACAATCTCTCAAAATCTCATCTCAATATTTGATCACACTGAAATATACCGGAGGAAATACTGAACTCTGCAAAGCACTGATCTAAAAAATAAACTACAAACTGAATCATATGATATGATCAATTAAGCTTTCTAAATCACCAAAACCAATACAAAAGAATATAATGATATTATAAATACTCCATACAGCAAACCATGATCCCAATAAACCAATCTGCAATCACAAGAATATGTTGACATCAATTACAACAACATATCCTAGTAGCAACAATGTCCAACAATATCCCCCTTTGGCATTGATGCCAACATATGTGTAAAAAATAATCAATGCAAAGAAAGAAGAACATCTCCAACAAGCTCCCCCTAAGATCAGGCAGATAAAACAATTTTTACATGCTTCTCTCCCCTTTGATAGCAATGCCAAAGACAAAAAACCAAACCAACAAACTACTCCACCAGAGGAGCAGCACCAACTCATCAATCCGAACAAAAGATAAGACTATGAAGTCCACAGGAATGGTAACTCAATACATCTAGTTCTCATCTGGAGGGGTGGATACCCCTAACTTGTCTCTCAAATAGACAAATGTGTCTACAGGCAAAGGCTTGCTAAAAATATCATTAATTTGTTCCTTTGTAGATACATATTCCAACTTTACTTCCTCTTCACTAACTTTTTCTCTCAAGAAATGATACTTGATTGATACATGTTTAGTCTTTGAATGTTGCACTGGGTTCTTTGACATATTAATAGTATAGGAATTATCTTAATATATGATAGTAGGCTCATCATAGATAACTCTGATATCCTTTTACATTTGCTTCATCCAAACTACCTAAGTGCAATTACTAGCAATAGCAATGTACTCAACTTTAGCAGTAGATAAGGACACTAAATCTTGTTTCTTACTAGCCCATGAAACCAATTTATTCCCCAAAAAGAAAGCACCACCAGAGGTACTCTTCTGGTCATCAACATCACCAACCCAATTAGCATCAATGTAAGCACATAACATGAAATCATCATTCCTCGGATACCACAAACCATAATCCACAATCCCTTTCAAGTATATGAATATTCTCTTTACAGTAGTGACATGACTTTCTTTTGGATCAACTTGATATCTAGCAGTCATGCACACAGCATGCATAATGTCTGGTCTAGTCTGAGTCAAATATAGCATTCTACCAACCATAGATCTGTACAAAGACTGATTAGCTTTCAGAGATTCAACATTTTTAGATAATTTGCAACCAATCGCCATAGGAGTTCCAACCAGTTTGGAGTCATCCAACCCAAACTTCTTCAATAATTCCTTCACATATTTAGTTTGAGATATAAAAATACCTTTTCCAGTCTATGAAAACTGTAAACCTAAGAAAAATTTCATCTCTCCTATCATAGACATCTCAAATTATTTTTGCATATCATCAGAAAACTTCATTCTCAAGTTATCATCTCCTCCAAAGATAATATCATCAATAAAAACTTCAATAATCAAGATGTTATCATTCTCAATCTTAAAATATAGATTACTATCAATAGTACCTTTATTAAATCCTAATTTCAGTAGGTACTTATCCAATCTAGCATACCAGGCTCTAGGGGCTTGTTTCAATCCATAAAGAGATATCTTCAGTTTGCATACCATGTCACCATCATCTAATAATGAAAATCCATCAAGTTTCTCAATGTAGACTTCTTCCTCAAGATCACCATTCAGAAAATCCTACTTGAAATCCATCTCATATAACTCAAAATCCTTCTAGGCAGCGTATGCAAGCAACAGTCTAACTGCTTCAAGTCTAGCTACCTGAGAAAAAGTCTCCTCATAATCAATCCCTTCTTTTTGTGAATATCCTTTGTATACCAATCTTTCTTTATTTCTAACTTCACTAGCTTCGTTCAATTTGTTCTCGAATACACATTTAGTACCAATCACATTCTTATCTTTAGGTCTAGGCACAAATTCTCATGTCTTGTTCTTTTCAATTTGATCCAATTCTTCTTCCATAGCCCTTATCCAATTGGCATCTTTGCAAGCTTCAACAACATATTTAGGTTCAATTTTAGAAATCAAACATACCTCTTCAGTAGCTAACCTTATTCTAGTCATCACACCTTTATTTTTATCACCAATAATCTGATTTTTAGAGCTATATAATCTTACATACCTCAGAGTCTTCTGATTATTCTGGTTTTCAGGTTTTTGCATCTCTCCACTGGTTCATTCTGAATAGGTGTTAGAACAATATGTTGACCATCATCATATCCACATGCTTTGATTTCTTTTTCATAGTTCTCATCAACCTTCACATTTGCACTTTCTACTATCTTCCTCAATCTCTTATTATAGCACCGATAGGGTTTTCTCTTTGTTGAATATCCCAAGAAAATTCTTTCATCACTTCTTGCATCAAACTTTCCTATATCCTCATCTCTCTTGATATAACACTTGCTACCAAAATTTTTGAAATATCTCACAGTAGGAACATGACCAAACCATAGCTCATAAGGAGTCTTACCGATATGAACTCGATTGAATGTGTAAGTAGTAGTTCTAACAACTTCTATCCAATAGATCCTTGCAGCATCCAAAATAGTCTTGTTCTTCCTTTCAATAATTTTGTTCTGTTGTGGCATTCTAGGAGTAGATAATTGTCTTCTAATCCCATGCTTCTCACAGAATGAATCAAACTCACCAGAATAAAATTCTCCTCCTCTATCAAATCTCAAACACTTCACCTTCAATCCTATCTCAGTCTCAACCTTTGCTTTGAATATCTTGAATTTGTCCAATGCTTCTGATTTCTCCTTCAAAAAGACAACCCACATCATCCTATAATAATCATCAATTAGCAACATAAAATATATGTCACCCTGCACACTTCTAACATTTGTAGGTCCACATAGGTCAGTATGTACAAGATCTAGCAATCCATCAAATATATACTACTTGCTCTTGAAAGAAAATTTTGTTTGCTTGCCCATTTAAAATTCTTTACTATTGGCATTGTGTTGTCATTGATGTCAACCAGTATAGCATGTTACCAGTATAGATTGGCAACCAGTGAGTGATGTGTTGGTAGTGTGTTGTTTCCAACCGGTAAGCATGTGACCGGTAAGAAAGAAAGGTTGAACTAATGAAGAAGGGCAGGCAACCGGTATGCAGTTTGTTTGATGTCATATAGTAGGACTCCCACCGGATAAATATGTTGTCACCAAATGAAGAGAAGACTGACAAAAATTATGTTGCCTCAAGATAGAAAGGAAGACATATGGGATGTCTACCGGGTCATATGTCTAGTTGATGATGTTTCTGCTCAATTTCAAAAAAGTCATATTAGTGCAATACAAGAAGCAGAATGAGCAGCAAAGATCCACTCCCACTGGATGTTGGAAGATTGAGTGCATTTGTCCATCTACTCCCACCAGTTGGTGGCAATATCATAACCCTCTAGGATAAGACAGCCAAACAAGTTAAAGGCAGGTGGTTGAAGGCTTATACTAGATGACCAAAGTGAATCATGAGGAAGCCTCCAGTATATAAAATCAAAGATATAAATAGGATCAACAAGAGAAGGCATGATGAGCTATTGGGATAGAAAAGGAAGAGTAAGTTGTGATGAGTTTGTCACTTTGACAAACTGGGTGAGATGAGTTTGTCACTTTGTTAAATATTGTTGGCATGATGCTCTCATAGCTATTACCGGTATGCAGGCAAGAGTATTGTCAACCAGTAAACATGAATAGAGTCGTGTTCAAGAAATTGATATGGATAATTGGAGAGGATTCAGATGTTGTAGTTTAGAATATATGCTCATAACTTTGGCATGTATCTGTGATTGAAACTCCATCAAGTTTGGTGAATCGGAGAGCACGTTTATAATTGACTGATATGTACTTGGTGAAGAAGAATGAATACCAATCCAGTATGCAGGTAGGTAAGGCAAATGGTAAGCTAACAAAGAGACAAAGTGAAGGACTCTCTTTAGAAAAAGATGTGCATAATGAAGTGCATGGCATGAAGATTAACCAGTTACTGTAAAACTAGTAGGGAAAGATGAACTAGTAGTATAAGGTGAATACCTGTAGTGTGTTTTTGGTTGGTGCCTAAGCCTGAACTAACATAGTCAACTAAGATAGATGCTGATAAAGTTCACACATGGAATCCAGGTGGCTAATATACAATGGTGAAGAGTGCATCGATGAGGTGGTTGTCAACTAAGTATGTATTTAATGCAGACTGCAAAAATCACGGATGAGTTGTAGAGGATTGTGGCTCGAAAAAGGTTGAAGGATAGAGATTTGATTCCTTGACATCATGATCAAAGAAGGACATCAGGTTCCAGATCTTATTTGGAGTAGGAAATAGAGAAATTATTTATTGTAATTGACAAAGAGTGAGGTCAACAAAATAGGTTGCAGTTTGCTAAAGATAGTAAACATGTTTTGGAAGAATAAAATATGTCAATACTACTTGTTCTCATGAAGGCTATGAATCTCGAAGATGAGATCAAATTTGATCTGATAAGGATTGGGTCGGTGAAGAATACCCTAGGGTGAGAAGTTTGAGTTTCCATTTTGGTGGGAAAGCCCAAGTATAAATATGCAGATTGAAGATCTTAGTGTGTGATGTTGAGGATGCCAGTGACCGGAGTAGAGAGTGAATGAGTGTAGAGTAAGGATCATGATGAAGGAGGTCAGATGTTAGATTTCGAATGCTAGTGAAGAGGATGAACTAACCAGTCTAATCGGTTAAGTGGTGAACCTTAAAGCGATTGAGTGTATTGGAGAAGAAACCAGTAAGAGGGGTTTAATCGATAAGTGTGATGAGAAAGTATTGATCTATCTACAGGAGGATAGACTATTGAAGTAAAGGTCTATCAAGAACTAAGAGGAAGAGAAAGAGGAAGATCTGGCAGACAAGACACAACTGGCAAGGTTCAAGGTTTACCGATAAAACTACTATAGAGTATAATTGTCTGTCATACTAGTAGACACTGTACCAGTAAGGAAGAGTGAGTGAAAAAGGAGATCCAGTAAGGCAGAAGACAAGTAGAAGAGGATTTAGACAAAGAGAAATTTACCGATAGAAAAGAGGCAGAGTGACAGAAAGAGGATCAACCGGTAAAGCAAAGAAAAGCATAACAGTATATTAGGTTGTTTAGGTTTCAACCGGTATGGCAGAGGGAGAGTGAAGGGAGATCCGGTAGAGCTAATGCAAAGAAAATAGAGCATCAAACAAAGATATTTGTGAGAGTTACAAAGATCATTTCACTAATACATTTAGCCTAAAATTCTGATGGAGGTTTCCGATGGAGAAGGTATATTGTGATCAAACTTGTTTTTTTTTTTTTAAATGCCCAATTTTGTTAGAATCCCGACGATAATGCAATGACATTAGGGTTTTTTTAGAAAAAGTGCCCACATTCATCGAAATTCTGATGACCGCGTGCATTACTTAAAAAAAAAGAAAAGACCAAGTCATTTCATAAATCCCGCCTCTTTACAAAATCTCGCCTCTGTAGCGAACCTATGGGTTTAATCGTGGTGAGTAAGATCATTGGTGTGACAAATTCATGGCCACAGTGGGGAACGGGGGAACGAAGTGCCAAGGGCTGGCACATAACCAGCGAGGATGACCGCAAGGGAGCCCAAAATGGGCTATGATAAACAGCGACACCTGGGCCTCCGTCAACAGCAATAAGAGCTACGGACGGAGGAAGAAGTCATCGTGTCCTTCAATTTGTACATTTAGGTTCAAGGTGTGTAGGTTGCTTTCCTTGATTTCTTAAATGGAATCAGTTATGAATATGGGAAATTGCTTCTTCATCTTTCATTTCTTCAAAATTAATAATGATGGTAGGATGGCTAGCTAGAAGAACACCCTTCTTCAAATCTTCCACAAAATTGTTCTTCAAAATATTCTTCTTCACTTCTATATCCCATTTGCAAAATTAAGATATTGGCCTTCTATATGAATCTCATGAAGGAGTTTTGGCTTCCTAGTTAACTTATTTATTAACTAGTCTTCATTAGTTTACTAATTTGAAAGAAATTAGGAAAGGTCTAGTACCTTGTAGAGTCACTATAAAAGTTTTAAAAGAAGATTGTGATTTACCTTCCTCTAAATGTGTTACTAGTATAGGGAGATCCTCTCTCCTCTACTTCCTTGATCTTCTTGAGACCTATTCATTCTTATAGTATGTAGTTCAGTTAATTCATATATCATACTAAAAACCCCATCTTCATTATTTTCATCATTGATCTTTGAGAACATATTCAAAAAAGTCATATTGTTTATAGAGATATATGTCTTCTTCTACTACACCCCTCCATGATATTGCATTAGTCATGTAGACTAATTTAACAATTGTGTTCTTACAAGAGCAATTTGAAGTGATGTGGCAAAGCTTGTTGCAAATATATTAGATTATAGTTTTGGATCGAGGCTTGGGATACTTACACTTGCAAAGGTAAGTGTGCTCGGAGCATGAAAATGATGATGATTAAAGGATCACTTTTAAAAAAATGAGTTTGTATTTTTTGTGCGAGTAATGCTTGTGAGTAAAGGGCTAGCAACCAAAGGGGCCAGTTTAAGGAAAGTAAGGATCATGAGACTTGTTTTATTGCTTAGTAAAATTTTGAATATATTTGTTCTGATTGATGAAATGAGTTATTTCAATTTGAGCCATATCAATGAGATGAATCAAAGAACAAGTAGAAATAATTGTTGGTGTAATAGGGATATTACCTAGCTACTTCCACTATTAGGTCATTTTTATGCCTTATCATTTAAGTTTACTTAAGGTATACATAGGATACTTATCACTTTATGTCTCATATCATAAGATTAAGATACTTTCATAATCTTATGATATCCTACATGTCTCATCTTGACCTATATAATCAAGGGGTTCTATTTATAATCTCATTCATTCATATTGTAAACTTGCATTCATTGATAGGAATATAGTTTATTCGTGTCATATTGATCTTCTCATTTTATTGTGCTTTCCATTAGACCTCTAGATCTTGGGTGGCTATCTCCATAGTCAAATCTTAAAATATTTACCTTTCTAGATTCTATAAAAGAAATGGTTTTATCAAGAATATCATATGGAATAGCTTCTAAATATTTGCATTTGATAACAATATTGTTAGAGCATTTTGCTTTATAGGAAAATAATCTAAACTAGACTTTTTTTTTCACGCTAAGACAAAACAAAGTAAGGTAGTACAATAATCACTTTCTCTAAATTGAGATTTTTTGGCAAAATTTTCCAAAAAAATCTCTAAATTAGTCACATAAACATACTTTCTCACTATCTTCTCCTCCATATAACCCCTTGGATCAAATAAGGGTATAATTCTGAATGCTCTCAAGTTATACATAGTAATATCTTTGTCACATGATATTATGTCCCTTCATTGTCTCAAGAACATAGGATTTGGAGAGAAGGGTCCTTCCTTTGTGCTCAATCAAAGAGCTTTGGATCAATTTTTTAAACCACCCTGATTTTAGGATGGTTCATTTTTGCTTTAGTTATTCCACCTCTTGTTGTTTTGTTGTTTTGTTAGGATTAATGCTTCATCTTTCTCTTTGCACAAGGGATAAGGGCCCTTTCAAAATCCCTTCTTATCTAATTAAAAACACTCAATGATGATGGATCATTATAGTCCCCCCTCTATGCTTGGATTTAAAAATAGAATGAACTCTAACTACTTTTTTAATTCTAATAGAATATGACATTAGGGTACCTAGGTAGCATAAGAGGTTGTTCACTAAATTCTTCCACCTTAATGATAGTTAATGTTGAGGATTGAATGAAACAAATTGTTGTTCATGGATCACCTTCTGAGCCTCCTATGGAAGTCATTCTTTGTGTGGTCTACCATGACCATAATCAGGGTCTTAATAAATGTATTAGATACTCTCTATTATCAATAAGAGAGTTATCATAATATAGTCATGGCGAGTGGTTACAAATAAGATTAGTGGGTCCATAGTTCCCACTTGGTTTGTACTTAGAAACATTATCATTTCTTAGTTGTATGGAAACTACAAATTCATGCATCTAGGCAACAATACACACTATAAGCTATTATATGATTCCACTAATGAGAAAAGCCTAGTCAATCTTATAGTTTGTGGAATTAGTCATGTCCCTCATATAGAATATCTATATATGGAGTATTCTTGCCTATAGATTACCTATTATTTTGCTTAATAATGTGATTATTTCACATACATCATAAAAGTGCCCTTCTAATATGTTTGTGCATCAATATTGAAACCATATTTTTATTAACCAACCAATGATAAGAATTATCTTAAACATGCCTCTATATTTGAATCCCACTAGCTTTGATAATCAACCATAATAACCTTAACAATGCATCGACAGCAACAATGCCTAATAAATCATCAATTGTCTTAGGTGAATCTAGCCAAAGCCAACCCATCAAATCCACTAATCTCCCTTGCATCCCAATCATAAAACTTTATGGTTGTTGGAACAAGCTTGGGAGATTGAAGAGATATAAGGAACATTACAACTTCCAAAATACCGAAGGAACAAAAATAATTAGCTAACACATCTTCTTTTGGGAATTTTTGTATTTAGTTCTTCCTTTGCAAATCAACATACCCTATTTTGGTTTCCCAAATATTTACTAAATAACTTTGAAGATAAATTGGGAAGAGAATCCATCGTATAGATATTTCTTTTCAATAGCCTTAGAGGACATTGTTTTGTCTATCATTTATTATAATAGCTAATACCCAATTTTTTTATAAGATAACAAGCAAAACCTCCTCTTCACAAACTATGTTTTCCTTAATAATCCAAGAATGAAAAAAGGAACCCACATAAAAATTACTTACTCCCTACCATGAAGGCAAAAGACCATCCAATTTAAAGATAGATGTACCAAAAGGAGAGAAATATCACCTCAAAATCTATCTTGAACTTATACATTGAATCTATACACACGAGAATCCCCTTAATAACTCTCTCACAACTTTCAATGCTAGAAGAATGAGTGTTTTCACAAGACTTTCATACTATGATATTTATATCAAGATTCACTTGCATAGTTTTAGAGTCAAGCTGACCCATTCTCATGAGTAGTTTACATGAACCCCTCATAAGAATGGATCACTTAGTACTCATTTCATCAAAGTGATGCTCATAGCGGTGAAGCATTAGGGATTCCTAGGAGGTCACCCATACTAATACTACTCTAAATCAATCTCGTTTAACCATGTAGATTGTCCCAAGATCAAACCCATTCAACTTGCCACCCCATTTGCAAAACCTTCATCAAGTGGTGTGCCTTATAAACCATTCATTATAGAGCAACTTTAGATTATCCATTGACAAGTGGGAGGTGTTAATGTGTTTTTTATGCACATGCGAATGTAGAATAAAATACCCAAAATTATCTTATCCTCTCTTAAACAAAGTTACTCAAATGCTGGAGATTTGCTTAAGGATCACTTGAGACAACTCCAAGGTTCTGGTATGTCAGGTCACGACATGTGGATAAACATAGTTGGTTGATGTGATTGCTGGTATCACAAGGGGAGTTACGTTGAATTGTCGAATGCTTGAATAGCTGGAACTTGATCATCTGATATTTCAATCTCGCGATGCTTTTTGTCCTAAACTAACTTGAAATGAAAAAAGGGCAAAAGGCGAAGTGTTAATAAAATCTATTCTAAGGCCTAGACTGTAAGAAGATGGATGAATGATTATATGAGACAAGGGTAAGTTCAATAGTGATTTCTCCTCTACAACCTTAGCCAGTCTGTGCGAAAATGAGAGCTTGACAGCATTCTTTTTCTTTTAGCTAGCTAAATTATTCAAGAATTTTATCTCTAGATTTAATATTTCTTTTCTTGCATGAATCTATTAATTTTGAGATAACAGATCTTGCCTTCATGAATTGATCCTAGTTTATCCCTTTAACCCTGATTAACTTATTTAGAGTGTTTAGTTCCATTTTAATCCTTTCTTTTATAATTAAATAATATTAAAAAATTGTATTATTGTTCCAAATTTTGTGGATATTTAGGAGACACAAATAAAATATAAATGTAGTCATTCCAGATTTTTGTAGGAGATATTGGAATGAGACTAATAGGAAGAGTAGTAAACATGAGTCACAATGAGCACTTTAGAATAAATCTAAACATTATAAGGAAGAGTAGCTTGGAAAAATGGAAGCCAAATTTATTTTCCAATATGCAAGATTATTACTTGGGAAAGAATCTTGAAAGAGGATTGAAAAGATTCCTTGAGCTAACATTGTCTCACTTATCCAAAATTATGAGGAAGGATTCATTAGTGAAATGGTCATTAACAAGATGGAGAGAATAATAATTAGGAAGAGATAGATTTCACATGCTACTAGGTGACTAGATTGGAGAGAAACTAGATTTAGCTTGGCCATGACACAAAGTCTTAGAATAGATGCCAACCTTGGTGAATGGAATGAAAATCCCAAACAATTAATGAGTGGTGAGACAAGTAGAGGCATCTATAAATTTTGTTTAGAATAAAATAAATAAAAAATGGGACGAACACCAAGGGAAATGCACATGGAAAGGATATGATGAAAATCAAAATAAATAGTTTGAAGATAATATTAGTTACCTAAAGGATATTCAACTTGATTATTTGGTATATCATAACTATTTTGAAAATTTTTGAAACCATTAGAGGTACCTTTTGCTTCTATAGATGAGGCATTCATTCATGTTGAAGTTGTGATAGCTTATTTGCCTCTTTACAGACAACAAATTATCCATACGAATTATCATATATACTTGTAACCTCCATCCCAAACCACCTATTTCACTCTTCTTCCTTTGTGTACCTCTTTTATTCTTCCATTACCTCTTCGCTTACCTAAATTCAATCCAATCAAAAAAATTCCATATTTGATTAATATTATCCACAACATATCGAAAAGACAAATACCACACTTACTGTGTCATCAACCAAAAATAATTTACTTACATATTCAAAGAGTTCAATAATGGAGAAACATCCATGCGGTGCTCTACACATGTCCTTGAAGGTTCAAGAAATACTTATCCTCTATTGGTCAAAACTTTAAATCACTTTCCATGCATGAAAATAATTGCAACCATACACAATTTCCCACCCAATAGATTCTCTCAAACTAGTTTACTATCTTAACATAGGGTCAAGGAAAAGCGGGCCAAAATAGGAATCCAAGTGTCTTAAAAGCCTTCAAGACCATAGTGGTGAGGATTGAATTTCTTTCTTTAGTGGTATCTTTCTCTAGATTAATTAGTTGGGGATTCTATTAGGACCTTTTCCTAATTAAAAAATATATATAAAGATTACATCCCTAAATATTGCATTCATAATAGATTTATAGTGATGAATAAAGAAATATTTAAGATTATCAAAAAATTGATGTTTTCTTTCTCCCAACCGTCATTGGATATTGGGTGATCTTTGAGGCATTATGTCAAATAGTTCATGTGCCTTATCTAAGCTTGCATATTTTGCATGCATGTGTACCTGGGCAGTTGCACTACAACATCTATACTCACTAATCACATTTGGTTGGAATTTTCTAAATTAAAGTACATTCTCTTCTATCTGGTATTGGTGGAGAAGAGGTTGCATTGCATCATCCTAGGATACATATTTCCGTAGATACAACACAAGTTAAATGTATCCCAGGTCGATGCAAAGCAACCTCTGCTCCAGAGATCACCAAAAAATAGAGAAAGAACTTTAATTTAATGCCATCAGGATAAAATTCTTTAATCTAGACAAATAAAATTTGAGTTTGATTGTCATCATTTACTTTGCCAAATTCTTCACTCGTAACTCCTGAATCAATATCCTACTCACAAGAATTTTATTATGTCTCAAATATAGGGAAACAGAAGGCTTCAAATAGAAAACTTGAACATGCAACTAAATCCATTGACTAACCAGAAGTACAAAATTAAGAAATAGTTTGATCATCTAAGAGATGTTGAAGACATGCAACTCACCAGCTAAGTTTTTGCGGGTAAGAATTTTTTTTTGTTTTGGTTATGTTTGTGGTGTTTATAGGGAGACATTTACAAATTTATATCTATTTTCACTATTTAATGGTTTATGGGTTTGTAATGGTAATTTAATGTTCTTTCATATTTTTGTATATATTCTTTATAATAGCCTATTATATTGATTTGTTCTATTATGCATAATGGTGTGGGTCAGACGACTTTGCTATTGGTGCATGAAATCATTGAACGAGTTCTACTTTTAAAAATTGCATGAAACATTTTTAATTTATTTGATTCAGTGTTATTTGCAAAAAATGATTATCAATGATGTTTCCTTTCTCCAAGAATTGTCTAGGATCTTTCCATCAGATAATATGTAACATCGAATGACTAAATATTTTCATTACAAATGCTTATTTTATTTAATTATTATCTAAGAGTGAATTAAAATTTATATATATACGGAAGCAGAACATACAAGTTGAAGAGTCATGTGCAAGAAAATTTCTTAAAAGAAAGCAAGCAGGCATTATCTTGAATGACATGGAAACAAGCTCATCAGCTGCTTAGAAGAGAGCAATTGTAGAATGGTAGAGGAAAGTGTTTAAGGGTGATAAATAGATAGATAGTATGCAATACAAACAAACAATGTCTGGAGTGTCTAATGTGACATCTCTAATTTATGTCCAGAGGGACTAACTGGTTTTGGAGTTCCTACGAAACCTATAGGGCCACGCTTGGAGGAAATCAATGTGTTCATGCAAGGAGCACCTTTTTTCTATTATGAGAATGATACTTTTGCACCGAGGGATATTTGGAAGTCAATATCCAAATATTTCTATAGTGTGGAACAAGAGTTGGCGGACTCGAAGTATAATTGTCAGCTTTCAAAAGACCAAGAGGTTATGTACACAATCTCCCAATAGAAGAGTGATTTCAAGAATTACCTCTCCCCACCATGACTATTTAGGAAGCACTTCCTCAAACAGAGGACTATTGGCCTCCATGGGATCAAAGAAAAAAATTAAAGCATAGACTCTAGACGATATGGTGGTGTCCTTCATGAAGAACTCTACACTATAATTGAAAATTCACGAGGGACACTGCAAGATAGTGAAGAGAAATACAATCTTGAAAAGTGGGAAGAATGGATCTTGGTTTGGGTGGGGCCAAGTTAGGTGGCTCCTCTAGAGGTTGACGAGATAGAAATCATATTAGGATTTGAAAAAGATCACACTCGTGGAACTTCGTGTGCAAGTGATCAATTGTGGTGTTTGGGTAATGCATTCCAAATAGATACAGTTGCATGCCATCAGGATAAAAGTCTTTAAACAAGACATTACCCATTTGGAATGCAACTGTATCTATTTGGAATGCATTACCCAAACACCGCAATTGATCACTCACACACGAAGTTCCACGAGTGTGATCTTTTTCAAATCCTAATATGATTTCTATCTCGTCAACCTCTAGAGGAGCCACCTAACTTGGCCCCACCCAAACCAAGATCCATTCTTCCCACTTTTCAAGATCGTATTTCTCTTCACTGTCTTGCAGTTTCCCTTGTGAATTTTCAATTATAGTGTAGAGTTCTTCATGAAGGACACCACCACATCGTCTAGAGTCTATGCTTTAATATTTTTCTTTGATCCCATGGAGGCCAATAGTCCTCTGTTTGAGGAAGTGCTTCCTGAATAGTCATGGGGGGGAGAGGTAATTCTTGAAATCGCTCTTCTATTGGGAGATTGTGTACATAACCTCTTGGTCTTCTGAAAGCTAACAATTATACTTCGAGTCCACCAACTCTTGTTCCACAGTATAGAAATATTTGGATATTGACTTCAAAATATCCCTCGGTGCAAAAGTGTCATCCTCATAATAGAAAAAAGGTGCTCCTTGCATGAACACATTGATTTCCTCCAAGCGTGGCCCAATAGGTTTCACAGGAACTCCAAAACCAGTTAGTCCCTCCGGACATAAATTAGAGACGTCACATCAGACACTCCAGACATTGTTTGTTTGTATTGCATACTATCTATCTATTTATCACCCTTAAACACTTTCCTCTGCCATTCTCCAATTGCTCTCTTCTAGGCGGCTGATGAGCTTGTTTCCATGTCATTCAAGATAATGCCTGCTTGCTTTCCTTTAGGAAATTTTCTTGCACATGACTCTTCAACTTGTATGTTCTGCTTCCATACAGATATAAATTTTAATTCACGCTCAGATAATAATTAAATTAAATAAGCATTTGTAAAGAAAAAATTTAGTCATTCGATGTTACATATTATCTGACGGAAAGATCCTAGACAATTCTTGGAGAAAGGAAACATCATTGATAATCATTTTTTGCAAATAACACTGAATCAAATAAATTAAAATGTTCAATGCAATTTTTAAAAATAGAACTTGTTCAATGCTTTCATTCACCGACGGAAAAGCCATTTGACCCACATTATCTCTCGCTATCGGAATTCCGACGACAACTAATGAAACACCCAACAAGGATGTTCTGCATCCAACAGCACTCCTCCGTCGGAATTTTATCATTTGGAGTCGGAATTCCAACGATAGGCCAAGATCATGATGGTATTCTTTCGGGGTATGAGCATCCATGGTGGCTGTCGGAAAGGTTGGATGTGATGTCGAAATTTTGACAACCACAAGGATAGTCAGAACTTCTGACCCAAAGTTTTCGACGGTTTTTTTGTCAGTAGTGCGATGAAATTTGGTTGGAATTCTGACGATTTGCCGTCGAAATCTTGACCCAAATGTACTAGTGTTTGTAACAAGGTTATTACTATTGTATTGATATAATTCATTGTAATCACTAAGTTGGTGCTCGGTGCAGGGGTTGGTGCCCATAAATCATTAAGGGTTGGTGCTCCTTGGGTTGGTGCCCTAAATCTATAAGGGTTGGTGCTCCTTGGGTTGGTACCATTAACTATTGTAAACAATTATTTCATTATGAAGCAAGATTGGAGCAGTAGAGTCCAACAGTATTTCTCAAAGAGGTTTTTCTCATAGTGGGTTTTACTCTTACATTTGGTGTTGTGTGATGTATCTTTGTGTATGCTTGCATTCTAATCTCTTTCCCTATCTTGTCGGTATACTCCCTTAGTCTCAGAACTCCTAACTAGTACACATAGTCAGGTTTAAAAGGGTTAAGGTTTTTTATAACCACTTATTCACCCCCCTCTTAGTGGTATCTTGTGTTCTACAATTGGTATCAGAGTATAGGTTTCCTATTATATAAGTTTTCTCCATCTTGGGTAGATTCTGGTGTCTAAACACAATGGTTAAATTTGAGTCAATCCTTACTCTGGTGTTTGATTGTTCAAACTATTCTCTTTGCATATGTATAATGTAAGTCTACCTATCCTCATTAGGCTATGATGTTTGGATGTCAGTTGTTAATGGTTTCTCTAGTCCTGTCAGTCCTCCTGTCGATCCTGAAGCAGAAAGAAGCTATAAGTCCAATGATGAAGCAATGAAGGTTATTCTTATTGGGCTTTCTGATGATGTATCTTCAAAGCTGGACAGATGCAAATCTACAAAGAGCTTGTGGGATAGACTAAAGAAACTTTATGGTAAAGAACCTTGCATCACTGGATCAGATTACAGAAGCAAGAATATTTATATAGAAGATGAATGTGTAGTTGATAAGTCTAGATCAGTCAGTTGCTGCAGTAGTGATGAAGAGGAAACTCATCTCCTCATGGCTCAAGAGACACATAGTGAGATACACACATCAAAGAATGATAACAATGATCAATCCTACTGGCAAGATGTGTTTGGGAGTGATGAAGAAGATGAAGAAGTTGAGGCTCAATTTGATATTTAAGGGGAGCTGGTAAGTGCCCTACAAGAGCTGAAAAATTTTAGGAATGAATTTAATAATTACAAAAAATCAGTTCATGAAGAATGCAACCAGTTGAGAACATGTCTTGAAGAGTCAAATAAAAATATCTGCATATTGACAACTTAGCTTGAAGAAGCCAAAGGAATGATTGATCAACTAAAATCAGTCTTTGATGCCAAGAAGAGAATATGTGAGGAGTTGGAGCTAGAAGTGGAGACAAAAGATAAAGAGTGTTAGAATCAAAAAGGTGAAATGGAGAATCTCAAAAAAGACCTTGAGAAGTGTCAAAATGAGCTCAAGGTGAGGATCCGGAATGATGGCAGCACTGAAGCCTTGGATAAAATGTTGAATGAACAAAAACACTCCAAGGATACCGAAGGAATAGGATATGATGTTGGTGAATGCTCCTCAAGAAAGGACTTCTCCAAGAAAGAAATTCAGTTTCTCCAAAAGTGAAAATGACAAAATTCAGACCTTCATAGTCAAAAATGCTCCAAGGAAGAAGGTTGACCTAACTACAACCGGTGAAGACATGAAGATGAAGACTATTGCTGCAAGAAGAAATAATGTTGATCCAAAAGGCAAAGGTAAGCTGAGAGAAGATGGTTTCATCGGAGATAAGAATATATGAAGACGGTCTAAAAGACCTCCTACTAGTAGAAGACTGAGAGATGTTGTTGCACATAAAATTGAGAATAGGAGAAGACCAAGACATATGTCTTCTATAAATGAGACTCCAAGGATCAGCAACAAAGGAAGAAGGAATGGAGGAAATGAGCCTCCAAGATCACCTCATGTTTGGCAAAACAAATTTGTAAGTCATAAGCCCTCTTTCTTCAGTTACTATTTTTCATGTAAAGGATATGGTCATACAGAAAATGAATATAAAATGAGATCTAGGAATAGACAAAAAAAATTCTTAGGAGTAACAATTTAGTTTGTCAAAGATATAATGGGTTTGGCCATAGAAGTCATGAATGTAGAAAGAAGAATTTTCAATCATATGGCAGCCGGTGTAACAATCATGCTTAATATGAAAGTGGTTATAGAGAACATGAGAATCAAAGACCTGCATGGAACAAAAGGAGGAGGGTTCCTGCAAGATCAAGAAATCTATCGGTTTTGATAGTTGGTTACAATAGCATGACCAGGAGAAGAGGAGCATATCAGGTTAATGGAAGACTCTATGATCATCCAGTTGGCATACATACAGTATGTTACTATAGAAATGCTTTTGAACATACTGCAAAGTTTTATAAAGAAAGAACCAATCAATGGAAGAAAATTAACACTGCTCTGAAGACTGTAAATGAGAAAAGGACTGAGATCAAGCAAGTATGGAGAAAGAAACAAGAGAACATGACCATGGGTAGCCATTATGCATTCATTGCACAAGTGATATCTCCTAATGCTTAAAGGAGATGTGGGACTTAAGGGGCAGCTACATAATTGATCACATCATTCACCCCCAAATTTGAAAAGGGAAAATGCAAGAACATATTGCTACCAGTATAAGAGAGAAGATGAGATGGCAGTGTGTGTAGTTAGTGCCCTGGCTACACATCCACATATGTGAGATGAATTACTATTGCAAGTGTCAATGGATGCTTTGAAAGGCAAATTGGCATCAAAGACATTTGACTTAGGAAGATGGAATTAAGAGGAAGGTGTTCCGGTAAAGATATTGGTCCGGTATACTAAACCAGTATGTATAGTATGTTTCTGGTATGGTTGTTAACCGGAATTGCAAATCATGATCATTATAGTGACTCTGGTGGCTTGTATTGATTAAATTATGTCTTAAGTGATATTGAACAGTTCTGAATGGAAAATAATGTTGATCTGGTATTCAACCTCGTGTGGATGCATCATTATGGGGAAACCGGTTTGGTGGTTGACATAATATTGATGAGTCTTGACATTGTGGTCATGTGAGATCATGTCACAAGGTTATAATCAATATCATTGAAGTAGAAGATCATCTGTAGATATTATATGCTCAGCTCTACTAGTGCAAGGTGTAGATTGGAGAACCGGTTCAGGATCTGACAGACAAAGAAGATTTGAGATCTGTGGTTCAGAGGGAGTTCACAACCATACATTTTTATCTCTTGGACCATATGTTGAACACAAAGGGAGATCAAGCATTTTTGTTGCAGTACCAACAGGTTTGAGATTTGGAGAAGTTGTCTATTAAATTAGCAAGCAGGCAAAATTTTTGGTAATCAAAAGGAGCAAAGAATTTGGTGTTTGAGCCCTTTGTCATTGGTTCCAAAGGGGGAGAATAGATTGTCTGACCATAGCTAAGTCAAATTCACTAACACACCTCTCACAATGGTATTAGAGGTATCAGATTGGTATATGCAATTTGGTATCAGTTGGCTTCTGAGCCCTCTATCTCAAGTGTTGTTGGATGAGAGGATGTAGAGTATAATGGTCAAAGGGGGAGAAGTTGTTAATGTGAGGATCTGGTTAGCACTGGGGGGGGGGTGAATCAGTGATAATAATAAACTTCAAACATTCACCAATCTGAAAACACTTCACCAAAAATAGTTCATAGCCAATACCAATAGCTTATCAAACAGTCTCCAAAACAGATTTACCAAACTAAGACGGGTAGCTACTTAAGTGTTCATCATTAAGAAAATATAGGAAAGACATCAAATGAACAATCCATCCACAACATGAACATAAGGATTTTTCACATGGAAACCCAAATGGGAAAAAACACAATGGGAATTGGTACCCACAAAATATTTGCACTCTTTTGGAATGCGCCCTATTAAAGGCCTAGCCTAGTTAGGAGCTTTACAATAATGCCTGGTTCAGAGAAGACCCTGTTAGGAGTCACCCAATGAAGAGATTTTAACCTCGGATCTATTAGGAGCTCTAACCTATTAGGAGTAACCTTGCTAAAGGATTTAAACCCAAATTAATGAGCCACCCAGTAAAGGGATTTACAAGATCAGGCATGTTAGGACCTACCCGGTTAAGGGATTTCAATACTATTGCAACTATTAGGAAACAACAGATAAATGATATGATCAATGCACTCTCTGCTTTCTAATAAAAATCCATTTAAGCTCCAATTAGCTTCACACATGCAGACATCTCAATCTAGTTCGGCACACTCTCCTTCTCTGATCACCAATATAATAAGACTTCTAAAACTCGACCTAAATAACCTTTACAATTAGGTCAGTTACATAACCCTAACTCATCAACAAGATACATTGAATTTACATCATAGATCATATCTAATCATTACAATTCATTACAATTCATCATACATATCGTTACAAAAAATTTCAAGATAATTACAATCGTTGAATGATCATAACTCATCATTGCACATCGATCTTATAAGATATCAAACCCTTATCATATTTTGCTAATCACTTTGTTGTTTCCCAAGATATTTGCTCCTTGTACATGCTAAAACAATATCTTATCTCTTCACATGGATTCTGACACGTCATCATCACCTTATAAACATGAAAAAATTTACCACCAAACCATAAATCATCACCGATCAAAGGATCTTGATACCGGTTCTCAAACACTTCACTGAATATATAGCAGTCAATTACAAACATGACTTTTGGTTCTCCAAACATGATGTGGTTCTAGACATAGACTCGTTATAATGTCATAAGAATACATTTCAAACTGCAAGACCTAACTCAACATGGATCTCTACTGCAATCATCTCCTTCACTATTCCTGCTTACCGGTTCACTGCTACTTAGCGGTTTTGCTATCCAACTCAATTCATTACTAGTTAAGTAAACTTAGATAACTTAGATGATATACCAAACATAAACAAACATGGTTTCCATAAATGACAACAGAATTAACTGATCATCAAGCATCATATCACAATTATATCATCCCTAATAGTCCATCAATATATCATCACCAACAGTCCTTTACCAGTACACCATCATCTCCATTAGTTATGCCAATATGCCAACATTCTCCCCCTTTGGCATTAATGACAACACTAAAAGAATACAACACCAAAAAATTAACTTTTGACAAATACCAAAACCTCATCAAGCCATGTTGTATCGATTTGTGCTTCACTTGATCTTCTCCTTTGATCTTCTCCTTGACATTGTTCTTATCCCCATGACTATTACATTTCTTCTCCCCCTTTGATAGCAATTCCAAAGGTGCAAAGGCATCTTCTGTCTTCATCTCTGCTTCTCCTCCCGAGGAGTAGCCCACTTCTCATCAATACATAGTGAAAGATATTTAATGAATCCATTGGATTGATGCATCACCAATATCCTAGTTGATCTTGGGTAGGGGTATAACCCCTAACTTACCTCTAAGATATTCAAAGGTATCCTTAGGCAATGGCTTAGTGAAAATATATGCCAATTTCTCCTTACTTGACACATGCTCCAATCTCACTTTCTTTTCCTTCACTCTTTCTCTCAAAAAGTGATACTTCAATTCAATATGTTTAGTCCTAGCATGCAGTACCAGGTTCTTAGAAATGTTTATAGCACTGGTGTTATCAAAATGTATGATCATCGGTTCTGCCATATCCTGCTTTAATCCTTCCAAGACATGTCTCATTCATATAGCTTGTGTACAATTAATGTATGTAGCTACATACTCTGCTTCTACTGTAGACTGAGAAATACAAGTTTATTTCTTACTAGTCCAAGATACCATTCTACCACCTAGAAAGAATGCACCATGGGTTGTGCTCTTCCGGTCATCTACATTTGCTACCCAGTCAGCATCAGTGAACACCTTTAAAGAAAAATTGCCTTTGTATGGATACCACAATCCATAATCAACTGTCCCTTTAAGATATCTGAATATCCTCTTCATCGTTGTCATATGTGTCTCCTTAGGGCTCTTCTAAAATCTTGCTACTAAACCAATTGCATGGGTAATATCCTGTCTACTATGAACAACATAATGCAATTTCCCAATCATGGATATGTATCCCTTCTCATCCACTGAGGGTGAATCATCTTCTTTAGACAATCTGCAACCTCTAACCATAGGTGTTTCAACCAGTTTACAGTCTTCCATTCCAAAGGTCTTTAACACTTCCTTCACATACTTAGACTAACAGATTAAAATTCTACCTTTCAGCTATTGGACTTGCAACCCAATGAATTTTTTTATCTCAGCTATCAGAGACATCTCAAACTCTTCCTTCATCTCATCTGAAAAAGTCATACTCATATCATCATTTCTTCCAAATATGATGTCATCAACAAATACTTTTGCAATCAACATCTTGTCTCGTTTAGTCTTCAAATAAATATTGTTGTCATCACCGGTTCTCTAAAATCCTATCTTTATCAGATGTGCATGAAGTCTCTCAAACCATGCCCTTTGTGCTTGCTTTAATCCATATAAAGCTTTATGCAGTTTGCATACCATATCCTTATCTTCTGTCAATGCAAACCCATCTGCTTGTTCAATACACACCTCTTCTTCAAGAATATCATTCTGAAATGTTGACTTTACATCCATTTGGATAACTTTAAAACCTTTAAAGGCTACAAATACAAGTATCATTCTAACACCTTCAATCCTAGCAACCGGTGCAAAGGTCTCTCCATAATCTTCACCTTCTTCTTGTGCATACCCTTTGCATACTAGTTGTGTGCAGGAAAAGTGTGCGATGAAATGGAAAATCCAGTTTCTAGACAAGTCCACACACTAATGGGACTCTTGGTGCAAGTTATGGAGCTATGTTGAATAGCTCAACTTCCCAAGGGACGTTCCATTGTTCTCTATCTCATAGGATCCCTCAAGCCAATGCCTTTGCTCTCATATCACTGAGAAAAGTGACTTAGGAATGACAACTATGAGAACAAGGGATATTGATCAACTTAATATGAATGCATTCCTAATTGTGCATGATATTAAATCTAGTATGAATTAAACTAGCATGGATATGATGATAAGATAAGAGATTAGTAAAATATATCCTAACATGATATACTAGTCTAATATGAGAATGCTATGATAATAGAAATGCTTCTAAAAATGCTTATTTAGATTATTTCTATTCAAAGAGAGGCTAAATGCTTGATTTCACAATGATTATATTAGATGCTTAGTAAAATGTCTATAAGTTTGAAACTAAAGACTTTGATATGAAAATGATGAATGAGAGCTCTATTTATAGGAAAAATAGGGCAGTAGATGGTCAAGATTGGATAATCTTAACAAGGACCAGGATTGAAAGTTATCGATCCATGTTCACAATTCTCACCAATGAAATGGTGACAATTGTCAACAAGAGACTGCTTGAGAGGAGATGTAAGAAGCATTAAATGCTTGATAAGACATGATGGATACCTTAGGAGGTAAGGGTTAAGGTTAGGTTAAGGTTATCCATTGGATAAATCTTTTATCCAAAGGATAAACTCTTGTGCAAGGGTTAAAGGGATAACCATGGTCAAAGAAATGAATGCTTGATGAGACCCTTGGGTTATATGAAGGTTGAGTTAGAGAGAATTTTTTAATCATGTAAAAAGGTTGAGTTAACCATTAATGGTTAGGAAGACTTTGGAGGCTAACTTGTTGAGGACATAAAGCCTTTAATGGTTTTCAAAGACTTTGAGGGTTTGAGAAGTGACTTCCCTTTGTTTAGGGATGTGACAATATTTAGGAGATGGATTAGGCTAAATTAGAAGTGATTAGAATAATATAGAAGGGGGTTTAGACAGGCAAGTGGGAGATGTAGGATTTTGCAAGTGGATGGAGGGGAATTTTAATTAAAATAAATCTTTATTTCAACTAAAATAGATGCAACTTGTATAAATACAAGTGGGGGATTAAAATAAATAAATTAGATGCAATGAACAATTTAATTAAATATAAATTTAATTAAAAGGGGAAAAAGGGGGAATTAATTAAATAAAGTGTTTTATTTAATCAAAGGCTATGAAAGGCTTAGTTGAACTTAATTAAATAAATTGAGTAATTCATTTAATCAAATAGATGAATGTGAATAATTTAATTAAACAGAATTTACTTAAATAGAGGAATGAGGTTCAAATGAATATTAAATATTCACTTAGGAAAGTGGTCATTTTTATATGTCTACGCTAGTCTTACCTTGTTTCTAACAACTTCACCATCTTCATTCAACTTGTTTCTAAATACCCACTTTGTACCAATCACATTTTTATCATTAGGTCTAGGAACAAGTGACCAAGTGTTGTTTTTCTCAATCTGATCAAGGTCTTCATTCATTGCCTTTATCCAATCATCATCCTTAAGAGCTTCTCTCACTGTCTTCGGTTCAACTATGGAAATCAGGCATGCACTTTCTCTTATTTTTCTTCTAGTCTGCACTCCAGCATTCTCGTCACCTATTATCTGGTCTTTAGAATGATTTAACCTTCATACCTAGGTATAACCTGTTCCGGTGCAATAACCTCTTCTTGTTCTTCATATTCTTCATCTTCTACTGATTGAGCATCTTCATCTACAGTGTTCTGCTCAACCTCTTTCTGCACTTTTGGTTCAATAATCGCAAGTTTTTGTTCATCGTCTGTTGTATCAGATTTGTTGATAGCATCAGATTCATCAGAGTATTCATCAACTTTTACATTCACACTTTCCACAATCTTCTTTGTCCTTTTGTTAAAACACTTAAATGCTTTGCTCTTAGTAGAGTAGCCAAGGAATGATCCTTCATCACTTTTAGGGTCAAATTTACCAGTATAATCATCTCTCTTTATAAAACACCTGCTACCAAAAACATTGAAATAACTAACACTAGGAGTTCTACCATACCATAACCCATAGGGTGTCTTTTCATTACCTTTCTTCACCAGTACCCAGTTCAATGTGTATACTGTAGTGCTGATTGCTTCTCTCCAAAACATGTTAGGTATATTTCCTTGTATCAGCATAGTTCTTGTTGCTTCAACAATGGTATGGTTTCTCCTTTCTACAATTTTATTCTGTTGTGGTATCCTTGGAGAAGATAACTACCTCTTTATTCCATTTTCATCATAATATCTCACAAACTCATCAGATGTAAACTCTCCACCCCAGTCATATCTCGGGCACTTAAGATTCTTACCGGTTTTCTTTTCTACTAAGGCCTTGAATGCCTTGAACTTGCTGAAAGCTTCTGACTTTTCCTTCAAAAAAGTAACCCACATCATTCTAGAAAAATCATAAGTAAATATTATAAAATATTTGTCACCATAAAAACTTATAGTCCTGATAGGACCACATAAGTCAGTTTGCACCAAATCTAGAATATGCCTAGAAGAAAAATATTTGCTCTTAAAAGAAGACGTAGTCATCTTACCCAGTTGACATTCTTTACACATCACATTGTCTAGTTTAATAAGTTGTGGCATACCTCTAACCATATTTAACTTACTGACCTTAACCACATTATCAAAGTTCACATGACAAAACCTTATATGCCATAGCCAGCTACCTTCAACCTTAGCAACCAAACAACTATTTACACTAGCATTCAGATGGAATAAGTTACCTTTAGTTTTTTTACCACTAGCAATCATTTATCCTTTGCATCCTAAGATCCTTCACACTCCATTCTTAAACTCGTGATGATAACCTTTGTCATTCAACTAACCAACACTCAACAAGTTATGTTTCAAACCTTCAACCAATATACATCATCAGCATTACTTTTACCATTAAAAGAGATAGAACATTTACCTTTTACCATACAACGTGAATTGTTTCCAAAGCTTACTATACCACCATCAAATTCTTTAAGAGAAATAAACATGTTCTTATCATCGATCATGTGGTGTAAGCAACCACTATCAATAATTCATTCATCACTATTGCCAATGTGAGATACTAAAGCCATCTTATCAGATAGATCTTCCTTAACAGCAACAAAAACAATCTCCTCATTGTCTTCATCCTTAGATTCCTCATCAGTAGCACCTTCATCCACTGCAACATAACACTGTTTCTTTCCTTTTCCCTTATATTTTCTAAACTTTTCTTTTTTATCACTATTTGGACAGTTTGCGACTATGTGTCCTATCTTGTTGCAAGAGAAACACTTAAGAGGAAGTTTCCCTCTATTCTTACTAGTACCTCTAGGAAGTCTTTTTTCTAATAGAGCTTCAAAATCCATCAGATTATCTTCATCATCCACATCAAATTTTCCATCACCAAGATGACTTGACCTGCATTCATTACTATGACAAACATCTTTCCCTTTTCTCACTGGTACACTAGATATAGATGCTTTGAAAGAATATTTTATCATAGGTACACTATTATCAAAACTATTCAACTCAAAAGTAGTGAGCTTACCAATCAAAGAATCAATAGTAACCTTATCATTACTAACTGACCTCAACTCTTGAATAGCAGACACTCTAATGGCATAGGAAGGCAATAGAGTTCTAAGCATTTTGCTCACCACGGTGTCTTCTTCTATATTACCACGAGCACTTTTGATTCCACCGACATCTTCTTTTATCCTTTGTCCATACTAAGTAATATTTTCTCCTTCCATCATTCTCATATCATCAAACTTTCCTCTAAGGCTCTCTTCTTTAGCCTTTTGAACATGCTTATCACCACCATAGATTAATTATAACTTCTCCAAAATTCAAAAGTAGTTTCTAAACCATGGACATCAATATATTTAGTATCAGAAAGTGTACTTACAATGGCTTCCAATGCTTGATTGATTTCCTATTCCTCCTTAAGTTGATCTATAGTCAGAGGACCGGTAGGAGGTACATACTCAGTAATGACATGCTGCTAGAACTGAACACCCATATCTTTGATGTAAATATTCATTCTATCACTCCATATTATGTAGTTGTCCTTAGTGAATTTGGGACCCTCCTTCTTCATCATCTTTGGATCTTTACCTCAAGTGATTAAGCTTCTGCATAAAGAGGACCTAATCCTCTGATACCAATTGTTAATTTTAGGATCTGATTAGCACTGAGAGGGGGGGTTGAATCAGTGATAACAAACTCTAAAAAATCTGAAAACAGTTCATAACTAGTAACAGTATCTTATCAAACAATCTCCAAAATAGATTTACTAAACTAATACCAGTAGCTACTTAAGTCTTCATCATTAAGAAAATATAGCAAAGACATCAAATGAACAATCCATCCACAACATGAACACAAGGATTTTTTACATGGAAAACCAAATGGGAAAATCCACGGTGGGAACTGGTACACACAAAATATTTGCACTCTTTTGGAATGCACCCTGTTAAAGGCCTTACTTGGTTATGAGCTTTACAACAATGCCCAGTTAAGAGAAGACCCTATTAATGTTGGCATTTTCATGATGATTAGTTTTGATTGTCATTGATGGACACACATTTATTTGTTTAATGAGTTATTCCCAACCAGTACTATGTGATGTATTATTCAAACCGGTATTGTATGCTATTGTATGCATAGTCTTTGTTTGTAGAAGACTATCGGTGTTTGTAGAAGGAGCTTAATGGTCAAAGCTTGACCGGGGATCTTAAATGGTACGAGGATCCCAAGCGGCATCCAAATTTATTTTAGATCGAAACACTATGTTTCAGTTTACCAGTCTTTGTTTGTAAACCGGTAATCGGTATACTGTGTTTTGTTAACCGGTAAACTTGTAAACTGTGATGAGTTATCATCCACCGACATTGATGCGGTGATTTTGTGTCGTGTTACAAATTGTGTCTAGATGCACTGTGTTGGCAATATTGCATTATAACAGACAATGAAAGATTGTTGGCATTTCTTAAGGATATTGAGAAGGTTGTTGATGATTATGGATATAATTGATTAAAGATGTTTTACTGTCTTGATATTATTATTTTGTCATTGATGTCGAGAAATTGATTTTCTAATTCAGTATGATGTTGCCATATCTTGAGAAGTATGATATGAAGATTATAAATATGTCGGTAAAAGACACAGGAAAGAATATGATGAATAAGGGGATGAAAAAGGTATTCAATGGGCAACTACTACCGAGTCAGACAATGATGAGATCATGATGTTTTAGATTGTTTTAACATCATACATATGTTGTAAATTGTAAAGGTTAATACTATACTATTTTACCAAGTAAAGAACCTAGTCAGTAAACCCTAAGGAACCTAGTCGGTAAACCCTAAGGTTATCGCTATTGGTTAATGAAGACGGAATGTCTATCGAGTGAAGTTTAGTATTCACCGAGTTGTTACCGAGTTGTAACCGAGCTATAACATAATACATTAAATGTTTTCATGCGGTATTTAATGAAGGAAGCTGATGAGATGGAGCGGATCAAATGATTGGTAAGCCGTGAATGAAGTTTGTTAATGAATCTAAGGCAAGGAAAAGTCGGCACGAAGATCTACAGCTCAGATTGAACCACAATACCCTGGCACAAGTTCCAAGACTATTATGCAAGTTCCAAGGTGGGGTAAAACATTTTCATATCGAAAGATGCATTGAACCTGGACAAGATTGAAGATCTAATGGCTATGATTGATCATGGGAAATGTGATCAAGGAGATTAAGCAGTTACCTAATTGTTTATAAATAGGAAACTGTTGATAAACAATGAATGCGGGCAAGTGTATGCACAGGGATGCTACATAGTGATTACCGAGCACAGAAGCTTGAAGACCTGTTAGAATAATAGAGTATAGAAGCCCAACAGATAGATAAGATTAGTTCTATGTCTAGATTGTATTGAACAAATAGGAATCTGCTTTAGCATTTTAGATGTGAAGTTGCAGATAGATTTTTATTATTGTTATTTTGTGAAAGTTACAGAAAATCTCTTAACCGAGTGGACTTAACAGTCTTATATGTAAATCCTCTAGCAAGGTGACATTCTGATTGAGTGTTTTGAAATTATTTAACAAGGTCACTTATAACAAAGTGAAGATCCTAACAGATCTGAGGGAAATCCCTTAACTGGGTCACATCTAGCAATGTGTTTGTAATCTTTAAAATCTTTGGAAGTAGATGCTATGTTCATAAAGATGGTAGAAATGGCAAGTTTGATCAAAAGAGTGAAGAAGGAACATTTCTAGGTTATTCTTTCAGAAGCAAAGCATTTAAATGTCTGATCAAATCATCTAACAAAATAGTAGAAAGTGCAAATGTGAAAATTGATGAATTTGCAGAAAGAAATGATGAAGGAAATTCCAAGGAACCAGAAGACTATAATGAATTTGTCTATGTTCAACCAAGAAGTCTTACCGAGAAGACTATTGAAGAAAATGAAGAGAATATCTAATTACCGAGTGATGAAGAAGATCATACAGAGCCTACCGAGCTTGTATTAGCCAAGTATGTCAAAAGACATCATGCACCAAGTTAGATTATAGGAGATAAGGATGATCTAGTGATGACAAGGAACAAACTGAGATAGAACACATGTTCAATATCTAAATTTGAACCGAGAATAGTAAAAGAGGCATTTAATAGTAAAGATTGGGTAAATGATATGATAGAAGAGATTGATAAAATCAAGAAGAATGACACATGGACACTAATCCCAATACCGAAGGACAAAAATGTAATTGGTACAAAGTGGATTTTCAGAAACAAGCTAAATGAAAAAGGGGAAGTCATTCGAAACAAAGCAAGATTAGTTTGCAAAGGTTATGCTCAAGAAGAAGGAATTGATAATGGTGAAACTTTTACACCTGTTGCTAGACTTGAAGCAGTTAGAACATTGTTGGCCTATGCTGCTTTCAAGAACTTCAAGGTATATCAAATGGATGTCAAATCTGCATTTCTGAATGGAATATTAGAAGAAGTTTTCATTGAACAACCTGAAGGATTTGTTGAAGACAATAATAAAGATCAGGTATGTAAATTGAACAAAGCTTTATATGGTTTGAAGCAAGCACCAAGAGAATGGTATGAAAGATTGCACTCTTATTTGATTGAGATTGGTTTTATAAGGACAAGTGAGAATAGCAACATGTACATGAAGAATGATGAAAATGGAATACTGATCTCAGCCATATTTGTTGATGATATTATATTTTGTGGAAATGACTCTTTATGCAAGAACTTTGGAAATGAAATGAGCAAGAATTCGAGATGTCATTAATCGGTGATATAAAGTATTTTATAGGTTTACAGATATTGCAAATGAAAAATGAGATTTTCATTACTCAATCCAAGTACATAAAGGAAATCTTGAAGAAATTTGGAATGGATGATTCAAAACCTGTAAGTACTCCTATGACTACCAACTGTAAATTATCTAAGAATGATGAATCCGCATCTGTTGATGAGACACTCTACCAATCCATGATTGGAAAACTACAATATGTTGTTCACAACATACCAGACATAGCACATGCAGTAGGTATAGTTTCAAGATTCTCTGCAGATCCTAAGGAAACACACATGACAGCAATGAAAAGAATTTTTAGATACTTGAAAGGCACAGAGGATTATGGCTTAGTATATCAGAAAGGAAATGATTTTGATTTAAAAGTTTATACTGATGTTGATTGGGCAAGCAACATTGATGACAGGAAAAGCACAAGTGGAGGAGCTTTCTTTTTAGGAGAAAGACTAGTGAGTTGGCTTATCAAGAAACAAGGATGTGTTTCACAGTCAACAGCAGAAGTTGAATACATTGTTGCAGCATTGAATTGTACCAACATTGCATGGATTAAACAACTATTGGAAGGTATAAATGAGAAAGTTACCGAGCCAGTAACTATATTCTGTGACAATACCAGTGTCATTAATATTTCAAAGAATCATGTTATGCACTCTAAGACAAAGCACATATCTATCAAATATCATTACCTTAGAGAAGAAGCTCAAGAGAAGAAAGTGGTGTTGGAATATGTTAGCACAAAGGAGCAAAGAGCAGATATCTTCACCAAGCCACTACCAAAGGACACTTATGAATATATCAGAAGCAAGTTAGGGGTCCTACCCCTATCTTCTACTCACTGACTGAGTTCGGTGAAAGCATCAATCCAATGACTCTAATGAATATCTTTTTGGGAATTGATGCTAAGTTTTACACTTTAGGATGTTTTCCAAAAGTGTACTGGAATTAATACAGGAAATATTACAGGGAATGGGAATTGAAGACAAATGCTCTGACCGAGACTCAGTTGATACACAACAGCAGGAATCACTTCTTACAGAAAGAAATTATGTTTTAGTTCTTTTCTTTTTGGCATTGTTGTCAAAGGGGGAGAAGACCTATCAGAAGAGAAGACTAAGAGAAAATTGAGCAGACTACAGATTGGGAAGAAGACTAATGTATGGGGGAGAGCATTTCAGCATTTCAGAACCACAACAATCCAAATCTATTAAGGTCAAATCAATTAGTTTTGAGATCAATACCAAAGGGGGAGATTGTTGGCAATATTGCATTATAATAGACAATGAAAGATTGTTGGCATTTCTTAAGGATATTGAGAAGGTTGTTGATGATTATGGATATAACTGATTAAAGATGTTTTACTATCTTGATATTATTATTTTGTCATTGATGTCAAGAAATTGATTTTCTAATTCAGTATGATGTTGTCATATCTTGAGAAGTATGATATGAAGATTATAAAGATGTCGGTAAAAGACACAGGAAAGAATATGATGAATGAGGGGATGAATAAGGTATTCAATGGGAAACTACTACCGAGTCAAACAATGATGAGATCATGATGTTTTAAATTGTTTTAACATCATACATATGTTGTAAATTGTAAAGGTTAATACTATACCATGTTATCAAGCAAAGAACCTAGTCGGTAAACCCTAAGGTTATCGCTATTGGTTAATGAAGACAGAATGTCTACCGAGTAAATTTTAGTATTCACCGAGTTGTGACCGAGTTGTAACCGAGCTATAACATAATACATTAAATGTTTTCATGCGGTATTTAATGAAGGAAGCTGATGAGCTAGAGCGGATCAAATGATTGGTAAGTCGTGAATGAAGCTTGTTAATGAATATAAGGCAATGAAAAGTCGGCTTGAAGATCTACAGCTCAGGTTGAACCGCAATACCCTGGCACAAGTTCCAAGACTATTATGCAAGTTCCAAGGTGGGGTAAAATGTTTTCAGATTGAAAGATGCATTGAACCTAGACAAGATTGAAGATCTGATGGCTATGATTGATCATGGGAAATGTGATCAAGGAGATTAAGCGGTTACCTAGTTGTTTATAAATAGGAAACAGTTGATAAACAATGAATGTAGCCAAGTGTATGCATAGGGATGCTACATAGTGATTACCGAGCACAGAAGCTTGAAGCCTTGTTAGAATAACAGAGTGTAGAAGCCCAGCAGATAGACAAGATTAGTTCTATGTCTAGATTGTATTGAACAAATAGGAATCTGCTTTAGCATTTTAGATGTGAAGTTGCAGATAGATTTTTATTACTGTTATTTTGTGAAAGTGATAGAAAATCTCTTAACTGAGTGGACTTAACAGTCTTATATGTAAATCCTCTAGCAAGGTGACATTCTGATTGAGTGTTTTGAAATCCTTAACAAGGTCACTTCTAACAAAGTGAAGATCCTAACAGATCTGTGGGAAATCCCTTAATCGGGTCACATCTAGCAATGTGTTTGTAATCTTTAACAGGATTTGCTTTTAACCGAGCATACTCTAGAAGAGTATATTTCTTAGTGGGTCCGAAATCCCATAGTGGTTTTTCCCTATTTGGGTTTCCACGTTAAATTTGGTGTTATGAGGTTTATATTGTTCATATGCTTTTGAGTTTGCATGTTTAACAGTTTTGGTTATATGAATGATATATATGTTACCGAGGTTGAATCTGATGTTTTTATGGATGATTAAATTTGTATGATTCACCCCCCCCCCCCCCCTCTCATCTTGTTGACTATTGGATTTGTAATTAAATTCAGTATCAGAACTATCACACTATACCTAGGAAATTATAGTCTAATCTCATTAGACCGACATGAAATCAAACTCCTATACGAGGACATCATGTCTAGGGTTTTATGTGTGTGAGAAGTGTTGTGTAATAAGATTAGGTCTTTGCGGAAAAGGTATCTTGAGATAGAGATTGAACAGAAGACTGAAGTAATGTTGCAATGCATTAACAAAATGCAATCAAGGATCTAACTAAGCATATTATGCTACTTTGTAGATCACTTACTTCTTGATTACTAATCTCTTCAAAAAGTCAAAAACCCTTAACTAGGTAGGCTCAGTTAAGCCTGTTCTAAATCCTCTAACAAGGTGGTTCACAATTGTGGATCTGAAATCCTTTAATAGGATAGTCTTTAACAAGACTTATCGCCTAATAGAGATCAAGATTCCTAACAGGATCTGTTCTGGTGAAGAATATTGTAAGGCCTCAACCTGTCTAGTTGCTATTCTGCAGATAGTATACTTGTGAGTTTTACTCACCATGGTTTTTCCCATTTGGGTTTCCACGTCAAAATATCTTGTGTTATGGTGATTGTGTTATTGTGGGTGAATGCTTTATTTGCTATTTGGCTTGTTTGTGTATTAACCAGTTTACTATTTAAAGGGCTATACCGGTCTGTAGTAAAATTGCTTAGGTGTTTGTTAAAGTTTTTGGGTATACTAGATCACCCCCCCTCTTAGTATTCATCAATTGGTATCAGAGCCAACCTTTCTTTAAGTCTAACCACTTGAAAGGAGATATGGAGGAATATAGCATGAGGGAACTCACTCACCGTCTGGTTGAATCTGAGAGAACCTATGATGAACTTAAGGTCAAGTATAAAGCCTCTTTAGCCAAAAGAAGAGAACTTGCTAAGCAAATGTTGGAAATTACTAAAAATAGCTCTTTTGATGAAGTAGACATGGATGCCCTAGTCGAAGAAGTGGAGAAACTGAATGTGTCCAAAACTAACATGAGGAGGGAGCTGGAAGGATTGACCATTAGGATGAGTCAGGAACTGGAAAACTGAAGAAAAGATGAGGATCTAGTGAAGGACAAGGAGCACGAGATCTTTAGGTTGAAACAAGAAATTGGTACCATTACCACTTATCTGCAAGAGGGTAAGGAAGAGAAAGAAGAAATGCAAGAAGAACTCAATGCATCCATTTCTCAGAATTAAACCCTAATGAAGACCAATGAAGCTCTTTCCAAAGAACTTGCTAAGATGAAGGAGATACTTGCAAAGATCAACCGGAGTGCTGCAAAGTTGGACCAAAAGCTAGATCAATGAAGCCATCAAAGAATACCACTGGAATTGGTTTCTCTGCATGTGAGGAAGGTGAATCATCTGGAAACAAGATTGATGCACCAAAAGAGCAACCGGTATCTGAGAAAAGTAGCAAAAGCAAAGGTAAGACAAATTTCAAACCTGTATTCTTTAATTGTCATAAGGAAGGACATACTACCAATGTATGTAGGAGAAAGACTTATAATAATTTCCCTTACATGCAAAACAATTTGTATGACCACAAGGCTAGAACTGGTAGATTTAATGGTCATTGTTATGCATGAAACAAGTTTGGGCATAGATATTTTGAGTCCAGATCAGTTATGAACAACTTTGGAGGCTATGCACCAAGATAAAAAGGAGTTGTCCAAGAACCTCTTATGAACTGAAACCCAAACCGGTATAGAACCTATGACCACAAGTCAAATAGTTTTGGAGTGACAAACGGTTTGGGGCAACTTGTGTGATCTATCGTGGTAGTGGTCACACTGCTGCAACATGGAGGAGGAAAAAGAGGAGAAGGAGAAAGTAGAGAAGGACAAAGTGGAGAAGGAAAAAGTAGAGAAAGAGAAAGCGGAGAAGGAGAAAGCAGAGAAGGACAAAGTGGATAAGCAGAAGGTAGAGAAGGAGAAAATGGAGAAGGAGAAAGAGGAAAAAGAGCAGGCTGACAAGGAGGCTAATGAGAAAGAAGAGTAGGAAAAGAAGATACAAGAGGAGATCAAAGAAAAGGAAGGTGGACAGACTTCTGAGACTCCCAAGGCAATCGAAGTTCAAACCAAACAGGTTGATCCCACCAGTCACAGTGAATTGACTCTTGCCTATCTCACCAAATCTATAGATGAAAATGAGGTACTGAGAAGTATTCAACTTAATAAAGAAAGATTGGAGGAACTAAGAAGGAAGAAAGAAAAAGATGTTATTCAACTTGTTGTTGACACTCTTTAAACCTTAGTCCCCGATACTGATCTTTTCAGTACCGATTCCTCACTGGCCCAGTTGAAAATTCTATGCACAGTAGTGGGTGATCAAGAGTAATCATTGGAAGATGCTTCCCAGGATACTACAGAGAAAAAGCATGCAAAGGCACTAAAATTTGCATTGGTGAAGCAATTTAATGAAGACAAAGCCAAGCTGATCCATGAGAGAGATGATATCAATCTGGAAATGGCTGAAGGATAGAAAATTTTGAGCAAAATATGTCAGCCTGATCTATTTTGTCATGATGCTCTAAAGAAGAAAGGTCAACTTCAATCAGAGTTAAAGTAGTATATAGAGAACTTCAAAGTGCCATATGATTCCTACACAATGTATGGGTAGACCGTACAGGCTCACAGGCAACTGAGTGCCAAGATTGAGTCAGAGATCTGCAAGCAGCCTCAAGATCTGCAAAAACTTCAGTTGCTTTTGTTACCTAAGATGCAGATTCTTTAGAAGTGCTTTCTGAACATGGATGCCATTATTGTCACTCAGGAATTGAGCACTACTGATGCCATGGAGGAGTTAGCATTCCAGATGAAGACTCAGAGTGAAATTGCTGCCTCACTCCTAGCTACTTGGTCTACAGACATGAAGGAATTTCTGAAAAACTTTAAATTCATTTTTGAAATGTTTTACTCATTATTGTCATAAATATATACTTTGTTTTTATGTTATGCAATATGTTTTTGTTAAATCTTTGCGGCATGTTTGCATTACTTTGTCATTGTTGGCAAAGGAGGAGTGGTATTGTGAAAATTTTATGCAAATGGAAGTAGTACATACTTGTAGTTTTGGCAAAAGAGAGTAGTGTATATGCTTAGGGGGAGTAATTTGATTATGGCATCATTTTTGTTTTGTAAGCACTTAGATGTCAAATTTTCCTAAGTGTTGCCATAAATGCCAAAGGGGGAGATTGTTGGCATTTTGATGATGATTAGTTTTGATTGTCATTGAAGGACACACACTTATTTGTTATATGAGTTATTCTCAACTGGTACTATGTGATGTATTGTTCAAACCGGTATTGTATGCCATTGTATGCATAGTCTTTGTTTGTAGAAAACTATCAGTGTTTGCAAAAGGAACTTATCGGTCAAAGCTTGACTAAGGACCTCAAGTGGTACAAGGACCTCAAGTGGTATGAGGATCCCAAGTGGTAGCCAATTTTTTTTTAAGATCAAAACACTATGTTCCAATTTAACAGTCTTTGTTTGTAAACCAGTAATCGGTATACTGTGTTTTGTTAACCGGCAAACTTGTAAAGTGTGATGACTAGTTATCATCCACCGACATCGATATGGTGATTTTGTGTCATGTTACAAATTGTGTCTATATGCACTGTACCTAGGAAATTATAGTCTAATCTCATCAGACCAACATGAAATCAGACTCCTATATGAGGACATCATGTCTAGGGTTTTATGTATGTGAGAAGTGTTGCGTAAGAAGATTAGGTCTTTGCAGAAAAGGTATTTTACGACAGAAATTGAACAGAAGACTAAAGTAGTGTTGCAATGCATTAACAGAGCACAATCAAGGATCTAACTAAGCATTTTGTGCTACTTTGTAGATCACTTGTTGATTACTAATCTCTTCGACAAATCAGAAACCCTTAATCGGGTAGGCTCAGTTAAGCCTGTTCTAAATCCTCTAACAAGGTGGTTCACAGTTGTGGATCTAAAATCCTTTAACAGGGTAGTCTATAACAGGACTTATCTCCTAACAAAGATCAGGATTCCTAACAAGATCTGTTCTGGTGAAGAACATTGTAAGGCCTTAACCAAACTGACCTTAACTAGTGTAGTTGCTATTCTGCAGATAGTAGACTTGTGAGTTTTACTCACCGTGGTTTTTCCCATTTGGGTTTCCATGTCAAAATATCTTGTGTTATGGTGATTGTGATATTGTGAGTGAATGCTTTATTTTCTATTTGGCTTGTTTGTGTATTAATCGGTTTATTGTTTAAAGGACTATACCGGTCTATAGTAAAATTGCTTGAGTGTTTGTTAAATTTTTTGGGTATACTAATTCACCCCCCCCCCTCTTAGTATTCATCAGTTAAGAGTCACCTAGTGAAGTGATTTTAACCTCAGCTCTGTTAGGAGCTCTTCCCTATTAGGAGTAACCTTTCTAAAGGATTTAAACAAAAATTAATGAGCCACCCAGTTAAGGGATTTACAAGATCGGGCCTGTTAGGACCTACCCAGTTAAGCGATTTCAATACTATTGCAAGTGTTAGGAAAAAATAGATAAATGATCTGATCAATGCACTCTATGCTTTCTAATACATATCCATTTTATCTCCAATCTGCTTGAAATATACAGACATCCCAATCTGATTCAGCACACTCTCCTTCTCTGATCACCGACACAATAAGCCTTCTAAAACTTGACCTAAATAAACTTTACAATTAGGTCGGTTACATAATCCTAAATCATCAATAAAATACATTGAATTTACATCTTTTATTATATCTGATCATTACAAATCATTACAATTCATCATATAGATCATTACAACAAATTTCAAGACAATTACAATCGTTGAATGATCATAACTCAACATCGCACATCAATCTGATAAGTTGTCAAACCCTTATCATATTTTGCTAAGCACTTTGTTGTTTCCCAAGATATTCGCTCCGTGTATGTGCTAAAACAACATCTTATCTCTTCACACGGATTCTGACATGTCATCATCAACTTATAAACATGAAAAAATTTACCGCCAAACCATAAATCATCACCGATCAAAGGATCTTGATACCGGTTCTCAAACCCTTCACTGCATATACAACAGTCAATTACAAACATGGTTTCAGACATAGACTCGTTACAATGTCATAAGCATACATTACAAACTGCAAGACCTAACTCAATATGGATCTCTACCACAATAATCTCCTTCAATATTTTTGCTTATCGGTTCACTACTACTTAGTAGTTTTGCTATCCAACTCAATTCATTGCTAGTTAGTAAAATTTAGATAACTTAGATGATATACCAAACATAAACAAACATGGTTGCCATCAATGACAACACAAATAACTGATCATCAAGCATCATATCATAATTATATCATCACCAATAGTCCTTTACCGGTACACCATCATCTCCATCAGTTATGCCAATATGCCAACAGAAGCAACTGGTAGAAACTTTTGTCAATCCCCTTTGTCATTCTTGTCAAAGGGGGAGAGGAAACCAGTAGTAAACTAGATAGTACATGTGTTGACATCAATGCAAAAGGGGGAGATTGTTGGCATTATGTTGTCATTAATGTCTTCCAGTAGTGTTGTCATTGATGTTAACCGGTATAGATTGTCAACCGGTGAGTAATGAATGTCAACTGGTGAGTGATGTGTTGCAAGTGTGTTGTTGTCAATCGGTAAGCATGTGACCTGTAGGAATGCAAGGTTGAACTAATGAAGAAGGGCAGGCAACTCATATATAGTTTTTTTGATGTCATACAGTAGGACCCCCACTGGATAAAGATGTTGTCACCAATTGAAGAGAAGATTGACAGAAATTGTCATGCCTCAAGATAGCAAGGAAGACATATGGGATGTCTACCAGGTCATATATCTAGTTGATAATGTTTCTACTTAGTTTCAGAAAAGTCATATTAGTGCAATGCAAGAAGTAGAATGAGCAACAAATATCCACTCCCATCGGATGTTCATAGATTGAGTGCATTGGTCCATCTACTCCCACCAGTTGGTGGCAATATCATAACCCTCTGGGATAAGACAATCAAAGAAGTTAAAGGTAGATGGTTGAAGGCTTATATCGGATGACCAAAGTGAATCATGAGGAAGCCTCTAGTAAATGAAATGAAAGATATGAATAGGATCAACAAGAGAAGGCATGATGAGCTACCGAGACAGAAAAGGAAGAGTAAGTTGTGTTGAGTTTGTTACTTTGACAAACCGGGTGAGATGAGAACCTGGCTGATGAAGGAGAAGGATAGGTTTAACATGGTAGACATGGAGTTACACCGGGATGCAAATGGAGATTGGTGTTACCATAGTTGGAGACAGTTAAATATTGGTGGCATAATTCTCTCATGGTTGTTACTGGTATGCAGGCAGGAGTACTATCAACTAGTAAATAGGAATTGAGTTGTGTTCAAGCAACTGATATGGACGATTGGAGAGGATTTGGATGTTGCGGTTTAGAATATATGCTCATAACTTTGGCATGTGTTTGTTTTTGAAACCACATCAAGTTTGGTGAACCAAAGAGCATGTTTATAATTGATTGGTATGTACTTAGTGAAGAAGAATGAATACCAGTCCAGTATGCAGGTAGGTAAGGCAACCAGTAAGCTAACAAAGAGACAAATTGAAGGACTCTCTTTAGATGGACATGTGCATAGTGAAGTGCTTGGCATGAAGATTAACAGGTTACTGTATAACCAGTAGGGAAAGATTTGAACCCGTAGTATAAGGTGAATACCGGTAGTGTGTTTTTGGTCGGTGCCTAAGCCTAAACCGACATAGTCAACCGAGTTGGATGCCAACAGAGTTGACATGTGGAATCTAGGTGGCTAACGTACAGTGGTGAAGAGTGTGTCGGTGAGGTGGTTGCCGACTAAGTCCGTGTTTAATGCAGACTACGAAAATCACATATGAGTTGTAGAGGATTGCGGCTTGAAGAAGGTTGAAGGAAAGAGATCTGATTCCTTGACATCTTGATCAAAGTAGGACATCAAGTTGCATATCTGATTTGGAGTAGGAAATAGAGAAATCATTTATTGTGATTGACAAAGAGTGAGGCCAACAAAAAAGGTTGCAGTTTCCTAAAGATATTAAATGTGTTTTGGAAGAATAAAATATGTCAGTACTGGTTGTTCTGATGTAGTTTGTGAATCTCGAAGATGAGATCAGATTTGATCTAATACGGATTGGGTCGGTGAAGAATATCCTAGGGGGATAAGTTTGAATTTTCGTTTTGGCGGGAAAGCCCAAGAATAAATATCAAGATTGAAGATCTTGGTGTTGTTGAGGATGCCAGTGGTTGGAGTAGAGAGTGAATGAGTGCAGAGTAAGGATCATGATGAAGGAGGTTGGATGCTAGATGTCGGATGCCAATGAAGAGGATGAACTAACTAGTCTGATCGGTTAAGTGGTGAACCTTAAAGCAACTAAGTGTGTTGGAGAAGAAACTGGTAAGAGGAGTTTAACCGGTAAGTGCGATGAGAAATTATTTATCTATCTGTGGGAGGGTAGACTGCTGAAGTAAAGGCTGATTGGGAACTGATAGAAAGAGAAAGAGGAAGATCTGGAAGACAAGACTCAATCGGCAAGGTTCAGGGTTTACCGATAAAACTTCTACAGAGAATAACTATCTGTCATACCAATAGAGACTATATCAGTAAGGAAGAGTTAGTGAAAAATGAGATCCGGTAAGGTAGAAGCCAAGTAGAAGAGGATTCAGACAAAGAGAGAAAGGTCCCAATAGAGAAGAGGCAGAGTGACAAAAAGAGGATCAACCGGTAAATCAAAGCAAAACATAACAGTGTATTAGACTATTGAGGTTTCAATCGGTATGGCAGAGGGAGAGCGAAGGGAGATCCGACAAAGCTGATGCAAAGAACATAGAGCATAAGACAAAGATATTTGTGAGAGTTACAAAGATCATTTGTAACAAGGTTATTACTATTGTATTGATATTATCTAGCAAAAATAGTACATCAACATTACAATTCCTTAAGCATCCCAGCCGCTTATAACATGCGTTTTTAGGGTAAAAACAAAGTGGGCCTTTTTAGGGTTTTATTACAATGTCAGTTTTCATCAAAAAAATACCAAAAAAAAAAAATTCTCGGGGGCTCCCGCCCCCGAACCCCCACTTTTCTCGAGGGCTGCGGCCCCCAAACCCCTACCCGGGGCCCGGCCCGGCCCTGGACCCCGACGAGGATACATGCTGAGTGTACAGTACTTTGCTAATCAATCACCACATTTCAACACAATGCCTAGTATTGAACATCCTGGTATGGCACGTTGGACAATGATGGTGGAATTTCCAAGGATACGGTTGAATGTGCCAAGGATCGTGTATGTGATCAGCTTGTTCCTAATGATGTTTTCAGATTGGTTATCACATATTTAAATGAGAATCATATCTTTGACAAAGGTAAATTTGAGTTCTATATTTTTGGTGGCCCAAGGCCACCAAAAAAAGTTTGGCTTTGATTCTTTGAAGTAATATACACAATGGTTATAAGCTCAATGGATAATGCACTTGGTCTACTTCTCCCAGAGACCTGTATTCTTGATGTGCCTGCAGGGGGCATCCATCCCCAGCCAGAGCCATTGTTAGCCCTGAATTTTGATCCCATTCAAGAGCATCAAAATCCTGTTATTTTTTTTTAAATCAAACTGGCGGGTATATTCTTTTAAATTTTTGACTTGTCACCCTGGTGAACATTAAATTAAGTCAGCGATTGATGGGGCTAATACCATTCAAAAAATGGGCCCTAGATCCTTGTTACACTATTCAATTGGTAATTTGTAAAAGGGGAATAAATCCTTGTCAGCCCATGCCAATTTTCTTAAGGATTTAATCAAAGGTGGGTCCCAAACCCTATGGGACCACTCAGCTTACTTGGCCATTCCAAGGTGTCCCTCGGGAGGGAACTCGATACTCGACATAATGTGTTCTTTGGTTTGGTCGAGTCCTAAGTCAAGATGCAGAGAATTGAATACTCGGCCCTCGGTGTCTCACTTTTCCAATTGGATGAGATCTGATTCTTGCAGTTGCGAGATGTGTGGGACCACTCAGCTTACTTGGCCATTCCAAGGTGTCCCTCGGGAGGGAACTCGATACTCGACATAATGTGTTCTTTGGTTTGGTCGAGTCCTAAGTCAAGATGCAGAGAATTGAATACTCGGCCCTCGGTGTCTCACTTTTCCAATTGGATGAGATCTGATTCTTGCAGTTGCGAGATGTGTGGGACCACTCAGGACTCAATGGGAGTCTCTTTTCCACTTCAATGAGTCCCGAGCAGATGAAATACATGCGTTGTGTGTTGAATAGAGACCAAGTTGGCATCTCGACAAGCAACAAGATGACCAAGCTAACTTTTGTGAGCCCTGAGTTTGTTCAACATTAAGAATGTGGAATCTTTACAAACTCAGAACTCATGGAGGGGGGAAAGTGATACCCGATCACTAAACATGTTGAAAGCATCAGCATTTGAGGTATGCATTTGAACAAGTGTCAGAAAAGCAAGGATTTAGAGGATATTTCACACTCATTTGAGGGAATAAAATTCTTAATTTTTCATATTCATGTTATATATGTGGAGTTAGAACTACGATAAGTCTAGTATACAATAGAGCTTGAAAGGGAAGTAAGGATGTTCTTAAATATAGATCAATGTAAGGATGAATAAGTCAGTAATTCATATTACTGAATTGGTTGAAGATTAAACTTCAAAAATGTTTACATCTATGTTAAAGCTTTGTGAGAAATGGATCATGTTGAAGAAGAGGTGTCCCTTAAAGAAAACCTGTGATAAATTTGTCGTATAACCAAAGGGACCTTGAAAATGCACTAGATCACCGGAGAGGAACAAGATGATTAATGTGCATATGCAATACTATTTTACAGTTTGCATTTGACTAGATTTCCTCTAGCGGAAAAATTTTCCCCTTGGATGCAGAAGTATAGGGAGTTAGTGAGGGACATGGACACTGAGAAATTGGGTTGGTAGTGTCTCTAACCCAAACTCTAAAAGTTCTCCCCTACCAGGATGAGTAACGGGAGCCCCTCAAGATGGTATCTTATGCATCTATAACCACCCATGATCCGTGGTGATGTGGTTGGTGTGATGGTTAGTCTGTGTTGATGCTCTTTGATCATGGCATGATGGCTACCATGCATGACCATCCAGACGATTACACATCAAGACAAAACAGAGATAACCAGATCCATTCGGTTACTTTTGAAAGAAAAGACTAATTGGAAGAGTAAGTTGGACACATGTAAATAGCTTGAGGCTTGTTGTATTCCTTACCATTATAAAAGGAATATCAAGGTTGTTATAGGGGTTCTGAATTTTCTCATTTTCTGGGCAAGTAGAATAGGGTTGTGCATATTTTTTAGTGTTTGAATAAATTCCTTAGGGAATGAATGTATAAACTTCTCAGTAATTTCAGTTAGTTCATGAGAAGATTATTGATTTATTGCAAAATTGTCTCCATTTGTATTTTTAAATTTCATATGAACCAAAATGTCAAGGATGTTTTGATTTGTCTTGATATTTTCCTATCAATGTGTAATCATGTGAATGGGTTTCCTTCAAGGAAGGAATTAAAGTCTATGTGCTAGTTACAGTAAATTTGAAGATATATTATGGATTAACAAGAATGATTTGTGTAACAACAAAAGGAGTTGCATCAATGTAAGGCATTAATGTTTGAAAGGCTCACTAATCTGAAGTAATCTACTATTTGGATTTGGATTTGTAATCTAGGAATTGACTCAATGCCCTGGGATAGACACTGGCCTGTTGTTGTTCAGAATTTGTTTGAGAAACATTTCCAATCAAATTAATCTTCCTTTTTCCCCTTCCTTTTTATAAATTATTTCAAATTATTTGTTCTTAGATTTTCTCAAAGGCATGGTGAATGGGATTAAGCTTGAATTTGAAGTAATGTATAAGTGTCTTATGAATCTGAGAATAATTCATCTTCCACAAGCCTATAGGCAATGATATTGTCAGATTATTATCAATATAGGCCCAAATGGGAATACCCTCCTGAGTATGATAGAACTCAAAGTGAAGAAGGTTGTGAGAGCCTTATTATTGTTGGGTTTTCTTGTCCTTAGTTTGTTGACAGTATAAATCTATGTGACCTAGGAATTCAATCCCATATCCTATGGTTTTATAATTTCTCTTATGATTAAGGATAATAGGAAAAAACTCCAACAAAGCTATCTCAAAAATAACTAATGAGACCCAATCTTCTAATGGTGACAATCCTGAGAAAGAGAAGGTCAAATGTGCCTATTGTAAAAGACCCATTCATGATGAGAATAAATGTTTGAAGAAACAAATTGATCACTTGATACACATTCTTGAAAAGAATAATATTAGTGTACCTAGATTAGTAAAACAGAGTTCAAGTGAGGGGTCTAACAAAGCTAAAGAAAACAACAAGGGGAAAGGAAAGGGAAAGGCCCTTATAGAATTTTTTTCACCACCATCCACTTAGGTTCTTAATTTGGATGCCTTGCCCCACATGGCTTCATCAAATGATGAACTTTCATCTTTAGACCAATGTTCTATACCTTCTATTTTGATGGGTGATGATAATCATGTTGAGGTGTGTAGGAGAGGGTCTATTGATGTGGGGGATGACACATTCCATGATGTTCTTTGTGTGCCCTTACTATCAACTAATCTCCTATTAGTATATTAGATCAATCACATAGGTTCAGGCAAGTGGGTTGATCTCTCTTCAAATTTTGTGGTAATTCATGAGTTGCACAATGATTCTACAATTGCAATTGGAAAAGTAGACCATCAATCTTGACTTTATCTATTTTCTCATTTTTTTATTGATCCCCCTTCATTTGTTTTACTCACTCATTCTGATGAAGTGAGTAATTTGTGGCATCAGCAGTTTGGCCACTTAAACTATCGCTACTTGCAACAACTCAGTTAGCATGACATGGCTACAGGATTGCCTCCAATTCAGTTTTTTTATGGTGTTTGTCAAGGATGCGTTCTTGGCAAGAATCCTAAGCAGAATTTTCACAAAGGCAAAGATTGGAGAGATTGGCATCTTTTGGAGTTGGTACATAGTGATTTGGTTGGACCATTTCCACATCCATCCTTCAATAGAGCCTGATATGTTTTGACATTTATTGATGATTTTTCTAGATACACCTTTGTGTATTTCTCAAACAAAAGTCTAAAGTCTTTGATTTATTCTTGGACTTTAAATTATTTGTAGAGAAACAATCTAGGAAATCTATCAAAGTTTTGTGTATGGATAATGGGGGGAGTATGTCAACAACATGTTTGACCAATTTTGTATCTCTAAGGACATTGAATTGCAACATAAAGTTTCCTATAGACCTCTATAGAATGGAGTTGCAAAACGGAAAAAAATGGTCCTTGAAAGAAATGGCCAACTGTATGATTTACTCCAAATATTTGGTACCACCATATTGGGCAAAAGCCATTAATTGTGCATGTTATATCCAAAATTGAGTCCCTCACAAAGATGTAAAGGGGGTAACACCCTTTGAAGCTTGGACTGGTTGGAAACCCTCAATTAAGCACTTTCAAGTGTTTAGTTCTTGTAGACACCTAAAATTGTCATGTCTAATTAAATAAATATTTTATTTTATTTATTTAATTATCTAAGCCTAATTCTTCTATTAATTAAATAAATATTTATTTATTTAATTAATTCATCTATCCTCTTCTAGCCTTATTTCTCATTTAAATAAATACATTTATTTATTTAAATTATCATTTTCCTAAATTAAATAAATATTTTATTTATTTAATTGATCTCACTTCTTCTATTAATTAAATAAATCTTTATTTATTTAATTAATTCATTAGCTTCTTCTACACATGACAAATGTCATTCATCTCTTAATTCATACACTACCTACCTCTCTTATTATTTTATTATTTCTTTTACCTACCCTCTAATCATAGCCGACCTCCTTTTACACCTCTCAATCTTATCCCTCCATTTCATATTGTGTCTTCTATATAAGGAGATGCTTCCTTCATTATAAAACCCTAACTACTTGATCAATTGACTACACTACAATCCTACTTGCAACCACATTCTGTTCTTTGTTGAGCTCTTGTGCACATAAAATCTGAAGAGCAAATATATCAAGCAAGATCAATGGAGATAGGAAGAATGGAGATCAAAACCCTATTGGACATGTGATGGTATAATCTTTGTGATTTCATGTGATTTGCATTGTCTTAGGTAATCTTCATATGTTATGGTGGATCTTTGTTGATTGTTAGGCTAGGGTTTGGTGGTTGAATTCATTTAGCCTTTCAATATTGTTATTATTGTTATCCATTTTCACCATATACAGTTCTCATGCATGGGCCCACATTCTAGTAGAAAAATGCAAGGGTATGGATCCGCAAAGTAAGCCTTGCACATTTTTTGGATATCTAGATGATCTCAAAGGCTACTGGCTTTATGATCCTGTCATTCATGAGTTGTTCATTGAGAGGAGTGTTCATTTTGAGGAGAGTCATTCTAACTCTTCTTCTACAACTTCTCCATCCACTATTATATTAGAGCCACTACATCATGATGATAGTTCTTCAGAGGATCTCGGTCCTACTACTTTTGATGAGGAGTCTTCTTTCTCCACTTCAAATGGTGGTAGTGATAATGAGTATTCACATTCCTCCCACCGTCATCATTAAGAGGATGTTGACTCTCCTCCAGATTCTCTAGTCTCAGAACCTCTATGGGCTTGTAAGACACTAGATTTGATAGGTGATTAGGTTGTGATCCTTTAGATACTATAAGAACAAGGTCACAATTTTAGTAGGCTCCACGGCTCTTTATTGCTTCATCTTTTGATCCACAATCTTTTTAAGAAGATTTAGGTGTTCCCAAGTGGGATGCAGCTATGCAGGAAGAGTTCATTTCCTTGGAGAGGAACCACACTTAGGATCTTGTCCCTCTTCCTAAGGGAAGAAAACTTGTTCGATGCAAGTGGATCTATTAGACAAAAAAAATTGTAGATGGGTTCGTTGATAAACATAAGACTCGCTTGGTTTCTAAAGGATTCTCCTAAGTTCTTGGGATTGACTACTCTAAGACTTTTGTACTAGTTGCCAAAATGAATTCTATTTGACTTGTCCTTGTTATTTTTGTGGCTCACATATGGCAAGTTCATCATATGGATGTGAAGAGTGCTTTTCTTCATGGTGAACTTCAAGAGGAGATATACATGGAGCAGCCACAAGGGTTCATTCAGGATTCTTCACTTGTTTACCATCTTTGGAAGTCTATATATGGCCTCAAACGAGCCTCTTAGACTTGGTATACCAAGATGGACTCCCTCCTTCTGAGAGTTGGGCTCACTCATTACCATTGTGATCCAAATATCTACATTTTGCAGCAAGATGATACTCTCACTTTTTTGGTTCTCTATGTTGATGAATTATTGATCGTGCAGGGAGTCACTCAAATCATATTGATATGCTCTAAGATTACTATGAAATATGGATTTCTCTAAATCAATTTTAACATAATATACTTGTAATGGAGGTTGTAGAGGAAAATTAGCATTATGAACACACTAGCAAATGCTATATAGAAAATGAAGGGTGAAGGCTTCTATAAATAGAATTCTCAAGAGACAAAATCAAGGGCTAGGATGAGTTGATGATGGATGGTTTGATCTTGCCAAAAGATCAAGGGCTAGGATTAGAGAGGCTATCCCAGGAAAGGAAAAGGACAAGTGGCAAGAAAAGCTTTGGTAAGAGTGGAGACTCAAAGATGGGGATAGATTTAGAATAAAGATCACTTGTGGTAGGCTTTCCAAAAGAGGCAAGGTTTGACTTTTGCTAATCGTGTGAGAGGTGAGAATTTAAAATTAGATTTTTCTTGTTTTGTCAAACAAAAAGTGATATTTGTCTTTAGTGGAGGATTGTTGGAAGAATGTGCAAGCTTGCACATATGAAGAGGAATGGCACATGACAAAATGATTTTTTAGAATTAGAAAAGAGAGAGTTAATGGGGATTTAAAAGGTAATTTAATTAATTAATTAAATAGGCTTTTGAAGAATTTTAGGGGTGGGGCTAAGGTTAAATGAATCAAATTAATTAAGTTGTAGAAGAAAATAAAGACATATAAGTAATTAAATAAAATTTAATTAAATATGGAGGAAAGGGGAAATTTTAAGGAGAAATTAATTAAAAGTTAAATTTAATTAATTATTGATAAATTTGAATGTGTCATGCCCAAAATTTAGGGCAAAAACGGAACAAATTTTTTTTTTTAAAAGATACTGATTTAATTAACAAGCACACTCTTGCGACAAGCGTTAACGAAAATTCCATTAATAAATTCGAGCTCATTCTGAAACGAACGAAGCATCGACAATCGGTTATATTCTAATCGCGGAATAACCTACTGGTTTAAATTTTATCTCCAAAAGATATTTAATTAATAGTTTTATTAAATTATTCATACTAAAAGTATTAGGAGAGATATTTTAATTTATCCTCCAATATGACTTTATAGTCTTTTTAATTCTTTTATATTTCTCTTTATAATTTAACCAAAGTTAAAATCCGGATTAATTAAATATATACATATATACATAATTGATTATGCATATATTTATATATTTAAAATTTAATTACTTATACAAAAATGCTCAAATTCATACATTTACATACATATATATAATTTCCATATGTATTTATGGAAACATATATATATGTATATTTACTAAACTGGTAAATATTTTAATAATTATTTTAATTAACTGCCCTAACCTCCACTCGGTTAGGGTTTTAAACCCTATAAATTATTATATTTTTTTTTTTAACTGTTAAACATCTTAGCTGGGCCGAAGCCCTTGGCGGCCATGAAAAATAAACCCCTCTTATTGCAGGTCACGGAGAGAACACAAGTTTGGCCGCGCGCGCGCCACTGTGTGGGCGCACAATGGGCGCCGCGGCACCACTGTGTGCCCACACAGTGGCGGCCGTGGCCGTCCACTGTGTGCCCACACAGTGGGAGCCGCAAGCGGCTCCACTGTGTGTGCACACAGTGGGCGCCGCGCGGTCGTCCACTGTGTGAACACACAGTGGAGTCCGCGGGGACCCCAAAACTCATTCCCTTTTTTTTTTAAATTAATTTTTTTTTTATTTAAAAATACATAAATATATATATATATTTATATATATATATATATATATAAATATATATATATATTTATATATATATATATATATATTTATATATATATATATATATTTATAAATAACTTAAATAAGCATAATAAAAATAAAAATGAAATTTATTTCAATATAAATTTATATAAGTTTTTTTTTGAAGAGAATTTTACATACAAAATTCTAAACTAATATAATAAAGAAAAAGATAACATTAAGTTTAATCAAAAATAGAAATATATATTTATATATATATATATAAATTCATTTATAAAGCTAGCTTTTAAATCAATGTTAACAAAAATACAATTCAAAGTATTTTATAAAGATACATTGTATTTTTTTTTTTTTCTGGAAATAAAGATATCCATCTATATATTCTTTTTTTTTTTAAATAGAATATTTACTTAAAACAACTTTTTTTTTTTATAAAAAGAAAACAGAAATCTATCAACAACAATAATCTTTTATTTGCCACAAGTGAAACATAATTAAAGTCTAAATAAAAAAAAAACAAATCTTTTATTTCTTTCCAAAATACAAGAAGCTTTTTGCATGCAACACCATTTAACCCCTTTTTTTTTATAAAACCAGAAGTAGAAATAACAAGCTTTTCTTTCTTTAAAACATCTCTAAATACTCTACCAAATTTACAGAATGATTTCTCTGAACAGTCACAACATTAAGACTTCAAGTCTACTAATACAAATTTCAACTTGCTTCTCCTTTCTCTTGCATTGAGGCATTTATTTACAACAACTTTAAACATACATCTGCAACTGAATTCAAATATCTTCAAATACAATCTTCTGAATATCTTTCATGAATCCTATCCTCTTTCTTCTGAATTTCCTGCATAATAGAAAACACAAAATTGACCACGGAGTGCTCACCTCCCAGCCTAGGCTAACTGGTAGCCACCCCCGAGCTCGGAGAACCAATTCCTAGACGGGTAACAAACAGGCAAACACAAAGAAACACAAAACATACAAATATTCCAGACACATTCCCAACCTGGTTTTCACAGCACCACACTCTGGTGGTGTACATTTTAAAAGGGTGGTAGTGGACCAAATACCCTGAGGAGAATCTGCAAGTATGTAATAACAAGAAGCCACCTCATGGCACAAATAACATATCAAAAATCTCAACCCCATAATCCTTATGCCCCCCAAAGGCATTCTAGCCTTATAACCCTCCTTATGACCCCCATTGCACAAACAGGCCATGCAGCAAGGGTCACACAAAGATCCCTTGTGATCGCTCTCTAAAGAGAGTCTCTCACTCGAGGGTTGTCACTGCTACCACCCTCAAGATCCTCTTCTCTCCCAAGAGAAAGAGAGATCTTGAGAAAACTCCCAAAACACATTCATTCATAAAACAAAACCAAAAGATTTTCAAACATTCGTTTTCAAGAATACAGATTTTCTTATTCAACAACTTTCAGAAACAAACAAAAACAAGTCATTAAAAGTAAAAATGAAACCAACCTTAATCTGCCCAAAGGTTATAATGATATCTGAAGAAGAGCTGCCCAATCCACAATTCTTTATTTTCCTTAATCAATTTCTTTATCCCATAACATTATTTTCCAAATTTTCTTCTGTCTCCAAAAATGGAGAGTGGGTGATTAACCAGCTATTCCCAAAAATCCTCCTTAAGAAGCTCACTCACTGAGTTCTCACAGGATTCTAAGAAAAATCAACAAAAAGAAGGAAGAAAGCAAAAATGCAAAAAAAGACTTTCCTTCCAAGAGGAAAAATCTGGATTTGATTTTCCTTCAATTTTCAATTTTCGCTCAACTCAAAAAAGCCAATTTTTAAAGCGTTAAAAAGATCATAATAAAGTAGAAACTTGCCTAAAATTACCCCTAACCCCTAGGTATACCTTATGGGCTTCAGGAAACCCTAATAAACTACCCCTAGGTGTTCATTTAACCCATTTTAAACCCCTCTGGAGTTTATTTTCGGGTCAAACATAAGTTGACCACACCAAATATTATATTCTCAAAATATCTTTTTGACAACACATTATTTTATTTAAAAATAATAATAATTAACACTTTCCCATCAAGAGACAAGATAAAATATTAAAATTTAAATCCTCACATGTGTCAAGTGACACTAATAAAATACTTTTACAGAAATAAACATGAAATTGTCTCTTGAGGTTTTTACACAATAAATTTAAATAACACAAAACACACATGCAGCATATACTGATACGAATAAAATACAATACAAACGGGGTGTTGTCTCTCCAAATAGACAAACCCTGGCTTTACGAACATACATAAGTCTAGGTTTGATTCTCCGTAATTTTCCATGGTCACATGGTAAATTTCCTGCGCATCTCAATGTACACATTAGTACTCCCAAATATTCATATAAAATATAATTCAATAATATAACAATGCACATCATTACTTGCATACAATTTTCATCTGCACAGATTGAATACATCTTTTGTCAAGCAAATTCACATAAGCAATTTTCATCCTAATTCACATAAACTAAACATACATCATAGTTCTATATTCAAAGTAAAGTCCTGCAAATTCATTAACGACATCTATCATTGCAATATCATTCTATCTAATAATCATGTAGTGTTCTATCTCATAAAGCATGTAAGTAAAACATCAATTCATAGCAATGTTATCCAATATCCTGAAATCATATAATTTCTAAGTCTCAAAATGCATCAACACAAAGTATCCATAGTAGTCTAAAATATAAAATCCACTGAATGTCAAACTGAGTCGAGGTGAGGCCTCACAGAATGTCTATGGTCCTAATTATGGATATATTGCTTCATATATCGTCAACAACCATAAGACAAAAGGCAATTGACAACCATCATTGTCCCTTTAAGGTTGACCACTAATAATATTTTTTGACATACTTTTTGGCAACCTCTTAAGGAACACTTTGTAGTGACTAATGTGCCACTAGAACCACCTTAGATAGTGCACTATCCATTTTCCACTCAAGCATTGCCAACCACACCTATGCTAGTATACTAGTCCACTTCGACTCATGTGGCACCTAATCTCATTGTGGGCCACTAGAATAGTCTTGTATACCATTTTTGCACTCTAAGAGCATCTTTAGTGAAATACTCATATTGTTAAACCATTCAATCTAATTTCTTCTTATTAGTAAGAAGCTCATTCAAAGAAGTACGATATGATTTACTCTATTTTTTAAATCCCCTATTTTCACCTAATTCTCCAAGTTCTCTCTCTTCTCAATTTTTATTCCACAACATGACAAAACGCATAACTTTTTTACTTATTAATAGAGACACATTTGGAAAACACAATTACCTCAAATTATTACTAAGCTTCATAAGAAATCATTATTAGTTACTAGTTACAAATAAAAATCATACTATAAAAATCTAGATATAAAGTTTTAGAAAATTGTGGATATAAATGCAACACTCAAACTAAGTACATCCTGTCACCTAACAGGACAAGTAGTGAAGTGACTCGACCACATAACAAGATATTTTAAACTAATTTAGTACAACAAAATAAACGAAATAGATATATGAAAGTCTCAAACTAGAAATCTACAACTAAATGATATGTAATATACAATATTCTAATTTTATTTAAATTAAATAAATACTAACAAAATTATAGAAAATTCAATTATCCTAAACATAATATTATGTATTCTTATCCATGTCCACTCTAAAATATAATTCATTACTTTTCAATCTATATTACTCAAAACTCTAAATTTCTTTTAACTCCATCTGTTTTTTAAATCCTTAGCTTCCTATATAAGTTATTCTAAGTTTCCCAAAAGTTTCAAAAAAAAGACATATGTATAATCATAGTCAAATTCTTTAAAAAATCTAAAAGAATATGATTGCACACCCCCAAATTATTTCCTGCCCCACATTAGAGTAGAATATTTATTTTGCCACCGAAAAAAATGCCAAACTAATTTAAAAAAAAGTATGCCCACTTATCCTTGTCCCCATTCAAATATTAAAAACAATAGAAAAAAACCAAATTTTACATGAAAAGTTATAATATCTTCCCGTGTTTTTAAATTCAGATTTTTTTATTTAAAATCACTTTGACAACGGCCCAATAATAATATCTTGATGTGTTCCCCATCACATTTTTTAATTGTGTGGATAATCTTTACTTCAAACTCCTCATACCAAGCATACTCCAATTCCAATACTACTTAAAATATCTCATTAACTTTCTTCATATCCAATTATTTTTAAGTAAATTTTCATTCTAAAATATTGTAATCTTTAGCATTATAATTAAACGTTCACCAAGTTTGGAGACATTTGTTTTACAATTAACAATTCTAGGGATAATTTTTGGGCTATGTTATTAATTTGGGATGAATAAAAGGTATGTTGCCCTCACTATTTTTGAAAAATACCACTGATTTTAGTTTTGGATATCTAAATTAAAATCTATTTTTTTCATTTACTTGTTACATTTAGTTTTTTCTATGTAGAGTCAAAACTCTAAAGTCTTGTTTTAAGAAACTTAAAACATAATTGAAAGAAAGTTTATTTTTATGTTAAAAGATCAAATTTTCAATATATAATTATTGTTGAATTTGATATTGTTCTTTATTATTGTTTTGATCTTTAAAGTGATAATATGGTACACAAGTTTAGAAATATAGAATTTTAGTTTATTTCTTTAGATGTTTATATCTAACATTTGAATTCTCAATGTCATTATTCAACGTGAGATCTACTCTAGTTGGTATACCAAAGCTTTTGCTTTGTTAGGCCTTCTAGGTATTAACATGGGCATACTTCCTTTGCATATTTTTTTAGTTGATTCGTCAAATATTTCTACAATGAAGAAAATAGGGGTATCAGAGATTAGGTCTATAGAGGCTACATATAGTTCAAATGGTTAACGTCTCATGAATCTCTTTACTTTAAGATTCAACGATATTGCAATATACATATTCATTTTTTAGGAGGAGATCATAGATCCTAAAAGTTGCATTAAATTCCAATTACCTGTCACTTCAAGCGTCCCTTGGCATTGTTCAAAGTTTGTTTGGCACCCCCTCCACATTAAGACCAATCACCATTTTTTTCTTATGCATCACATTTGTCACATTTATTTAATGAGTTTGAAATAGAGAATCATTTAGCTTCTAGATGATCTCATTACTATGAGATTAGGGGTTAATTTTTCTTCCTCTTTTGTAACCCAACCCCGGAGGAACTAACAAACTAAATTAACACAGCAATAACTTTTTTTAATAAAAATAATGCATTTCATCTTTAACACATCATGATACGCATCATACATATGACCATTGCAATGCTCAAGTGGAAGACAAACATTCTTCTCTAAACAATGTCCTATATGGGTTCCCTAACATCACTACTATGCAACACAACTAAATAAGATCTAAGATACATAAATCATTAATGAAATAACTATAACATCACATAACATAAGAACATCTACTTCTACAACTAAGTTCATTTTAAGCACCAAACCAAATGTTCCCCTGCTAAACTTTCAACATGAAATAAGATAGATCATACAATCACATATGAGTAGTCGGTAGCAACACCAATCTACCTAAACACTATTCAACCATTACATGAATATTAATTACATCAACCTCCTTATGGAGTCTTCGAGAATCAATAACAATACAGTTACAATGCTTCAATGATACATAACATAAATACTGATTATAATAAATGAATAACTTGCAACTACAATGAAAAGGTACTGGAATGCAAAAGATGAGATCCTTCCAATGCACACGAGCAAGTCCATCGGTCCCCAATGGAGGTTGGCAACAACCACCCGACCATGTGGAACCATCAAGTACACCCCACTGTGCTCAAGAGATAGACACAAGGCCCCAAACACAAAAGAAAACAAGAAAGGGAAACAAGATCTACTCTCAAGCACAACACCAACATCTAAGGGAACGTAAGATATATGCAAGTATAAAGCCCAAAACAAGAACAAATATGACGCATGACCATTGTCCACCAAAGGCTTCTACTCACAGCCAAATAGAATAAGACATTGGAGTACAAGAAGGAAAGAGTGTCATTACATAGCCTCAACATGAGTTACCCCGATAGCCTCTCTAGGCCCTAGCTGCCATTTGATAGCTCATGTGGAACCGAATAGTCATTTCATGAAGACAAGGAGGTTTGATTATGCTAGATCAACGCCCCTCAAATGGCCAAGCCTTCCCACTCCCATCCTTAGTCTATACAAGAACTCACGGCCATTGGAGGGGCGCCATATTATCTTATTAATGTGTTTTACTCTGATTCATTAATTAGGTATCACCTGATTAAGAAACTGCCCAATGAGTTACCTCGTACCCACTTTAGGGCCCTGACCCCCATTGTGAGCCACTCTCCCTAATTGCATCTAGATACCCATACCCTAGGGTTCAATTTAGGGAATCATAAATCATTTAGGACATATATGTCTCATATAGGACATTCATGAATCCATAATCCAGAATTGAAACATAGTCATACACATAGCCCTCTCTAGGCCTTCACATTAAGGATTCAACCATGAAACCACTCCCAAATACAGAATAAATTGGATTATTTCACAACAAAGCATATGAAAGGGAATATGAACAAAAATAAACCCAAATCACATCAATCAAACACAAAACCACAAAGTAGAAAGGGTACAAGACCAAGCTGAACCTCTAGGACACTCTGAGAATCGAAACAAGATCAAACAAAGAGTTGCACAATTGAGCTCGATTCCTATGCATTTGTAGGCTAGTGTTGCACATTTTTAGGTGAATTCTACACATTTACACAAAACCCTGAGCATTTTCATAGGGATGATTTTGGGAGCTCAATCAGGTAACAAAATGATTCCGAAAGAAAAATAAGAGCACAACCCATTTGATATGTGTCCTATTACCTTCCAAAAACTCAAACAAATAAAACCCAATACCCATGCACAAAGAACATAACAACAAACCCTCAAACAACCCCTAATTTGCACAATGAAAACAAGTGCATTTGAAAACAAAAACTATCAATTTCAAACCAGAAACTGAAGCAACTTTCAAATTGATAGAAATAATATTAAATACAATGCATTTCCATTTTAAAGCAATAAATTCAAAAAAAAATGAGGAAGAACAACTCTACCTCAAAATTTGAAAAACAAATGAAATGGAAAAGCCTGAAAAGAAATGAAGAAGCCTACATACCAAAACGTTCTAACCAAAAACCTCTCCAAACAACACAAAATTCAATCAATTTCTAGAAAAAGCCTCTTACAATCCAAGCCTCAATCGAATCCAAGCCTTAATCAAATCCAAGCAATCACCAACCAAAATCTCCACAAAAAATCCAGTCCAAAAATGCAAGAGTTTCACCCAATTTTCACACCAAAACCCTCCTTTGAAATTTCCAAAGAAATGTTGTAGCCAAAACTCTTCAAAAACCAAAAATAAAACAAATTGTGAGATTTTGCCAAGATCAAGAGGCAGTGGAAAGCACAAATAAGAGAGAACAAAATAGATGATAGGAATAAAATGTATTCTATTAAGATGAAAATACTGATCAACTGGATCATCAAGCGTTGTTGTTCAATGATTGTCTGTACAAACAATGTAGATGAGCCTGCTTATATAGGCAAGGCTATATGGATATGTGAGCACACAAACATGACATGTGGCTCAATAAGAAACAAGGGTAGGTAGGAAATAGGTGTGAGTAGGTAGGAGAAATAATATAATACTCCACATGAGGTGGAATATAACAACAAGATAAGATCAACACCATAAAAGGTGGAAATTCTCCTACACACACTATCCCAATGTGACACAAACACCTAAGTGTCTCATACCCAAACTACTAAGAAATGCATGTACCTAAGTAAACTTAAGTAAGGTGTAATAATATCCAAGATGAATAATTTTTTACACCAACACCCCCCCTTAAGTGCAACTTAGGGGAATGCATTTAAGTTTATAATGCAAGATGGGTCACGGCTACTAGGCCATGTTAGGTACCCATGTACAAATGCAAATCAAATCTCCCATAAAGTGAGGAAAGAGAGAAAAACCCAATGGGAAAAAACCTTCCCCCAAAAGAGAGATGATGAAAGAACACAATGCTCTCAATGATGGATGAGAAGAACAAAACCTCATGTGAGGAAAAAGTCCCCCCCAATAAGAGAGAAGAAAGACCATGAAGCCCCCTCTCAATGTAAAATCTCCTACAAGGATGGTCCAATGATTATGACCAAAGATACCTCCCCATAAGGAAGAAAGAGAGCCAATGTTGCACCAATAATTTCAAAGTGTGACAAAACTAGGCACCAATGTCGATGATGATGAATCACTCGTTGCAACAAAAAAGAAGATCAGGCATGGAGACAACCTGCTTTGAGCATCATCTGGATACTCGTAAATGGCAGAAATACCAATACAATATAAGTCTCATCGAAGCCATGCACAAATGTGTAAATCTAAGTCTCAACTGGAGCCATGCACCAAGTCTCACAAGATATTCCTAATCTACGTGTACAAGAGGATTACATCAAATAGTCAACAATGACAAGATACAAAGAGGTGTGACACTTTATGATAGTGTGAGTACAACATTTCTCAAGCAAGAGCATACATCATGATAAAATATTCAAATGTGAAAACATGAAAATGATGCCACCAACAAAGAAGCTTTGTAGAATACTGCAGATGAAGATGCCTCCGAATATAATTTCACCAAGAGATATAAATGAACAACTAACCCCCCATAAAAAGATCATGTTGGCACTTGCAAATAATGGCAAAGTGGACTTCTAATTTCAATGATTACAACTTTTCAAAATGAGATATAAGAGACTTCAACAAATACTGCTAGTGATCTAAACTGAGATCCAAGCAAAATACAAGTACCAAATAGGCCAAAAAATGACCAAATACTGAAAGTTCAATTTCTACTCACAATCACTACAAACTAATGGCAGATTATGAAAGTAGACAAAAAATTATGCACTCTCAAAAAAAATGGCACCTGAAAAGGAGTCCATATGAGCCCAAATGAAGCCTCCAAAGTTGTAAAAATCGACATTTCACAATTTTCGAAAAACCTGTATCCGAAAATTAAAAAACTCCTACACCACTGTACAGATCATAAAATTCTACCCCAAAACAAAAAAAAATTCTCAAAAAATGGAGTCCGAATGAGTGAGATATCACTATTTGAAAATTGTATGCAAAATTATCATTTCTGGAAAATTTCCGCCGCAACTTCAAACTTCAAATGCCTCTAGATTTGGCCTCTGAAGTGCGATTTGGATGAAACAAAAGGCAAAACTAATTTTCTTGGACCTCCTTATTCCAATGGTAACCTCAGATTTGACCTAACAAGCTCCAATAACAACTTGCAATAGAAAGCTCCAAAATGCAAACCCCAAATTTCTCTCAATTGGCAAACCAATGACACTCTAATGGCTCTGATACCATGTGAGATTTTTCCAAGATCAAGAGGCAATGGAAATCACAAATAAGAGAGAACAAAATAGATGATAGGAATAAATTGTATTCTATCAAGATGAAAATACTGATCAACTGGATCATCAAGCGTTGTTGTTCAATGATTGCTTGTACAAACAATGTAGATGAGACTGCTTATATAGGCAAGGTTATATGGATATGTGAGAACACAAACATGACATGTGGCTCAATAAGAAACAAGGGTAGGTATGAAATATGTGTGGGTAGATAGGAGAAATAATATAATGTTCCACATGAGATGGAATGTAACAACAAGATAAGATCAACACCATAAAAGGTGGAAATTCTTCTAGACACTATCCCAATGTGGCACAAACACCCAAGTGTCTCATACCCAAACTACTAAGAAATGCATGTACCTAAGTAAACTTAAGTAAGGTATAATAATATCCAAGATGAATAATTATTTACACCAACACAAATGAATCTCTCTCACAAAACTTGTATTGGAATGCAACCATCCCAACCAACACCATAACCAAAAAAAAACATAACAAAAACATAAATCATTTATTAAATATTTCATTAATTAATTCCACAAATTACAAATAACTCCCACCAAAAATACAGTTTATTTATTTAATAGTTATTTACCCCCACCAAACATAAAATATACTTGCAACATAATTGTGCTCCCATAAATATACATAAAAATATGACAATACTAACAATGAAAATTATATCACATAAGGGTGAAAATAATGATAATAATTAAAATAAAGGTGAGGATTAGTTACATTATTAATAATAATATTAATAACATAAATATTACTAATAAAAACATGACATAAATGATAATAATCATCACCATGATAAATCCAAAAAAAATTACACAATCAAAGAACACCAACATAGGATACATGGGCATTGCCTTCATGACAACCCAAGAAGGTAGACTCCAAGACCAAGATTATTGCCCTAATTTGGGATGATGGTTAGGGTTAGGGTAGATGGGCCTTATGATGAATAATGATGAACAGCAGATACCCCAACCGGTACTGAGAGGGGAGGGTGAATCAATACAAGCAAAAAATTTCTCAACAACTTATCTAGCTAAAGCAATACCAACTAGTTGTCACCATTACTGAACTTAACCATGGAAATACCGGTTAAACACAGTAAGACATTAGATACCATAAACTGATAAGTCTGAACACTTCAAGTACGATCAATACTTGATATCAACTTCACCCATAAACATATGCATGTGGTATACTAGTAATACCATAACCTATTAACCCTGCATGCATAATCTTTCAACCAAATACTTCATAAACATCACATAAAAAATGCATAACACATAACACACAGATTTTTCACATGGAAACCCAAATGGGAAAAATCACAGTGGGGATGAATACCCATAAGCTTGTTTTTGAACTCTTTTGAAGCTCGCCCTGTTAAGGAGCCTAGTCCGGTTAAAGACTTTACAATAAGGTTTTGTTTGGAACCGATACTGTTAGAGATCACCCGGTTAAGGGATGGCTATATACCCTATTAAAGGTTGAAACCTTGTTAAAGGTTACCTCGCTAGAGGATTTAAAGAACTCAATGATCTTGAGTCACCTGGTTACAGGTTTTACAATAAGCATGTTAAAGCTACCCTATAAAGGTATTTTCCATCTGTTGAAATGATTAGAAGACAACAGATAAAACTTCAGATCTGATAACAGCACTACATGCCAAGGAAGATCCTTTTCATTTCCTCTACTCTACAATCACACTCTACAGATTTCCTCTTACTGGTCTGGCAAGTATCTCATCACTCGGATACACACACAATCATTTGCCAGCAACTTTACAATAATAAACATCATCGACCTTATAGACAATAGATAGGTTGGTAGCATAAACCCTAAACCCTAAGCATCTTAGGTTTACAACACAAGCAGTCCAATCCTAACCGTCCAAACACATTGCATAGAGTATTACAATTTCAAACAGATCACAAGACAATCTGCATCATTCAATCATCACCGCTCATGGGAATCAGTAACCCATCACGCTTTCTTCTCATACCACTAAGAAGAATGATCATTCCTGAGGTAGACTTCAAACGTAGTCGATCTTCTCATATCTCAATCCTTCACATGCACAAGGCTGATGTGGCACCTCGATCTCATTCATATCTCTTAGCTAACTCATCACAGAGTATCACTGGTTGCATCCCACAAGCTGGATCGCCAAACCGATAACCATAGAGCTGAGACTACCAACTGGTAGTCACACTTAGTGAAACCTTGACACAGGTTCACTGCATTTCCTCATACATCTTCATACCGGTTCACTTGAACTTATTGACATCAATGACAACATACATTATCATCATATCAACATACCGGTCTACCATATACTAACAATATCATACAATCTCCCCATATGCCAACAATATCCAACACCTTAATGCTATCTCCATATAAACCACCATCGGGAATCATATAGGCACGCTCAGACCTAAGAAGCCATGTGGAGTCGATGTTGTGTACCTGTATCAACCAAAACACAAAACACTTGCACAACATATATATATATATATATATATACACCTAATCATGATATATATATAAGAATATCAAAAATCATAATCAATTCTCTAATAAGATCACCTGAAACACATTTTAGTACATCGTGATCCATTATAATCATAATCAATAAACTCTAATATTGTCAATATGTCCTCTTATGCATAAACGATCACCATCATCAAGTCCTAAAATATAGAGTCACCATGAATAGTCCACCATCATAAATCAAATGAGTATGTCCACACACACACACACACACACACACACACACACACACAGGCCTAATAGGATATCACATACATATAGAGTCATTATGCATGAACAACCTCCAACAAATCAACTGTGTCTACTCCTAATAGATAACATGCAACTAAAGTCAACATAAGTCCAAAAAAAACATAATCAAAAAATGGACAAAGATCATTATTCATTTCCCAGAAGAGATCACATAGTAAACACGGTTAGAAAACCAACTTGACAACTATGCATTACATCATTATCAGAGTATTATTGAATTACCACCTCCTAATTAGCACAATTAGGATGTTTTCACATCGTATCTAGTCATCCTCATATACATATAAAAATCCAAAATATGAAATTCACTGGAAGGGGATTTTAACATCACATGCATTCTCATCTATTCAAATGATGTGATAGCATCCCTTTCCCATCTAGCATCCATGGAACATGACAATGCTACTTTCAATAATTAACTATATTAGTAGAAACATTATCATCATAGTGACCACTATGTTAGAATCAAGGAACACTGGGAAGAGGGGGGGTGAATCAGTGTTTTGTAATTTTTAACTTTATTAACTTGTTCTTTCAACCACTTAATACAAGTGAACAAAAGAAATGTGTAGAAACACAAAGCAATCAGCAACAACACCATAACACCAAGATTTTATACTTGGAAAAATCGGTCAAGGGAAAAACCACGGTGGGGATGAGACCCACAAAATGAGTGCACTCAAATATAAAGATTACAAGGGAATGCACATGCATTCAAGCACACTGCCTAGAGATTACAACTCAAAATGAGAAGGGCTACAACCCTAAGAAGACTCATTGTCTTACAATATCTTTTACAAAAGATAATTAGAATGTCTAAAGTGAGAAACAACATTTACAAATGCCATAGTATAGTTCCGGTTAAGCAAAAAACACTTAATCTCACACTGCTCTATTCCACTATTTTGTAATATTATGGAGCACAAATCCTTCACTTGTGCACGTGAAACTATGCACAATCGATCATAAATACTTTCTAGACACCCGCCGATATCCAAAATGATCATATCTGTTGGTCTTATATATCTGCAACATGAAATTAGGTCTTCTACATGTGGCTTCAAGAACACTATACAAATAATGAAACGTGCATGTGTAGGCGGCTCAATCAAAACTCCAATGTATATGTAGACCAAAAATAATTGTTCACACACTTCCCAAATGGCATCCTCGATCACAAAAAACAATTACCAAAATTACTCCATCAGTTCTGCACAATGATCAACTATCCAAGTCGACCATACCACATTGTTCAACCCAAAAACCTGTACATCGGATCTTTTAACTCACATGCCAATCATCACTAGAGGCTAAGATTATAGAATAAGGTACTCCAAACATCTAAGTATCTTCCACTAGCTTTGCAACATAAAATATTCAACAAAATGACATGCCAACCAAAATACTACACTTTGTCAGATGCTCTGCTCTACCTTGTCAAACTTAACCAAATCTTCATTCTGACTTCCAGTAGGATCAGATCATACATGGTGGATGGAATAAATGACTTGGGTTGCCATCAATGACAACACTAGATGACCTGTGTAGTGTCTCTTTCCAACAATCTCCCCCTTTTGCATTGATGGCATCACTTAGTGAAAAATGACTAAGTGTTGGAATCATTACCAAAACTTCAAAAATTCAACAACTCCAGAACTACTCCAGAACCCCCCCTGAGATGAATGCAACATTTTTCACTACCCTACACTCCCCCTTTGACATTAATGGCAAAGGTAGGGATCCACATGCTAAAAATTTACATAAAATTCTATATACATTGGCATATGTACACACAGACCTTACTAACTTACATGAGCTTGAAGATATCTGCAAAAATATTTGTCAAAGAGTTCAAATGGTTGTCCCAACCCTCATTAAGACACTCTAGGACTGATATGAGGCCACTGAAGAGGTATTCTTGCATCTCTACCAAATTGAGATCAGAGGAGTCACCTATGGCTACGGCATCTTGAGCATCCTTCAGGGCATTGAGAATTGTGTCCAATTTGGGAGTGATGTGACTCCAAAGTTCACAAACTATGCCAATAATCTTCTCCTTGTCATGGATTAGGCTCTTGGTTTTGTCAAGTAAAGATATTACTTGGCCTTCTTGACTAGCCACATAGACTGACAAGGGATCAAGTGACTGAGATATGCTAGCTAATTACTTTTCATGCTCCTTGAACTACTTCTCAATATCCTTAGTGAACTTTCACAGTGATAGACAAGATCTGTAAATATTACCACCCTCAGATATTGCATCTTGATTTCTCTTGACACAAGTATCTAACACAATTCTATCATCTGCAATCATTCTCTTTAATGTTCTGAGCCTCTTGGCATTAAATTCATTGTAAACCTTGGCCTCACCAAACTTCTCTAACGACTCAAAATGAGTACTCGCCCAATTGATCAAACCTTTCAACTGGCCAGAGGACATATCAAATTTGTCCTTGACATAAGAGGGATTAAATATTCTCAAGAATACCGGATACAAGAGTGATAAATTCACTTTATTCAATGTGTGAGTTCAATAGGTCTTCGCTTGCCTTGGCTTGTGCAAATGAAGCTAATTGCAGCTTCTCGATGGGAGATAGAGAGGCAAGGTTGATGGGACCTTGGACAAATTTCAGATCATCAAGAGTCCAATTATCTTTCACTGCCCCAATAGTGTCTCTTGCTTCTAGAGCAGGTTCTTCCTTAACCTCAACCTTCTTCTCTTTTTCTACCTTTCCTACATCATCCTTAATTTGGACTGCATCCTCCTTAGTTGCCTTAACAGTGTCAACCAGAGGATTTTGAGATTCCTCAACTACATCTACCACCACTGACTCATCATCTATTTTCTGCTCACCTTTTACCAAATCAGAAGGAACATCTACTTCAACTTGTTTATCTTCTGGTGCTTCCGGAGTAGATGAAGTATTCACCTCAACTTGCTCAACTTTTCAATTTGTTGCTTGCACTTCCATAATAGAGGGAATATCTACCTTAGTCTTCTCACCTCAACCTTTTTCAAGAACAACCTCATATTATTTTTGAGAAAAATAGACCTTAATATCTTCTCAATGTCTTTCATGAATTCATCTGATTTTCTAATCATTATCTTATTGATTCTAGTTTTTCTCCTAAACTCACTTTTAGCTTCCTTAAGAATTTTGTCAATTTCTTGCACAGCTATAATAGGGCATAGTTGAGCTAGCATATATTCTCTCAATCTTTCCTCTTCTACTTTTTCACTATTCCTTCTCATTTATAAAACATCATAAAGACTCTTGGGGACTTCTGATATTATTTCTATAAGAGCCTTACTAATTTTATTCAGGTATATTATAGAGGCTTCTTCCAAAGTTCTTTGACCGGCTTCATCAAATTTGTCATAGACCTCAGAAAGTGGTTTGAGATTACCTTGAACTATAAAAAAATTCTCCACATCTTTAACTGTCATCCCGGATTTGGTGGAGTCTGCCTTTGGCTTCTTGCTTGGATCCTCTCCACTAGAGCGCTTGTCCTTAGGGACTTTTGCAACTTTAATGCCCTTTTGATTTATTTCCTTTACTGCCTCAATAGATTTTGTCTCCTCATCATCAGGGATAGCAACATACACTCTTCTTCTCTTTCCTTTCTTCCTCTTCCCTTCACCAACGGATGATTTGGCTTTGGGTTTTGGAGAGCTTGCAAGCTTTTGAGGACTAGAGGAGGGTGTAGAGCTCCATGTTTGCTTTGGCTTGGGAGCAAAGACTTCTGGTTTAGCCATCTTCTCCTTAACAAGCTCCTTTGCAAGTAATATGTTTCTCTTCCTTACTTCCCAGACAACCTCCTTAGTGATCCCAATGCAGTTTGCATATGCCTCCACTTCCTTCCTTACTTTCTGGACCAACTCAAGATTCTTGAACTAACTATGCAGTTTCAAGCTCTTGTCAACATAAGTCCCAAATATCTCCTTAGAGGTGTCCATCAGCTTGCTTAACAAATGTTGAGCATATAGTTCTGTAAAGCGGAAAAATCGAACCCTAGTCGTTCTCCCCTCCCCAACTCCAAGGAGAGAGAAGGGAGGCCACTAGGGTTGATGGTTTTCACTTGGGAGAGACTTTACATTCAAAAGAGGGGTTGAAACCCACAAGATCCAATCCCACGCAATGCAAGATTGGATTCTAAATGAGTTTCAAGGGTTAAGACATCAAGGATACCCTCTTTTGTAAAGAAATGTAGATAGGATGATTGAACTAAGAATGCATGTAAAATAGGGAAGATTTGCTTATAAACAGAGATAGGGATACAGGATGAAGCTGCGGACCTGGAATTAGCAGTAAAATGTCAAGACGGTGATGTTCTGCAAATTTGAGCGAAAGTTGACAGGACGATGGCGCCCGGCGTGCACATGGTCCTCCGAAAAATCTGCGAAACAAAGGTGGATCTATTCGTCTCTGCACAAGGATTCCAGATCTTCAATTACAGCCGCGTACCTGCAACCTTGTTGTAAGAATGTTTGTATTCTTACATGCGAAGGTGTAATGTATGTAGTATGTTGTATGTTGTATTTTGTATGTTGTATGTGATCTCCTCTTCAATGGTTGAATCCTTGTCTTGAATGCAACACTTAGCCTTGAATGGAGACTTAGAACACTCAATTGCTTGAAGGAATGCTTGAATGTTTGAATATTGCTTCCGCCTCTTTTCCATCTACCAAAATGGGAGAGGAAATGTAGTTTATATAATTGTCAATTTAGGGTTAAAAAACTGATTTTACCGACCTTAGGCCGACCTGGGAAGATTATTTTCCAATTTGCAAACTTAAAGACCCGAAGCCCCATAAGAGACCGGGCCCAAAATAGGGCCAGGGACCAGGGCGCCGGGTGCCATGGTCCTGGGGGACCAGGGCGCTAGGTTCCCTAGTCCTGAAGGACCAGGGCGCTGGGCGCCATGGTCCCACCTCCAGGGACAGCAGGGTGCAAGGAGGATCAGACCAGGGTGTTGAAAAATGCAGTTTTTGATGTCATGAACAAGTTTTGGGGTCTCCATTCAGGTTCCGTGTTGCATCACCATCGTGAAGACCCAAATGTAGTCAAAATTGCAAGTGTCGCAATTTTAGGACGCTACATTTAGCCCCCACTTTAGCGGGAGTATAAGCGTACGCTCATACTTCCGGTAAAGTACAAGGAAACAACATTGAAAAACTTTCACCACGTCAAGGAGGCAAGATACACCAAGCCCCCAGTGGACTAAGGATCTTACGACTTCGATTGACAAAGTAAAAGGGAAGATCACGAGGGAGAACCATGACTGTCAGTAGCAAGGTTCCCTCACTATGAGTCATGCAAGAAAGATATCAAAAATTTTCAAGGCAAAGCTAAATTTGTCAAGAAATTTTCAAGTATCTTGAAAAGATATGAACGGGATGTATGCCCCCCTACGTTAAAGCGATCGCACACGCCTCACGGGGGGTGATTTCTTTAAGGTAGTGATACATATAAGAAATGAGAAGGGAGCACGTTATCACAAGGATTTAGCCCCCAAGTGTGAGATAAGCCCAAGGATAATAGACACAAAACACAAAGCACAAGGTGACTTCGCTTTCCTTGGGGTCAGTATGCTGTATGATAATTCATCATATGTATGTATGCATAATTGTTCTTCATTCCCCAATCAAGGAAGGTCACCTAGAAGAAGGGAACACATGTGTCTTTTGAGTCAACATGAGAGAGACCAATAGATCTCAATGCTTTGCATCGTCCTCAAGTAGACAACACAAAGGACAACAAATAGAAGAATGAGAATAACACATAGAAGAGGTAACAAAAGAGATCAAGAGAGGAGGAGAGAGTCTGCTATGCTAATGTTACTAGTCTAGCACGTCATCTACCCCCCGATCTTGCTGATCAATATTTCGGGAAGGCAGGAAACACGCTAAAGGAGGAACATCCAACACAGCAGATGGAGCTATCACAAGATCCAAACAAGGGCTATGTTCATGTTCCGAGCCATGTTGTTCTTGTCTAGGAGCTAGGATGAGTGCTTTAGAAAATTCGTTAGATAAATGGTTATCAACATCAACATATTCATATTCAGTATCAGAATGAACAGGAGTAACATTTTCATCGTGAATAACATTTTCATCTATATCATCATCAAGATTTATAAAAATAGGATCTTTAACTCGCACAGGATCAAGACCATCATGCATGTTATGTTTAGGAGATTTCGACTCAATCGTCGGCTGAGGAGAAAATGGAATAATACTAGCTGAAGGTGTTTTGGGGGATTGCAAAGTTTGAGAAGCAGCTGCCTGAGCTCTAAGACGACGATTTCGTCGGCGTTCATGTGCAGAACGATTTCGTCTAGTCTTAGTAGGAAGATTAGGAGAGTGAGGAGGAGGAATGTTCTCATCCTTATCACTTGGGTGTTTAGGTTGTGGTCTCTTAGGTTGAACAATAGGAGAAGAGGAAGGTCTCTTCTCTCCATAAGAGGAAGGAGGAGGAACTACTCCATACAAAGGAGGAATATTTGGTTTAGGAAGGAGACCAAGTCCATCATGACGAGGAGGTATAGGTCTACTTTTAGAAAGTTTATTAGATATAGGCATAGTCACATCAATAGGAATGGGTTGGGAATCTTCTTGAGGAAAGACATTAGTTTTATCTTTCAAAGGAAGAATTTCCTTCTCAAGAATGATAGGAATGTCAAGTTTGGGTGTTCTAGGTTCACTTAGAGATAGGATCATATCTTTTTTCCACTTTTGATAAGATTTGAAAAGATGATCACTTCGCGGTGGAAGAGATTGGAATTGTTTAGGCCAAAAATAATCAATAGGAACGCTAGAAGTTCTTTCAGATGGTTTAAAGAGACTATGATTGATAGTAACAACTTCACCATTATGGGGAAATTTCAAACACTTGTGAATAGGAGAAGCAATAGCTTTCATGGAAGATAGCCAAGGATAGCCTAGCTTCACACGAAATTGTTCAGATGATGGAATAATAGCAAAGTCCACATCAAGGGATTTGTTATGGACCTCAATAGGTAATGTAATAGAACCAATTGTAGGAGAAGAAAATGCATCAAATAGTTTCACAACCACATTTGTTTCATCATAGATCACTTGATTCAATTGCAAAGTAAAAAGAAATTCTTCAGTAATGACATTAACCATACAAGAAGGATCAATAAGCACTCCACGGCAAGGTGTATTCTTGACTTTTGCAACTATATATAAAGGACCATCAGGTGCCCTGATAGTTTCACTGGAATCAAATGTGATGGAAGGTTCTTTAGGGATTTTCTGTTGCTCCACAAAGTTAATCACATTCGGAGTCATAGACACAAGATCATCAGGTGAGACAGAGGAATCATTAGTATCAATCACATTAGAGGTATGAGAAGGTAATGGATCAGTGAAAATCTTAAGATTTTGGTTAGGAGGAGCTACAGATGTGTTGCCTTTATCATTCACACCAGAAACAGAGATAGTATTATTATCAATCAAATCTTGAATTTTACCCTTTAAAGAAAAACATTTTTCAGTATCATGCCCAGGATGATGATGAAATTGACAAAAAGATTTGTTATCAAAATAGGGCGAATTAATCTTTGTAGGATCTATTTGCCTTATAGGAGGAAGAGTAAGCACATTTTGTTCCAATAACTTATTCATAATACTATGCAATGATTCATTCAAAGGAGTAAACTTTCTTTCTTTCTTGAAAAACTTAGAAATAGGAGGCACACCTGATGTTGCATTCACATTGTTGTTGATGATGTTTTCATTGAATTTAATTGACTCTCTATTCAGTTTAAACTTCCCAAATGGTTGTTGACTACTATCACCCTTATCACTCGGAGCCATAGGATTTGCTTGTTCCATTTGACTCACAGTCAGTTGATAATTGTGAAGAGTTGCGCACAACTGTTGGAAAGAAGTAAACTCAGAAAATAGAAGTTTTTCTCTAATATCTTTTTGTAAATTAGAAATAAAGATTCTTTGAATATCATTGTCAGGCACTAGAAAGGAAATTTGAGCATACAAATGCTTATATCTACCAATGAAATCAGTCACTTTTTCTTTAACACCTTGTTTACAATGCATTAAATCAATCAAAGTAACTTTAGGACTTATATTGTTTTGAAATTGTTGAATAAAAGCATTTGCAAGTTGTTCGAAAGAAGAAATAGAATAAGAAGGCAACGAGCAATACCATTGTAGGGCTTTATCTCTTAATGTTCTAGTAAACAGTTTTGCAAGCAACCTTTGGTCATAAGCAAAATCGGTACATACTGTTTGAAATGTCTTAACATGTGTTAGAGGATCACCCTTACCATTATAAAGCTCCAAATGCGGAATTTCAACATGTTTAGGGGGAATTGCTCGGACAATGTCAAGAGAAAGTGGGCTCGCAACATCAAATGTGGGCACACTAAACTTAGATTGATTCATAGAGGCAATTTGTTGTTGTAAAGAAGAGACAGTTTGTGCAAGATTGTTAATGGTCACTTCAGTCGAAGAGTTCATATTAGACGTGTTAGATTGTGATGGAGGTGTTATGTTATTGAAAGAAGGTAGAGAGTAAGGTGGTGGGACACTATGATAGTTAGTCATAGGAGATGATTGGAAAGGAGGAACACTACAAGGAGGAATGGAATGATTAAACGAATTGCCCCCTTGCGTCATGTTCATTTGTGGAGATATAATAGGAACACTCATTGAAGGAATGAATGAAGAAGTTGGATTGAATGAAGGAAGAGGGTTGATTGAAGAAGAAGGATTGCCCCCATGACTGGTGATCATAGGTGGGATGTCTTGTGTTGAAGTAGTCATTATGTTTGATGTAAAAGTAGGTATACTAGCAATAGAAGTCGTCAAAGGAATAGAATGATTAACTTGAGTAGGAGGTTGTGTATAACCCAAAGTTTCAGCACAACTCTTCATAGGCATCACATTCGAATCCACAATGTGTGCAATACCACGCAAAATATCAATTCCATTCTTATCACTTTGAACCATACGTTTTAGACCCTCAATTAAGGAAAGAGCTTCACTATCGGGGTATTCTTGAGACATCCATTGTCGAAAATCATCAAATTGGTTATCCAATTTTGAAAGTTGTTCTACAGAAACCTCATGGAGAGCTTCTTCATCATTAAGAGGATTAGAGGAATTACCCATGTCCTCATTAAAAAGGCCATTCAAATTAGGTTCCATCTCCTCAGTAATTAAACCTTGGAAAGACTTAATTCTAAGGCTTCGTCTAACGGGAATAGTGTAAGTAGGGCTTATTGTTGTAAAACTCATGCACTAAAGAAAGAGAGAAGATTTTGAATTTTATAGGTAGAAATTTTCAATAAAATCAGCCAATCTCCTAGATTTAAGCTGTTAAATACAATCAGGACAATCTCCCAAAATTTCGGAAAAAATGTCTGGGACCGTGGCGAACGGAGTGCACATGGTCCTCGCAACTTTTTTCGAAATTTTCAGGGATGAAAGTTATGATGATTTTAAAGCCAATCTGAAAAAATTGAGTGATTTTACGATCTGTAGATAGGCCAAATTAAAGTTGCAATCTCAAAATTGAACCCTACCAAGATTGTTGAAAATTGCAAAATTTGAATTTTGAAAAAGAGAGGGAAACTGGAATTTTGAATTTTATGATTTTAGAGGGAATACTGAAAGCAATGCAAGCTTTGAAATTTAAAAGTTGACTCAATTTCATGCAAAATTCAAATTTGAAAGTGGAAATCAAAGTTGTCACAATTAAACACTTAATTTCAAAAGTCACAAATTGTAAAAATTTGAACAAAGCATTGAAATTTCAAATGAATGCTAACACACTTTTCAGATTTAGGACAGTAAGAAACACAATTTTAACACAGATTTCAATTTCAACAATATTTGAATGATTATAAGCCTTTATCCAAGCAATCACTAGACCAACTTTGACTTTAATTTTGAAAGTGTTAGAATTGATAAAATCAGCCAAAATTCTGGATTTTAGCAGAAAAATACAGTAAGATCTAGCTCCCGAAATTTCAGAAAAAATGTCAGGGACGATGGCGCTCTGGGTGCACACGGTCCTCGTAACTTTTTTCCAAATTTTCAAGGATGAAAGATATTGTGATTTTATTGCGGAATCCAAAGTTACAACCGATTTGGAGGTGTTTTGATCAGTGAAATTATCAGTCAAAGGTTGAATCAAGAAGGTTTTAAAAATTAGGGTTTTGACACTTAACCACTTAATTTTCAAAATTAAAGCACGGATATGATTTGATAATTTGGAGTAGAAGGGTAGATCTGAAACAAGCATTAACAATTAAACATTCCACAAGTTCAATTACTAAAAAGAAAATTTTAGGGTTTTTATGCAATTTAACCTCTAAAATTTGCAAAAGATCAAACATGGAAATGTAATTAAGGAAGCAAATTTTTCAGATCTAACCATGAATATTCAGAATGAGGATGTTCACGTCGGGTTCACCAAAATGTAAAGCGAAAAAATTGAACCCTAGTCGTTCTCCCCTCCCCAACTCCAAGGAGAGAGAAGGGAGGTCACTAGGGTTGATGGTTTTCACTTGGGAGAGACTTTACATTCAAAAGAGGGGTTGAAACCCACAAGATCCAATCCCACGCAATGCAAGATTGGATTCTAAATGAGTTTCAAGGGTTAAGACATCAAGGATACCCTCTTTTGTAAAGAAATGTAGATAGGATGATTGAACTAAGAATGCATGTAAAATAGGGAAGATTCGCTTATAAACAGAGATAGGGATACAGGATGAAGCTGCGGACCTGGAATTAGCAGTAAAATGTCAAGACGGTGTTGTTCTGCAAATTTGAGCGAAAGTTGACGGGACGATGGTGCCCGGCGTGCACACGGTCCTCCGAAAAATCCGCGAAACAAAGGTGGATCTGTTCATCTCTGCACAAGGATTCCAGATCTTCAATTACAGCCGCGTACCTGCAACCTTGTTGTAAGAATGTTTGTATTATTACATGCGAAGGTGTAATGTATGTAGTATGTTGTATGTTGTATGTGATCTCCTCTTCAATGGTTGAATCCTTGTCTTGAATGCAACACTTAGCCTTGAATGGAGACTTAGAATACTCAATTGCTTGAAGGAATGCTTGAATGTTTGAATATTGCTTCCGCCTCTTTTCCATCTACCAAAATGGGAGAGGAAATGTAGTTTATATACTTGTCAATTTAGGGTTAAAAGACTAATTTTACCGACCTTAGGCCGACCTGGGAAGATTATTTTCCAATTTGCAAACTTAAAGACCCGAAGCCCCATAAGAGATCGGGCCCAAAATAGGGCCAGGGACCAGGGCGCTGGGCGGCATGGTCCTGGGGGACCAGGGCACTGGGTGCCCTAGTCCTGAAGGACCAGGGCGCTGGGCGCCATGGTCCCACCTCTAGGGACAGCAGGGTGCAAGGAGGATCAGACCAGGGTGTTGAAAAATGCAGTTTTTGATGTCATGAACAAGTTTCGGGGTCTCCATTCAGGTTCCGTGTTGCATCGCCATCGTGAAGACCCAAATGCAGTCAAAATTGCAAGTGTCGCAATTTTAGGACGCTACAAGTTCAAGAATTCCTCTTCAACTTCACACCCCATGGGCATGATCCAAGATGTTCTAGGTTCCACTGCCTCCATTAGGCATTGATCAATATCCACCATGAAGCAAATTGTGTCCTAATACTTCTCAACTATAGACTTAGGGATCCTCTCCCTATCATGCATTGCACTTTTAAAAAAATTTAAGTAGTCCTAGAGAGTGGCCTTCCGGGCCTTAACAACACCAACCTTGTATAATAGTTCTCTGATATACTAAGCCATAGATCTGTCATATGCCCATTCGACTTGACCAATTCCCGGAACTACATTCATGAAGTATAAGAACAAGCACAAGATCAAAGTTTCGTATTTGAATGGATGTTTCTTGTTTGATTTTGGCCAAGTTCTTCATCAACTCACTCCAGAGCAACTCACACAGGTCATACTTTTTGTTCTCTCATATCATCTCATAAGTTGCATATATTGTTGTTTTGGATACAAAATTCTCTCTACTGGAGTGATATATCTTATACCCAATCACCATTGAAGAAAATTTGACATCATACTCTAGAATATCATTGATTGTCATGGCTCTTTTACTGAATTTCAATCCAGTTGCGTCTATAACAATCTGGTTCTTCACAAATTTCAAGGAGGGTAAATCATTGGTTGACCATGGACCAGTTACAGCCCTAATGGCATTCTTAGTAATCCTGAATGGCTTATTCAACCATATAAACTCATCGTGCATTCTACTAAGTACATACCAGACCCACTCATGTTCATCGAACATCGTAAATTTGACAAAGTGCACAAAACCCTTTTCCTCCAACACTTTGAATTTCAGTTTTAGCCTAAAATTCTCATCAATCAACTTTTTATTATAGAGATTTAATAGATGAGAGCTTCCCAACTCCTCAATGTTGCAATGACTGCAAACCCTAATATCCTCGATATGCATAACAACGTATGGAACTAGTGAAAATGCACTCTTCAGATCATCTTCGACATAAATAAATGGGTTTCTTGAAATCTGGCCAAGCTCTCTCAGTAATATCTATAACTAGTGGAGTTGTCATACCAGAAGTAGTCATTTCATAAATTTCAAACTTGAAAAGTTTCACCGATAAATACCTCAACCGTCAGATTAGGGTTTCGCTTGGGAAATCTCTTTCATTGTTTGATCTTCCTTGAAAATATTCTTGTAGAGCTCTCCAAACCTCATCTCTTTGAATGCAAAGTGACAAATGAAAGAGTTAATTCACTTTTTATCATCCATATATCTAACATTTTGGAGTAATAAATGCACTTTTCCCTAATTCTTTTGGATACCCTGCATACACAGACAGTCTCTCAAGAATTCTTCTATGGATCACAAATTTGTAACTACTCATTTGGAACTCCTTCCAAAAGATCTGCACTATTAAAATACACCTACTAACAATCTGTCGATCTTCCGGCATCACTACTAGCGGCAAAGAAAAGGATTTTCATGTAAGCTCCCCTTAAGCCAGAATCCTCAATCTAATTCCTGGAGGAATTTGCAGCACTGGAATCAGGTGCGGACCCATTTCTAGCATCTAAATCACTCTTCTTCACCCATGTCTTCTTCATCTTATCTCTGATCTCATTCATAGTCATTTTTATTTTTCCCTTATCATCTTTCTGCGCATTCTTGCTCTTGTCTTTCGAACCCTTCCTATTCACATTTTTGCTTCTATATAATCTTGCAATGTAACCAGATTTTTTGTAATTGTAGCATACAAAATTTCCTTGTCTAGGCCTAAAATTCCCTTGATTTCCTCTTGATTTGCACTAGTTAGCAATATGGCCAAATCTAATACATGCATAACATATAACATTCTTTCTATTGAAATAGTTATTTGCCATACTTCTATTCAACCCAACAATAAGAATAATAACTCTAGTTGAAGTCTCGACCCGAAGTTTGGGCATTCACTTGGTAAAGTCACTATTTCCACAGCTAGTGTTCATTTGATTGTCAACCCAGGGACGTAGTACTGGAAATGGGTCTGCACTATATATGCACTAAGTTCCTGCAATAGATACTCTGTATTACTGCAACAACTAACATATGCAGAAAAGATAAGCAAGAATTGAAACTATTGAAAGGCTACGGGAAAACTTCTACATTAACATAAATTCATTCAAACAATACTGGATAAGTTCAATGCCGCTCAACAGAAATTACTCTGGTTTGGTTTGGCTACAGGAACAGTCAATGGATCTGTTTCCAATGGCTGCAGGAATAGTCAATGCAAGAACGTCTACTGCAACTAAATAAGAAAAATAAGCTTAACAAAGGCACAGGAACACTCACCAAGTGGGCCCCCTTGGATGAGTGATTCCAGGCTTCCCAAAAACAACTCTAAGTGCTTAGAATGACATATTTTTATTCATTGTTCTTCGAAAGTCATTACACGATTCAGCATCAAAGGAAACTCAAAACACTTATAACTTTATTTCTAAAATCCTCTGCTCTGCTTTCTCTCTTTTTCTATCTAACCTTAGAAAAGAGATAAAGACCTTTATTTAAAAGAAAAAAATTACTTCTTATTACATAGATCACTCCAATTAGAAGAGGCGAATAACTAATCAAGAAAGGAAACAGAAGGTGTTAAGTCACTGATAATGTGGATCTAAACCAAACCACAATCATAGCACATCATGGCGGTATTTTCAACACTAATGTCTACTTTGAGTAAGACATCACTAAACTTTGCACAATTACTTTTCCTCTATCATTCCTTACGCTCATCAGTATTTCTGCTGATTTGATCTTTCAGTCCCTCCTTGAATGTCTCTTACTGCAACTTGCGTGACAGGAGAGCCTTCCTAACAACATCAATTTATTCTTGCAATCTCAAAAATAAAGAACATACGCATATATTTTAATTAATCAAAACATCTATTAATTTCACACATGATATTGCCTAAACAATCTGCATGGCAACAGGAATGAATAGCATGACTGCAAGAATAAACTGGCAAAGACAAAACATGTTTTAATAGGTTCAGGCTAACATCTTAAATACATATAGTAAACTTTTGATACATCATTTCTATTATTTAAATCAAAATATGACAAAAACCTAAGAGTTCTGAGGATAAAAATATGCTAACATCTCAGCTCATCAACTTCTGCGTTCACTTGATTTATAACCATACTTATTGAAATTGAAACACTAAATGGAGAAAGATGGACCATTTTGATTCATTCTATTTTTGAATTGACTATCCATATGACCAAATTTATTGCAAACAAAATAGTTACCATTAAACTTATGAGCATTAGGTTTCCTTACTAGAGACCTTTTAGCTTTGTTCTTTTGATGTTGAGACTTAGGATTGCTTTGACCAGATCCGGAGCTTTCACCTTTCTCAAATCCAAGTCCTCACTTGTCATCTTCACTCTTCTGACTTTGTAGCAACACATCAAGCTTAGTTGAGCTAATCTTGAACTTCTCCTTGTACTCATTTGCAGTAGCAAGTTCATCCCTAAGAATGATAATCTGCCTTTCAAGGTCTTGCTCATTATTCTTGGATTGTATAAATTCAAGCTTCAACCAATCATTCTCATAGTTAAGTCTACAGCATTCATCAAATCTATCCTTCAAGGATTGATTAAGACTATTCATTATTCTTTCTTCCTTCAATCTCCTTTGTCAACCTCATCACTATAGATTCCATCTCATTCTTCTGGACTGCATTATCTCTAGCAAGTTTCTCGCACTCTTCTGATTTCTCCTTCAAGGCTTGGTCATCTACACTTTGGCTTTCTTTCTCCTTTAGCTTATCAATAAGTTCCTTTCTCTTCTCCCTAGATTTGTTCACCTGATCTTTCAGTGACTAAATGAAGTTCTTAAAATCTTTAATATTCGCTTTCATTTTCCAAACCTAAGCTTGGGATTCATCAACATCCTCAAGTACCACAATAAGTTGATGTTGAAGACCACCAGAGTACATTGATTCACCTTCTCGAAACCTTCTCAAGCTGTTAAACTTCTTCTGAGGGACTAGGCTCTGATACCAATTGTTGGAATCAAGGAACACCAAGAGGGGAGGTGAATCAGTGTTCTACAATTTTTAACTTTATTAACTTGTTCTTTCAACCACTTAATGCAAATGAAAAAAATAAATATGTAGAAACACAAAGCAATCAACAACAACATCATAACACTAATATTTTATACGTGGAAAACCCGGTCAAGGGAAAAACCACAGTGGGGATGAGACCCACAAAATGAGTGCACTCAAATATAAAGATTACAAGGGAATTCACATGCATTTAGGCACACTGCCTAGAGCTTACAACTCAAAATGAGAAGGGCTACAACCCTGAGAAGACTCATTGTCTTACAATATATTTTACAAAAGAATTGGAATGTCTAAAGTGAGAAACGACATCTACAAATGCCATAGTACAATTTTGGTTAAGCACAAAACACTTAATCTCATACTGCTTTGTTACAATTCTTTATTCCACTGTTGTGTAATATTCTAGAGCACAAGTCCTTCACTTGTGCACGTGAAACCACACACAATCGATCATAAATACTTTCCACACACCCACTGATATCCAAAATGATCATACCTATTGGTCTTATATATTCTCAACATGAAATTAGGTCTTCTACATATCAGCTTCAAGAACACTATACAAATAATGAAATGTGCATGCATAGTCGGCTCAATCTAAACTCCAATGCATATGCGGACCAGAAAGAATTGTCCACACACTTCCCAAATGTTTGCTAAACATCCTTGATCATAAAAGCAATCACCAAAATTACTCCATCAATTTCTCACAATGATCGACTATCCAAATTGTCCATACCACATTGTTCAACCTAAAAACTTGTACATCGGATCTTCTAACTGACACGTCAATCATCACTAGAGGCTAAGATTCTGGAATAAGGTACTCTAGACATCTAACTATATTCCACTAGCTCCACAACATAAAATATTCAACAGAAATGAAATGCCAACCAAAATACTACACTTTGTTGGATGCTCTGCTCTACCTTACTAGACTTAACCAAATCTTCATTCTGACTTCCAGTAGGATCAGATCATACATTGCAGATGGAATAACTAACTTGGTTTGCCATCAATGATAACACTGGATGACCTGTGCAATGTATCTTTCCAACACACTAGATCTAACAATTTCTCTATCTACACTGATTATCATTTCAATATTTACTTCATTTCCATCTAAGTGCAGGTTCAATATCATAATACCTAATTAATCATGTTAGGGTTAGAGAGGTGTTACATCTTTACAAACTTGTGTAACTCTCTAGATCTTAATGAGTTTATCAGTATCATATATTATTAGCCATTTTCTTTTGAGAGATGTTTGTGTTGGACACAATGGATCACTGAGAGGGGGGTGAATCAGTGATTTGAATAGTTTTTACTTAATCAAAGCTATACAGGTTCGACATAAGATACACAAGATGCAGACCGGTTACCAAAGCAATGCAAATAGTGTGTGTAGGAGAAATAACTAAAGGATTAATACATCAGACACATGAAGATACAACACATAACACTAGATGTACAAGGAAAACCAAATGTTGGAAAAACCAAGGTGAGAATAGCTATTGGAGATCTTCTACTCCAATCTAGCCTCACAATGAAAAGATCTGATTACAAATTTTATGGCACCGACCCAAGGAGCACCAACCCCTGATTTATGAGTATCAACTCAAAGGATCACCAACCCCTACACAATTTATAGGCTACAACCTAAAGGAGATACAACCCCTACACTAAGCACCTACTCAGTGTAAACAATATGAAAAACTTAGATAAAAAATTGGGATCCTTACTGCAAATGAAGTTTTGCAACCTTTCAAAGCTTTGTACTGCCAGTTTCTATCTTACTGGTCTATATCAACTCAACACACACTACAACTCAACCTTCCTGCTGGTTCTAACTCTCCTTAATCTTCTCTTCCTCTATTCTATTGAATTCAAATCACACTTGGTCACTCTCTATCAGATACTTCTTCCAGTTTATCACCTCTGCATTCTATGCTCAATCTGTTGGTTTGTTCCTTACACTGATTTACCCTACTTCTCCTTATCGGTACAATCTTCACTCACAAACACTTCAAGTGTTTTTATCTTCGGCTCTCAATCAAAAATTTCACTCTCTTCTTTTCCCTTTTGCAATAGCACGCTATTTGTCTTAGGTCGCCATATTTATGTTGAATATTTCCCACTAATAACTAATTCAAACAGAGGGTAGATATGGTTTCCTTCTTCTGATCAAATCTACATCCAATCTGATCCGATCCACCTTGGATCACACACCTGTATTGGAGGAATAAGCCATCACGCATTTTCCATCTGTCCAAAATATGTGTACCAAAAATAGCAAACCCGACCATGATTTTCGTCCTTGAAATCTGTTGACTCATTTATGACCCAGTTTTTTCCTTCTCGAGGTCCTCTTGCAATCCGATTTCTTTGCTTCAATCCAGGTGCCAACAACTCCCTGATCTTTCTCTTTCATTCATTCTTCCTCAAGCCGCATCAATTTGTTATCGACCCATGATTTGTGGTTGTTTCATTTAATGTCAACTAACTCATGCTCCAACTACCATGTTGATAGAAACTTCACCAACCTCTGCATGCTTGCCACCTCAGCTCCATGTGGCATCACATCAGCATACACTCAACTCACCAACACAAGGTCGGTTTAAAATTGATCATTCATCAAACTCATACCAACACAAGCCCTTACCGGTGAGACCTTCTCCTACTACTAACCAGTAGTGTACACTACACCGGTAGCACAACTTCACCTCTAGTGGTTTGTGATCTCTTTGTCACTCTGCCTCTTTATCACAAATATTATCATAAGAAAATAGTCAGCCTTTATACCGGTTACAACTTGTCATGCCAACACACATATTCATATCACCTCTTACCGATGATGTCACAGACATCACAGACAGTCTCAATGCCTACTTGTCTTCCACCATACCAGTTGACAGGCCTTCATGTTAATCTTCCTTACGCCTAATCAATCTTCTTCATACCGGGTTCATATACCTCTATCAGTAGCCTGCAATACTGGTTGACATCAATAACAACTCAATGTCAACAATCTCCCCCTTTGGAATTGATGTCAACATTATCTATTCTGGTTTCTCTCCCCCTTTGACAGCAATGACAAAGGGAACCTTAATCTAATACCAATAATATCTTCCTTGGCTATACCTGGTTAGGACACAATCTACCCCTATGTCCATGCATCATGATTCAGGAGTCATAAGAGAGTAACAAAGATTGACTCCCTCTGAATCATACATCCTCCTACACATTCAAGTGTTGTCAGATGGTGGGACAACTCCCATCTTTTGTCTTAAGTACTCAAATGGACCTAAAGGAAGTGGCTTGGTAAATATGTCAGCAATCTGCTCACCAGTTGGAACATATTCAACTATGACCTCTTTGTCTACAACCTTCTCCCTCAAGAAGTGATACTTGATTACAATGTGTTTTGTTCTTGAGTGCATGACTAGATTCTTGGAGATGTTGATTGCACTTGAGTTATCACACCAAATTGGAATAGGATCCAGTATCTCCACCTGTATGTCCTTCAATGTCTACTTCATCCATAATGTAGCAGCAACTATATATTCGGCCGTAGAAGTGGATAATGACATTGAGTCTTTCTTCTTGTTGTGTCATGATACTAACCGGTCTCCTAAGTAGAAAGCACCTCCACTTGTACTTTTTCATACTTTTTCGGTCATCAATACTTCCTTCCCAATCAACATCAGTATAAGCCTGCAAAGAGAAGTCTCCTTTCTTTGCATACCATAGGTCATAGCTGATAGTTCCTTGCAGATACCTAAAGATTCTTCTGATTGCATTTAGGTGAGACTGCTTAGGAGTAGCTTGGAATCTTGCTACCATGCAAACAACTTGTACAATATCCGGTCTAGATGTTGTTAAATATAACAGACTACCAATCATAGACCTTGTAGCGTCGTAAATTGTACGCACTTGCTAGGGTGGTACAATTTCACACCTAGTTTAGCACCCGCCTTGGCGCATTTTGCATTTTGCATTACATTTCCCCTTTAGCACTTAATTAATTAAATTAATTAGGTCTAAGGTTCTATTTTATCATCTCCCATATCATAAAGTTGGGCCCTTTTCATTAAAGTGTGCCCCTTTCATTTTATTCCTCTAATACATCATTTAATCAAAAACCCTAATTAGGTCCTATTTTGAACTTGGGGGCTTGATTTCGGGGGTCAAAACATCTCGAAATCACCTGTAACTTCGGGATTCTCTCTAAAATCATCATATCCAACGGCCTTGAAAATTTGGTGAAAAGTTGTCGGGACCATGGGGCCCGGAGAGGACCATGGCGCCCAGAGTGCACATGGTCCCAGACATTTTTCCCGAAATTTTAGGAGCACAATCCAATCATAAAATAAAGCTTAACCCCAAGAAATTGTCGGGAGATTCAATCTCTAGGTCGGCCAAAAGTTGAAATTAAGACCTAGGGTTTCATATATAAGAGCTCTCTTTCTTCATTTGAAAGGATCAGAATTTTTGGTTTCAAGGACCTTCTATGCAGCGAAAGGGCAGATCTTTGAAGACTTCAACAACATTCAACATCCATCCATCAAGCATTCATCAAATTCATTCATCCATTTAGGGCTTTGTAGGCATTGAAGAACAATAAGGGATCACCGACTGAAGATTGGCTTGTACCCCTCCCTTGGGGTTGGGTATGATTTCATGTTGTTTTCATGTCTTTGCATAAGCTTCATCATATCATTTGTATTCATGCTTTAGATCACTTTGCATCTTGATTTGGAGCACTTACATTATCATTTACAAGCAATTAGGGTTTACTTTCTAGGTTGCTCTAGTTTGCTTACTTGCATTTTAGGATCTTGCACACACACAAGGTCTGCACACACTACTTTTACAATACAACTTGGCTATTCGTGGAGGTGGAAATCACCAAAGTGGGGGTTTGACTAAGGCAAAACCCTATATAGCCGCCCACCATACCTTTTCAGATATAAGTGCAGGTTACGGGATTCGGATGACGCTGCAAGTTGCAGATCTGACGGAAGCAGACTGAAACAGAACTTCACACCAAATTGCAGAGCAAAAGACCAGGACAGGGGCATGGGGCGCCCTGGTCCTGCCAGGACAGGGGCGCTAGGTGCCCTGGTCCCTGGGATAGGGGCGCTGGGCGCCCTGGTCCTTCTGTCAGACAGCAAGTTTCAGCATTTTTCTGACAGCTTTTCAAGTTGCAAAACAGTAGTTTCAGGAGCAGAATCAGGACAGTGGCGCCTGTGCCCCCATCCTGAACATTTTCACTAAAATTTTAACCCCAGGTACACATCTGCATTCTCCTTTTATCCTTGTGTTTACAGCTTTTCATCACTTAATCTCAATCTTGCAATCTTATTACTAGTTCATACTTGCACTCTAGGGCTAGTAGTTGAACTTGCATCATTTTATCTATCATTTGCAACAAAGGAATAGAAATCCTAATAGGTAGCCCGTGGCTCTCTCTTCTACAAAAAGAAGTAGCCAATTGTGTGATACCTCTAGGCTCTTTCGTATTCCACAAGTGTGTGATTGAAAGTGAGATTAGGGCATGTTTGCTTAGTGTCACTTTTTCCCCCACAAAGACCTATATAGTGTTTGCTCAACTTCTGGTGACTCATCTAGTTTTCTCAACTTACAACCAGTAACCATGGGAGTACTTACCAGTTTTCTTTCCTCCATTTGAAATTTCTTCAGCATGTCTTTCACATACTTGGTTTGGGAGATGAAAATTCCTTTCTCCTGTTGTGAGTTCTACAAACCAAGAAAATAGGATAACTCACCCATCATAGACATCTCGAATAATGTCTTCATCTGATCTACAAATTCTTTGCACATGATGTCCTTGTCTCCACCAAAGATAATATCATCCACATATACAACCACTATAATCCTGTGAGCTCCATTTACCTTGACATACAAGTTATTGTTTACATTTCCTTTGTGGAAACCATGCTCCTTCAAGTATTTATCCAACCGGAAATACCATGCTATGGGAGCCTGCTTCAAACCATACAAGGCTTTCTTCAACCAGCATACAAAACTCTCATCATCGTGTAAAAGATAACCCTCTGGTTGTTCCATACATACCTCTTCTTCAAGGTTACCATTCAAAAAGGCAAATTTGACGTCCATTTGGTAGACTTTGTAACCCTATAGGCATAGAAAGCTAAAAACATTCTTATTGCATCTAACCTGGCAACTCATGCAAAGGTTTATTTGAAGTCAATACCTTCCACTTGAGCATACCCTTTGCAAACTAACCTTGCTTTATGTCGGATTATCTTTCCTTCTTAATTCATCTTATTCTAGTAGACCCATTTGGTACCTATGAAATTCTTGTCTATCGGTCTAGGAACAAGTTCCCATGTTTGATTTTTCTTAATTTATGTCAACTCTTCATCCATGGCATCTACCCACACTAATATATTTGGTCTAGAATTTCGACGGAGGTTTCCGATGGAGAAGGTATATTGTGAGCAAATTTGATTTTTTTTTGAAAAAGTGTCCGCGTTCATCGAAATTTTGACGGCAACGAGCATTACTTAAAAAAAAAAAAAAAAAGAGGGCAAGTCATTTGTGTTGCATTCAGTCCCGCATGGGCTTTTGCGTCGAGCTCAACCCCTGGCAAGATAAAACGATGACACACTCACCATTCGAGGTAGGATCTTTACCTTCATTTTGGATTTGGATAATATGAGGAATTGGTGAACTTCACTTTCATTTTGGATTTGCATAATATGCGGAATTGTTTAATCTTCACCTTCATTCATTGAATCTTCACATTTGAGGAATTTTGGATTTGCTTAATATTTGCATTGTGGAATTTTGGATTTGCATAATGTTTGGATGAGGAATTTCGGAATTTCGGATTTGAATGTTTACCATGACAGTGGAAAGAGGTTACAATAGGTTTCTGTAGAAGCCATCTCCTCTACGCCCAAGGGCAGCACGCTTTGTAACCCTTTGCCCAAATAGAACCATCACCATACCACTCTTGCAACCCTACTTCCCTTCTACCATGGTTGGAAGTACTCAATCATATGAAAGAGGAAAACTATCAGACATATACTTAGCATAAAATAAATAAGTTGCAAAATTTCACAAATTAGAGGGTGAACCCTAGTAACAGTAGACTAATCAGTAGTGAGACCTTGTGGTTTGATCGTGAGATGCTTCCCCAACAAGATTAGATTGATACTAGACTAGGTAATAATGGAACCGCCAACAATGTATTTCTCAATGATTAGTGTGTAGAAGTATATTCATTAATCCAACTTCCATTCTGTATTAATTAATCAATCTGTTTTATATTCAGTGCCTTATCAGTATTTAGTGTTTGGTTTGATGATCTGTCTAACTGTTGGGAGTTTCCATGAGCCATAAAACATAAAATATTGTCAATGCATAAATAATTTTCAAGTCCAAAACTAGATAAAACATCAAACTAGGTTACACATCTTAATCTTCTTCATTTTCTTTTTGATTGATCTTTCTGGTTCTTTTCTTCCTCTTCTACATATCCCTCTTCATTAACCTTCTTCTTTCCCTTGTCTTTATCCACCTTCTTTGGCTTTGTTCAGCTATCCTGATAGGAGACAAACGGCTATCCTAATGAGGGGGAAATTATATCCCAGCTAGTTGTATCATAGTTCTGATGTATAATTTAAAGGTCCCTGACTTCTTCATCCCTTCTCTTTTCATATTGATGTTCCTTGCACTACTGCAACCTTAAATGATATTAAATAATATCTCTTGTTGTGAGAATTTTTTTAGTTACAACACTTGGCATAGAATTTAAAGAACTAAGATGAACTAAGCCCTAGGAATCCTATATCTCATCTCAAATAAAAAAGAGAATATAGGGCTGCATCTATGAAGAAAAAAAATGTTGGAAAAGACTATTTCCACCTACTTGGCCACCTAGGAGTGGTTTTTGAGGTGTATTCAAAGCTTTTACTCCTTTTGTTGCATTTTCACTTGAAATGTGGCTGAATTGGCTTTGTATGCTCCTAGATACTTGGTACATGTTCTAATTGAGTTAAAAGAGTCTCAAGACTACCCTATAGTCATGCTCTACCTTATCCAGCTACTCAATTAGCTTCCCAAACTTATAGGACATATGGTTTTATTCCTTACTTTGAGTTGAAATTGTCTTGGGTTAGATATAACTAAAATAAGTCATTCCTTCAACTACTTCAAAAATTGTCAAAAAGACTTCATACTACTAGCTACATGTGTTTCTATCCTTAAGAAGTCTAATTTATGCAAGTGAAAAAACACCTAAGAGGTCATAGCTACTCCTTTTCACTTGGTAATATTCGTGGTTTTTCTTTGTCTATTTAACTTCATTCCTTGCATCTTACCCACTATCTTGTAGCATACTTTGTTTTCTTTTTTAGTGAATTGTATTTAGTGGATTGTTGTGCATCTTTAAAATCATTTGACAACTTCAGGAAATGGTTTTCCTTCTTTATTACTTGACTATATCATTTAATATGCATGGATGGTATTATCATTTAATTTTCAAGATGGACCTTATATGGATGGTCCTTGCACCTTTTCAAATTGAACTTTTGCATAAGTCCAAATTTGGAGAGGAAATTCCTACTATTTATGAATCCAGCATTCATCTTTCAAAATTTAGGTCCAATTTCCATGAATAAGGGTTCCCAAGACCCTAGTCCTATAAAAATGAGCCATGAGGAACATCATGAATAAGGGAAAGAACCAAATTTATGCAAACATTGTCAAATCTAAGTACAATTAGGCATAAATAAGGCACAACCACTTAAATTGAGTCCAAACCTAGTGTAAATTTTTAAAGAGATACAACTTATGATGCAATATTTAGCCCCCTCTTAGCAAGAGTATGAAATTATGCTCATGTACTCTTGGGAAAATATGGAGAAACCAAATAATCTTTCACCAAGATATTGAAGAGTCAAGATGACTACAAGTTTGGAAAGGTGGTAGCTCCCAAGACTTATGATATTGTCAATCTACAATATTAAGATAAAAGGGAAGTACAAAGTGAGTAATATGAGTAACATTGGTAAAACACATAGAGCATGCAAAACACAAACTTATGATATTTAGAACTAATAAGATTCATATATTCTCACTAGGAACCATATCAAAAAGACAAGGCATAGATCTAGGACTAGTAAGATCCTTCTATAGTTACTAGGAGTCATGTCAGAGACACATAAAAGAGTGATACCCAAGTTAGTAAGATCCTCTAATACTTAGTCATAGATCACATTCTAACAACAAATAGAGACCTAATTGTGAAAGTTTGAGGTCCATTGGGAAAAAAGTTGTCATATTGCCATGACAACTGTTGCATTTCTTGTAGAAACTTCTTTAAAATATGGTTGGAAAGTTATTTTATGGTGGTTTGAGGTTGTAACCCACTTGGATGGGAACAAATAGGCCTTTGGCATGCCATCCAAGAGTTTTTCTTAATGAAATTAGGGTTTTATGTGCATTTTTTGACATTTCAGTCTGATTCTCTTCATTTTTCATTGTGAAAATCATCATAATTTGATGGGAAGTCGATTGGATGTGGTAGAGAAGTGAGTTAACTTCATTTTTTCTTTTTTTGGCATTGAATTTCATTGTGTTTTAAATTAGATATCATAGTTTTTCCAAAAAATGTCAAAACCCTGCCTTGCTAGTGTTTACCGAGAGGAGTAAATAATGTATAGTTTGGTCTCCCATGCATATAAATTCACCCAAATGTGTGGGAAGACCTTTTTTCATGCTATGTATCATATCAAGTAAGAATTTGGTGGGAAGACCAAGCGATTGGTATTTTGAAGTGGTTGATGATAGAGAGAGGGGTGAGGGGACCCTATGCAACCTTCAAAAGGGTTTGTCAATCAAAACCAAATGAAATAGATTAAATTTCTATGACTATCCTAAGCGTATTGATTGTCACAATCATAGTTTTACTACTGATATTTTTTTTGTTTTGACAGAGTTGTGTTTGTAAACCCAAGTGTCGACATGTAATGGAGTCATGAGATGTCTCAAGACTGCATCAATACTTAACAACAACAAAGTGTGTAGGCACCTAAAATATGGAAGGACTACATATTGGAAGGCGCGTGTGATGATGCCATGAAAGGTTTGATATCCCTATGTATTGGACTGAGAAAACCAGTGAAAGATAAAAAAAAATGCATTGAGAAGGCAAAAGGTTGAATTGCTTAATGTTTGTTGTTGAAGTGATGTGTGGGGACCCTGCCAAGTCAAATACCTTGTCGTAGTTTCAAAGGGTGGAAAAAGAATAAGCATTTTATTTACCGTCCTAATAGACCATCCATCATAACAATTATTACCAATATTGATGTGTGTGTTGCAAACAAAGTTCTAAAGGAAGGCTCTTTCTATTGTAATACCAACTAAGTGTTCATAGACCTTCTGTAGGGTCCTCCTAGCCTAGAGTTAGGAGTTCGAAGCCTACATACATTGATTTGGCCTTGTGGCCATCAATGATTGCTCACCCAATAGGACAAGTCTTGAGACTGACAATTTTGGAAGTGTGGCATTGTTGAGAGCCAACACTTATGTGTGAACCCTGTCTTCATGTATTATGATTAGTTGCCATGATACTTGAATATATCCTCATGGTGTTGTCTCAATTCATATTAGTGTGTTTTGTTGAAGAAACATGATGTGAGAAGTTTGATGTAGAGGCAAGGGTAGAACTCAATATTTCATATTAGGACAGCAACCACATTGATTAGGCAAGTGAGATAAGGTCTCTCCAATGTTTATGATACTGAATTCACGTTAGACACTCATGGATTACCCCAATTAGACATTAGTCAACTTAATATATTATACAAGGATTGCATACCACAAAGCCATTAGATATGTTTTGAGATGAAAAAGAAGAGTTAAATGGTTTTGGTTCAATGATGATAATTTTTATTTTCAAGTAATTTAATTTGGTATATTATACTGAAACGTGATTTCATAACTAACATTTCAACTTCTATATAACTATTTCTATAGCCCGATTTTCTTGCCTATGAAGAAAGACCATGTCAGACAATATCAGTGAACAACAAAATAAGGAGACAATTGCTAGATTGTGGTCTAACTTTAAAAGAAAAGGTGATGGGAAATGTTATTGTCCCTGCAAAATTTGTAAGGGGTTAAAGACTAGAAGACTTCTAATCAAAACAGTGAAGAAACATTGTAAGTTGCATGGTCACACTGAAGGTGGAAATGATTATCATCCATTGGTAAGTTTTTCATTATATCGTTTTAACAATTTATATACTTAATAAATCACGTGATGATGAGATCATGATCATGGTTTATTTATGTTTATCAATTTTATATAGGTTGAGCACCCTGGAGCACATGGTATGGATCAACACAACCTGAAGAATATGGTTTTCAAAGTGGACGAACATGGAGGTGTGAATATCGAAGCTAAAGATAATGATCCCATGGAAGATGACGATCATGAGCCAGAAAACATAATTGAAGATGATGGTACAAATACATTGATCCATGACACATTTAGTACTCACGCAGCTGATCATGATGATGAAGATGACCTTGATGTTGATGTCCCTCTACTTGAGAAGTCATCTGAGGCCCTTTACAAAGGCTCGCAGACAACTTTTCTCTCCACTGTATTGTTGTTGGTGAACTTGAAGGTTATGAATGGTTTATCCAACATAACAAAGTCACGTATGTTAAGGTATGTCATATATGTCATACTAAACTATGAATCATGTTGTACCATTAATATTCTTTATATTAACAAATTATATTTTTTTGTTGTAGATTGATAGGTGAGTTTTTGTTACCATCATCAAATATTCTACCTCGCTCATACCGAGAATTATCTATCGTCATGAAAGATATTGGAATGGAGTATCAAGCAATAGATGCTTATCCCAATTATCATATTATATATCATAAACAACATGAATTTCAAACTAAATGTCCTGAATGTCATATCAGTAGATATCAAACAGATCAAATAACAAAAAGGGTTCCTCACAAGGTTCTTCGCTATATTCTCATTATTCCACGTATGCAACGATTATTCAAGTGCACTAGCTTGGCACAATTTATGGATTACCATGCACGCAATAGAAGTCGAGATGACATTATTCAAATGCCTGCGGATGGTTGAGCATTTATGGACATAGAGGAAAAGTGGCCACACTTTAAAGAAGAACCGCATAATCTCAGGCTTTCATTGGCAGCAAACGATGTCAATCCATTTGGAGAGATGATATCTGTTTATTCAGTGTGGCCTGTTTTTGTTATCAACAATAACATTCCTCCATGGATGTCAATAAAGAGGGAGCACATAATGTTGGCAATGATTGTTCCAAGTATTTTATCATTTAAATATAGTCATCTAAATTTAATTATAAATATTGCAGTAAAATGTTCATAATAATTATGTAATGTTTTTGTTCATTTGATTAGGTAAGTACCAAGTTAAAGATATGAATGTATATATCAAGCCTCTTATCGACAAGTTGTTGGAGTTATGAAATGGTGTCACTATGTATGACGTCTCTAGACCAATAGGACAAAGACAATTTCAATTCCATGTGATGCTTCTATGGACAATACACGATGCCCCAGGCTAACACATTTTTGTGGTATGTTATAGTGTTTAAGTTGTGCATGAACATTATAATTCAAAAAAATATCATATTTAATCCAATTATACATTATCTTGTAGCTCTTCAAACAAAGGGAAAGTTTGCATGTCTTGTTTGTGTTCCAAAGATGAAATCTCATCATTCAAAAAGTTTAGGAAAGCAGGTGTTTGATGAGTATAGGCACTTTCTCCACAAAAATCATAAGTATCGAAATACTGAAAAACATATTTTCAATGGGAAAGAAGAGAATACATCAAAGCCATGAAGAATGACACCTCACGTGGAAGATGGAATATAATAGAATTAATCGTCAAGGTAATGTCATTCCATCTATTGGTTTGTCATAAAACATCTTTTCTATTTTTTTTTGTTTACTGGTGATGTGATTGATGATCATGAAGGTTGTGAAGGCATAAATGACCACCTTCCTAAGGGACTAAAAAGTTATCCCCGACAATTTAGTAGGTTGCCCTACTACAAGCAATTACAAATTTTTCATTTGTTTGATACCATTCATATTGGAAAGAATATAACAGAAACATTATGGAAAATATTGGATGGAAGGCGTGACAAAGAAAAAATTGTCAAAATATGTAGTGACATTCAGGATTCCAATCATGCAATGATAAATGTCATTCAATAAAATAGCCATGGAGACCAGATTAATATAAGTGAGCTTCCTTGGTTATTAACGGACCAATAAAGCAATTCTATAAAAGAAGTCATACAAAAAAATTGAGTTCCCACAGGATTTGCTACGAACGTAAACAATCTCGTATCAAAGAAAAGTGAATTTGGGTCAGGGATGAAAACGCATGATTGGCATACCTTCATTAAGGTAATTCATGTTCTTGTGTTTTTAGTATGTTTTTAAGTATTGCGCGTATGTGTACTTTTCATTGTATTATGTTACAAAAAAATGAAAAGATAATTTTATAATTGTTGCAATATGTTCTACCTCTATCTCTCCCACGTGAATTCGACAATAATGTCAAGCAAGTCATATATGATCTTGGAAAATACATGAGGTAAGTAGTGATATTTGTTCAGATCGTTGTATAGATATTATATTTGCTATTTGTTTTACTTGTTATGTAATATATTTTTTTGCGTCTTGAATATCTTGTAGGTGGTTGTCATGTAAAGAAATCCATAAAGACGATATAAAATATTGGAAGAGAAAAATTCCTTATTTAATGTGTGAAATGCAAAAGTGTCTACCTCTAGCTTTTTTCAATGCACAAGAACACTACCTCATACACCAAGTTGAGGAGATTGAATTGTGTGGACCTGTACACACTAGGTCAATGTGGATGGTTGAGAGGCACTTGAAATTTTTGAAGGCTTTGGTTCAACAAAGAGCACATCCTGAGGGTTATATGGTGGAGGGATATATGGTATACCAGACTATGGTGTACATTTTTGAATATCTTCCTAAGTTTGTAGTAAAGATCCATGTGGATCACATTTGGGATCCCAACCCCATTAATAAATTCGAAGGGGAGTACCTAACGGGGAAGAGTAGATTGAGGAAAGTGAGAGGTAATTATAAGATGTTATTGTAGTTAATTAATTCTTAATCTTCAAAATAAATCGGTTGTAAGACATCTATTTATTTTTTGTACAGCTGGTCGAGAGTGGGATGCACTACATTTGTATATTGCAAACAATCTTGATTGGATGACGGTATCGATTGAACGTTGTCAACATTTTGGATGCACGTTAACATGGGAAGGTGTGGATTCATTGGTTAAAGAAGTTCATCCTAATGGAGATTCCTATGTTACGCAAAGGGAAATTGATTTAGCATATGGTTTAAGAGATAAATAGGTATATATAAATTTATTAATAACCCATATGTTTATCAACTCACAATGCAATAAATTTAACATGTTTGACATATCGCAGGTCAAACACCACAATGCTATGTGTTGCAATGGTCATAAATTTCGCATTAAAAAGTTGGATGAAACAAGGAAAACTTATGATTCTGGCATCACTGCAGTCTTTGAGGTGACAAATATTTCATTGAGAAATGACATACATCCTCAATAGTCTCAAAATCGATACTATGGCATTTTGGATGATATACTTGAGTGTGACTTTAATTCCTTCAAACTAGTTTATTTCATCATCAAATGGTACAGGCTACGATTGAATAAAAATGATCCTGATAGAACTGTTATTGAACATGATAATAGTTTTACAATGCTAAATACAAGGTCATTTGAACCAGTTGGGGATGAGACTTATGTTCTTCCAAGCCAATATGAGCAAGTATTTTACTCAGAGGTTCCACATAAATCAAGTTGGTCATTTGTTGTTAGACATGATCCACGAGGAAGGCCAATAAAGTATAATGTGTTGGAAGAAGAAGATACCGAAGAAGTAGAAGATGAAGTGGATGATGATCAAGATCAGCAGTTTCTCAATGATGATGATGATGAAGAAGAAGAAGAAGATGATGATGATGATGATGATGATGATGATGATGATGATGATGATGCTGGTGGTGGTGGTGGTGGTGGTGGTGGTGGTGGTGGTGGTGGTGGTGGTGGTGGTGGTGATGATGATGATGATGATGATGATGATGATGACGACGATGAGGATGACGACGATGAGGATGATGATGATGATGATGATGATGATGATGATGATGATGATGATGATGATGATGATGATGATGATGATGTTGATGATGATGATGATGATGATGATGATGTTGTTGTTGGCGATGATGACCTTGATGTTCATGATGATGAATGAAATGTATGAGGTATGCGATTAGTATATTATCTATTTAATATTGACTTCTTGATAGAATTTTTTTTACATAATTAATTCATTATGTTTTTAATTCTGATGCCATTACATAATTAATTCATGATGCACCTTTTAATATGGAGATGGAGATAGGGAGAGAGACTATTTATGTGACATTAGTTAAACTATGCTTATTTATAGAAATTGGATTGTTTATTAGCTATGTGATGGATGTTGATTTAAAATACATATATGATGGATCACATATTTATGATGATGCATGTGACATTTTTTGAACTTTGTGTTTATTTATAGAATGTGGATTGTTTATTACCTATGTGATGGATGGTGATTTATGATACATATGTGATGAATTACATGTTTATGATGACACATATGTGATGCTAATGGTGATGCTCAATTACATATATGATGACACATCATGTGATGCTTATGATGCTTATGATATGTATGTATTTATTGTTTATCAACTTACAAATGTAGTAATGCTTATGATGCTCAATTGATGGTGTTGATTTTAGGTATAGTCCCTATGTGATGTTGTCACCCTTGGTGGGAACAGGTCGTTGACTATAGACATCGTCAACCATTTATTTGAGGATCTTGCATAGTCTACATAAAGTAAAGGTAAGGAATTAAAAAATTTACAATGATTTTGATGACAACATCTTTTTATTATTTAATACTCTTTTTGTCTACAAAGCTCATGTTGTTCATATTGTGTACTATATAATGTTTAGCTAACATAAGATAATTGAATTACATTGTACAGGACCCTGAACCCCTTTGATGAGGATCCTGCGCAGTCTCATGGATGGACAGGTATAAATAGTCAATACACCCTATAGAAACAGTTTATTTTTTTTAAATTACTTGGAAAACAAACTTCCTATGTTTTTCAAACCTTGACATTAGCAGCAAATCTAATACAGTTATCAACACTTGAGGCCCCAGTTGGACTTATTCCAATTTTAATCCCAAAATCAACTTTAGAGCCGACTTCTTCATCAATATTACCCTCATTTGCAAAATTTCTCTCTCATTACCAATTAACTCTCTTATTTCATGGAGTGCAAGTACTCCCAAATAGGTATTTGTTAGATTTGTCTTTGTCAAGTGAGGAAAATGAAGGAATAGAAAATGAAAGTGATACATGTAGTAGGTCTATAGTAGGGAGATCAACAAGAGGTCAAAAGATTAGAAGAAAATTTAGTAAACGCATGAAATTTTTCCTTGCTCAAGGGGGGTCATGTTCTTATGATGATGAGACCAAAGGCGACATTGAGGTGCCACTGAGGTACAAACATCTACAGAAACAATGGGTTCCCAAGGAACTTCCTCCAATAAACACTTATTTTTGTGTTAACGATAGGATATATCGCAATAGCACCTTCATCGTTACATGGTTTAAGCTTATTTTCCATGGACAGCATAAAGGTCTGTTACAATAAAGTTGTTGAATTGATGGAGTTTGTTGGACCTTGTTACAATTACAATAATTGGATGTAGATTGTTAAATATAAAAAAAATATGCATAGGTATGCACTGTCAGCAAATTATATACAACAGGAAGATAATGATCAAAGTAAACGAGTGGCTGTATACATTGATGCTCGACCAAAAGTAACAGGGAATATTGTAGGTTTTATAAATAGTACGCGACCTGGGTCAACTAATAAACAACCCAATTGCATATTTGAGGCACGCGAGGGAAATCATGTATTTGTATGTGCGATAAAATCAATAAGTGTGGGTGAAGAGCTTCTAATCGATTACAGTTTGAATCGTATAGATACAAACAAAGTTAATATCATGGGGGTGGTACGTACTATATACAATTTAAATTAACCAACCTCCAATTAATGAATCCAATATACCATTTTATTATGAATTTTTTTTGCCAAGTTTATTGGTTTAATTTCGCTAACGTTTTTTATATTTTTTCTTTGTCATAGGGCGACATGGATCCATCACATATCACAGACAGGGATGTAGGTTGCGACACTTCTACCGAGTAGGTAAACCTCATTATAATTGTACACATTAGATAGAAGCAAACTATTACATTATTATGTTCTTTTTTTTAGTGATGTAGACTAATTTTGTAATTGTTAATGATATTCTTGACACATATGGATGTTCAAGGAAAGGGAAAGGGAGTTGCAGTACCTGAGCACCTCTCTAGGGATGTGGAATCAATAGGGTTAAGTGATGATGACCCTGAAGATTCCACACACCCTATGGAATTCATAAAAAAGCCTCTTAGAAAAATTATTAAAGAGATTGTTTCTTTGGCACAAGTGAATCCTATTACTGATGAGATACGAGAGAGGGTGGAATTATTGATTCAGGCAGCAGAAAACTTGCAAGTAAGCAGTAATGAAAGCTTTAATTATAACAAAAGTTCAATAATGGTTTATATTTTATTCTTTTTTATGTCATTAACTAAAATATGTACGTATTGTTTTTACAGCAATTTATCCACCCTCATGAAAGTCATTGTCATGATCAGGGTGTTGCAGGTGATGACGATTTTCTTGTACTATCGCTTGTTTGGCTTATCACTCTGAGTACCCAAAACACATCATACTTGATACTGTCAATTTTCAAAATAAAGGTTCATCCTTGTTTAAATTTCTTGCACTTTTCATATATTTAATGTTTGATATATTTAATGTATTATTCTTTAGGTGTTGTCAATGTTCCTGTGCAAATGTTGTTGCCACCTCATCAGAGGTTACCCTCACCTGTATTGTTGACTGCAATGTCGACAACACGTAGCATGCAAACATCCTCTACTGTACGTCATATTGGCCCACCCGATGTTGGTAGATCCCTTTTTTGCTCTATCTTTTGTTATGTTTTTATTTCCCTTCAAGCGTTCTTTCTTGAATTCTAATGCCATTTCATAGTGGATTCATTTTTTGCAGGAGGAGATGCACATGAGGATGTGTCAGAGGTGACTACTATTGATAACATACCATCATTTCCTGGATCTTCTCATATTGCTAGTACGGGAACATTGCAGGCCACATTGGTGGTGAGCAACGAAGAAATGATTCCCTTAAAGATACAAAAGGTTCCAGGTACTTTAAAATTATTATTATATATACTCTAATTGTAATTTACTTTATGATCACTCATTTTGGACTAATGATCCCATGAATTTTTTGCAGGCAATGATATTTTCTATAAACATCTTAGTGACATTGCATTGCAGATATTTGGGCCCACCATATGTAAAAGGTGGTACCTCATATGTGAACTAACCCAAATCCACTATTTTGATTTCATATCATTGTTAGAATAGTTTTCCTTTGATCCATTTCTTGAAGTGTAATAAATGTAGCTTCAGTTCATTTTTTAATCTAACAGGTTTGTTTTTTTCTTTAAGAGGTGGAATGACCAAGAAAAAAGGTTAAAAGATGAATTGACAAACCAAATGGTTGAGTGGTTTGGAAATGACACCTTTGACAAAACCAAGCTCCTTGAAAAACATGGCACATATCTAAAGTATGTGAGGGACCAATGTAGGACCCATTTAGAGAGGAACCTAAAGTACGAGCGTCCCCCCATGATTCTAGAGAGGGAGTGGAAGGACCTGATTTTGGATGCCAAGGAGAGAATTGAAAGGAAAAAAGGAAATACACCACCAGATGCCAGAAGAAGGTACGGGATACTATTAAGAATGTAATTATATACTAATTAATTACTCTTTATATTATATAATCTAACATATTTCAAACTTTTTATAGACTGAGTGACACGTCAAAGGCAACCAAGGAAAGATAAGAAAATCACGAGTGACACAAACTCGGCTCTGATGGTTATATGAAACTTGTTGCACAAATTGTAAGTATCTCATGTAAACGAAATATTGCATCAAAATATTAATAAATTGCAAATGTTTTTTCTTTATCAAACAATGCAAGAAAAATTCACTATACCAAGCAAAAATGCAGGGCTCTGAATTCAGTAGAGCGCCCATAGAAGATGACAAGAGAATTCCCTACCAGCAAGGCTATTCAGTCATGGCTGATCGGCTACGAGAATTGAGTGGGCATACACAACATTCGAGTGCATCCGTCACACAGGTAAATATGCTAAATGGAAATTGTTTCAAATTGAATACTTTACCAATAATCTAATTGATGTTGAGTTCCAACATAAAGTGACTATATTTGTTTTAAATAAGCAAGCAATGATAACAATGTGCATGACATTGGAACGCAGCCTGCTAATCATGAAACACCACCTGCACATGAAGGTCCGGATGTGCATCCCAGTAGTGGAGGTATTCATTTGATATTCAAATTTATTTATTTAGCTATTAATACAATTAAACATCTTAATTTGTAATTAGAGTAGTAATTAATGTAACTTTTTTTGTTAATATTTTAGAGCATGTAGTCGATGGTGACCAACTGGAGCATGATCTGGGTACACAAATTTAGGAACATGATGTTCCCCGCTCACATAAAGAGGACCATTGTTATTCCTTTAAACAAATATAATTGCAATTGGTGTTCAACATTAATGTAACCTTTAGTATTTCAACTCTAGCTGATCTAGAGGGTGTTCATCATGTTGAGGTTGAGGCTACACAAAATGATGTGGCCCCATCAAGTAAAGAGCGCAACAGTTATGTTCTCTAAATTAATGAAATACTTGTAACAATAATTTTTATTTTTTTTAATTTAACCCATTTCTTTGTTATTGTAGAGGACCCCCCTTTGCTTCAGTGTCCTCGTCCTCAATATAGGACTAGGCATACATTGAGATCATGAGCAGTTGGCGGAACATCTGCAGAGGGGGGAAATGATGAATAAACCAATGTTCCACTTAGTCTTTTCATAGCTTCAAAGAAAAAACAAAAAAAGAAATGATTGTAATCTAACTTATTTGATAATGACTGATTGTTATGTGTTAGTGAATGCAATTATGTGCTAATTAATGGTTATGGATGATATGTGATAATTAATATTGATGAATGTTGCATGTTAATTAATGTTAATCAATGTTATGTGTTAATGAACGTTATGTGATATTAATGAATGAATGCTATATTTTGTTAATGGTAGAAAGAATGAATGAATGAATGTTATAAGATGTTAACAGGGAATTTAGAGTGATGTTAGGGGGGGGGAGGGGCCAAATGAGCTTCCACCTTCACGTGGTTGGCCCTGTTAAGTAGAGAATATTAAACTATTCTCAAAACCAAGCGAAGCTAAACAAGATAACACACTTTTCAATATTTCATTATGTTGCACAGTTAATCTTATTGAATAATGTATATTGAATCTTAATTGCAAGGTCCAACAAATCCAACACGAATAACAACACCACAAGTTGTTGGGTATAATGAACTCCCATAGTGTCTTGTTTGTACACGAACAATATGAGTTGCTTCTAGTGTTGATATCCAAGGCAAGACTGCAAAGGTTATGAATATGCCTCATCCTTGTAAGTTTTTTTATTACTTGTCATTTTCTTTAGCATTTTGTTACTTCATGAATGAGATATTTTCAGATGTCTATTCCATGAATACCTCTCTATTGTATGCTTCATGATCTCGCTTTTGATTTAACTCTTTATATGTCCTAAAATTGTATGAGCCTAATAGCTTCTACTCTTGTTGATAGTTTGGTGGCTCTGAACAATGGCTCCTTTGAAGAAGTGTGATCCTTGTAATTTTGGCCTTCCATGATGTGAAAAAGAGGTTATGTTATGAATAATGGTCCAGATGATTTAGATATTTCCTATTATGTTGAGTATGAGTAAATTTGGGCTTCCTTGGCTATGGTCACTATTTTGTACTAACTATTGTCATTTAGTGTGATTTGAGAATGGACTTCAAGTAATCATGAGGGTGGAAACAATATTCAAGTGTAAGGGGGTATGCGGCCTTGACCAAGGGATAAACAAGCAAAGAGGTATGTTGAGTGCATATATACATTTTATGTTGCCATGATATAAGTAAGATATCAAACATGTAACTTAGATTGATTTGCAATTTCATTCATAAATATTAGATCTTCCTTGTAATTTCATTCTTGGTATCTCTATCAATCATGTTGCTAAATGAAAATCCTAAACCTCTCTCATTGATGCATGGACATATAGAACGTTGTTGTTTCTACACAAAGGATTGTAGGAATTACTTTCAAAAACTATCAAAAAATTGTTAAACCTTAATAGTCCAAGAATCCCTAAATTCATTGGTGAAAAATTCTAGTGAAGGTTGTGTAACATTATTTTGAGAATGTATGGAAGTGCATGAAGGTTGTATAATAGTGTTGGGAGAATTGACAGATGATTGACAACAATGACTGTGACAGCCAAGTCACTTAGGACAATCGGCAAGATGTGATTTGTTTCCGCTTATTAGGGCCTCCAAACCCCTTTAAAAGTTTCCAAGGATCACTACAACCCTATCTCAGATGTCCACCACATTATAAGATTATTTATTTCATCATACTCCCAAAAACTCAGTCTTTATTTGTTCACTGGGACAGCCACACACTATCGAGAGACAGTCATAAAGTTCTTGATGATTTGCTCTACCCAAGGGCCAGAATAGCTTGTAAAGGGTCTGCACTAACCCTCTGCACCCCTCACTACCTTCCTCCAAACACCAAGGGGGTCTATCTTGCACTTCCAACTTCAAATCTACCCTCAATGCTGCACTAGGTCTGATACATGACCAATATCATACCAACAGTCACCATTTGCACGTGCCAATGAATCTTCGAGACCTACAAAGCATGAAAACATGAAAGATAATACCAATATACATGTTCTTTTGCTTTGGATAATATGAAGTGTTGGTAATCACAATGTACACGGATTGGTTTTAGTAGTAAATCCATAGAAGTAACCTTTCAAAGTAGTGCAGTTTCATTGTAGTCTAGTATGGCAATGTGAAAATCACAACCTCTATGTTTCCTACAAAACCTCAAAAGCATAAGTTATTACATTCAGATATTTGAAAGTTGAAAATCCAGAAAGTGAAAACTTATGTAATAGTTGTGCAGTTCTATGAATTTGTATTTCAAGCTTGGGGAAGCATGTTGAAGTTACTTTCAGATACTACACATGTATTCTTTATTGTATGCCTTTACTATGATACCACAGCTGCTTCCTTATTTGAACAAAAGTTTGTTTAATATTAAGCAAATTAATATGAACTGTATGAGAGGGAATATGTTGTTTTCTTTACTGTATTTCTAAGAAATATTTTTACTAGTGTGTGTATGCTACTATTGCTTTGGAGGGGTCCTCATTGTATAGGTTCATTTGGAACTAGATTAGATTTTCTTTGGTCTTTTTGTAATATTTAGATTTTAGGTGAGTATATACTATATAGATAGTGTATTAAGAGTTAGAGACCATTTCATTCTTAGATGCTTTTAAACAATTTTTATGGGGGTTGAAGAGTTAGAGAGGAAGAGGCACATTTAGGTGTTATAATTGTAATGAACTAGGGCACCCATCATTCAAATGTCATAAATGGAGTGAAGATAAGAAAGATAGGAGGGTAAACTTGACACAAAAAGACACAAAAGGAGAAGAACAAGAACCTATCTTGGCATTTCTAGAGGAAGGAGAGCTATTACTCATGGGGAAAGTACAACCATCACAGCAAGAGAGGATCTTCAAGACAAAATGTCTAATCCATGGCAAGGTATGCAATTTGATTGTTGATTCGGGGGCTTGTCACAATTTGGTTGCTTATGAAGTAGTCAAAAAGTTGAATTTACAAACCCTTCCACATCCTAAGCCATATTTGGCTACATGGGTTAGTGAAGGTTAGAATATGTTGGTAAAGGATCAAGTAGTCATAAATTTCTCCATTGGTAAGTATGTTGATAGCATTTTATGTGATGTCATGGATATGAGTTGTGGTCATTTAATTTTGGGCAGACCTTGGCAATGTTCTGGAAGAATTATACATGATGGTTACACAAACACCTATTTGGTTCATAAGGGTAAGATGACATATAAGTTAAGCCTATTGATTCAAGGAAGAAAAGACAATATTGTTATGTGTTTTGGTGATAAGTTTTTATGTTCAAAGGCAGGGTACAAAGAGGACTGATTTGCAGCAGTATGACAGTCTGGTTCATAGAGAAGGTTGGGATCTCAAACATGTGCAAGTGGGTTCAGTACAGTGAACTATCATTGGAAAATAAAGGGGGAGTAGGTTTGATAAGTTGCAGATGCCTCAAGACAGAGGGAAGAAGGCATTCATAACATCAACTTCAAACAAGAACACCAATGGTTTGGGGCAGCCAAATCATAAAGTTTTTATTTCTAATGATTGGTGTGTGAATGCAGGTGATCATAAGAAGAATAAGGTCACTTTGGGGAACTATCTAGTTCCTAAATGTCAGATAACAGCAAGCAAAACCAAAGGAAGGACATGGATGACTTCTTGGGACAAGAGTCTTTTTCAAGGTAGGGTGTATGGTGCAGGGGCACTCAAGCAATCCAATGCAACCATGAAGCCATCAGAGGCCAATGAGGAATTTCAAACATCAAGAAATGTCTACAAGATCAACTATGAGGTCTTAAAACCAATAATGGCCTTTGAGGCACAAAAATGTAAAAAAGTTGTCAATCTATCCTTAAAGTTGTAAAATGTTGGATATTGGGTCAAAACACCCAAAAAGGGATCTAGGAGGGTTTAGATGCATCTAAATAGGCAATAGGGATGAAAATACATAAATTCCAATGTTTATTTCAATATGGTAATGAAATTTTAATATGTTGCCAAATTCAAAAATTTGAATTCCAACGGTTAGGAAAAATTAGGTGGGAAACTAGTTTTAAGTGTTTTTGTGCTAAATAAACAATGTAACCAACCATAAGTTGGTTGAAAAAACATAGAGGAAGGTTTATAAAGTCATTTTAATGCAATGTACAGCATGGTGAATGCCTGGTGTACGGACAACATCTGGAAAAGTAATGAAACTCAGATTTTGAAGCCATTTCCTGATTTTCATGAACTTGTGAGGATTTTACTTGGTATAATTCATATGATAGCATTTTTAGGGCATTGATTTTAACATTGAATACCTCTATGAATTCTTTGAAGTCACTACTAGATTATAAAATTGATTTATTACTAACTGTCCCAGAATTTTGTTACTTTTTCCTTTAACAGTTTTGACAAATTCTAATACTATGGTCATTCCATGAATGATATGACTCTAATTCTCATGGAATGACTATAAAATGACATTAAATTTCTCTTGCTATACAAAATTCCAAGACGCCAGACAAAAAAAATGCACTTTTAGATACCCTTTTGGCTTTTCTATAACATACTTAGAGCATTTAGCAAGTTGTTTTGGAAAGTATCTGTTGTTTTTAAGTTGTCCTTTGTTTTCAATTAACTAGAATGGTAGATTAACAAAGCAACTACAAGAAATATTACTCCCTGGTACTTCTAACTTCAAAAAAGTCTTAGCACATGAAAAATGATGAAGGAATCTGCAATCAATTTCAAGGTATGAGGTTCCCAACCCCAAAAGCCCTAAATTCTTCACTCAAACCCCTAAAAACAAGGATTTCTCCAATCTCACACTTCCAGACACTTCTGGAATCAATTGGTGGTTGTCTCACCTTTAGATATCCAACATACAACTATACAAATCATAAGATATACCCCTCCAATGGGTAGATCTCTCCAACCTTCACCCTACCTAGCCTCTCCACTAGGATTTCCCAGTAAGAGATCATCGTAAATTTGTTAACCTTCACCAAGAGATCACCGTAAATTTTTCAACCTTTCCTTCATTTAAACCAAGTAAACCTTTATGTATATGTATATGCATATGCATATACATATGTATATGCATATGCATATACATATGTATATGTATATGATCTTTTATGAATATAGAGAGCTTACTATTATATATACTAATTCAATAATCTAACAATTTTATTTTGAGAAGTAATTCATTCCTTTAAATATTATTAACAACCAAAGGGTTGTAGTTCAATCAATCGATCATAATTGGTGTAGGTGATAGCGTGTTTCTTAATTATACCATCCATAAAAGGCTTATACTATTATATATATATAATCAATAATTCAACAATTCTATTTTGAAAAGTACTCCATTAATTTAAAAATTATTAACAATCAAATGGTTGTACTTAAATCAGTTGAGCATAATTGGTGAGGGTGATGATATGTTTCTTGATTATACCATCCACAAAATGCTCAAAATTAAATGAAAATCTTTAATGAATACACAAAACTATATACATATGCATATACATATGCATATGTATGCATATCCATATGCATATGCATATGCATATACATAAAGGTTTACTTGGTTTAAATGAAGGAAAGGTTGACAAATTTATGGTGATCTCTTGGTGACTACACCACAATTAGGACAATGATCTCAAACACTATTTTTACCATTCTTTTGGTGATTGTTCCCAATTGTGTATGTCTTGCTTATGTATGAAAATGGCATTTTGTAGCTTTCCACCAATGATGTATTTGAGATGTCTTTCATTTAGATATGGCATGAGCTTAGTCCTAAAGTGAGACTAGGGAGTTGGACCATCTCAATCATGGTGTGCCTGATATATTATCTTGAAACCAATGTACCTCATATTAGCCTCAAACCTATGCCCCCTACTGGTAGGTAATGGGGATAGAATATCCTTCGCTATACATATCAATGACTGGATAATAATATTTTTTTTGATAAAAATATTATTATCGTCAGAATTACGACAAATACCAAGCTTTCCACCAACGATGAAATCGTCGAACATACAACGTTCTCGTCGATGAAAAGGTTTTGGAGTCATCACACTTCTGACTCAAACTGCACAAACATTCGATGAGGATATTGTATGTGCAATGGCACTTCGTAGTCAGATGGTCATTGATGCCTCCGAATGGACCGAAGACACAAGCGTCAGACAAACAACATCACCCTCGATGCAAAGTTCCAAATTTCCGTCGACTTTCTGACAAAATATACAAAAGCATCCGACGGGGACGCTGCATGTCCGACGACTTTTTTGACTGGAAGAGCGATCATGCCCACCATCGGCAAAGTCCATGGGATTGTCGTATTTTTGACGGTCAGGGGCATCGTCGACAAGTCTGACGATGAGTTTTTTACGGCTACTTTTGTCGACACTCTGACAAAAATTAGTCGCAATTCTGACAATTGACCGTCGAAAATTAGCTTCGAATGTACGAGTGCCATTTCTCACTTTCGCTAGCTTCATCAAAAGTTTTGGGTTCAAGTTTTGTCATGAGCCAGAAATTTACTTGCTCATCACTCTAGGCTAGTCTTCTTCTGGTTTACACACCTTCATTTTTATCTCTTATGATATGTTCTTCTGGATGATTCTTCTGCACATACCGGTTGGAGTTCTTTATTGGTGCTTCCTCTACTGGTCCATTTTCATATTTATCTTCATGCTCATTGTGTGAAATATCACTATAGGGTACCAGTGCAGATTCTTTCTTATGTAGGTCTTCTCTATTCTCACATTTATACTATCAACCATTTTTCTCAAATTCTTGTTGTAGCATTTGTAGGCTTTGCTCTTGGTTGAGTAACCCAAGAATATTCCTTCATCACTTATGGAATCAAAACTTCCTAGTCCATCTGCATCTCTCTTGATGAAGCACTTACTTCCAAATACTCTAAAATGATTGAGTGATGGTTTAAAGTTGTACCATAACTCATAGGGAGTCATTCTATTGTTTACTCTTAGTTGTACCCAGTTTAATGTATAGACAGCAGTATGAATTGCTTCCTTCCAGTATGTATCTAGTATGATAGCCTCATTTAACATTGTCCTAGCCATTTCATTTACTGTCCTATTCTTCCTTTTTGCCACACCATTCTGCTATGGTGTTCTTGTTGTTGAATATTGTCTCTGGATTCCATGTTTCTCATAATAATAAATAAACACACTTGAAGAATATTCTCCACCCTGGTCTGATCTTAAACACTTTAACCGGTGTCCACTGTCATTTTCAACCATCCTTCTAAAAATATTGAATCTTTCAAATGCATGTGATTTTTCATGCAAAAATGTCACCCAAGTCATCCTCGAGCAGTCATCAATGAATTACATGAAGTATCTCTCACCAGTCAAGGCCCTTGTCCTTGATGGTCCACACAAATATGTATGTACTAACTACAGAGGTCTTAAGGTATTATACTCTTTTGTTTTGCAACGCACTCTGATTTGCTTGCCTCTGATGCATTCATCACAAAAAATACTTGCTAGTTTAGTTATCTGTGGAATGTTTCTTACACACCGATTCTTGCTTATCTTCACCAGATTGTCAAAGTTTAGATGGCCTAATCTCCGATGCCACAACCATATTTCATCAACATGTCCCATCATACATTGGGACTCATAGCATTCCCTCGGATTGTAAACATTACCATATGTTCTCATTCCTTCTGCCACAACCTGACTGGTACTCTACTTTCTTATATGACAACCAGTAGCATCATATGTGAACTTGTACCCTTTGTCACACATCTGACTTACACTCAGCAAATTATGCTTCAGTCCTTCCATGTAGTGCACATCATGAGCCTTAAGCTTACCAAATGCACGCTCCAATGAGATATTGTAGGTGCTTGAAGGTTTTGTCAGTGATGGAAACCTTACAATCTTATGACACCGGTAAGGCAATTTACCGGCACTAGCAAGGTCAGACTCTACACCGGCACATAGACCATTGGCACCGACAGTGAAAGAAAGTATATCAGCACAGAGGCCGATAGGAATTTTGTTTGTAATATATTTTGTTAATTATTGTAAAATCATTGTAAGCTGACTTGGCAAGTTGTAAAATGACTCATATATATAAGAGATCATTGTAGAACATTTTTGTAATCATGGAAGAAGATTATTAGGTGAAATAAGGCAGACCTATTATGTGAATTATAGGTTAAGGGTTTATGTATAAAGCAGAGCTATAAACTGGTACTAGATCTAGCACGGTAGATGCTATTTTGAAGCAGTACAAGACATTGGATTTATATAATCCATTTTATAAGTCAGTGAGACTTCCCATTTTGTAATTGAGCAGTGAGTTCTAGGCACTTGGCCTTCCTGCATGTGCAGGCCCCTATTGTAGTAGTAATATTCTCTTATTGGCTAGTAAGTGAATATTGTGGGTCATAAATCCCACCAAGGTTTTTCCCACACCAGGTTTCCTCGTTAAACTACTGTGTTATGTTGTGTTTTCATTTGGTTGTTGTTATCTTTGTTTATTGCATTACTTTCTATTTACCGGTATACAGTATTGATATGCTTTACATGTTTTAAGTTAAGAAAATCTTATAACCAGTTAGATATTGATTCACCCCCCCACCCTCTTAGTATTTGGGGGAATCCTAACAATTGGTATGGGAGCCTGATCCTCTATTTTTAGAAGCCTAACAGCTTGAGGAAGATCTTGACACCGGTAGAGATGAAAAACTTGATGAAGCAATTAGAAGCAGCTCTCTCAGACTATGATGCAGAAAAGTTGAAAAATATCAAACTTGAAGATGATCTAAAGGCTGCACATGATATTATTCAAGCACTTCAAGAAAATCTTACCATTGCAAGAAACAAGAGAAGAGAACTTTGTGAAAAGATGCAAAATGAGAATGATGAAAAGGAAACTCTTAGTGATCTGATAAACAAGCTAAAATAAGAAAACATGACAACAAAGAATGAGATGCAGGATATGACTATGAGATTTTGTAAAGAAATTGAAGATAGAAAGAATAATGAAAAAGATCTGACTAGAAGACTAAGTGATGTTGCAAATGAGAACACAAGACTTAGCTATGAAAATGATATGTTGAAGACAGATCTGATGCATACACAGAATGACTCAAATGAACTTATGAGACAGAAAGAAATCTTGGTAAGAGAACTGGATACTGCAAATCAGCACAAGGAAAAATTCAAGAAAAGCTCAGAAGAACTTGGTGACTTGTTGAAGAATCAGAAACCTAACGATGACACTTGTGGACTTGGCTTTGAAGCTGGTGAAATCTCTGGTACTGCAAACACACGGGATCATAGCAAACCGGTAAGACAACCTACTGCTTATAAATTTAATGATAAATGCTTTAACTGTAACAAGTATGGTCATAGAGAAAATCAACCTAGATCTAGAAATTATCAGAATACCAATACACCCACTGGTCAATGTTCAAAATGAAACAAAGTTGGTCATAATTCAGAAAATTGCAGAATGAATGTAAGATGTTATGTTTGTGGAAGATTTGGACACTTATCTAATCAATGCAGAACACAAACCGCCATAGGATATGGGAAAGTTATTCAGAAAAATAATGTGACTTGTTATGCCTATAACAAGATTGGACATATTGCTAAATTTTGTAGAAGCAAGTCCTCACCGGTAAATAACAAAGGTCCTAGTTTGAAAGGAAAAGAAAAGGTTGAAGAAGTTAAGCAGGAATTCTCAAAACAATGGATCAAGAAATCAGAACTAAATGTTGATAGGAATACTCCTCCACCGGCAGAACAGAGTAACACTCCACCGGCAAGAGACTCTTCATCTAACTGAAGAAAATTCCTTGAGGGTTTGGCAGTCAAATGTGAAACATACTATTATTCCCTTGATTGATGGTGAGAAGTTAAAATTACTTCTATACCGACAGATAAGTTAAGTTCATTACTTAACCGGCAAGCATTAAATGTGGTGGTTGGAAAAATTAACATTATAAATCGGTGTTTTGGCTCCATTTTCATTTCACCAAGCATTCAAAACATCTGAAGAGTGCGAAAATTCCTGAGCAAAGGCATTTCGAGCAAAGAAGTGAAGCAATTTAGCAAACAATCATTCCTAAGGCAGATAAAGGTATTTATAATCATGGCTTCTTCATCTATTCCTGAATTCATAGCAAACCCTACTGTAGTCAAAGTGATCAAATGCCCTAGACCCGTATTTCAGTTAGTTCTCGAAATTGCTAAGAAGGATGATAATGTTGGTGCATTTTCTCAAATCCCTAAAGGAGTAGTTTTTGTTGAAGACCCTAGAATGTACATTCATTGTCACATAGAAGAATTAGGTGATGAGGATATCAAGAGCATGTATAAGATTGTAATTTGTGACAATTCCGGTAATGTTAAACCTGAACACAAAATAGTAGAAACCCTAGGATTCACTAAAATTCTCAGTATTCTGGATTTTCCTAAGGATGTCATAAGGATAGTTCTAAGCAGGGTACATGGTGCATTCTTCTGGTTGGACTCAGTTCACAAAATCACTAAAGAGGTAGTAAAGGCCATGACAGGGTTACCCTCCACCGGTAACAGACTAGATAAAACAAAGAAGGTCTCAAATGACCTAGTGATTAACCTAACAGGTGCGGCATCTAATAAGAGATCTTTAAGAGTAAATGATGTTATCAACATCAATGTTAGATTCATTAGCATGATTTTAGGCTCCAAAACCACACATGCAAATAGGTTAAATTCAGTCTCTAGCCTATGCATAAAGAGTGCTTATGACATGATTAAATATAATGCAAAAATAGATGTGTGTGAATGGTTGAAATATGAACTAGGAAAGATAAAGAAAGACAAAAAGGGGACATTCAGATTTGGAAACCTACTTATTTGTTTAATGCTACACATAACAAAACAAGTGCCTAGTATCGGTAACAAAAATCTTGGTTTTGATATACCGGTAGGCAAACAATTGTCAGATTTACTAAGCAACATGGGTGAAAATAGAGAAAAGAACATAAATGAGTACTTTCAGGTATTAAAGGCCCAGATGAATACCAGAGTCAGACTGTCACAAGAAATTCTAAATAAGTATAAGGATGAAATCTGTTTTGTTATTAAGAAGGATGAAACTTGGATGGAGGTAGTTATCCCAAGAACAATTTGGGTTACTGAAATGGGTTATGAAACTGATAACCACATAATTGAAACATATGCAAAAGCCCTCTTGGAAGCACCCAAGGAACCTAAAGAAGAGGTATTTGGTAGTGCTGAGACTATTGAGAATCAAATTCAATCAAAGAAAAGGGTAAATAAGGTGGAAGCAACAATTAGAAGAGGATCTAGACAAGCTAAAGCTATCAAGGAAGATGTACTCAAACAAACTGGTATTACTAAAGATGAGTTAGAAGCACTTCAGCCAGAAACTCACCTTTCACCGGTTGCAACTTCTTCGGAAAGTGATATGCTAGCTGCATTTAAAAGAGTTGTGAGGAAAAGAGAACCTTTACTGGTATCTACACCTTCTCTTAGCAGAACCAGACAAAAACAATAGGCAATAAGGCCCCCGGCTAAGAAGATAACTCCAAAGAAGAAGTTAACACCCAAGAAGAAGACTCAACAAACCATTGCTCCAATTGATAAACTTCTAAATGAAATAACAGAGGATGGAAAGCTGAAAAACATCAATAAATTATATGATTCATTATCAACTGATGACAAAGAAAAAGTTGAAAACAGTGTAATCCTACACTTGGACATTTACAAGAAATTTTTAATGCAAGTTGTGGATGAATTACCAGCAAAACTGTTTAAAAGACTTGAAGCTAGAAGGCAAGCTGTTATAGAGCTTGATAAGAAAATAAAAGTTGAAAAACTACTTGTTGTTTATCCTGTCAACTCACCAAAAGAGATAGATGATCTGATCTCTGAGGCTAACCGGTTAGTATTTTCAACTGCACACCGACATGTAGCACTTATGGTTGGTAGATTGAATGAGGTTGTAGAGGAAATTGCTAATGCATGGGACATATTCCTTGTAGAGAAGGAAAAGTAGGAAGAATATAGAAATCCTAAACCCATCAAAGTATACCAAAAAGATAAGGATAAGGGAAAAGGCAAGGTTGGTGGACCACCTAGCATAAAAATAACAGATAATCTATCCCCACGGCCTCTAGATACTCCACCGGTAGTTACCACTGAAAATCAACCGGCTAGTGAGAGTATGGACATACCACAAGAGGACACAAATCCTAACTCTAAGGTGTTATACACAGTGGACATTGACACTCAGAAAGTCAATATTGTGGTAGATAAGGACTCAATAGGGAAAATAGATATGGCTAATGAGCCACTAGTAACAGATAATACAGAAGGTAAACCGGCAAATGACAACACTGAGAAACAAGCAGAGCAACAGGCTCACTCAGAGCAACAAGCTCCCTCTCAGCAATAGGTTCATACAGAGACAGTGCCATCGGTAATAGCCGAGCAATCCAAACCTTTGCTTAAAGAAATAGAAACACAAACTGACCTACCAAAGGTCACCACAAGCAAGGAAATTGCTTCCACCGGTGGAATATAGAGTGTTGGCTCTTCAAATGCAGAATTCAAATCAACTAATGTAATAGAAGTTCTTTTGGATTCCATCAAGAAGATAACAGAATGTAGCTCACAAGAATACAAGGCAATAAATGATACCATTCCAATTTTGAAAATGATAGCACCTAAATGTAATATAGATAATAAAGATTCTTTGAGTCAACTTGACACTTTATCTAAGTATATTACTGACAACACTGTGACAGTTGAACAAATAAAAGAGGAAGCATTCAAGGAGAGATTAGAGAAAGAAAAACATAAATTCTTTGAGGAAGAAATAAAGAAGTGTACAAGGCAATTTGACACTCTTTTACCAGAACTATGTAGTACACTGAAGGAATTTAAAACTTTGTATAGGGATACATGTAAAACTAACTTTTTCACAATAGATATAGACCAGACGATCAGCAAGATACAGGAGGAAATAAACCAACTAGCTGATAATTTCATTAATTCATCTGAACCACTATCAGCTCTTGAGCAGAAAATAACGGGTTTTGAGGAGGAACTACTAAAGTTGGAAAGAGAAAAGGAAAGAATAAAAGGTAAGGCTAAAGATCTAAAATGCAAACTAAGTCCAAAATTGGACTACCTTGCCTCTTTAAGAAAAGAAATATCTGATGCTTTAATTCAAGCACAGAAAATACCGCTAGAGCAAATGCAATACCTCACCAGTACAGTTCAGAGGATAGAGGCTGCAATAAAAGATAGCAAACAGTTCATTGAGAGCCTAAATCTGGTTTTGGCAGATCTTTTTTAGATTTTAACCAACCAGTTACAAAGATGAAATAGAAAACCACACTCAATTGACACCTTGACAACCTTTGTCATTGATGCCAAAGGGGGAGTAGTGGATATGAGAAAAATAATCAACAAATGACTCATCAGCTCATGGGGAGTACACATATTCTTTTGGTACTCAATTTTTGGTAAGACAATTCTGGTAGATTCTTTTTGGATGACAGTTTTTGGATTTTGCTCGTGAGTGTTGCCATCAATGCCAAAGGGGGAGATTGTTGGCAAATGCACACTCCAATGAGATATTGTAGGTGATTGAAGGTTTTGTCATTGATGGCAACCTTACAATCCTATAACACCGGCAAGGCAATTTACCGGCACTAGCAAGGTCAGACTCTACACCGGCACATAGACCACCAGCACCGGTAGTGAAAGGAAGTATACCGGCACAAAGGCCGACGGGAATTTTGTTTGTAATATATTTTGTTAATTATTGTAAAATCATTGTAAGTCAACTTGGCAAGTTGTAAAATGACTCATATATATAAGAGATCATTGTAGAATATTTTTGTAATCATGGAAGAAGATTATTAGGTGAAATAAGGCAGACCTATTATGTGAATTATAGGTTAAGGGTTTATGTATAAAGCAGAGCTATAAACCGGTACTGGATCTAGCATAGTAGATGCTATTTTGAAGTAGTACAAGACATTGGATTTATATAATCCATTTTGTAAGTCAGTGAGACTTCCCATTTTGTAATTGAGCAGTGAGCTCTAGGCACTTGGCCTTCCTGCATGTGCAGGCCCCTATTGTAGCAGTAATATTCTCTTATTGGCCAGTAAGTGAATATTGGGGGTCGCAAATCCCACCGAGGTTTTTCCCACACCGGGTTTCCTCGTTAAACTACTGTGTTATGGTGTGTTTTTCATATGGTTATTGTTATCTCTATTTATTGCATTACTTTCTGTTTACCGGTATACAGTATTGATATACTTTACATGTTTTAAGTTGAGAAAATCTTATAACCGGTTAGATACTGATTCACCCCCCCCCCCTCTCAGTATCTGTGGGAATCCTAATATTTGTCACACATCTGACTTACACTCAATAGATTATGCTTCAGTCCTTCCATGTAGTACACATCATGAGCCTTAAGCTTACCATCAATATTCAATGTACCACGACCTTTAATCTTGATGGAGTATTTGTTACCAAAATGGACAAAACCACCATTCCAATCATCAAGATTGATAAACTTTTTCTTGTCTCCGGTCATATGATTTGATTGTTCTTCTCCTTCTCTATCCAAACCTATTTCTCTTCTTTCTTCTCTTCTGTCATCATGTGTTTCGGTTTAGTCTGTATCTTTTGATCCGGTACAGTTTTCTTTTGCTCACCAGTTCTCAACTTACAATGCCTTGCTATGTGACCAAATTTTTGACACTTAAAACATTTTATATTAGTATTGAAATATGTATCCAAAGTATTCTTGTAGGACATCTACACACTTCTCCTACACTCATAACTCTTATGACCAAACTCGTTGCAATTGTAGCAAGTGACATTTGTACCTCGTAATGCAGCAAATGAGTTTCTACTCTCAAAACTAGGATTTACATTCATTTTCCTACAGTCTGCCATTCTATGACCAAACTTATTACACTGGTGACAATAACCATGAAAGTTTGGAACATACCGGTTAGATTGTCTTGGTCCTACAAATGACTACCTCACCGGGAGTCTTCCTTTCATGTTGCTAACTTTGGTGAACCCTACATGATCAGCTCTTCCATTTCTCCTTGGATCTGCATGTCGGTGTTGTTGGCATTTTCAGTAGAAAGAGAGATTGTTGATATTCATTAAGGATATTGAGAAGGTTGTTGGAGATTATTAATATAACTGAAAAAGGATAATAACTATCTTTATAACATTATTTTGTCATTGATGTCAAGAAATTGATTTTCTGATTCAGTATGATGTTGCCATATCTTAAGAAGCATGTTTTGATGAGTATTAAGTGGTCGGTAAGTGACACGGAAAGAATGTGATGAATAAGGGGAGAAATAAGTTATTCAATGGGCAACTATTACCGAGTTAGACAATGATGAGATCATGATGTTTAGATTGTTTTGATATCCTACAAATGTTTTTGATTGTAAGGTTAATACTATACTATGTCACCAAGCAAAGAACCTAGTCGGTAAACCCTAAGGTTATCGATATCGGTTAATGAAGGCGGAATGTCTACCGAGTAAAGTTTAGTATTTAATGAGTTGCAACTGAGTTATGACAGAGCGCATTGGATGAATGAAAGCATTATTTAATGAAGGACAATGATTAGCTGGAGATGTATAAATGATTGGTATGTCGCGCATGAAGTTTGTTAAGGATCTATGGCAATGAAAAATTGGCAGGAAGATCTACAGCGTAGATTGAACCACAATAACCTTGCACAAGTTCCAAGAAAGGTCTGAAAGTCCCTAGGCAAGGTAAAACGTTTTCAGATCGAAGGATGCATTGAACCTAGTCAAGTTTGAATATTTGATGGCTAAGATTGATCATGGGAAATGTGATCAAGGAGATTAAGTGGTTAGAATTGTTTATAAATAAGAAATCATTGATGAACAATGTATGCGCGCAAGTGTAAGCACAGGGATGCTACATAGTGATTACCGAGCACAGAAGCTTGGATAACTATTTGAATAACAGAGTAAGGAGCCAAGAAGAAGAATAGATAAGTCTTATGACTAGATTGCTTTGAGAAAATAAGAATCTTCTTTAGCATTTTAGATGTGAAGTTGCAGATATATTTTATTACTGTTATTTTGTAAGTGACAGAAAATCTCTTAACCGGGTGGACTTAACAGTCTAATTTGTAAACCCTCTAGCAAGGTAATATTCTAAATGAGTGTTTGAAATCCTTTAACAAGGTCACTTCTAACAAAGTGAAGATCCTAACAGATCTGAGGGAAATCCCTTAACCAGGTCACATCTAGCAATGTGTTTGTAATCTTTAACAGGATTTGCTTTTAACCAAGCATACTCTAGAAGAGTATATTTCTTAGTGGGTCTGAAATCCCACAGTGGTTTTTCCCTATTTGGGTTTCCACGTTAAATCTGGTGTTATATGTGTTATGACGTTTATGTGTTTGCATGTTTGGCAGTTTTTGGTTATATTGCTGAAGTATATTGTTACCGAGGTTGAATCTGTTGATTTTATGGAAGATTAAGTTTGTATGATTCACCCCCCCCTCTCGTCTTGTTAGCTATTGGCATCAGTACTTTACATTTAGTATCAGAATTTAACAAGTGCATTGAGTATGGTCTCTAGTTCATTGATTTTGTATACCAGTTTGTGTGATGATTCTTGACAGCATCTGCATATGTCTTCTTACCGGTATCTTTGTTTACCGTGAATGTCTTCTTCTCTTTGCTTTCACTTGAAGAAGTAACCAGTAACTCTTTACTGGATGTGTCTTTTCTATTTGAACTTTATCCCTCTTCAAATCCTAAGCCATTGGTATCCTTAGATTTCTTTTGTTTGCTCAACATATTTTCTAAAGCTTCGGTGTTGCCTTCATATTTTCTTCTCACTTTCATTTCTTCCTTGCTTTTCTCTAATTCCTTCTGGATCTTAACAATTTCTTCTTCTAGGTTCTGATACTCTTTTTCCTTTTTACTCAAATTGGTGCTAGTAACTTCACATATCCTCTTGGTTCTTCCAATTGAAGTTTTAGATCTACAATTATTTTCTTAGACTCTTCAAGAGATTTCTACAACATCTCTTGTTCTTTAGCTGCAACCTTTTTCACTTTGTTCAGATATCTTCTTTTTTTCCTCAGCCCTTCCAAGGAACTGATGAGCTCTACTTCAAGATATACCTCTCCTTATTTAGGTACCTGAACCTATTGGGCCATGAAAAGGGTTGCACTGATATCATCTTCACTGCAATAGTCATCTGAGACACTCTCCTCATCTGTGGTATCATTTTCATGTGTGTAGAGACTATTCTGCTTCTGGTTGCCTCTTCTACCATACCGGTAGACATTCTTCTTCCTATCTTTACCGTATGATCTACTACCACTTGATTGATCATCTTCATTCCTATCACCATAGGGACATTTGGCATCAAAATGTCCAATCTTTCCATAGTTAGAACATTTCAGGGGAAACTTGCCTTTGTATTTGCTTGAACCCATCTTGAGTCTTCTGACAAAATTTGCCATGTTATCATCAGAGTCTTGATCAGTTTCATCATGAGAAGACTCTTCTTTTCCTTTTCTTGATGTTTTGAATGCATCTTCTTTCTTCACAGCCTCAATACCGGTCGTCCTCATTTCATAAGCAATTAGGAAACCATACAACTCATCCATTGTAAAGACTTTCAAACCTTTTGCTTCTTCTATTGCAGAAACCTGTGTATCATACTTAGGTGTGAGGGATCTAAGTACTTTCTTCACTACCACCTCATCTTTTATTTCTTCTCCAAGCCTTCTAATGGTGTTTGTTGTTTCATCAATCCTTCGGAGATAGTCAACAATCTTCTCTTCATTTCTCATCTTCAAACCCTCAAGTTGTTCTCTCAATGTCTGTAACTTGGCTTACTTGACTTTAGCATCGCCTTCAAATATTTTCTGCAACTTATCCCAAGTTTCTTTGGCAGACGAGTAGTGCATGACCTTAACAAACTCATTATCAGATAGTCCACTCATAATAGCATTCTTTGCCTTAGCATTGTTCTCATATTCCTTCTTAGCATCTGGATTAGTAGGAGGATTATTAGGGACAATATACCCATTCACAACCGACATCCATACATCACAACCTAGAGAGGACAAATAGATTTCCATTCTTCTACTCCAAAAGGCATAGTTGACACCATCAAACATAGGATCTTTTGAGGAGGTTGATTCATTTCTTGCCATTATGAACACTTGACAAGATCTACCCAAGCTAGAGAATGCTTTGACAAAATAGGGTACCTAGGCTCTGATACAAATTGTTGGACATAATGGATCACTGAAAGGGGGGTGAATCAGTGATTTGAATAGTTTTTACTTAATCAGAGTTATATTGGTTCGACATAAGATACACAAGATGCAGATTGGTTACCAAAGCAATGCAAATAGTGTGTGTAGGAGAAATAAATAAAGGATTAATACATCACACGCATGAAGATGCAACACATAACACCAGATGTATAAGGAAAACCCAATGTACGAAAAACCTCGATGAGAATAGTTGTTGGAGATCTTCTGCTCCAATCCAGCCTCACAATGAAAAGATTTGATTACAATTTTTGGACACCGACCCAAGGAGCACCAACCCCTAATTTATGAGAATCAACTCAAAGGAGCACCAACCCCTACATAATTTATAAGCTACAACCTAAAGGAGCTACAACCCCTACACTAAGCACCTACTCAGTGTAAACAATATGAAAAACTCAGATAAACAAATGGGATCCTTGTTGCAAATGAAGTTTTGCAACCTTTCAAAGCTTTACACTATCAGTTTCTATCTTACCAGTCTATATCAACTCAACACACACTACAACTCAACCTTCCTTCTAGTTCTAACTCTCCTTAATCTTTTCTTCCTTTGTTCTATTGAATTCAAATCGCACTTGGTCACTCTCTGTCTGATACTACTTCTTCCAGTTTGTCACCTCTGCATTCTATGCTCACTCTATTGGTTTATTCCTTACACTAGTTTACCCTACTTCTCCTTACCGGTACAATCTTCACTCACAAACACTTCAAGTGTTTTTATCTTCAGCTTTTAGTCAACAATTTCACTCTCTTCTTTTCTCTTTTGCAGTAGGACACTATCTATCTTAGGTCATCATATTTAAGCTGGAGCTTTCCCGCCAAAAACTAGTTCAAATAGAGGGTGGCTAGGGTTTCCTTCTTTCGACCAAATATGCATCAAATCTGATCTGATCTGCCTTGGATCGCATACCTACATTGGAGGAATAAGCCATCACGTGTTTTCCATCTGTCCAAAATATGTTTACCAAAAATAGCAAACCCGACCATGATTTCTGGCCTTGAAATCTGTCAACTCATTTATGACCTAGCTATTTCCTTCTTGAGGTCCTCTTGCAATCGATTTCCTTTCTTCAATCCAGGAACCAACAACTCCCTGATATTTCTTTGTTGTTTATTCTTCCTCGAGCCGCATCAATTTGTTATCGATCCATGATTTGTGGTTGTTTTATTTAATGTTGACTAACTACTCCAACAACCATGTCGATAGAAACTTCACCGACCTCTGCATGCTCGCTACCTCAGTTCCATGTGGCATCACATCTGCATACACTCATCTCACCGACACAAGGTCGGTTTAAACTTGATCATTCATCAAACTCATACCGGCACAAGCCCTTACTGGTGAGACCTTCTCCTATCACTAACTGGTAGTGTACACTACACCGGTAGCACAACTTCACCTCTGGTGCTTTGTGATCTCTTTGTCACTCTGCCTCTTTCTCACAAACATTATCACAAGCAAACAATCAACCTTTATATCGGTTACAACTTGTCATACCAACACACAACTTCATATCACCTCTTACCGATGATGTCACTAATAGTCTCAATGCCTACTTCTCTTCCACCATACTAGTTGACAGGCCTTCATGTTAATCTTCCTTATGCTTGATCAATCTTCTTCATACCGGGTTGATATACCTCTACCCGTAGCTTGGAATACCGGTTGACATCAATGACAACTCAATGCCAACAGTTTGATCTCATATACTGTTCAGAAAATGGTGTCTCAACCTTGCATTTACATAAGGTTATTGTTTATAGTATTTTTTCGTTTGAGCATGAATTGGTTTAAAATTTTCCCCAAAGCTTCGGATTGGCTAGATAAGAATGTCGGTAAATTTTCATTGCAAGATCATTACTAGGTTTGAAGATAAAGATATTAAAGTTTCCATTTTTTAATGTTGCGATGAAAATTTTTAAGTCAATTTTGAAGGCTTTAGAGGCTTTGAAACGTCCTGAAAAGTTGTCATAATAGACATAGAGGGTTATGAGTGTTGAACATTCAAAATACTGAGAGGGGAGGGATGAATTAGTATTCCCTTGATTCTATTAAATTTTTAAATAGGCATCCACATAACATAACTTAATTTGCAAAATTAAAATGAACAATAAACAAAATATAATACACGACATAACACCAAATTTTATATGTGAAAACCCCAAGACGAGAAAAACCATGGAGAGAATCATCTCTCAATATTATGTAACCAGTTACAAAATATAGGGGTTGCTCACAGTCGGAGGGCTTACTGGTCATAGGATGGCTTACAACCAACATTACAAAATTTGAACTATTAAGATTGCATATATCATATGCATGAGATACAATTCCACTGAAGTACATAATACTTTCACATTCATTGTACATAATCACTTTCACATTCACTATAGATCGCATGAAATGATAAAATATATTATTGTCCTATCCATCGCAAAGCAACTATATATATACCAATATGTGTCTTCTTCAAGTTGGCTCAACCAGGGGAATGATTAGACCAGAAACCCTTTACATGCTATTTCTTAATTGATCTTACTATATCGGAGAAGTCAGCCATAGCAAAAAGGAACTTCTCCATGATCCATAAAACTAGTGAAAACACTAAAACTATCATACAGCTAATGGTTTCAGAGAAGACCGGATCAAAACCTTCACTCTGCACTATGTTGATAAGTAGGGTGTCCTATTACTGGACCCATAAATATGCTGCAACAAAACATTATCATCTGAAATCTTGGATATAGACATTATGCCAAATTCAAAATATTTTCTCAAAATCTTACGAGAATATCTAGCAATGCGGAGAAAAGTGAACCCAAAAGGATATATGTCAGACTAAAAAATATGTCAAAGCTTGTCAGATTCATATTGGAGTATACTGGATTCATGTTGTCGGATCACAAAAACATCAATAACAACATTCTAGCAATCTCTCCCTTTGTCATTGATGGAAACATGACAATTAATAACTATCCACATAGCATATATACACATCCGTTCATATATATGTATCTATCTACTTAGCTACTCACTCCTCACTCCCCCTTTGACGTCAATGAAAAATGGTACAAACAAAAAAGCTATATACAAACTCCCCCTAAAAAAAATTGAACTAACTAGAGGCTTGTTTTAGTTTCTAAATATGTGTAGTCCAACTATCTGTATTGTTATCCCAATGTTTAATAGTGGTTGAATAACATCCATAAAAAGCTCTATTTGCACTTGGAGAGATACAAAAGTGTTCTCTACTTCTTCTATTGAGCTTGGCTTAGAGAAAGTATATTGTTTTTCCTTAGATAGGGCATGGTTCATCAATGAAATGCAGTCACTACAAATGTCCCTTAACTGTCCTAGGGGAAGGATAATGTTATCCCTCTTCTACTGTAGTTCAAAGTAATTTTTGTACAATTCCTCAATAGTTGATCTTTTAGAATTGGAGAGATCCTGAGATAGCTAAAAGTTATGATAAGCCTATTTATTTTTTATTCGATGGAGTCAATTTATTCCCTCATGCTCTTGGTGGCCTCTAGCCATCGCAGACTGTACAGGTACAATGCATTTCTACCAATTCAATACATGCCTATCCTCAAGCTATAAGTTGAGATAGATGATTATGTGCATTTGCACACTTGCCTTTCAAATCCTGCAAGAGTTTCTCTTTCTCAGCTTCCTTCTCTTTTGGAAATTTTGCTTCCAAGGAGGTGGAATAATTATTCAATGAATTTAATAAAGCTTTACACTTATTCAAATTGGAGACAAATTGATCAACTGAACTATCTAGAATGGCACTTTGTAGTCCAACTATTGCTTCTTCAATCAACTTATTCTTCGTTGCAGATCCTCAAAGAGATCTTTTTTAGTTGAAGCTTGAATGGCTTCTCCAATCTAAAACTTTTAAATCGGATCCACTTTGGTAAAATCAACAATTAACTGAGAAGAAGTAATAGGTTGGAAATTAAGGGGTGCAACGAGTAAGCTCTTCAAAGACTCATCATGGGTACCAAAGCTGGTACCTTCGTCTTCTTTTACCTTATCATCTTTTGTGACACATTTCTTAGATGATTTTTTTTCCTCTTCCTTGTTTTCCTCCATATGGTCCTTCACCATTTTAGAGTTTTCCAAAGGGACATTAACAACTTTAGGTACATCTACTAGAGGATTTTCATCCATAACTATGTTATCTGAATCAAATTATTTGTAGCAACATTATCTGAGGCAACACTGTCTGTGACAACTTTAATAGACACAACCTTAGGTGCATCTCTACATGTCTCAGTATCATTAACTGGCAACATTCCAAGTTTACTTTCCATAGCCTTGAGAAACTCTACAGTTTCTAGTTTCATTTTTCTACAACTTGCATATCTTCCATAAGAACATCTAATCTCTTCTTGGTCCGGAGCTCGGTTTTGCAAACTTGTGCAAGTGAGGCTTTTTTTCCTTAGAATGAGTATTGCCAACAGTTCCAAATCACTTTTGTAGCATCCTAAATTGTACTCCCTTACAATTTGGTACACATTTTGGCCCTCTTTTTAGCGTTTGTGTCCCAAAACTAGACTAGGACCTAATTCTACCCATGCCATTCAAATCTACCCTCATTTTCCATTTTTGTGCATCACTTATCCCCTTGGTTTGGGCCCTTGAATGAGATAGGACCAGGGCATGGCGCCACACCCTGGTCCTCTCAATTAGGACCTTAATTGGCCCCCTTTAATGGTCACCTTTAGTTGGTAGGATTGTGATCTCCATTTCAGTCTGTCAAAAAATTAAGGTGTTTTTATCTAGACTACCAAGTATATAAAGAGGTCCATGACTCTCATTTGAGGGTAACAAGAGGATAATAGGAGAATCATAAATCATCCATTCAAGTGATTTATCATTTAAGCATTGAAGTGTTCATCATCAAGCATCTCTAGAGACATTCAAGGATACGTATTCTTCATTCATCTATTATGGAGCAACTTTACATCATTCATATGCAAGCATGTGTGTGTGATTAGGGTTTTTCCATGTTCATGCCATTTCACACAGCATATGTGATTACATTCAAGAAGAAAAGCATCATTATCACTCATTGCAGATCTGAGGTATACATTTCCATTATTTATTTCAGTATTTGTAATAGTTCATTCAAGGTTAACTCCTAAAACGGGGTTTGACTTAAGAAAACCCCTATTCCCAACCTATTTCCCCTTCTTTCTGTGTGTAGGAAATAGGTACGAAGCTGTGATCTTCAGAATAAGCATTATTTACAGTGATGAATGGATCCCCCATTAGAGTGCAAAAATTTCAAAGGATCGAGGTGTGGGAAAAATGGTCTCATATTTTTAGGATCTTTTGCTAGGAACAGGTCTAAAAATCTGCTTATATTGCTCAAATCTAGGTTTGTGGCTCAATCCAGTGATTGTAGCTTACTATTTCCACATGTTTACCTTTATTTTCAGCACTTTTACCCTAATTTCAACAAATTCAATTCAACTCACAAAAGAGAGATCCACAATCAATCCAAGAAAAATGCTAGTCCTAATCCTTTTTGTTTGTGACTATATCTATTGGATCAAAATCCTCTTTTGAATGTAATGGTCATCCCAAGTAAAAATTAGTGGTTTTCATCCTTCTAATGGTTGAAACCCTAATTTCTCACCATTATATTTTAGTGAACCTGACTCCTTACACCTTTTATTTCTAATTTATGTTCTCAGATCTAAGTGTTTATGCAATTCAAAATTCAAATTTACATTTACAAGTTAAATTTCCAATTGAAATTCAAAATTTTAGAGGTTAAATTCACAAAAACCCTAATTTTTAATTCTAAAATTGAGCTTGTGGATTGCTTAAAGTTAATTAAATGTTTTAGATCTAATTTAGAAACATTTCAAAATTCATAGATCTCATTTTAATTAAGTTACATAAATTTAGAGGTTTAATTCATAAAAACCCTAATTTATTTTGGTTAATTTGAGTTGTGGGTTGCTTCAATTTTTCACATTAATTTTCAAATTTGATTTTAAAACATTCATAATGGAATTTAATAGATATAATTATTTTCTATTTCACATATGATTATCTTTCTTTTCACTTATATTTATCAAAATCATGTGTTGGATAATGGCTTCTTTCATTTCACATTGCTTCTTTTCATCCATAGCACTTTCGCATATTGTGTTTTTAGACTTCCAAAATTTCTTCATTTCAATCGATTCAACCTCATAGCTTTCATTTATAATCCATGTTATTTTATTATCATGTTTTTTGGAAAATGCATTTCATATGTAGATCACCTCAAAGCTTTTGTAGATCTCAATTCTAGAGATGCTAATGGGAAACCTAATATGTGTACCTCTCCTAGGGTATCTAATGTGAGTGAAGAAAGAGCTAATACTCCCATAAATTATCTCTCTAATGGAGATCGAGCATTTAAGAGTAACATGGAACCATCTTCTTCTCATACACATACCCTAGTGCAAGGGGGGCAAGATCAAAATATGGGTGTTTTCATCTCTCTAGATCCTCCTTAGTCTCCTAGAGCCTATCTTAGTCATCAACACATTTGTAGAGAAAATGATGTTATGCATTCCATTCATGATCTATCTCCCAACATGACATTAAGTAAAGATGAGACCTTAGATGATAAGGATCTTCCTTCCCAATCTAACAACCAGGATATACATGATGAAAGAAAGGAAAATCCTCCTCCACAAGATAGTCCTTCTTCATCTACTAATCTCTTTGTTCCTTCCAAACACACTTACACTAAAAATTTCAAATAGATCTATTACAATTTTCCTTCACCTTCTTAATTAAAAGATTCTTATAGGAGTGGCTTTAACACTATATCAAAACAAGGTTTTAGAGGAGGAGGACTTGGAAAATTTGAACAAGGAATTCAATTCCCTATAAACCATCCTACACAAACTAACACAGAAGGCCTAGGAAATTATCATAAATCTCCTATGGATGACCTCCTTAGGATTCAAGACTTTAAAGACCATCTTTTTGTTCATATCGCCAAACTAATGATCACTCTTTCTATGATTGTCCTTATTTTCAAAATGGAATATAAGGATTCATTGATAGAGGAATAGTTAAAATCATAGATGAAAATCCTTCTTCTTCTAACAATCCTAATCCTACATCACAAGAGACAAAGACTAATTCTATTGATGATCAAGAAAGGTTAGCAACTAGAATCTTTTAGAAACTAAAGTATGATAAGAATTTTGTATTTCCTTTCATCAGACTCAATTACAATTATAAGCATAAAGAAGGTAGTGAGCATTGTCTTTTTCATCATAGTTATTCTCATTCTCTTGGAATGTATAAGGCATTTAAAGTATTTGTTTAAGAACAATTCGATAAAGCTCAAATAAATTTTTCAAATGACATTGCTCTCTTTCTTGGTGAGAAAGTAATGCCTTATCACTCCTTTCACCCTCCATGTTTCTCCTCACCCTACGACACAAGTAGCTAACTTAATTGGGGGCTCTTTGTCATTAGGGGTAGTGATTTTTCAATTTCAAACATCTTGGGGTGGAAACATGGTCCATTCTTGCATCTATGCTTGGGGGAAATAATCTTATTCTCCTCTCTCTCTATCTAAAGTATCACTATTCCCTTTAGGGTTGCATTTTTTATATATTTGATATCCTTTCTTACATGAAATAATGTATCTCTTATGACTAATCCCTCAGGGGAATTTGTGATCTTTCTTTCTCTTTCTCTTTGAAGCTTACCTCTTCTTTTTCATGGCATTGTGTAATATCAAAAATATTATCCTTTGTAGTTAATGTGACAAATGACGCTTTTCCTCCATGTCATCAGAAGCCAGGATTTGCCATCATGTCCTTTTGTCTACTTAGACCATCCATGTCAACTCTAGCCGAAGCATTACCAACTCTGCCAGCCTGTCACCTTTAGGGACATAGGCATGACGTGGAGATGTCCACGTAGCGCGCTAGCATCCAGTGAATATGATAGTCCGCAGGTGGTCGTTTAAGTGTTACGATTGCACCTGGAAGGAATCATGATGCCTCTGCATGTACCCATCAATGTTCAAATTCCTTCCTGGCTCTATATCTCTCACTTGGGAAGCATTTGGGAGGATCTTTTGGCAATTCGGTTCATTATTTCTTGCAAGTTGAGCTCTTGGAGAGAACTTGAAGTCATTACACCATTGTTGCAACACTACCAAGTATTCCAAGTATACCATTCCAAACACTTCCAAGCATTCCAATATCCATTCGTGATAGGGGAGTTATCTTAATCCTCTCTCTTGCATATTTGTCAACTTTGTTTCCAATTTCACGTTACATTGTTATTCTATTTATCATTTATCTTTCTCGTGGCTTTCTTGGGTTGTTCGTGGAGATGGAAACACCAAAATGGGGTTCTGACTTAGGCAAGGCTCCAAAACACAACCCCAACATTTTCCCTTCGTGCTTGTGTGTAGGTTCACAGGACTAAGAGAATCATCATTCAACAGGAGGCTTCAATCATAGACCGATTGTGGGTGTTTTTATCATTCTCCCTTCCTTCTATTTTATTTCAGTCATTTTGCATCTCACAACTTTTAACTTAGTTTATTTTCTTTCTGTGTTTTACTACATTATCCTCGTGTTCGAAACTTTTTGTACACGCTTTATACTTCGTCCGTACAAAACGATAGCGCATAGCGTTGGTGTCCCATCTCCACACGCTCGTCCTCGAGACAAAGGCTTGATAGAGCCTTCTGTGAGTCCCGAATCATGGGTAATTGTCTTGGTTTGTTATTTTATCCCATGACTCATCTTAGCGCCAGTTCGCAAAGGTAATCGAAAGGATAATTTGTCCTTAAGGATCCATCATCCTTGAGGTGGAAAATTCCCTCCATTACACATTGTTCATAACATGATGTCCTTTCTTGCATGGAATTATCCTTCATGCTAGTACATGTGTGTCCCTTAGTTAGGATCTATTCTTTGTTTGAAACGGTACCTCTCTTATGGATAATCTCTTTGGAAGTTGTGTAATTCTTCTCATTTTCCTTACACTTGGGGAGCAATTATTTATCTCTCTCCTTTCTAAGGTTCTACTTTTTGTTTGTTGAGCGGTGTTTGCTTATAATTTGTTGGCATTCCTTGTGTGAAGTTGTTGTTTACTCAAGGATTCTCTCTTATACAAGAGGTGTAAGTCCTTGGCTGCAACCTCTTCTTCACTTGGCAATTTGTATCCTATTATAAACCTTAACATTGGGTCAAAAGTGTGTTTTCCTTCATTAAGAATATCTTTCACCTAGCAATAGGGGGAAGGTATGCATTCTTGTTCTCCTCCCCTTCTTTTGGTAGAGGATGCTATGTTTGTTCAAGAATATCCTCTTGGAGGTAGATGTCTTTTGAACAAAGATCTCTTCTCCTCCAAGGATCCTCTTTACACTCATCACAAGATATCACTTTTTCAACTATCTTATCCTTGCTTGTAAGAGTTTCCCCTCTTTAGCTTGGATTTATGAAGTTTTTTCCAAAAGGATATCTCCTTGGTGTTGAAGGTGGGTATCATTTTTCCTAGCTTCCTTAAGACATCAACATAGGGCTATGTTGATATATTAAGGGGGGGGCACCCGTATCACCCTCTTTGTACCATATTATACCATATTATTGCATATCATTTTTGAATTTCTTAAATAAGGTGTTCATTCTCGAAACTAGAGAAAATAAACTCTTATACGAGATGCTTCATGCCTGAAACTAGATGCACCATTTGATATATGTCTTAGACAGGGTGCTCATTCCAAAAAACAAATAAAACAAACTCTTACACGAGATGTCCTTGAAACCAGGCATGTATCTATCTTAGATGAGGTTACACATTCCCAAAACCAAAGAAAAAATCTTATATGAGATGTTCTCAAAACTAGACATTCACCCCTTGGAATTTGCACTTGCATTATATGTCTTAAACAAGTTGATGCATGCTCAAAACCGAAGGAAACAAACTCTTATATGGGGTGCTACACACTTGAAACCAAACATCACTTGCACACATCCACGAGGATGAGTGAAACTAGTATAAAATGGCTAGACTATTCCTACTCTCCTCCCCAACATGGATCACCTAGAAAAACATATCTAGGGGTAAGAATCCATGTCCCTTCTTGTGATTCTTCTCATGGATCACCTAGAAGAACACATCTATTATGTATATGTGTTCTCTCTTTTCTTCTTCTCATGAACTCATAGCTTTGCTATTGATGGTTCATGGATGGTGCATGCTTTTCTCTTTTATGTGGTTTCTTATGTTCTTGAGATGGATTTTTCAAAGAATGATATTAGTTGTTGAGACATTTTGATATTAAGGTCTCTTCGGCTAGTTGACTTGAAGTCTTGTTTTTGGTCTATATCTTTTGTGTGGTGTGTTTTGTGTCTTTTTCCTTTCTTTGTCTTTTTGTCTTATTTTGTGTTCCCTCGTATATGTTTGAGTGAGGTAAGATCCTGAGATTGGGGACTTAGTCTCTAGAAATTAGTGATGTATTACACTCCTTATGATCATGCTCCTCATTTCTCCTCTTCTTCATTTCACTTTCATCTACTTTACCCTAATTATTTGTGTAGGCTCATACTCCTACTAAAGTGGGGGCTAAATGTAGCATCCTAAATTGTACTCCCTTACAATTTGGTCCACATTTTGGCCCTCCTCTCAGTGTTTGTGTCCCAAAGCTGGACTAGAACCTAATTCTAACCATGTCATTCAAATATAGCCTCATTTTCCATTTTCACATCACTTATCCCCTTGGTTATGGCCCTTAAATGGGATAGGACCAGGGTGTGGTGCTCTGGTACTCGATGGGACCAAGGTGCGGTGCCTTGTTCCTCTCAATTAGGACCTTAAGTGTCCCCCTTTAACAGTCACCTTGAGTTGGAGGGAATGTGATCTCCATATTGGCCTATGTCAAAAAATTAAGGTGTTTTTCAATGGGCGAGTATATAAAGAGGTCCATGCCTCTCATTTGAGGATAATAAGAAATTTATAAAGCATCCATTCAAGCAATTTATCATTTAAGCATTTAAGTGTTCATCATCAAGCATCTCTAGAGACCTTCAAGGCTAAATATTCTTCATTCATCTATTGCCGATGTGTGTGTGATTATGGTTTTGTCATGTTCATGCAATTTCATACAACAAATGTGATTGCATTCAAGAAGAAGAGCATCATTATCAGTCTTTGCAAATCTGAGGTATACCTTTCCATTATTTATTTTAGTGTTTGCAATATTTCATTCAAGGTTAATTCCTAAATCAAGGTTTGACTTAGGAAAACCCCTATTTCCATCCCTTCTTTCTGTGTGCAAGAAACAGGTATGGAGTTGTGAGCTTCAAAATAAGCATTATTTACAGTGATGAATCAATCCCCCATTGGACTGCAAAAATTCCAGAGGATTGGGGCATGGGCGAAATTATCCCAACTTTTTAGGATCTTTTTCTGGGAACAAGTCTGAATCTACTTATATTGCTCAAATCCAAGTTCATGGCTCAATCTAGTGACTATAGCTTAATGTTTCTGCATTTTTACCTTCATTTTCAGCACTTTTACCCTATTTTCAGTAAATTCAATTCAACTCACAAAAGAGAGATCCCCAATCAATCCAATTATACCTCTCAGTCCTAATCCTTGTTTTTTGTGACTAGATCTATTGGATTGAAATCATCTTTTGAATGTAATGGTCATCCTAAGTAAAAACTAGTGGTTTTCATCATTGTAATGGTGGAAACCCTAATTTTTCACCATTACATTTTGGGTCCTCAATGGGACCAGGGCATGGGGCCTTGGTCCTCTAAATTGGGACCTTAATTGGCCCCCTTTAATAGTCACCTTGAGTTGGTGGGAATGTGATCTCTATGTCATCCTATGTCAGAAAATTAAGGTGTTTTCGACGGGCAACTATATAAGGAGGTCCATGCCTCTCATTTGAGGATAACAAGAGGATAATAGGAGAATCATAAAGCATCAATTCAAGTGATTTATCATTCAAGCAATTAATTTTTCATCATCAAGCATCTCTAGAGACCTTCAAGGGTGCATATTCTTCATTCACCTATTGTTTAGAAACTTTACATCATTCATATGCAAGCATGTGTGTGTGATTAGGAATTTGTCATGTTCATGCCATTTCATACAACATATGTTATTACATTCAAGAAGCAAAGCATCATTATCGGTCATTGCAAATCTGAGGTATACCTTTCCATTATTTATTTCAGTATTTGCAATATTTCGTCCAAGGTTAATTCCTAAATCGGGGTTTGCCTAAGTCAAACCCCTATTTCCAACCTATTTCCCCTTCTTTATGTGTGCAAGAAACAAGTATAGAGTTGTGATCTTCAGAATAAGAATTATTTACAGTGACGAATGATCCCCCATTGGAGTGTGAAAATTTTGGAGGGCTAGGGCATGGGCGAAATGGTTCTGACTTTTTAGGAGCTTTTTCTAGGAAAAGGTCTGAATATGCTTATATTGCTAAGATCCAAATTCATGGCTCAATCTAGTGATTGTAGCTTACTACTTCCACATTTTTACCTTCATCTTTAGCACTTTTACCCTAATTTCAACAAATTCAATTCAACTCACAAAAGAGAGATCCCCAATCAATCCAATCAAACATCTCAATCCTAATCCTCGTTGTTTGTGGCTAGATTTATTAGATTGAAATCCTCTTTTGAATGTAATGGTCATCCCAAGTAAAAATTAGTAGTTTTCATGCTTCTAGTGGTGGAACCCTAATTTTTTACCATTACAACTTCTTAATCTCTTGATCTTCTTTTATTGCATTTTACCTAAGCTCATCCAAAACTTTTCAAAGATCTTGTGGTGCATCCTTTTTTAAATCTTCTAAAATAGCATCTAATCTAACACAATATTGTACAAAATCTTTTACTATTGTTTCCTTATCTTCATCGTTAGTATCAAGATACATATTACCTACCTCTTTTAGATTTCCTTTGAGTTCTATGTAATTGAGCAATGTGTCAAAATCCAAAGGTTCCTTTATTACTTTCTTTCCTTTTTCCTTTCTGACATGAATTTTGAATCGTTCTGGTTCTGAATCCTCTGACTCTTCTTCTATTGATTTTACATCAATAATCTTCCTTTTGACCTCTTTTGGATCTCCTCTCTTGGATGGAGTAGACAAGGGAATGTCCTTCCTTTTTATCAGATTCTCCTTCACTTCTTCTAAAGAGGCCTTCTCTTTAACCATGATTCTGGATGCAGCAACGATCCTACCAGATCTCTTGACCTTCTCAACTTATTCTGCAAAAACACTAGCTTCCTTCAAAGATTCATTAATAACTTTTTGTTCATTCCTCTTTATTTCCTTCTTGGTCTATTCCATGTGAACTTCCATAGACTTTTCTTGAGTAGTCCCAAATATTTTTTGAGTCTCATCAATCGGACTATCCAATAGAAATGTTGCCAGTCCTTCCAAAGTATCTTCAGAAACTTCATATCCTAAAGTACGTATACAATTGGTTCTTGGAACTACAACTTCCATAATGCACTTATCTATCGTGATCACAAACGTGATATCATTTTTGTATTTCTCCACAATTGACTTAGGGATCCTTTCCCTGTTGTACTTTTTATACTAAAAAACAAAGAAGAATGAGGTAAATACAACATCGTGTGCAGTATTATCTTGAAAACTCCTTAAGTATTCTACAATCTAATGTGCAACTGGTCTATCAAATGCCCAAAATATCGTGAAAATGCCTTGCCAATTCCAGGAATCTCTTGCATGAAGTAGAAAAAAATGCATAATGTTAGGGTTCCATATTCAAATGCATGCTTATTTTCTTTGCACTATTTAGGATTCTCAAGAAATTATAATTTCAACAACTTGCACAGATCATAGTCAACATTTTTCTCCACCATCTCATATGCCATGTTAACTCTTGTGGCTGAAATTAATTTGTCCCAGTTGGTAAAGTAGATCTTATTACCAATCATCAAAGATGCATACTGGACAACAACATTGTCAACTTTACTTACAAACAAAGAATGACCATCAAACATTGCCTTGGTCAATTTCTTAGGATCTTTTTTCTTTGCAGCCTTAGGAGTCAAAAGACCCCCTAAGTCATTCAATCCATTAACAACCTTCATCACATTCTTGGTGATTGAAATGGTTCTTCAAGCCATACAAATTCATTGTTGAGTTTTCTCATGGCTATTCTAACCCATTTGTCATCCAAACAGAAATTGGGGAAATCATTCCATACATTCGACTTCTTTTCAACTAGGGTTCAAAATTCAAGATTACTCTCAAAGTCATCTCATGTCTGCTCATTTTCCCATAAAATTTGCAGCTTATTATGGTGATATTCTTCCAATTTCACATGTATGTAAACCCTAATATCTTTTATTGGTAAAACTTCGAAGGGAATTCTAGATAGAGCACCCATCAAATCATTCTCAACTTATTTGGTTGGGTATCTTTTGAAGTTTGATTGACACTAAGTGATAATATCAACAACAGTAAGAGTGGCCATTAATGAAAATGTTGATAATAACAAATTCACAAGAAAAATACCTTTCACAGGTCATCAAGAATCCTTAACCCTTGAATCGCCTTTTCACTCCTTTTGTTTTCTTATGCTTCGAGTGAGAAAATAACTTATGAATTTAACCTTTTCCATCCCACTTGCTTGTAATAAATTCAAGAGAATATAGTACCACTTTACTGTCTACTCACTCTATCTAAGTCCACAGAGATCTTCCAAATTTTTGTATTCTATTTCCACCAGAATCTTCACCATTGCGTGAATCAACATGCTATAACTAAAACCTTGCACTCTTTGGTAGGGGAAAGATATTTCTCGATTTTCTTGCCCTAGGCCAAATCCTCATGATCTTAATTGCCAAAACAAGTGTCTACATCGAAGCTAGGTGCAACCTCAACTTCTTTCTTCCTCCAAATCTTCTTCATTTCAGCCTTCACATCTTCCTTATTGATTTTATTTACCGAAACACTTGTTTTAGCTTCTCCACTTCTGCAATATCTTGCAATTTGTCCAGGATTGTTGCAGTTATAGCATCTATCATTTCCTTCAATTTTCCTTGACCTACACTAGTCAGCCTTATGTCCAAACATTTTGCATGTACAACAACAACCTTCAAAATAACTTCTTTTTTTAATCTATCTAGGCATGATTTTTACGTTGAATAGCTTTATGACCTTAACTACTACAAGTATAACAACTACCAGAGAAAGATTTAAAGGTTTTGATTTTTTTCTATTTCTATATTCAAATGCTTTGTGACCTAATTTATTACACTTAAAACAATAGCCATTAAAATAAGTGTTTCTTTTACTTGCATGTTGCTCAACTGGTGACTTACCTTTGTCATCCATAGTAGATTTACTAGGTTTTGCTTCTTTCGTTGGAGGTGGGCCTCCTTTGCTTTATGTCTTGCATTGTGAGCTTTCACCAATTTCAAATCCTAAGCCATTTTTGTTCCCCAGAGACCTCTGCACAACTAAAATCTTATCAAGCTTATCTATACTCATTTTAAGTTTGTCCTCTTGTTTCCTTGATTTCTCCATATCTGATTTTAGAGTTGTGACTTCTTGTTCAAGCTTCTTGCATTCTTTTGATTTGTATTTAACCATGTTATTTAAATACTCCTTAGTTATTTCATCTTATTCACTCTTGATCTTTAGATATGCAATATTGTTATTTGTTTGCTTGAGCTCTTCACTAACTTCCTTATGTCTTTCTCTAGTTTTCTAATTTGCTCTCTTAATTTTCTGATGCATTCATTTACCAATTGAACATTTTCCTTCAGATCTCTATTTTCATTTTCAACATTCTCAAGGCCTTCAAGAGAAACTATAAGTTCTCCATTTGCATCAAAGAATCTCTCCTGATCAATGGTAGATCTAGGTACCATAGGTTCAACTTTTTGGATCTCCTTCAAGTTATTAGACTCTTCTAAAGGACCTTGCTCTATTACCAATTGCTGAACACCAGAAATACTAAGAGGGGGGGGATGAATCAATATTACCTTGAGTATATTAAAAAATTTAAACAACCATGGACACATAACATAATTTGTAGAATTGAAATGAACAATAAGCAAAGTATAATACACCACATAACACTATATTTTATACATGGAAAACCCAAGACAGCAAAAACCACAGAGAGGATAAGCTCTTAAATAGATTATAGAATACAGGGGTGGCTCACTGTCAGGGGACTCACTGCCAAAAATATGATGGCTCACTATCGGAGGATGTCTCACTACTAGAGGATGGCTTGCAACAAATATTAAAAAAATTGAATTGTTAAGATTGCATCTATCATATGCATGAGATAGAGTTCCACTGAAGTACCAATTTCACATTCATTGTACATAATCACTTTCACATTCACTATACATAATTACTTTCATATTCATTGTAGATTGCATCAAATGATAAAAAAGATCATTTTCCTATCCTTTGCAAAGAAATTGCATATATACCAATCCGAGTCTTCTTCAAGTAGGCTCAACCAGAGGAAGGGTTAAAACAAAAACCCTTTACATGCTACTACTTAATTGATCTTACTATACTGGAGGATTCGACCAAATTAAAAAGGAACTTCCCCATGATCCATGGAACTAGTGAAAACACCAAAACTATCATACAGTCGATGATTCTAAAGAAGACCATATCAAAACCTTCACTCTACACTATGCTGGTAAGTAGCCTATGTCCTATTACCAGACCCATAAATGTGTCACAACAAAACATTATCATCTAAAATCTTAGATATATATGTATACCAAATTCAAAACATGTTCTCAAAATCTTACGGGAATATCTAGCAACGTGGAGCAATGTGGACCCAAAAGGATATATGTCAAACTCAAATGTATGTCAGAGCTTGTCAGATTCATACCAAAGTATACTAGACTCATGTTGTCAAATCACAAAAACATCAATGACATCAATGATAATATTCTAACAATGAGGTGATAGAGCATGTCACAAGATTTGTGGTGCTTCAACGGTTCATCAATCAAACACCTAGTTCACAAGTTATGGCCTATGAAAGTTTGGTCTCCTGAAATAGGAAATATAAAAAATGCATCGGACACTTAAATGAGTTGTAAAAGGGAGGTACATGTGTTGATGTGTGTTTTGACACATCATAGGGAACCTAGGATTGGAGATAAGGTCAGTTCCACTTTATTGGGTGGTTTTAGCCCATGGTTTTGTAATACCGTTTGATGGTTTCATGTGTTGTAACTCCTATATATGAGGTGCGTGAGATGGAGGTTGGGTGGAAGAGTATTATAGATATTGAGTTACCTCTGAGTCTTTGGTTGGTGATACTCTTGTGATAAGCTTGTTCTACAATTATATTGTAATCTATTATTGATTTCTAAATAATATATTGAGAGGCTTTTGGAGTGTGGGATATTTCCCTTGAAAGGGTTTTCCCCACTAAATCATTGTGTTGTGGTATGCATGTTATTTATGTTTATTTTTGTTACGTTTTTGTAACTAGTGTAACGATCTGTAAAAAAATTACATTAACTTCCTCTCAAGGTTATTATAGGAAGTTGTTTCACTACTTAACTTCGTTACAAGTGGTATCAGAGCCCGATCACCTTTGGTTTCAGTTGTTGTTTGTTGGGTTTTTTTTTAACTAATCCAGATTCGAGTGGGAGCTTGTGCAGAAGATACTTTTTAATCTTGTTGTAGTAATTTTCAAATGAAAAGTTCATTAGGGAGAATAGAGGTGAAGAAATTTTTTGGAAATCATTTTGAGATGTGGAAGCTAAATATGGAGGATAGTAATAGATCGAGATCTGTGTGATGTTGTTGGTGCAAATGTCTCAAGACCTTCAAATCCTACTATGACTACTCAATTTAATGTTATGAACTAAAGCTAAGGGTCTAATAAAATTGTGCTTGGTAGACTTTTTTCTAAGAAATGTCCATGAAGAGACTTCTACAAAGAAGATATGGAATAAGCTTTGTGAGATGTATCAAGCCAAATCATTATTGAATCATATTTTCTCAAGGAAGAAATTGTATTCCTTAAGAATGGAAGAGGGTGGATGGATTATAGACCAACTAGAAGCATTCAATATGTTGGTGGCTCAATTAGCATATGTTGGTGTTGAGATGGATGAGGAGGAAAAATGTTAAATATTGTTTTGTTCTTTACCTAATTCATGGGATTCTTGTTTTCTTCTTTGCCTAATTCATGGGATTTTCTTGTTATGGCTATCGATAGTACTTTAATTATTTTGAAGTCTAAAGATGTGGTGGTTGCCTTTCTTGGTGAAGAGATGTAGATGAAGGTATCCATCAGTTTGAAGGAATCCCTAACTATTTTTGGAAGACCTAAGGAAAAGGCAAGAAGAATGAGAAGCATACTAAATCCAATTCTAGAGGGAGATCGAAATCTCCTGGAAATTGCAAAGTCATTTGTTGGAATTGCAGTCAATCTGAACACATCAGTAAGGACTGAAAAAAAAAAAAAGAAAAAAAAAAGGAGTTTGATTATGATTCGAAGTTCTAGAAGGAAGATGGTGATGCGTTCATCGCAAATTTAGCTACTCATGCAGGTAATGATGCATGGTTAATTAACTCAGGTGCATCTTTTCATATGACTTCAAATATAGATTTGTTTTCTAAATATGAAGAATTTAATAGAGGTAAGGTGTACTTGGGTGATGATTCACATTTAGATATTGTTGGTCATGGTAAAGTTAGAATCATATTTTTTGATGGTAGAATTAAAAGGATTAGTGGTGTGTTGCATATCCCAAGACTAAAACAATTTATTATCTATGAGCAAACTGGTAGATGCAAGCTTGCAAGTAGTCTGTTTTGATGCAATATGTAACATGGTTAAGGGTGTTATGCTGATTGATAAAGGTGTCAGATTTGGAACTTTGTATAAGCTAGAAGCATACACCAGGTTGAGTGTAATAGCACTTCTATAAAAATAAAATATGTGGATACTTCATTGGAAGATTTGAGGGTTTCCTTTAGTGGATGGACATGGCTTTTGGGTACCTAAGGGTGCTCTTTCTTTTGAAGCAAAGTTACATGTAGAGAAGACTATGTTATGGCACCAGGCTTGGGCACATTGGAGAAAAGGGTCTAAGGACCTTGAAAAATAAAACCTTGTTGAGGGTTTGAATGATTGTAATCTTGGCATTTATTTTTGTGAGCATTGAATTTATGGAAAACAAAACAACATTTAGTTTTAGTCCAGTTCTCATAAATCTTATGGCTTTTTAGATCTTATTCATTCTGATGTGTTTGGTCTTGTAGATGTTCCTTCCATTGGAAAATCCACATATTAAGTTTCACTTATTGATGATTTTAGTAGAAGGATGTGGGTATACTTTCTCAAGAGTAAATCTAAAGTTTTCAGTCACTTTAAATAATTTAAAGCAATGGTTGAATTGCAGACTAGAAAGAAAACTAAATGTTTGAGGACTGATAATGGTAGTGAATTTTTCTCTAATAATTTTGATAGATTATATAAAGATAGTGGCATTAATAGACAAAAGACAACTCTATATTCTCCACATCAGAATGGAGTTGCAGAAATAATGAATAGGGCACTGATGGAGAAGGCTAGGAGTATGTTGAGTGGTGTTGGTCTGGAACAATTTTTTTGGGTTGAAGTTGTTGTCACTTCTTGATACCTAATTAAAAGGTCTCCTACGTCAGCTATGGTTGATAAAATGCCTATGGAGGCATGATCAGGTCACAAGTCTTCATTGAGATCTTATATTTTCTGGTTGTGAGGCATATGCACATGTTCCAAAGGAGAAGTGAACAAAGTTGGAGAAGAAGGATGTTAAATGTATCTTCATCGGATATAGTTATGGTGTGAAAGGATACAAGCTTTGGGACTCTATTGCACAAAAGGTAATACATAGTAGAAGTGTTATCTTTAGAGAAATTAAGTCTCCTTCTATTACATTGCAGCTAGAACAAACTAAATAGGATGATGTGATTCAATTCCCTTCTATGCCTAAAAGAGTTGAATCGAGACCCCTAGATAGGAAATAAGTTGAGGAGAGGTCATCTAGCTCTAAATCTTTAGAAGAGGAGGAAGAACCTCCAACTCAGCTTGTTCAAAGGTCTACGATACATAGACAACCACCTAAAAGGTATTCACCTGATGATTGCAGATGTATTTTTTCTTTGAATATTAATGTGGATAAACCTAGATTTATAGAAGAGGCATTAGGTATGAATGATGTAGAATCGTGGAAGATTTATATGGAAGAAGAAATGATAGCTTTGAAAAACAATGATACATGGGTTCTTGTACCATTGCCTAAAAGATAGAAACTTTTGGTTGTAAATGGGTTTTCAAGAAAAAAAATTGGTTCGAATGGAGGTATTGAGAAGTATAAAGAAAGGTTGGTTGCAAAAGGCTACTCTTAGGTTGAGGGCGTTGATTATGGTGAGATATTTTCTCTTGTTGCAAAAATGCCACCCATTAGATTTTTTCTTTCTATTATTGTCTCTTATGATTTAGAGGTTGAGATAAAGGATGTGCAAACTATTTTCCTTCATGATGATTTGGAGTAGAATATTTAAATGACACAACCAGAGCACTATGTGGTAAAAGGTAAAAGTAATTTAGTCTGTAAATTAAAGAAATCTTTGTATGGCCTCAAATAGAGTCCTAGGATGTGGTACCAAAAATTTGATACATATGTATTGATTTTGGGATTTGAGCATTCTAATTTAGATCACTATGTTTATTATTTCCTATACATTGCAATATATGTTGATAATATGCTATTCATTGGTAAAGGGAAAGGTGTGATTTAAGAACTAAAGTCTCAACTCGTTGCTAAATTTGAAATGAAAGATCTTGGTGCAGAAAAACACATTCTTGGGATGGAGATTAGAAGAGATAGAGTGAATAAAAATCTATGGCTAGGGCAAAGCAAGCATGTGAATTTAGTTTTACAGAGGTTCAACATGTAGGATTATAGACCATTGTATGTTCCTTTTACAGTTGGAACAAAATTATCTATTTTAGATTGTCCTACATCCCCATCAGAGATGGAAGACATGAGTTGAGTGCCTTACCAAAGTGTAGTTGGAAGTTTGATGTATGTTATGGTCTGTACTAGACCAAACATTTCCCAAGAAGTGGGAGTTATTTCCAAATTTATATCTAATCCTGGTAGAGTTCATTGGGATGTAGTTAAAAGAATCTTCATATATTTGAAGGGTACCTGAGAGTATTCTTTGTGTTATCATGTTAATTTGGTAGGAGACGTGATTTCCCTTGATATTCATTATTATGTGGATTCAAACTGGGCAGGTGATATTGATAGTAGAAGATCCACCAATGGTTATGTGTTTACTTTATTTGGTGGTGTAGTTAGTTGGATGAGTAAGTGATAGGTTGTGGTTGCTTTGTCCGCCACGAAAGAAAAGTATATGGCAGCTACTCATGCTTGTGAAGAAGCCATTTGTCTTAAAACACTATGTTCAAAGATTGGAATAAAACAACATGCAATGATAGTTTATTGTGACAATCAAAGTCTGATTTGCCTAGCTCAAAACTCAACATTTCATGCCCATACCAAGCACATTAATGTTCGGTATCATTTTGTCAGAGATGACCGAATATGGCAGGGTGAAGTGGGTTAAGGTATATACTTTGATGAATGTTGTAGATTTTTTAACTAAGGATGTGAGCACAAAGAAGTTCAGATGGTGTTTGGATTCTATGGGCCTCATGGCCCCTAGAAATTAATTTATTGTGTAGATACTCCCTTTTCTCTTGCAAGGTGTTCGACAAGTAGGAAAATATTGGGAAAATGGTGTCTCAACCTTGCATTTACATATGGTTACTATTTATAGTAAGTTTTTGTTTATGCACGAATTGTCTCAAAATTTTCCCCAAAGATTTGTATTGGCTAGATAAGTATGCTAGTAAATTTTTCATTGTGAGATGATAACTAGGTTTGAAGATATTAAAGTTTTTATTTTTGAAAGTTGCAATGAAAGTTTTAAATTCCATTTTGAGAGCTTTTGATTCTCCTAATCATCCTAAAACTTTTTTTTAATCGGCATTGCAGGTTATGAGGTGATAAAGCACATCACGATCTTTTTGATGCTTCAAATGGTTTGTCAATCGGACACCCAATTCACTAGTTATGGCCTCTGGAAGTTTGGTCTCCTGAAATAGGAAGTAAAAAAAATGCATCGAACACATAAATGAGCTATAAAAGGGGGGTATATGTGTTTATGTATATTTTGACACATCATAGGGAACCTAAGATTGGAAAGATAAGGTTGGTTCCACTTTATTGGGTGGTAATAGACCATGGTTTTGTAATATTGTTTGACGATTTCACGTATTGTATCTCCTATATATGAGGTGTGTGAGACGGAGGTTGGGTGTAAGAGTCTTATAGCTATTGAGTTACCTCTAAATCTTTGGTTGGTGATACTCTTGTGATAAGATTGCTTTGCAAGTATATTGTAAGTTGTTTATTTTTTATAAGATTTTGTAAGTTGTAACGATCTATAAAATCTTTACATTACCCTCCTCTCATGGTTAGTGTAGGAAGTTGTTTCGCTACTTAACTTCCTTACATATACATCTAGCAAAAGGCTACTTTCATAATATGATCTACACTTGAGGATTGTTCCTTTCATGCACCTCATTTCTTTTCCATGAGTGAGGAGAAAGTGATCTCATGACAAGCTTATGATGAGAGTTGTTTGATATCAAAGGATGTGATTCATTTTCATATCCTTTCTCTTGAGTCCACACTTTAATTTTCTCTTTTGATTTTAATGTAGTTGTGCTTGCACTCCTCATTCATTTTTTATTATACTTTTGTAATCCTATGGGCCAACTTTGACCTTTTATGGCTATTAATATAATTATCACTGTAATTCCTTTAAGATCACTTATTTTCACTTGATTGATTCATTTTCAAGATTTTATAAAAATGTTATCAACTCCACCCAAATTTTAATGTTGTCCCCTAATTTTGACAATCCATGATAACTCCCTCAAATGTGTTTCATGAGCAACTAGAGGTTAATTACTATTGAGATAAGATCAAATAATCAAATGCACATTCACAAAATGACTTCACAAAGACAACCAAATAAATGCAAACAAGTGATTTATTATCCAATAAACTAGACATGGTGAATCTCAATAAAATTAATTATGTTCAAGCAAAATGTTGTAGTTTCATTTAAGCAAATCTATAACAATTTTATAAAATTATATTATATTTTAATTATTTTGACTTAATTAATTTAATTAAAAACCATAATCATAAATTAAAATCTTAACATACAAATTCATGCATGCACTTTTTGATTTTATATTATAAGTACATTGGATGGGTCACTTTAGCCAGATTAATCATGTTCATAATAATGTGGACCCAAGAAAAATTAATTTATTATATAAAAAGAAAGTGTGTATATGCATGAAAAGGTAAAAAGTTGACAAAATACCACAAAGTTGTGATTAAGTCAAATAGGAGTTACAAGTAGTTATGTAGTTGTGAAAGGGTGAGTATGTAAAAGAAAATGTTTTTCAATGTATAGGGGTTCTTTTTTTCTACAATAAATTTATATTTTATTTGTGTCTTGAGTTATATATGAGTGAAATATATAGTTTAAAAAATACAAATAAATTATTTATATGTATTTTTATTGTTTAGCAAATTTTGTGTTGTTAGAATTTAATTGTGGACTTTGCATTGCATGTGTATAAGAAATGTTAATGAACATTCTAGTAATTAATTTGAATATTTAGTTTCTATTTTTAATATCTATTTTTTTTGTAAGGAAGAAATAGATATTAAAAATGAAAACACATATGATATTCTTTTGTAAGGAACTCTAGATAGTTTTTTGCATCTATTCAATTTAAGCTTTTACCCGTCTTTTCTTTTTGAGTTTTTAATATATTGTTCAATTTTTTTAGTAAAATTACACAAAAATATTTGGATATGATGTTGATTCCCATTGGGAAAGTCATATTGATCTCATAAATGCTTAACTATTTCTTTTTGAGATATGTTTGATCACATATGCATCTAGCAAAAGACTACTTTCATAATATGATCTACACTTGAGGATTGTTTCTTTCATTCACCTCATTTATTTTCTAGGAGTGAGGAGAAAGTGATCTCACTTGTTTCTTTCATTCACCTCATTTATTTTCTAGGAGTGAGGAGAAAGTGATCTCACGATAAGCTTATGATGAGAGTTGTTTGACATCAAAGGATATGGTCTATTTTCATATCCTTTCTCTTTAGTCCACACTATTTTTTTTCTATTTTGATTTTGATGGAGTTTTGTATACACTCCACATTCATTTTTTTATTATACTTTTGCAATCCTATGGGCCAATTTTGACTTTTCATGACCATTAATATTATCATCATTGTAATTCTTTTAAGATCACTTATTTTCACTTGATTGATTCATTTTCAATATTTTATAAATGTGTTATCAACTCCACCCAAATTTCAATGTTGTCCCATAAATTATGTTTCACGAACAACTAGAGGCTAATTACTATTGAAATAGGATCAAATAATCAAAAGCATGTTCACAAAATGACTTCACAAAGACAAGCAAATGAATGCAAACAAGTAATCTTATCATGAATATATTAGATTTATTATTCAATAGACTCGACATGATAGATCCCACTAAAATTAGTTTCATTCAAACAAAACTTTAATAATTTTATAAAATTATATTATATTTTAATTATTTTGACTTAATTAATTTAATTAAAAACCATAATCATAAATTAAAATCTTAATATGCAAATTCATGCATGCAGTTTTTGATTTTATACTATAAGTGTACTGGATGGGTCACTTTAGTCAAATTAATCATGTCCATGGGGTAGCATCAAGAAAAATTAATTCTTTTTAAAGAATTGATTGGTGGTGTAGAGCTTAAATTCATTAATATATAAATAGAAAGTGTTTATATGCATGAAAAGGTAAAAAGTTGACAAAATACTACTTGTGAAATGTATAGGGATTCTTCTTCATGTTAAAGATTACAATAAAATTTTATTTTATTTGTGATTCAAGTTATATATGAGTGAAACATATAGTTTAAAAAATATAAATAAATTATTTATATGTATTTTTATTTTTTTAACAAATTTTGGGTTGTTACAATTTAATTGTGGGCTTTACATTGCACGTGTATAAGAAATATTAACAACTTTTTAATTATATGGGGCGGCTAAGGGTAACCTGGGGCCGGCTGGGTGTGGGGGAGTGATTAGAGATGAGAATGGCATATGTCTTCTTGCGTTAGTGGCACTCCACATGGGTAGCCAAACCAACCACCTAGTGGAAGCCATGGGCGCCTATCAAATGTTGGAAATTGCAAGGCGTCTTAATTGTAGAATGGTATGGATTGAAGGTGATTCTAACAACATTATAAAATGTCTAAAAGGGTAGAGTAAAGCTTCATGGACTATTGAAAATATTAGTCCTCAATTGAGATAATTCAAACCTTTGAAAGATGTTTCATTTCTCATGCTTATAGGGAAATTAATACTGTGGCTGATTGTCTTGCTAATTTGGGGGTGAAATTCAAATCTAAATGCACTTGATATGGGGAGGACACCCTAGTGGGAGATGTTAAAGCCCTTCTATCCTATGAACGAATACATGGTAAAATTGGCAATTTGCCCACTTTTTTAATGATGCAAGTCATTGATTATGTGATCATTATTGAGAATGGCAATTGTTGGAATCAATGAACACTAAGAGGGGGGGTGAATCAATGTTTTGCTATTTACTAATTTATAAAAATGATTCTTTAACCCACCAGATGCAAAGAACAGAAACTATAATGCAGACACACAAAGCAAATGTCCACACAACCATAACACCAGAATTTTTACGTGGAAACCCAGAAAGGGAAAAACCATAGTGGGATTGAGTACCCACAATATTATTATACTATGTCAAGTAGTAAAACAATATTACAAAAGTGGAATGCACTTGCATTCAAGTACACTGCCTAGAGCTCACTACTTAATTACAAAACAGGGTTGCAACCCTGGAGGACTCACTGTCCTACAAATGTGATATAGAAGAAAATACAATGTCTGAACTGGAGTATAGCATCTACAAATGCCAAGAATTAGTTTCAGTTAAGCTCACTACTCAATTACAAAACAAGGTTGCAACCCCAGAGGAATCATTGTCCTACAAATGTGATATAGAAGCAAATACAATGTTTGAACTGGAGTATAGCATCTACAAATGCCAGGAATCAGTTTTGGTTAGGCTCAAGAATGATCTGCTCTATCACTGCTCAAGAAAATTGCTCTGCTACATGTACTGGATCATGAAAACTTGGGATATGCACGCAAAATTATGCTCAATCACTTTCAACACCATCTCACATCCATGCATCATCACCAAAATTATCATTCAAGTTGATTTTATATATACACACCACCAAAATAGATCTCCATCTAGTCAACTTCTCAAATCAGAAAAATGTGAAACGTGTAGACTCATGTCAGCTCAATCCTCTACAAATCCTTATACCAGACCTAAAATATATGATCACAAGCTTCCCATAAGTTGGTCCAATCACATCGAACTCATCAACATCCACCAGAATCACCTCAAGGAATTCAGATCATACTCTACACCATCAAACGTAATGATAACTCTCTTCTTCCTTCACTACCAGATACCAGACCAAGAAACTTTCTCTAGAATCAACACCAGAGGCTATAATTGCATGATAAGTTGTCTCATACACCCAATCAACTATTCCAATCATTGCAACCAAAACTGCATCACCAAAGATGAATTATACTTATCGGATTCATACACTATGATCCACCAACTAGACTTATGCTCATGAATAACCATACTTAAGGCTCCCGGTAATCTCAATCTCGATATACCGGATAGGATTATTAGGATGATTTTCCATCAATGACAACCCCTAAGGAATCACTATGCATCTAACATCATCAATCCTCACTGGAATATCACCGGAATAATGTCTCCTGCCAACAATCTCCCCCGTTGGCATTGATGACAACATTGTAAAAAATGACAAGTGTCCAACACTCTAAAACTGCAATCAATTAAAAAATTTGAAAATCTATAAAATCAACTAGCTCCCCCTAAGAATGTGCACCATTTTTCACTGTTCTCTCCCCCTTTGACATCAATGGAAAAGGTAGGGATCCGGCAAAACTTATGTACAAAATAATGTATGCAACAATTTACAGGTTTTTGAAAATATCCACATAAGTTACCTTCAAAGACTTCAAATACTCATTCCATCCTCTCATGAAACAATCCAAAACATAATTAGGGTGCTAAACATGTATACATGAACTTCTACACCCTTAAGATCTATCGGGGCATCTTTTCCCAAAGTAGTCACTGCATCCTGTTGAGCACCAAGTAAAGTGTCCATCTGGGGAGTGATTAAACTTCTCAATTCTCCCACTCTACATATCATTTGTTCCTTTTCCTTATTTAGGTCATTTATTTTATCAGTGAGATCCATTATCTGGGTTTCAAGAGTACTCGGAAAGACTGAATGCGGGGCAAATGATTGCTCTATACCTTCTAATTGCCCTTCAAAATCTCTAATCTTCTTGTCAGTGTCTGCAAAAAACTTAGGCAAAAAGAGACATGACTTGAATATTTTACCATCATCATCCAATGCATCCTCAACACTTTTCACCGCAGATTTCAAAACTGCCATAGCAACTTCAATTGTTTTCAAAAATGTTTGGAGCTAGATTTCATTAAAGGTTCAAAACCTTTATATCCACTACTTTCTATAATGATACAAAATCTGATTCAACTTTATTCAACATACCCTTGAGCTTATTGGAGGGTGTGTCACTGGAAACTTGCTTAAGGTTAGGCAAAATTTTCTCCAAAACTACAGTTGCCAAAGATATAACCACTTTCTCCTCAAATGCAGACTTAAGTAAGTCCTCACTTGCCTTGATTTGTGTGAGGGTGACTAACTTTAGTTCTTGAAGAGGGGACAGGGTACTTAAATCTACCGGACCATGAGAAAAATCATCCTCATCTACAATCTACTTTCCTTTATCAAGAATAGTGGTTTTTGCCATGGTTACCGAAGTCTTATCAATTTTCTTATCACCCTTCTCCTTCATAGCTTCTTTAGTATTTACATCCTCTTCTCCTTTCTCACCATTGCCTTCACCCTTTCCTGCTTCACCTAACTCCTTAGCTATCATCTCGGCAATGATTTCTATCTCTGGAGGATCCTGCATAGCTTCACCAGAGTTGTCAATTGCTTGATTTTCAGTGGTGTCATCTACAACTACCTGTTCAAGTAGATCAATCTGTACAAATGGTTGATCCTGAGGAACTTCTGTTTGAACATGAACCACTAGAGGAGAAGTACCTTTTCTTGATTTTCCTTCCGATTGGGAGTCATCCTTCTCCGAATTAACCTGATAATTGTTTTCTTTCAAAAATTTCCTCAAAAAACCTTCTATATCTTTTACTACTTCCTCTACTCTTCCAAACATTATTTTGTTTACTCTGTGCTTGCTCCAGAAATTTTCCTTTGCAAGTCCCAAAATTCTTGGTATTTCTTCTCTTGTTATTTCTGGACATAGCATTACTAAGGTAAGTTATTTTAACTTCTTATCTTCAAGAGTAGTTGTGTGTCTCCGGGCATCCAAAATGTCATATAACTCTTTTGGGATCATGGATGATTTCTCAATCAGTGCTTTACTAAAAGAATTCATATAGTGTACAACTTCTTCTTCAATAGCTCTCTGAACTTTTTCAAAAGAATGCTCATAATACACAGAAAGATTTATCAGGTTACCTTCATTTACTATTGTATCTACAATATTTTGTAATGGGGGCACAATAGTGTAATGGTATTCAAGCTTACCACATTTGAGGGCTTCATCTATCTCATATTTCTTCTTGTCTGGCCTGGTTTTGCCAGATGGCTCACCTTGAGTTTTAGCTTTCTTTGCAGGTGGAGCATCATCGGATAGAGGTTTTCTGACCACTCTGACAAATGTGGTAGTTTTTTTTTACCTCTCTGACCTCTTCATCTGATTCAGTTTCCTCCTCAGTTGAACATACTATTGGTATTATGTGAACCGGTATGAGGACATAATGATATTGTATGTTGTCATTGATGTCAATATGTGATATGAAGTGAACCGGCATATGTGAGAAGAGAGAACCGACATATGTGAGAATCGGTATATTTGTTCAAGGTGAACCGACATGTCAAGGTCAACCGGCATATAGTTATGGGAACCGGCACATGAAAGCATTGTATGACTACCGGTTGGTAGTTTCCACTTTAGGGTTTCCAGTTGGAGTACCTCAAGCCTATGTGACTCAATTGGTGATCTTTGTGTGATGAGTTAACAGTATAACGAAGAACAAATCATGTTGCCATGTTAGCCTTGTGCGCGTGAAGGATCTTGCATGAAGGAGACTGTCCCTATCTACCTCGGGAATGTGCGAAGTTTGTAAACGGTGATAATGCATGATGGGTTATTAGCCGTCATAAAATCGATGGAAAATGGATGATGGAGAAGGTCTTGAGATTGGATCAAGAAATGTTGCATTTAATGTAGCATGCTCAATGGTCAGAATTGAACCGTTTGAATTGCTTAACCTATCAGGTTTAGGGTTTATGCTACCGACCTGTCTGTTTCCTATTAGGTCAATGTTGTGTTTCTTTCTAAAGTTGTTGGCAAAAGTTGTGTGTGTGTATCCAAGAGAAAGGATACATGATTCTTGCCAGACTAGAGGAGAGAAGTGATACCTACAGAGTGTAAGTGCAGAAGGTGAAGAGGAGCTTAAGTGGATCTGCATTGGCATTGAGTGCTATCATCAAATCATTGTTATACCTGTTGATCTTTAACCACTTCAACAGTTGTGAAATCCCTTAACAGAGTAGCCATAACCGGCTTGCTGTAAATCCTTTAACAAGGTAACTCGAAGCTATTGAGTTAGTGAAATCCTTTAGCTATTGAGTTCTTGAAATCCTCTAACAAGGTAACCTTTAACAGGGTTTAACCCTTAACCAGGTATTTTAGCCATCCCTTAACTGGGTGATCCCTAACAGGATCGGTTCATAGTAGAACCTATTGTAATGTCTCTAACCAGACGAGGCTCCTAACAGAGCGGACTTCTAAAGAGTTCAAAAACATCTTGTGGGTATTCATCCCCACCATGGTTTTTTCCCAGTTGGGTTTCCACGTGAAAAATGTGTGTCATGTGTGATGCTTCTATCTTGTGATGTTTTCTTATTGTCAGTCAAGCATGTGATGGTTTTGTGTTTTATGCCTATCAATAAAACATGTTGAACTAGTTGTTATTATGTTTTGATGATAGATTACCTGTTCATGCATAAGGGTGAAATGGTAGTGTAGTTTTGAGTTAAGTGGAAACCTAAGTGATTAATCAGTTAATGCTTGTATCAATCACTCTTAGCTTTACCGGTTGCACTCTGTTTCAAACCGGTCTTACCGTTTACCAGTCATTTGAAGTGTTTGTTGTCAAACCGGTTTAGGACTGTGTTTTTCTCTGTACTAATTCACCCCCTCCCCTCTCAGTATCGGTTTGGTACTATTCGTTCATCATTGAGTTATCAATTGGTATCAGAGCACCCTCCAGGTCCTTTGTGTTGTAAGCTTAACCGCTTGAGGGAAAGATCCTGTTGTAATGATGAAAAGGGAAGGTCCAAAGTTTAACAAGGAAAATTTCAGTATATGGAAAGACAAAATGAAAATATACATCAGAAGCATGGGTGCTCAACACTGGAGCTATGTTGAAAATCCCTATGTTGCCCCTATCGGTACTCTCACTGATGACCAAAAGAGAGAGATGCAGGAGAATGGGCAAGTCATGGAAGCCCTAATTAGTAGTTTATCTGACATTGAGTTTATTGATGTCCAAGATAAGGTAAATCCCAAAGAGGTATGGGATACTCTTGAAAATATCTATGGAGGTGATGAGCATGTAAAACAAGCTAAGGAAAAAATCCTTAGAGGGAAGTTTGAAGACATGTGAATGGTTGAAGGTGAAACCATTCAACAGTATGGTATTAGAATCAAAATTGTTGTCGGAGATATCAAGAGTACAGGTGGTAAAATGGAAGATTCCACTATGGTAAGCAAAGTCCTGAGATCCCTATTGTCAGTCTATGCAATTAGGGTTGCTGCTATTCAGGAGCTGAGATCAATAGACAAGACTAAGGTATCCCTAGACTCCATCATAGCAAAGTTGACAGCCTATGAGCTAAATAGTTTTGATGGTAGTGTTCAAAAGACTAAATCGGCTTTTAAAGCCTCTGCGGTACCATCCAAGAAAGGAAAAGAAGCTAGCACTAGTGGTGAACCAAGACAGAGCAAAGTGATGGATGATGAGGAGTTTCTGATGGAATTTGAAGCTCTTCTTGCTAGGAAACTTCCTAAAGGAACCGGTAAATACAGAGGTAAGCTCCCTTTGAAATGCTTTTATTGTAACTGGATAGGACATATTGCTATGAACTGTCCTAATAGTGACATCAAGGACAAATCGAAAAGGTTCAAGAAATTCAAAGGAGGAAACCAGAGAACCTATTTTGTTGCAATTGATGAAGGTGTCACAGATGAGGAATCAGAAGATGAAGAGAATGAAGACATTGTGTTTGTTGCTATCAAGGAAGATGTGTCAAACAAGAAGGCTCTTGTCTCCCAGTTTGATAATTCCAATGAGTGGATTATTGACAGTGGTTGTTCTCACCATATGACTGGTGACCGAAGCAAGTTTCTATCTTTGGAAGAATATGATGGTGGTGTGGTTCATTTTGGCAATGATGCACCATGTATGGTTAAAGGAAAAGGGTCCATCTCTCTGAATGGAAAGAGTAGTGCTGATGATGTGTATTGGGTTGATGGTCTCAGACACAACCTTCTGAGTGTTGCCTAGCTGAATGACAGTGGTCTCACTCTGGAATTCAAGAATGGAGTATGCAGAATCAAAGGAAAGAATGGTGAATTGGTGGCTACCGGCATGCAGACCAAAGGTAACCTATTTCATCTAAATGCAAATATAAGTACATGTCTTATGGCTAAATTTGATGATAGCTGGATATGGCATAGGAGACTCTGCCATGTAAACTTTGATAACATTATGAAGGCTAGTAAGATCAAGGCAGTTAGAGGGTTGTCGGTGCTAAGAAAACCAGATAATACCTTGTGCAGAGAGTGTCAATTGGGGAAAATATCTTCCTCGACCTTTAAAGGTAAATCTTTCACTACTGACAACTTGCTTGATCTTGTGCATACTGATTTGTGTGGTCCTATGAAAACTAGAAGTGTGCAGGGTGATAGGTACTTCATGATTCTCACTGTTGAATGCTCAAGAATGATGTGGGTCACATTCTTGAAAGACAAGTCTGAAGCTTTTGTAAAGTTCAAATCTTTCAGAGCATTAGTGGAGAAGGAAAGTGGTAAAAGGATCAAGTGCCTGAGAACTGATCAAGGAGGGGAATTCACCTTCGGTGAATTCAACAAGTACTGTGAAGAACATGGCATCAAGAGATAACTGTCTGCCCCCCGGACTCCACAGCAGAATGGCCTTGCAGAGAGGAATAATCGGACTATGGTTGAAGTAGCTAGAACCATGTTGATTCAAGGAAAGGTAGCTCACACCTTTTGGAGAGAAGCGGCGAACACTGCAGTATACACAATGAACCGGGTACTCATCAAGAAAGGTAAGGATAAAACTCCTTACGAGTATTGGACCGGTAAGACACCCGTGGTTAGCTACTTTACAGTGTTTGGTAGCAAAAGTTACATCAAGAGGAGTGAACACCAGAGCAAATTTGATGTGAAATGTGATGAGGGAATATTCCTAGGATATTCCACCAAGAGCAAAGCTCTCAAGTGTTTCAACAATAGGACTCAAAGAATTATGGAAAGCATCAATGTAAGAGTTGATGAAACCTCTGAGAAAACTGAGGAAACCGGCAGTGAGCAAGTGGTAAATGAACCAGTTGCAACCTTCTGGGAACCGGTTGTCAGTCAACCGAGTACTAGTAATAGTGTTCCTGAATCGGTAAATGCAGATGTTGATGAAGATGAGGATGAAGAGGAAAACCAAGAAGAACCAGTCAAGACTATTCCTCGGTATGTCAAGTTGAATCATGATCCTAAGCAGATCATAGGAGATAAGGATGCAGGAATCCTTACAAGAAGGAAGATCAGAGAAAACTCATGTATGATCTCTGAATTTGAGCCTAAATCATTCAAAGAGGCACATAAAGATGAAGACTGGATCAAGGCAATGGAAGAGGAACTTGACCAGATAGAGAAAAATGGTACATGGTCTCTGGTACCCAAACCGGAGCATATAAATGTCATTGGTACCAAATGGGTTTTCAGGAATAAGCTGAATGAGGATGGCACAGTGATTAGGAACAAAGCCAGATTGGTGTGCAAAGGATATGCTCAAGAAGAAGGAGAATACTATGGAGAAACCTTTGCTCCTGTGGCCAGATTGGAAGGAGTTCGTATGCTTCTTGCATATGCAGCTTTTAAAGGTTTCAAAGTATATCAAATGGATGTAAAATCTGCATTCCTAAATGGTGTACTTGAAGAGAAGGTGTACATAGAACAACCAGATGGGTTTGTCCTATCTGAAGACAGTGACATGGTATGTAGGCTACATAAAGCCTTATATGGTCTAAAGCAGGTACCTAGAGCATGGTATGAACGTCTGCATTCCCATCTTGTGAAGATTGGATTTGAGAGAACAAGTGAGGATAGCAATATCTACTTGAAGTCTGAAGGAGATCAGATCCTGATTTGTGAAGTTTTTATTGATGAAATTATCTTTGGTGGAGATGACAAGATGAGTCATGAGTTTGCTGATGAGATGAAGAAAGAGTTTGAGATGTCACTCATAGGAGAGATTAAGTTCTTCATTGGACTGCAGATTCAGTAGATGAAAGATGGAATCTTTATCACTCAGTCCAAATATGTCAAAGAGATGTTGAAGACCTTTGGCATGGAAGATAGCAAACCGGTTGGTACACCAATGGTGACCGGTTGTAAATTATCAGAAGATGATGACTCGGTATTGGTTGATGAGAAGGAATACCGATCAATGATTGGTAAGTTGCATTATGTAGTGCATAGTAGACTGGATATTGCACATGCAGTTGGCATTACTACAAGGTTCCAGAAAAGTCCAAGAGAAACCCACTTGGTTGCAGTCAAGCGGATTCTTAGGTATCTGAAGGGAACAGTTGACTATGGATTGTGGTACCCATACAGCAATGATTTCAACCTGAAAGTATTCATAGATGTTGATTGGGTGGGTAATATGGATGACTGGAAGAGCACAACCGGTGGTGCATTCTTTCTCGGTGGTAGACTGGTCTCATGGATGAGTAAGAAGCAGAGTTGTATCTCTCAGTCTACAGCGGAAGCAGAGTATGTTGCAGCTTTCATGAACTGCACTCAGACAATTTGGATGAAGCATGTACTAAATGGCTTCAAAATTCCTGTATCTAAATCGGTAAGTATATTTTGTGACAATATTAGTGCAATTAACATCTCAAAGAATCTGGTTTTACATTCTAGAACCAAGCATTTTGAGCTTAAGTATCATTTTTTGAGGGAAAAGGTTTAGAATAAAGAGATTGCACTGGAACATGTTTCCAGTAAGGAGCAGTTAGCAAACATATTCACCAAGCCTCTCCCAAAGGCTACATTTGTGTATTTAAGAGGTGAATTAGGGGTGTTGCCCCTTCAGGAGGTGAACTAAAAGTATTTGTTCCACATCAGTCAGGTATTGCATAGTCAATTTTTTCTTCAGGATTGATGTGTTGAAGGATGCTACTCCTCAGGGGGAGTAGCATAATGGACCAAGGATGCTTGTGCCTCCACTTTGGCATTGTTGTCAAAGGGGGAGAAGATGTGAAGTGGAGAGGATATCTGCAGAAATTGGGGGAGAAGATGTGAAGCAAAGAGATATCTTTGTATATTGCCATCAATGCCAAAGGGGGAGATTGTTGGCATTATATGAACCGGTATGAGGACATAATGATATTGTATGTTGTCATTGAAGTCAATATGTGATATGAAGTGAACCGACATATGTGAGAAGAGAGAACCGACATATGTGAGAACCGGTATATATGCCAAAGTGAAGCGGTATATTTGTTCAAGGTGAACCGACATGTCAAGGTGAACCAATATATAGTTATGGGAACCAGCACATGAAAGCATTGTATGACTACTGATTGGTAGTTTCCAGTTCAGGGTTTCTGGTTGGAGTACCTCAAGCCTGTGTGACACAATCAGTGATCTTTGTGTGATGAGTTAACAGTATAACGAAGAACAGATCGTGTTGCCATGTCAGCCTTGTGTGTGTGAAGGATCTTGCATGAAGGAGACTATCCCTATCTACCTCGGGAATGTGCGAAGTTTTTAAACAGTGATAATGCATGATGGGTTATCAGCCATCATAAAATCAATGGAAAATGGACAATGGAGAAGGTCTTGAGATTGGATCAAGAACTGTTGCATTTAATGTAGTATGCTCAACGGTCAGGATTGAACCATTTGAATTGCTTAACCTATCAAGTTTAGGGTTTAGGGTTTATGCTACCGACCTGTCTGTTTCCTATAAGGTCGATGTTGTGTTTCTTTCTAAAGTTGTTGGCAAAAGTTGTGTGTGTGTATCCAAGAGAAAGGATATGTGATTCTTGCCAGACCAAAGGAGAGAAGTGATACTTGCAGAGTGTAAGTGTAGAAGGTGAAGAGGAGCTTAAGAGGATCTGTATTGGCATTGAGTGCTATCGTCAGATCATTGTTATACCTGTTGATCTTTAACCACTTCAACAGTTGTGAAATCCCTTAACAGGGTAGCCTTAACCGGCTTGCTGTAAATCCTTTAACAGGGTAACTCAAAGCTATTGAGTTAGTGAAATCCTTTAGCTATTGAGTTCTTTAAATCCTCTAACAAGGTAACCTTTAATAGGGTTTAACCCTTAACTGGGTATTTTAGCCATCCCTTAACCAGGTGATCCCTAACAGGATCGGTTCGTAGTAGAACCTATTGTAATGTCTCTAACCAGACAAGGCTTCTAACAGAGAGGACTTCTAAAGAGTTCAAAAATAGCTTGTGGATATTCATCCCCACCGTGGTTTTTTCCCAGTTGGGTTTCCACATGAAAAATATGTGTGTCATGTGTGATGCTTCTATCTTGTGATGTTTTGTTATTGTCAGTCAAGCATGTGATGGTTCTGTGTTTTATGCCTGTCAATAAAACATGTTGAACTAGCTGTTATTATGTTTTGATGATAGATTACCTGTTCATACATAAGGGTGAAATGGTAGTGTAGTTTTGAGTTAAGTGGAAAGCTAAGTGATTAACCGATTAATTCTTGTATCAATCACTCTTAGCTTTACCGATTGCACTCTGTTTCAAACCGGTATTACCGTTTACCAGTCATTTGAAGTATCTGTTGTCAAACCGGTTTAGGACTATGTTTTTGTCTGTACTGATTCACTCCCCCCCCTCTCAGTACTGGTTTGGTATCATTCATTCATCATTGAGTTATCACATACTTCCTTGCAGGTTTCTCTTTCTTTTTCTTTTCTACTCCATCGGTTGATGTAGATTGTGGCTTATGTGAAGTTATCAAATTTTGCACACTGGAGGTAGGTGCAGACTTGCTTGGCTTGGCCTTGGCATGCTTGGAAGGATTAGGAACTAGTTTAGCTTGTGGCTTCACCATATCTTCTTTCTTCAGTATGTTTTTCTCTCAGGCTCTCTGCACTGCTTCCCAAGTTGTGCCCATTTATTCAACAAGATTTTCAACTTCCTTTCTAACTTTCCTTTTCCTTCTGGGCCCAATAAAATTATTATGCAGATCCATATCCTTCTCCTGGAAAGTGTCAAATCTCTCCTCTTTCTGGTCCACCGGTTGACTTAACAGGTGTTAAGCATATGCATCAAGCATGACTACATCCACCTCATACCCCATGGGCATGATCCAGACAGTTCTTGGCTCAACTGCTTCCATATGACACTGATCCTTGTCAACCATGAAACAAATAGTTTTCGCATACTTCTCCACTATGTCTTTAGGAATTCTCTCTCTGCTCTTCATAGTGTTTTGAAAGGTTTTGAAATAGCCCCAAAGGCTATTTTTTGCATTACATTGTCACCCAAACCTATCAATCCTTCCTTGATTTGCATGGCTACCAGCTTATCATAAGCCCATTGGACTTTACCAATTCCATGGATCTCATTCATGAAATAAAGTGCTAGACAGACAATTAGAGATCCAAAATTGAAGACATGTTTCTTATCTTGCTTAATCTTATTCAAGTTCCTCATTAACTCTTTGAGAAGTACTCTACAAAGATCATACCTTTTGTCCTCCTTTAACATTTCATAGGCAACAAATATGGTCATACCAGAGATAGAATTCAGCCTGCTCGATTGATATACCTTGTATCCAATCATCATCAAGACAAATTTAACATCGTGCTCAATAATATCATTGATGGTCATTGACTGGCTATCAAACTGAGATCCGATAATCTTTTTCAGCATTGTATTCTAAACTTTCCTTAATCTGGGAACTTCACTGGTTGCTTTCAAATAGGTAATTGTTTCAATGTCTTTCTTAGTTATTGTGTAAGGTCTATCCATCCACATGAATTCATCATGAACTCTTCTCAGAATATATCGGACCCATTTTGCTTCATTGAGCACTGAAAAGTGAATAAACTACACAAAACCCTTATCCTGAAGTGCCTTGAAATCTGGCTTCAGATTTCCCAAACTATCTGACAGATGCTTGTTATAGAGTGATAACATATTGACATTGCCCAATTCTTGAATGTTGCAGTTGATATAATTCCTAATATCATCATTGTGAAGCACACCGTACGGGACTGAAGAAAATTCTCCTTTTGGATCATCTTCAACAGATTTAAATAGATGCCTCTTGAATTCAAGTCTGGATCTCTCAAAAATTTCCACTACCAAAGGGGTCGCAACACCAGATGCATACGGCATGTCGAATTTAGGGTATGAATAGATTGCTCGCAAATGGATAAATACCTCTTTCGATCTCAACCAGACGCGAGAAATCTCTGAATGATCGCCTCTAGCTCGATTATCACACCTCAAACTCAATCACCTTGCTCTTCTTCTCTTTCTCTTCATTTCCAGTGTGAAAAATGAATGACCGAAATGCCCTTTTTAACCTAATTTTGAGTTGTAATAAATGCTCAACTTGAAAGGCTTCCAGTTGCACTGTCTTTCATCATTTATTTCACCGGATTATCATATTGCCATAAATCTCCTGGATATCAACTGCATAATTGATCTACATTATATACAACCATCCTTGATCGGTTATAGATCTCCACAAGGGGGTTCTAAAAATCTGCATGATAATCTGCCCCCTAAGGCAAAAATGCCCTAGTTACCGGATGAGGTTCCATCATCGGATTTAGGTGTGGAGCCATTTTGCACATTTGAATCTTCCTTTTTCACCCACATCTTCTTATGTTGATATTTGATTTCATCTACCTTTGCTTTGCCTTTCTCATCTTGATTGTTATTGTTCAGTGGTGTATTCCTGCTTCTGCAATGTTTTTCAATATGACCTAGTTTGTTGCATGCATGGCAAACAACATTTCTTTGCATAGGCCTAAATTTCATTTGATTTTGTCTCATCCTACATTGGTTAGATGTATTTCCAAACATCTCACATGCAAAACATTTCTTATTCTGGAAATCGTTCATCATTCTGCACATATTTGACTTATGTCCAAAATTGTTGCATTTGAAACATTGACCGATAAAGGTAGGACCATTTTCATATTATTCATCATCCCATTATTCATCCTACTTTTGCATTGATTTTCCATATGATCAAATTTACCACAAACAAAACATTTACCATTGAATTTATAGGCATTAGGTTGTCTTACCGTAGGTTTCTTGTTCTTCTATTGATGATTGCTCTGACCTAAACTAGAGGATTCTCCTTTCTCAAATCCAAGTCCTCACATGTCTTTTCCATGTCTTTGACTTTCCAACATCTCATCTAACCGCGTTGAACTAACTTTGAACTTTTCTTTGTATTCATTTACAGTAGTCATCTCATCTCTTAGAATTATGATCTGACTTTCAAGTTCTTGTCCATCATTCTTTATTTGCACCAATTCAAGCTTCAACTGATCATTCTCATATGTCAATTTACAACATTCATCAAATCTGTCCTTTAATGATTGAGTCAAGGTCTCTTAATTCTTCTTCTAGTCTTCAATCTCTTTAGTCAGTTTCATGACAATAGATTGCATCTCATTCTTCAAAATTACATTCTCCCTGGCCAACTTCTCACATTCATCAGTCTTATCTTGTACGATTTGATTGTCAATACTTTGTTCGTCTTTCTCTTGCAGCTTATCCATCAACTCCTTTCTCTTTTCTCTTGAAGTGTTCAATTGATCTTTCAATGTCTTAATGAAGTCTTCAGCTACATTCAGATTTCTTTTCAGGCTACTCTTTTCCTTCATTGTTGCATCAAGGTCTTCAAGTGCCACACTAAGCTGTCTCTGCAAACCAAAGTCCATTGATTCAATCTCTTGGATCTTCCTTAAGTTGTTAGGCTTCTTCTAAGGCACAAGGCTTTGATACCAATTGTTAGAATCAATTAACACTAAGAGGGGAGTGAATAAGTGCTCTTCTATTTACTAATTTATAAAATTGATTCTTTAACCATTGTATGCAAAGAACATAAACTATAATGCAGATACACAAAGCAAATGTCCACACAACCATAACACCAAAAAATTTACATAGAAACCAAGATAGGGACAAATCACGATGGGATTGAGTACCCACAATATTATTATCCTATTGCCAATAGTATTTAAATAATATTACAAAAAGTGGAATGCACTTGCATTCAAGCACTCTGCCTAGAACTCGCTGCTCAATTACTTAACAGGGCTACAACCCTGAATGACTCACTGTCTTACAAATGTGATATAGAAGAAAATACAATATCTAAAATGGATTATAGCATTTATAAATGCCAAGATTTAGTTTTGGTTAGGCTCAATAATGATCTACTCTGTCACTGCTTAAGAAAACTACTCTACTCTACTCTACTACATGTACCAGATCATGAAAACTTGAGATGCACACGTGAAACTATGCTCAATCGCTTTCAACACCATCTCACATCCATACATCATCACCAAAATCATCATTCAAGTTGATCTTATATATCCGCACCACCAAAATAGATCTCCAACTAGTCGGCTTCTCAAATCAGCAAAATGTGAAACGTGTAGGCTCATGTCGGCTCAATCCTCTACAAATCCTTATACTAAACCTAAAACATATGATCACAAACTTCCCATAAGTCAGCCCAATCACCTCAAACTCATCAACATCTACTGGAATGACCTCAAGTAATCTAGATCACACGCTACACCATCAAACATAATGATAACTTTGTTCTTCCTTCACTATCAGATACCAAACCAAGAAACTTGCTCTAGAATCAACACTGGAGGCTAGAATTGCATGATAAGTTGTCTCATACACCTAATCAACTATTGCAATCACCGCAACCAAAACTGCATCAGAGGAGATAAATAATGCTTACATGACTCATACACTGTGATCCACCAACCAAACTTATGCTCATGCATAAACAAACTTACTTAAGACTTTCGGTAATCTCAATCTCCATATACCGGATAGGATTATTAGGCCGAGTTTCCATCAATGACAACCCCTAAGTAATCTCTATGCATCTAACATCATCAATCCTCACTGGAACAATGTCTTTTGCCAACAAAAAATGTCAGAGAGCCATGGATATCAGTGATTTCATTTTGATTTCACACGCTTCCTAGGTTATTCCTGGCTTTATCGGTTTTGCTGGCTCTTCATAAAGCCGTTTGGTTTTCTACCTATTTTGGGCTCATTTTTCTCTATTCTACAAGATGGGTGGGAATAGACGAAGGGTGGAGCTTGTGAACTGTGACGAGTGGAAAAATAATGCGACAATTTGTTATCAGCTGCAACAAGGTGGGGTGACACCTTTCCTAGAGAGGCTTCATGGGAGTGACCAGAGAGTGTCCAATATTTTTCTAAAGGAGTGGGAAAATGGGAAGCTCAAAATTTTTGGTAAGGCATCTGTAGTGGATGAGAGCCTCGTTGTAGGGGTTATCGACCTTTCTATGGAAGGCATTAAATTTTACAGGGATAGAAAGCTCTTGGATGGAGTTGTTAAGAAGTTCCCCAAGGCAGTGAAGGAGAAGGAAAATTTGGTTAAGGTTAACAAGTCCAACTTTGAGCCAAAGTAGATAAAGCCCATTTGGAGGGAACTTCTAAAGCTATTATGGAGTTCTTCACTCTAGATGATGGGTTTACAAAGATTTATGGATACCACTTTGTTCTGCTCAACCAATTCAAGCATAAGGTGAAGATTTCTTTTCCCTTTTACTTTATCTCTTCTTTGAATGCCAACATTAATGAATATAGAGAGAATCCCAAAAATAACCATGTTCTACATCAAGGGTTAATATTGCTAATCTATGACTATTTTAAGTCTAGGGCCTCTAAGAACCCTAATCAGGCTCTCTCGGTCTCTGATTATGATGGGGAGGATAGTAGTAGCTCTAAGAGTGAGGGATGGGACACTGAGGATGAGGAGGAAGAGGTCGTTCTCCCCCCTCCCAAGAAACCTAAAAGGGAGCAAAAGCATTTGTCTGCAAGGACTAACAAGGGAAAGGGTTCTCCTTCAGCGGGGGGAGCTAAATCTGCGAAGAAAGCCATGGGGAAAGGGAAAGGTCTGCCCTTGTGATTTCTGAAAGCACCCAAGAACATGATGTTCCTATCTCCCCTCTTGACTATGAGGACTCTCTTTCTCCTCATGACAAGGAGGGGAATTCTTAGGAGTCTATGGACTTGACCTTTCATGACTTTTAGCCCAAGAAAGAGATGGCTATTAGGGTTTTGGAGACCGCCAAAAACAACCCTTTGTATCTCTTCCGACTCTTCAGATGGGATTTTCATGAGATTAAAAGCCTCAACCTTAAACAAAGATCCCTCTCTTCAAAATTTGAAGATTTATAGGCTAAGGAGGATTTGGGGGAGAAGTTGCAAGTTACTACTGAGCCTATGCACTTTGGTGGTGTGAAGGAGAAGCCTCAAGGGACCTCTGTTTGTGCCCTTTGGAATGAAAATGAGAAGAAAATGATGGTGGATTGTTTAACTAAGATTGTGTAGGATATTGAAAAAATGAAGGACATGCATGATAACAAGGTCAGGGAAGTGGAATAGAGGATCAACAAATGTGAGACTACCCTACGTAAAATTATGGAGGATAGTCATAAAATTGTTAAGTCTATGATATATAATATGAGAATTGTGGTCACAAAGCTTGAGAAGTTTCACCAGGATAGGGTTTTTTTACTTGGATCGGGATAAAGACTTGGGAACTGAGGACACTTCAGGTCCAAGCAAGAGAACTAGGGAAAGTACAAAAAAGAAGTTTGCTAATCTGCCTTAGGATATCCTGGAGTTGAAGGAAACAACCCGGAATATGAATCAGCTTGAAGCTAAAGTTACTGAAACTTTAAAGAGCCTGGGTTAGTGTTGTCCCTTTTACTGGTGTTGCTTTGTTCCTCTGTTGGATTTTTGCTGATGATGGGCTGTGTGTATCTCTGTTTGTCTTATTTTCCTATCAGTCATGTTGTTTTTTTGGTCTGCTCTATTTTGATGGGCTTAAATGAAATATCATATGTAACTTCTTTGTAAAGGGTTTTGGGTCTCTTCAAAACCTGTTTTTGCCTTAATAAAAAACAAACTTTCTAATTATTAATTTGAATGTTTATTTTCTATTTTTAATACCTTTTAATATCTATTTCACTTGTACAAAGAGAGAATGAAAACTTGTATGTTATTATTTTCTAAAGAACTCTATATAGTTTTTTGCATATATTCGATTTAAGCTTTTATCCATCTGTCCTTTTTTGAGTCTTTTATATATTGTTCAATTTTTTTAGTAGAAATACACAAAAATCTACAAATACTTATCATACAAGGGTGTTGCACCTATCAAATGTAGAGAAAAATTGCCCATTTAATGACAATTTCTCTATGTATTTGAAGAACCTATTATTTCCCATTGGGAAAGTCATATTGATTTTTACAAATGTTGCAATGACAAGTTTACTTGCTAATAATTTTTTGTTGACTCTATTAGGGATGGAAGTTCCTCGTGTATTCAATTTTCAAAATTTTGAAGGTACCTCCCTTGGGATGTAGTTTGGCCACTCTATTAAAGATGAACACTAGAAAATGCTCCTAATAGGTTCTTACTAGAAACGATTCTAAGGTAGATGTCTCTCTTTATATACATCTTCAAGGAGAAATCAATTATTGAATTAATGATATAAGGTAATCCTTGAATATATTTATATGAAGCCATGCAAGTCAAAAAAATATGCATTTTAAAACATGCATAAGGAGGAGAGAGTGCAAAAATAAGAGGAGATGAGTGGAAAAATAAGAGAAGATAGATGAAAATATTGAGCATAATCATGATGAGATCCTTGAGGAACAACCAAGTAGAAAAGAGCAAGAAGAATTTTATTTTTTTTAAATAGAGTCATGATATGTCCATCCCAAACTCACTTTTATAGGTATATAAATAAATATTGGTTCATCCTTTATAAAGATTCATTCATTCATTGTAATCATATTTTTTGTGAAATTGATACAAAATTCTCAAGTTGTGTTTAGCAAATTATCCTTGATTGACCTCTTTTGTGTGACAATTTTTTCTTCTTCAAATGATTCTTGACTCCTATGGTTGTATCATCAACTTCTACATGGTATCAAAGAAGATTTACTACATTCTTGTCCATACTCTTGAGGGATCCAACCTTCAAAGATTTTTTTGTGCACATTGGGTCCAAATTGAGGTTGCCATCATGTTCATAGTGTTTAAAAACCTATAGATTGCTCGACATTACAACAAATTTGAGCAACTAAAAATTTTGGTCAATTTGGTTAAGGACACAAAAATTGATGCGAAATCCAAGGGTTGGAAAAAAAATGAGCACTTAAAAGAAAAATTGATGTCACCATCGTGCTCAGAAGACTCAAAAACTCAAAGATTAACTATCAAATCGTTGAAATCAAGTAAAGTTGAAATTGGGGCAAAAAAAAATTGGCCACATAGAAATTCATGCGGCCATGCAAAATATGTATAGTCCATATAGACCTACTGCATCAGTGCCTATAGAAAAAGTAAATCGCACTAACATAAAAATAAATAAAAAATCCTCAACACTCATTTTTCAAAAACAAAATCAATAATTTTTATTTTAAATAAAAAATTGTTTGCAATGATTTTCTTTTTCAAATAAGAGGTGAATTTATTTTTGGTAGGCAATTGTACCTAATTTCATGTGAATGCTTACACATGTGCATATGAGCCTCAGAGCCACCTCTATTACATGTGTCAATGAGTTGGGAAAATATTCCCCCAAGATTCTAAATCCAAATTTTTAGCAGAGAATATTTTGTGAATATTCTGTTGACTTTTTTGGTTTTTTTGGCATGTGACTTTTCTATTTCAAGCCTCCAGTTTTCTTTTTGACCTATGTGTAGTTTTTTACAATAAATTTATCATTTTAAGTCAAAATCATGCAAACAAGATATCATTGAAAAGCTAGTTTTTGCACCAATCCAGTGGTGCAGGTTTGGATTGTTGATTATGCTCTAATTGTCTACATCAAGCCTACATAGTTAACTCTTTATTTTTATGCTTTTGAGGCCATATCTTGCACATCCATGCTCCATTTAAAAAAAAAAAAAGATATTATTGGAAGGTTAGCAGAGTCCTCTTTCTATATCTTGGGTCGATTTTCTAAAATTTGTGCCATGTACTTTATGATCTTAGTTTTATTCATTTCTTGATTTTGAGATTGCTCATCTTATAAAAGTGCAAAAGGGTTGGTTTTTCTTGTTGTTGGGGTGGGGGGCTATAAAATCATCATCTTTTAGATTCTGATATTGCCTTATCCCTGGCCTAATATTAAAACCAAATTCTAATTGCAGAACCCTCTGTTGAGAAACTTACATCCCATAACTATAATAGTTGGAAAAACAAAATGACCAAATTACTTTGATCTAGGAGTGTATGGTCTTGTTTAGATGAGACCCAACCAAATTTGACTCATCAATTTGAGATCATTCAGGGTAGGGATAATATGGATGAGGTTATGGGTTCGATTGTCCTACATTTTTCAGATAGTCTCCAGTTATATATTGATTCTGACACCACTCCTAGCGTTATGTGGCTCAAATTTGAGCATATTTTTGGGGACATTAATGAGATATGTGCACTTCAACTTGAGACAAATTTGACATCATTGGTACCTTATTCCTTTCCTTCCATTTAGGAATTTCTAGAGAAGTTCAAATCCACCAAATCACTTTTGCAAGGTTGTGGCAAGGAGAATATTGATAAATAGTGCATCTTTCTGATTCTATCCAGGTTTCAAGACCCATTTCAATTCTTTTCTTCTTCATTTTATTCCACCATGGATGCTTTGAGTACCACCTTCACTATGCCTTCATTTGAGGTATTTTGTGAGTGCCTAACATGGGAACAACCCAAGTTTCCTCATCTTGATTTAGTTTTTGGTTTTAAATCTTAGGTTTTGGTTGCTTAGACTTCTATATCTATAGGAAAATAGAAGAAGAAGAAGTAAAAGAACAAAGGTTCACATTCTACTTGGCCAATATTATATTCTCATGCACATGATTAGATTCTTCCTTATCTTCCAAGAGGTCCTCGTTGAGGAAGGACAAGCCCAAGTGTTCTTATTGCACCAAGATAGGGCATAATAAGAATCATTTCTACGCAAATAAGATTGGTGATATGAAAGATCTTCTTTGAAGGAATCATATTCAACTGCCTTCATCTAGTGCATCATCTCCTACCACTTCAAGACACACATATTCTAGTTCATTTTCTATGGTATGTGGTGAAGACAAGATGAAAGGCCATGCTCTCTTTGCATCAACACATATTTAGTCCTCTAGGTGGCTTATTGATTTAGGAGCCTCTCATTATATGACATCATCTGAGAGATTGTTCTCTTCTTTTGATTTCCACAATTTTTTCTAGGTAATAACACTTACATGAGTGTTACTAGGAGTGGTTATATTGAGGTTGCTGATGGAACATTTAATAATGTTCTTTATGTCCCTTCATTATCTTCCAACGTCCTTTTTCATCTACCAAATTACTCACAATAGGATAGGAAAGAGAATTTAGTTCACCCTTGATTTAGTTGTCATTACTGACCTACATAGTAGAGAGCATGTTACAGCTGGTAGAGTTGATCATGCATCAAGGTTATATGAATTCTCAAAGGGTGATCCCACAACATTGGGTAACACTTTTTGGCCAAACTTGACATTAAAATCGATATTTTGTACCAGATCTTCACTTTCTAACACTTATAATAGCTAAACCATTGAGAATTTGGAGATGTAGTAAAATATTGTGTGTGTGTGTGTGTGTGTGTGTGTGTGTGTGTGTGTGTGTGTGTACATAATTAAAAAAAATTTATGTAACATTTAATAACTTAATTTTTGCAATAAAATCAACATTTTTCAGAAATGGCGTTTATGATGTCATGCATAACATTTTTTATAGAAAGAATAAAAAAAAAAATTAATTTTTTTTTAATAAAAGTGGATTATTCCACTAAACTTTTTTATTAATATTTTTTATTTTTTACACAGGATTCAAAGAGCATACCGGAGGAAAGAACCCTGGGAAGAAAACCTCCGGTCACAGCTCATAAATTAAACCTATAGTATCTAACGGATCAGTTTATACACCCTGCCCAAAACCACATACAAAATGCAGCCACAACACATATAATATCAGTTTTGCATAGAGCCCATATGACAATTTGCCAAAAAAACCCATCGGATAATTTTCAAATGTAGACTCCACAACTGCTATCAATGGAAGAAGACAATTTTTTCCAAAGCCCAGTGCCAAATCCCATGAGCCAAAAACCTTCCTGCCAAAAAAGAAAATATCAAAAAACCTTTGGAAAAACACTATTGTATCAAATACCATGAGCTTGAACTCTCCTCCAGACAACGAACATGAATACTTGAAATGAAAGGGGAAAGCAGGAATAAATATCATCATAAAATTTTACATCAACATTACTCAAGAAAATCATATAACTATTGTTGCAAACCTTCTCATACCCTAGAAGGAATTTCCTCAAAACCCACCTCTCGCTGATTAGCATTGCTATTAATGGCTAAATTTGCCAAATAATCCACAATCTTATTAACTTCTCTGTAACAATGAGATACCAAGAAAGATTCAAATAATTCTATTTTTTGTAAAATGGGATCAAGTATATACTGCAAATTCCAACAATTCGATTTCTTTTTCATAACACATTCAATAATCACCATAGAATCACCTTCAATTATTAAGTTCTTAATTCCCAAAGAGATTGCCATATCCAATCCAAAAGATAAAGCATGAAATTTCACATAATTGATAGTTTTAATACCAATAGCATGACACTTAGCTTGAATAAAATTTGCATTGTGATCATAAATTACCATGCCTACCCGAGCCGACCCAGGGTTACCATGAGAGGCCCCATCAAAATTCAGTTTAAAGTGCCCCTGCGGAGGAGGTTTCCATCTAGCAGAGCATCTCTTACCTATTGCATCATTCTTTTTTAAAATTGAACCATGAGAGGGTAAAACTGACAACATCTCCCAAACTCTAGTAACTCTACTATCCCAGTGCGAAAAAGAAGTAAGATTTTCCAAATTCTTATAAATAAACGACCAAGCAACCTCAGAGATTGAAGACTCAATTTTTAATAGAACCTCAGACAGAGGAGACCTTGTTTTTTTAAATATCCTGTTGTTTCTCTCTAGCCAAACATTCCAAATCATAATAGATGGAGATATGATCCAAAGGCATGCATAAAAAGAAATAAAATTCTAATTTTTAAAATATATATATTTTTCACACTAATATCTAGTGTATGGATATTTTTTCATAATTTTTTGGTGCTATATTTTTTGTTAATTTTTTAAGTCAGAGTAATTGTAATTTGGATAGAGGTGTATGACGCCATACATAACCTTTTTTTATGCATTTGAATTAACTTCTTCTTTTTGAGTTGAAATGGGGCAATCAATACCTAGAGAAGAGATATTTTTTACAAAAAATCTTCTCTATTTTCTTTTTTTTTTCTACATGTGTGAAACAAAGACTTTAATGCTCGATGAAAAACCTACATTCATAAGAAATACAAAATAAATATGTTGATGAAATTAAATATATTAAAAATATACTTTTTTTAAAGCTTATAATAAGAACTACAAACTTACAAAGCAAAACTTCTAAATGAATTCATTTGACCCCACAAAATCTAATGTAAAAGTGTTTTTTTGTCAAGGTTTTGATAGTGTGAAGGAGACTCCATTGAAAGTATGATATAAGAGTAGAGAGGTTCTATCAAAGGGATTTTGATATAAGAGGATGTCAATCTAACCCTCTTCAGTAAATTCCTTCAAATGGGATCTCTCAAGGTTTAAATGATTAAATTTTCTAAAAAACATATGATTTCAGCAACAATCAGGATGCACCAAAAAAAGTAACCCAACATTGTGGGATCACCCCAAATTTTAATCCCATCGAGCATGCAATTTTATTGATTGGTCCTAACTCTCATGCATCTAGAATGGATAAAAAATATAAGGATATTTTTGGTCACTTAAACCTATGTCTTCTTTAGCCATCCACAACAGTTTCTTAGACTTGTGTTGAGCCTTCTCTACCTCCTTCTTCTTCAAAGATTAGTTTAGTTCAATGGGTTGATTGTTCCTTTTCAGCTTCAGTTTTGTGGATGAGTACTTGCAAGATATTATAGGGTTGTTTGATACCTCACACACTCTAGAAATTGGGGACATGATTGAGGATATTCTATTCCTCCTTGATGGAAATTTTATCATTCCTATCATCCCATCTTTAGTGCATTCAAAGGTTGTTCATCAAGTATATTCACAGTTGTTTGGATTTGCTTTAGTTGATTTGACATCTTTTGATTCAAACATATGGATAGTTGAGCAATCTTCCATGGCACACATCATGATACTATTCCCGCCATCTCCTTTCATGGAGTTGTGTGTACCTTGGTCATATGATTTGTCTCTTCCCATGTGGAGGAACATGGTTTTCCACTCTTGAATCTTCATCAAAATTTGTCCTTGAGCCTGCATCTTCGGTATTATAGGTTCTCTCTTATGGGGGCGTGCATTGTCTCTTATTTTCTCTCCTATGGGGGGCATCTTGATCATACTTATGTGAGCGATACAATACTTGGGGGATATTTGGAGTCCTTCGTGCTTAGTCTCATGTACTCTTTTTCATTTGTTTTTCTCTCTTTTGGAGAGGACTTTTCTCCCATTGGGTTTTTCTCCTTTTCTCTGTTTGTGAGAGTTGCATTGGTTTGTACATGGGTACCTAATCACGACTTGTTGTTAAGATCCATTCATGCTTGCATTTTGTATTCATCTTAGCTCTTATTGTTATCCCTAAGTTAATATTAAGGGGGAATGTTGGATTAATTAGAACATTATCTAATTATTTAATTAATTAGGTTCTTTAATTACATTTTTCACATAAGATAAACTTCGGTGCTTTTTACTTTTATTTCTTTAGGCTGATAATAGCTTAAGTTATCTCATTCATTATGATTGTGACACTTGGCACTAGGTAATTTAATCTTGCATTAGGGTTTTGCATCTAGGGTTTCATTCATCCGCTTATAAGGATTCATTCATTCATTGTAATCATATTCTTTTGTGCAATCAATACAATTGTCTCAATTTGTGTTGAGAAAATTATCCTTGCTTGATCTCTTTTATGTGATAGTTATTTTTGTTGCACATAATTCTTAGCTCTCTCTGGTTGTATCATAATTTTTTACAAAACCTGTGAATGCATGATTGTTTTCCCATTCATGCCCCATGTATTTCTTATCAATATAATGAAAATCATGATATTATTGTTGATCGTGTCCTTGAAAAATTAATTTACTCATCCCATAAACAATTGTGTCTTGTTATGCTACTTTGACTACTTATTTCTTGTAAATAGTTTTCTTTTGTGTGCAAGTTTGTCTTGTGCTTCCTATTTTGGTTTTGTGTTATGTGTTTTCATTTTCAATAAATTACAATAGCATTAATGTATTTTCCCGTTTCTCTCAAGTGATTACTTCTTGTTACCACAAGAAGTTTGTGGCTATAGAATTATAAATATTTTAATTTTAGGATATCTTCTTTAGATAAGATATGAGCGTCTTCTAAACAAATATGGTGCTTGGTGGAGGTGGAGTGGAGTGCCTTCTAAATAGATATTAATATGAAAATATTAATCATTAATAGTACCTCATTAATATTTCTTCATCTAATATATATATCTTTAGCAAGACAACATCAATTAGATAATATGTTAATGATTGATACTTATTTTAATTAATGTTGTCTTAGTGTTAATTTATTTTTTGGTTGTAGGTTTTTCAGTTCTTGTTTTTCATTCTTTGAGGTTTTATTATGCATCTTCTTGTTTTATTTTCCTTTTGTTGTTAGTATTTGTGTTTTCTTTTATTGTAGCCTTTTTTCTTTTTTTTGTTTCCTCCTTTTTTTGGTTTTTTATCTTCTCAAGTCTTTTTAAAACTCTTTATTTTAGTCTAAATTATTCATTTATCCTTGAATTGTGTGCACCCTTCTCACCACCCATCCCCTTTCGTCTTTTTATTTAGTCTTAGTCTACAATCTATCATTTCTCTCTTTCAACTATTCTTTTCATCTTGATGATGGTTCACAGAGCATGACCTAAAATGTTGATGCAATAATTATTGCGCAGTTTAATCCAAAAATCTATCACAATAGTAATAAATGCATTTACCATAAGAAATTCTATAAGTACTCCTTGTCATTATCCTAACATTCACTTTCTCACTTGCGCTCACTCACTATTGCATTATGTTCCCACAAATTCAACTCCTCGCACACAAACACTAGCTATATTTCTACACTTCACCACCACAATTTCTAATTGTTGCAATGGTTTCCACCATTCTTGTAGCTTCTATAGAGAAAACCTATCCTAAGTATAAGATACTCCCTTACAAAGCAATGATAGTGGACCTAATGGGTGCATTATCAAGGGTTTTTATTGATGTTATACATACATCATATGTAAGGAGGTACATCCATGCTCCTATGCTGAAGATCAAACATACAACAATCAAGGAGCTGAGAAGAACTCTGTTGCAATTGGGATCTAACTTGTACTCACCTCAATATGCTTGAATTGGAGAAAAATAACCAGATGTATGGAAGGATTTCCAAGATTTCATCATGGAAGAATAATGGGTCCACCTAGCGTTCAGTTGGTTGCATGATGAATACTTATACCTAGACAACCCGCATCGCATTACAAAGGAGGCCATTCAAGTTGTTACCTGATTGTTGGCATAAGGGGAAATTTTGTCTAACAAGGGTATAAAAAAAATGAGGTTACAAATCTTGTTGGGGCTAGTTCTAATGGAAGGAGCTTGGACATCAATAATATCACAAATCCCACTGTAAAACACACAACAAAGGTGATTTCCTATAAGATCTATTTCACCAATTGGGAGGGCTCTACCATAGTTATTGCAAAACACACAACTTATCAAATGATGGTTGAAGGAAAAGACATTTTTTTTATCGGTAAGGGCTTTTGAATGGAGCTTATAACCAGTGGGGTCACTGAGGGGGACCCCATCCCCAAATATATTTTGATTATGAAGCATTAACACCTCAAATTTTCATCTCTTCATCTATCTCTTCGTATCCCTCCATCTATCTCTCCTTATCACTCCAAGCACCCTTATCACTCCACTCAATCTCCTTATCACTCCAATCCATCTCCTTATTGGTCCACTTGATCTCCATTTATTACCAATCTGTCTGTCGTCAACTTGCCACTGATTATTGCCAACTTAGAAACATCCTTAACACCACGAGGTCATTATAGTCAACATCAATGACAACATCATAAACATCGAACATAGTGAGGCATTAACGCCTCTACATCAAGATCACTAATCACCAGTAAGGAACTGCAGCAACACGATGGGCCAAGAATATCATGTGGCATGTATAGATGATAACAAAAGCAAGGCACAAACAAATGCTCAGGAAGGGACTCAAACCAAAGACCCACTATCAACAGTGGGATGCAACATAGCATTGCATTGTGAGGTCAACCCCTCGAAGATAAAGACTTTTATTTATGTGAAATTCTCATAATGGAGCTACTGGATAATGTTGTGCCTAGATAAAGAGCAGAAGGTATAACTTTCAATACATAACTATGTTGATTTTTTTAGCTTTCTATTTCATGCATGAATCACCTTCATATGCCAAAAAGGTGTGGGGTACAAATAGACCCATTGTTACACACATAAATGATTATGTTAAATATTTCTCGGGTACTAATGCCTACAAATAAGTATTTTGAGGATTCTTTAAATCTTTTCAATAGAGGATTCAAGACGGGTGGAGTATTTCAAATGCTATAGTTTGGAACTACAGTAGAATGAAGGCTATATATCCTCAAACATCATGGATCCTTCACTACCTTATGAGGTAATAGACAAAGATATATAGTCCTATGCAACAAGTTTGTTGAGTCTTCCTAAGGTCATTGAGGCGGAGATACATCTTACAACAAAAGAATTCATGGAGCCAATGATCAAGGAGAAGTTCGCAATGCATTTGGAGGAGAATAAATAAAATCTCCATGAGCAATGAGTGGTTACTTGATAAGCCTTCAATTGAAATCCCTGATTGGGACCCTTTTTCTACCCCCTGTATTAGAGTCTTTGGCTCCTTGGTTGAGGGGTATTGGATAGGTGATAAATGACAGAACATTGAAAGTATCCACCCTGACCTTATCAATCTTAAGAATCATCTGTCTTCTGCCTGGTTGAACAATGAGCAAGATTCTCTTATTTGGAAATATGAACCTAAAGGCAACATTACTATCTCTTCAATGAATGGTGTTCTTTCCCCTGCCCCCTCAGAGAATCCCTTTTGGTCTAAAGCCTAGATAAAGGGTCTTGTCCCTAAGATCAATTTTTTCTATTGGACAATTCTTCAAAACAAAATTTTGACCTTAGACAATCTAAAGGTTAGAGGTTTTTTCTTCCCAAATAGGTGTGCTTTATGTCTTGAGGAGGAAGAGTCTATGGACCATTTGGCTATCCACCGTTCCTTCACTGTTTCAATTTGGGAAAGATTTCTTAAGAATTTTTGTATGTAATGGGTGTTTCCTAACTCTATCTGAGATTTGTTCCATTCTTGGAGTTATCATTGGTCTAACCCCACTTTGAGATCTTTGTGGCAGCTATCACTCCCTCACATATTGTGGGGGATCTCGAAAGAAAGTAACAACCACATCTTCAAGGACACTTCTCTCACCCAGGCTATTGTTTTCCAAAAAATTCAAAGGGCTATTGTGGAGAACATTAGGATCATTGGGGATCCATGCAATTCTGCCAACCCCATGGAAACTCACATTTTCAACTCCTGGAATCTGAAGAGTGTTGTTAGTACTGATCCTAAACAAAACAAGAGACTAGAAGCTAGATGACACTCTCCCCCTCATGGTTGGCTCAAAATCAACTTTGACGGAGCTACCAAAGGCAATGCTGGCCCAACGAGATGTGGTACAATTATCAGAGATGAAAATGGCAGTTGTAAGGAAATGATTGTTGTTCCTATAGGTTGCCAAACTAACCACATGGTGGAAGCTATGGCTTCTCTCCAAGGCATCCTCCTAGCTAAAAGATGGAACTGTCCCTATCTATGGATTGAGGGGGACTCTAATAACATCATCAAGTGCCTAAAAGGAACTTCTAAGCCTTCATGGACTATCAACAACATAATAAAGGCTGCTAGAGATCTCATCAACACCTTCGATAAATGTTTTATTTCCTACATTTACCATGAAGCTAATGGTCCAGCTGACTGGGCAGCCAATGTGGCGATCAATTACAACAATATGGTTACCTCGAAGGGTGAAGAGGGTCTCTTCAATGACATCAGATCGATCATTTTCATGGATCAATATAAAAGTACCCCAAAGATCATAAATGGACAAAATAATAATTAAATAGATTAATAGGAGGGCTATGAGTAATTATCATTATGTCAGTACCATTTATTACAAGACCAATGCCACCTTTTCCCATGATTTCTGGGTATATGTGGTCGCTTCGAGAAATTTCTTTCCTATAGCTTTCTGCAACTCTCGGCCTTTTGTTTTGAAAAGCAAAAAAATGGGAGGAAATATACGCCGCTATGAACCCAACAACTGTAAGGAGTGGAAACAAAAGGAGGTAATTTGGAACATCTTGCAGAAGGGCGGGTTTACGAAGTTTATGGAGAGGCTCCATGGGAGGGACACCACAATCACTAACTTTTTTTGCAAAAACTAGAGGAAGGGCACCCTAAAGATGGGAGATCAAACAATCTCAATTGATGAAGACCTCATCGCTCAGGTCATGGGTCTTTGCAGGGAAGGAAGCAATTACTACAAAGATAGAAAACTGAGCAAGGAGGCAATTGAGCGATACCCCGAAACAACAAAGGAGAAGAAGCGCTTGGTAAAGCTAAGTAAAACCTACTACCCGCCTAGGACATTTGTTAAGCCATGGAGTAAGGTTTTGTTTACTATTATGCGTTACATTACCTTGGATGGCAGATTCACAAAAGTGCATGGCTATCATTTTGTATTGCTTAATCATTTCAGGTATGATGAAAAAGTTAATATTCCATATTTTCTGTTGTGTTCAATGAATGCTACCATCAAAGCCCATAAAGAGAACCCTAAGGGTGATACATCTATGCATCAAGGTCTTATGGTGTTAATTTATGATCATTTAAAAGCTAACCAAGTTGCCCACCCCTAGCCTTCTATCTCTGAGTCTAAGGAGGAAGGGTCGGATTTTGGTTTTTCTATGGGTGAGGAGTCTGAAAGTGATTCGATGAGTGAGTCAGAGGAGAGTCTGGAAGACTCTGAATCTGAAATTGGTAAGAAAAGAAAACAAGCAAGTACCAAGCCCTCCTCTTCTAAGGGTAAGAAAAAAACTAAATAAAAGGTTTTTGAGATCCGCTCCTCCTCTTCGAAGGTCTCTGAGGATTCTGAGAAGGATGAACCCCAATCTCCTCGGAAAAAGAAAATTAAAACTTCCATTCAGATAAGGAACAAACAGAAGAGGCAAGGTGATTATGATATGGAACTGGAGGATAAAGTGTAGAGAAAGGATCCTGACGTTGACCATAAATTGGAGGAGGAGATCACATGGGAAGGTTTTGATAAGAGGGTTGGTGGAAATATCAATAAGATCACTAGTGGCGATGTCCCCAAAAATGAACAGGACAATCCTGGTGAGAAAACCCCCTTCAAATCCTCCCACTGAGGGTTTGAAAGGGTTTGTGGACACCATCGATTGGTTAATTAACAGTTACAAGAAAGCTATGAAGGATAATAAGAAGCTGAGCCACAAGGTCCAAATTCTAGAGACAATCAGTATTGGTGAAGGTAAATCAATGGCGGAATATGTTGAGGATTTGAGTAAAACTGTTGCCAGAGCTGAAGAGATCAGAGATTCCTTCAACCCTAGGTTTGAGCAAATTGAGAAGTCCCTGATAGAGATAAAAACCAATGACAATGCTACGGACCATAGAATGGTGAAAACTGACAACAAATTCAACAAAATTGAAAAATGCCTCAAAAGCATTACTGAACAAAGCTATAGCATTCTGAAAGCCTCGGCCAACAATACCAAAATTCTCATCAGTAAATTGGAGAAAGAGAAGGATTCCCTAAGGCTGGAACCTAACATTGAAGGTATGGGAGAAGTGCAAAGACCTAGAATGAGGACCAGAGGCAAAAAGAAGGAGAAGAAGCCAAACAAGGATATGGAAGAACTCAAAGTTGCTTCGGCAAATTATGACCAACTGATCAATAAGGTGGTTGATCTTCTTAAGTCTTTATAGTTGTTGTTTGTCATTTTAGCCTTTTCTCTAGTTTTTCCGCTTTGTTGTTCCTTTCTTTAGCTGTCCATTCGGTTTACTGGCCTCTTTGCCAGTCTTTTTGTAAGTTGTTTCTATGCTGGTCTAGATTCTTTTTGATGAACTATCTTATGCTCCTATGTTAAAGGTTTCGGGTCCTTAAAACCTATTTTTCATTTTAATCAGAACACATGGACTTTACTTCCCCGACCTAAAAAATAAGAATGTTATTGGAACTAAATGGTTTTTTAGGAATAAATTGAATGAAGATGGATAAGTTGTAAGGAATAAAGCTAGATTGGTTTGTAAAGGATATTCTAAGAACAAAGGAATTGATTATGGTGAAAATTTTGCACCTATATCTAGGATTGAAGCTGTAAGATTATTTCTTGCCTATGTTGTATATAAGAACTACAAGATTTATTAGATGGATGTCAAGTGTGCATTTTTTAATGGGGATCTTGATGAGAAAGTTTATATTAAGAAACCTGATGGTTTTTCACTTTCAGATCATAAAAACATGGTTTGTAGGTTAAGGAAAGCTTTATATGGATTGAAATAGGCACCTAGAGGTTGGTATGCAAGGTTAGATAAATATCTTTTGAAGCTTGGTTTCACTAAAGGTAATGTTGATAGTAATTTATATTATAAAGTCACTGATGATGATATAGTGATTATTGAAGTATTTGTTGATGACATCATTTTTGGAGGTGAAGATAAGTTGTGCCTGGAATTTTCTAAAAATATGGAGAAAGAATGTGAAATGTCTATGATTGGGGAAATGGAATTTTTCTTAGGTTTGCAGATTACTTAGACTGATAAAGGTATTTTCATCTGTCAAACTAAGTATGCAAGGGAATTGTTGAAGAAATTTGGTATGGTAGATTCTAAACCGGTAAGTACTCCTATGTTTACAAGTGATAAATTGACAAGGAAAGATGAATCTGCACCGGTAAATCCTACAAGATACAATTCTATGATTGGAGGTCTGCTATATTTGACTCAGACTAGGCTTGACATAATGAATATTGTTTTTATTGCTTCAAAATTTCAGAGTGATCCTAGAGAAATTCATGAGAGTGCAGTGAAAAGAATTTTTAGATACTTGCAAGGTACATCTGAATATGGTGTATGGTACCCTAAGGATGATGACTTTACTTTATGTGCATAAATAGATGCAGATTGGGCTGGTGATGTTGATGACCAGAAAAGTACTTCCGGTGGAACTTTCTTTCTTGGAAAGAAATTGGTTTCATGGATCAGCAAGAAATAATCATGTACTTCTTTATCTCCTATTGAAGTTGAGTATGTTGTTGCTGCTACTAACTATACACAAGTTTATGGATGAAGCAAATGTTGAAGGATATAAAATTACATTGCATTGGACCGGTAGTTATTCACTGTGATAACTCTACTGCTATAGACATAACAAAGATTCCAGCATTTCACTCTAAGACAAAGAACATATCTATTCAGTATAACCTTTTGAAGGAGAAGATGGAAGAAAATGAAGTTAGACTGGTTTATGTGAATATTAAAGAGAAGATTGTAGACATTTTCACTAAACCTTTGCCTAAAGAATCATTTAAGTATCTGGGAGACAGATTAGGGGCTTCTACCCCTCTGACAAAGAATCAATTGATGCTATTTGACATCAATATGGTATGCATTATCAAAGATATTATTCATTCTGACATTGATGTGGGGATGCTACTGCTCAGGGGGAGTAGCTAGCCTTGTGTTTCAGTGGTTTTTGTTTTTGCTTTGATATTTTTGCCAGATTTCTATCATTAATGTCAAATGGGGAGAGATATATGTGAAAAACAGAGCTTTACATAGTTATCATTCACAGGGGGAGTTTGGTCTATTTCATAACTTCATTGCTATATCTTTATGTGGAAGATTGTTGGTTGTCTTCCATTGGGGGAGACTTGTTTGGCATTTCTTGGCACCTGTATTTTTTTCACATCTAGTGTTGCCATCAATGCCAAAGGGGAGATTGTTGGCCATTTGGAAGAATTGATTATGTGTTGCATTGATGTTTTGTCACTGATGTCAACACTAGTTTTTTTGGTTGCTTTACCGGTATCCTTCTGGTCCCGGTAGGTTGTTTGGTTTTTGATTGAATTGGATCATGATGGTCTGGTATGCTTCAGTATGTTTTGGTTATGGAATTGGCTTATTCATGCTACTCATATTCATGTTCAGTTAGTTGGTTTTGGATTTGGTGATCGGATGCTATCTTGTTTGCTAGAAAGCTTGGTTTGTTGTTCTGGTGAGGGTTTCACCAATAGAGCTTTGATGAATATCTTTAATGATATGCATAAGTGTTGTTGGTGTGGCTTCTAGTGGAGATTCAGGATGTTGATGGTGATCATGTTCGAGACTTAGTTGATTGGGATAATTGCTTTGCCATGTGTGGACATATATTGGGTCCCAATATTATCTATGTTATGGACTGAATTAATGTAACGTGTGGATTGGACCTCCCTATGTGTTTCTGGGATGTCTTATGGGTTGGATATTATTTGTTTAGTCTCCGACCGACATGTTTTGTAATTATCAATTGTTTTATTATCTGGTGGCTAACCTTATTGTTTATGGTCGAGGGTTTGTATATATATGATGTAAGATCTCATTGTAAATCACAAGTGAGGATGTGTATGAGTGAATAATGTAATAATCATTCAGATAGAGGATTTGGTCGATCATTGGTGATTGAGTTGGGTTTATGTAAGAGGATTTAGTCCTCTGGTATTGATTGTATTCAGGCATAGGAGATGTTATCTTTGTAGTTCATTCCTTCTTCCAGATTGTAGTCTATATTTCTATGTAGTCAGTGAACTCCTTTTGTGATGAGCAGTGTGCTCTAGGTTGTTGGTCGTCCTGCAAGTGGAGGCCCCTCAATTGTAATTCACATACTTAATACATAAGTATTATCTGATTGTGGGTAGGCTTCCCACCATGGTTTTTCCCTTTACTGGGTTTTCCACGTATAAATCTTGGTGTCATGTGGATGGTATTTATTCTCTGATTATTGTTTATGCTTAATTGGTTTATCTGCTATTTCGGTAATTGGTTTATGCATTCTGGTATTGATCTTTTGGGTTATGGTATTAAAGTTTAAATTGCTTAAATGTTCTGGTAATCTGAGACAACCGATTCACCGCCCCCTCTTAGTTGTCTTCCGGTTATTTGAACTATCTAACACTAAGGAGAGAGTATTCATAAGAGACGTACTATTTCAAGCAAGGAATAGGTCCTAACAAAGTAACATACATGTACTCACATGAATGATAATTATATAAAAGAAAGGACATCAAGATATGAAAAATTCAACTCATAAAAGAAAAAGTGAATTCTTAGAGAGAGGAAAGTGATAGAAAATTATTCTTGCCCCCCAAGTATAGAGAAAATAATAAATAGACTATTATGTTTCTCACTGAGTATTATTTCACTTGAAATTATACCACCATGAATGACAATGATCCCCTAATAGGTAAGCTAACAATGTTACAAAGAAAGGAACAACATAATAGGAACTTGGATTTTATTTGAAATGATTATAAAAAATATGCCATTCATTATCACATGTTACTTTTTATGATACCTAAATCAATATATTGTTGTATTTTAATTTTTAAATCTTGATGTTCATTAGTCGAATGGCCATGGATTTGATGATGCTTGCAAAAAATAGAATTTTCAAGATGTTGTCTACGTTCCTTTCTTTGTTTAGACCAAAGAAGAGAAATTAAGTTGGTGTGAAGAAGGTCAGACAAACAATTATCTTATTGTAATACCATATTGGAATGAGAATACATGGATTCACTAGACAGTGGGGGATGGGATGTTGACAAAAGAAGAGGTTAGAAACCTAGCTCTTTACTAGAAAAGAATGATTTCTCAAGACTCTCAAGACTTTGTTGCACACATCTTAAAACTTGTCCATTGTATATATGTGTAGTTGAAATGTCCCAAAGAGAGGGTTGGTTCTTAGGTGGAATTGGATTGAAGTTTAAAGAGGCCCAACTAACATCTAGACATGTGTTAGGACAAAAACTTTGAGTGTCAAATTCAAACATCTTAGGTTTGTTACAAAAAGAAGGTGTGAAATCTAATCACCCCCAATCATCGTCCAAGAGTCCCTCTTTATGAACATCTTTAGTAGGAGATGGTGTATTTATCACAATTAGATAGAAGATTGTGGAAACTAAAAAAGTATATTGTATGTTCTTGTCGGATTCTAATATAAACAATTTGTAATTATATGTGTAATACATTGCATGATAACCATGTTGATGATTCATTCCACCCTTAACAACAATTTTTGGTTTTTGTTGAGGTTGAGAGAAATATTTATGAAGGTGGACAACAACATTAGGCTTCTCAGCATCACAAATGATATTTATTTAATCTTGGTTAGGTTCCTCATTTTTGGGAGAGAGAGTATTGGAAACATTATAATAATGGGAAATGGTACCATCCCTTGTTCTAAGGTATCTTTATGATTAAGACAAATTTTAGGAAAGGGACAATTATATATCATTATTTCTTCATATCTAGTAGAAGGTCATTTAAATGAAAATAAGGTGAGGTACATTTCATAATTATATATCATTATTTCTTAATATCATTCTTATAGGTGAGGTACATTTCAAGAGAAGGATGAACATCATTCTCTAAAGGTTCATCTATAGGAGGGGGTTCTTTAAAAGAGTTGTTCATATTCTCTTCTTGAACTAATGTGCCCTCATTGGTGGGCCCAATTTTGGGAGAGGGTAAATCATAGCTATGAATGAAAGGGAGAACTAAGTTATCATCATATGCATGAATGAGAACATCATGAAAATATTGAATGTAACCTAAAATTGAACTAAAAAAATAAGATAAGAACTCCATATGCACTTATGATCAAACAAGAAACTCATATGCCATATGAAAGGTGTAATCAAATTAATGTTCACTCAATATATGCAGTGAAATTATGAAAAGTTAGATTAGAAAACACCAAATCAGAAATATACAAAATGTAAGAAGTTTTGGGTTCACCAACATATAAGGTGGTGAAATAGGATTCATTAAATTTTGCATGCAAACTAAAAATCTTAGGCCAATTCCACTCTTACATTGGAAGGAAGATAATCCACTTGGCCCAATATCCTTGGGCACTAGGTGAATTCAATGATCCTTTGTTGTGAGTTGAAAGTGACTATGCGAATTATGGGAAGAGTGAGGAGATGACCTTTTTTGCATGTACCAATTTGTCACGGAGTGAGAATCCAATTTCAAGAAAGGAGACATTAAAGTAGATTGTAATAGACCTACAATCCAAATTTGAGGCAAAATTCCAGGGACTCAATCTTCCAACTTGACTCGCTCCCATTAGTTTCGGCTCTGAAAAATTGCAAACCTATTTTTGTAGCTTCATCAACTATTCCTACACACATAGAAAAGAGGAAATTGTTGGGGAGAAAGGGGTTTGCCTGAGTCAAACCTTACTTTTGGAATTAAAATTGAAATAGAATTGAAATAAACTTGAAAGGAAAGCATGTCGTTAGGTAGCAGAGGCTAGATCTGAAAATGGAAGTGTCTTATACCTTGATGATGATGCACGTGCTTATTTGAAGATGATCATGAATGTTGATTCAATAGCATGACTCCAAGCAAAAGGCATAAAAGGAAATCATAAAATAAATTCTTACGTGAAGGTTATTGAAGGTTGTCATAATGTATGCTTAAATATTTGAATACTTGCATGAAATCATGATCTCTCTATGATTTGATGGTTGATTCTAAAAATGAGGGAGGATACCTTTCTGATATACCTCTCTCAAGCATTTCATGGTACAAAACATAGATCATGCCAACACGGGAAAATATTTCCTTCTAAATCCACTAGACCATTATGTGAACCAAATTTAGGACCGAATTAGGGGGAGCAAGGCGCCCAAAGCGACCTGCTCCTGAGAATGGGATACCATAGGTGCTTTGATCCCTCCAAGATGGTCCTAAATGAGGAGGAAATCCTAGAATGATATGTTGAAATGGGTTGTGATGAGCGGAATCAGACGTGGGAGGCTATTCATGCTAAAATAGAGCTTAGTTGAGCAAGAAATTGCATAGGGATGCAATTTATAGTGTGACACAAGCATGCAATATTTGAGGAGGAGATGTTAGATCATGATGTCATGATACATTCCTAATTTTGTAGTTGAAGCTTTGAAAATGATCTAGATAGTTCTCTTGTTATTGATTACATTGGTTACACACTTTGGATATCTATAAGAGTGAGTTTTTGCATTTGGATCTTAACACGGATAAATCAATTATAGGCACTCAGATACTTAATAACTGAGATGAAGTGAGATTTCTTTTGTGTTTAGAGACATATATTAAAATTTTTACTCTTTTGAAATTTTAATAGAATGGTTGGGAAACCTTCACTTGAATATGGGCATGTGTTCATGATGAATTTAAGAGGATATTAATTTTTAAGAGACCCATTTTTTCTTGGTGCACCTTGGAGGTGTGGTCCCATTCCCCGCTCTTTATCTACTCAATCAATAATAATATGATTAGTATTTCTCAATTTTCATATGCATTATATTTTATGCTTTGTCTTCTAATGCATATGGATCTTGAACTATGTTTGTTAGTTTTGAGGTGTTCATTTGAAGAATTTTTGGAATGTTTATCTTCTTGTGCATATGAGTTTGATTTATGGTGTCATTTATTAGAAGTTTAAGAGATATTATTGGGATTCCTCTTGGCTTTGGGAATTAGATTTGAGTTTGATATTACTTGGTTATAAAGTCTTCATTGATCTTATTTTTATTAAATAACCTTATTTTTTATATATGAGGTTAAACATTTGGATGTTGTTGTGGATTTTAGTTGGGATTAAGAAGGAGATCTTACTTGGAACAACTAGGATTTTGAGGTGTTGGTATAAGGACATTTTATGTTTTATAAGTTCCCCCTATTTTTTATATGGATATTTCCTAGAGATTCATGTTCACTTGATTTAGTATGGTGGACTTAAGAGAGTTATAGTAAGTTGTAAGAGATTATGAATTTTTTTCACGTGTATGGGTCATTATGATTTTTATTTATTACTACATTTGTTTGATTATGAGCCACACCTTTGTATGAGTGTTGATTGATAGACTTGGAATTATTTGATCTATTTTTAGATTTAATATTACGCATGCACTGGGAGTTTCTAAATGTGTATATTCTTCATTGATGGGTTTCATATAGGGATCTTGTGATTGCAACTCGTTGGATGAACAAGTTGCTAGCATGAGTTATGTTGATATTTGAATACCTTAAAGGTATGGATGATTGGAATTATTAGAATTATTTTTCTAGTCATATGATAAGTTTCTCTTGATATCTACGTGCATCCTTAATATCACTTGGATTTGATTCTTGTTTTCTTTTGATTGGTGCATCTTCAACCTGACTTTCTTATTTTCTTTCATAGGTGGCATGTTGGAGGGAAAGAGGACTTATTGATTGTAATGGTGCTCATGTTATGTATAAAAAAACCATTTGTTGTAATGATTAGACATCTTAAGTTTCGAGAAATTAATGTAACAATAAAATGCACTTATCCTCCTCTTATATCTTCACATAAATTGATTGCAACTAACATAATATTATATAAATATACATTTCAATATTCTACAACTGAGTCCTAATCTTCATCTTAAGAGAATAAACCTTTTTATTCATAATTGTTGGTTAACAAATTTTGTTCTCTTAAAAAATGTGACAATGTTGACTCCTAGCCCAGACAAGAGAACAAACTATTAACAACAGTTGGAGAAGTTGTGATTGCTTTGCAACTTTCCTCTGAATTTGAGAGGTACAACTCCCTCTTATGATATGAATTTAGGTTTTCACTAGGTATGCTTTTAACTAGAAATTAGGAAAGGAAAGCTTTACAAACTAAAAAGGAGAAAATAAAGATGAGATTAACCACACATGATCTTCATAGCAAAGTGCAAAAATCAATATTCATGTAAATTAAACAAAAATCATCCACTAGCATTCATACAAAGATTTCTACCAGTAAATGATCATCACATAAAAGAGATCAGTAACAACAACATGCATCACATTCACCTCGAATCCAAAATAACATAGGAAACTATTCTCCACTCTAGCACAAAGTCTAAAATCAAGAACATATATATTCCCACATTCAATGAATTGTCCAAATATAAATGTTGATGAGAGCATCAAATATAGATTAGAAATCTAATTGAATTAGCACAACGTATTCTTCAAATAAAATTCCATTAAGCTTTATTAAAAATGTATTGTTACTGTCAATTGAAAATAAAAATAGTTTCAGAGAAAAATCCGGACCCATACCAAAGGTTCCCACCAGCCTTAAATAGTTCAGCATGAAACTAAAAATAATGCACTTTTGAGGATAGATGACTAACGAAAGTTTAAAACATAATTTAAAAAATAAACATTCCACCGAGACCAACAATTTTTAGCCAAAGACTTGAAAAAAAAACTAACTAGCTAATGAGAAACTAAAGAACCACCACGTCCCCATCTACTTATTCATCTTCTAGTTCCACCACATCATCTGTTGCCTCTTGATTTTCCATTGTTGCATCCATTACACTGACCTGAAGTTGTTGTGCCACATGTGGATTTACTTTCCCTCTGTATGCTCTGAAATCAAAGAGAATTGGTGATATATTCTCTATTGTAGATTTTGTTGGACATTGTTGTTGCTAGGATATGTTGTTGTCATTGATGTCAACATACTCCTGTGATTTATTGCTCTGGTGATTGCACATTGGTTTATTGGGATCATGGTTCAATGTATGGAGTATTTCTAGTATCATTACATCCTTCTGTATTGGTTTTGGTGATTCAACAAGCTTAATTGATCATATCATATGATCTAGTTTGCAATTTATTTTTTTGATCAGTGCTTTGCAAAGTTCAGTATTTTCTCTGGTATATTGCGGTGCGATTAAAACTTGAGCTGTGATTTTGGGAGAAAAGTAGAAATATCAAAATAAACTCTTAGTCTAGTACACACATCATCCCTGTAATTTTTGCCTTTGCTAGATGAAGAACAATTATACAATAGCCCATAATACCAAAATGGGATTTTTGAGGAAAAAAACTATAAAAGTACTTTGGTATAAATTTCCCTAAATAATAGAACATTGAGAAAACACTAATTAGATACATGTAACATGTAATATTATAGTAAAGGATTTCATGAACCAACTTTCAGACCCTTTGGCTTCTGCACTTAATCTCCAAAGAGAGAGAGTATTCAAACAAGAAGAAAAGTTGAAGGAGTTGGCTATTCAAACAATTTCCTCTACAATCACACCTCTATAGAAGACAAAGGTGATGGAATTTCAAGCAAAGGAGTTCTGATCAAAGCAAATGATAAATAAGCTAATATTGGAGGAACTAAACATCACCCATACAGTCAAAGTGGAGATTACAAAAGCCACAACAAAAGCCTACCAACAAATCAGTGATAAGGAAGCAAATTATAACATAATTTCTTTAGCATTTTCTTCACAACCTCCTTGGAATTATACACCCTCTACCTCTATAGTCTCTCCAATGTAGCCCATCAAGTACTTCTTAGTCAAACAACAATAGATTCAACTACTGGCCCCATCACAATTGCTCTAGCTACTATTAAAAAGCACACAAGTAGATATAGGGAGCATCTCTCCTCCGTAGAAGTTTCAATTAGGGGACAACTATTATTACTAAGGATACAAATAGGTATAAGGAGCATCTTCCCTCTATAGAAGTTTCAAATAGGGGACAATTATTGTTAGCAAGGACACAAGTAGATATAGGGAGCATCTCCCTTTTGTAGAATTTTCAATTAGGGTAAATTTTCCATTAGACAACCTGAGATGAGATTCTAAAACATGTGGCAAATTTAGATCAGATAGAAGAAATAGTAAAATAATTATTAAGTCCCTCATCTTAAAGGGGACTCATTATAGTCCTTACCGATGCAGTTACAAATATTGATAGGTGTAGTACTTCAAGACCTCACCCTAGAAAAGGACACCATCCAACAATAATTGCAAGTGAAATTCTAGAAAATAAAGATGAATGAAGAAAGGCAAAAGGTGTGTTGCTTCTCAATCTACCCCGAGAATCACATTAACATAGTGAAAACTACTGAAGGAAAAATCAATGTCAAAATAATATCTTCTTGCAGTGGCCAACTAGTATGGCGTCAAAAAAAGTCCAGATGGACACCTTGGAGGTAAATATTCCACAAATATCCTAGACCTATGGTGCCTTGAAGGATATGGATATGGATGGTTGTGATATGAATGGATGATCAATACTAGAAACTACAAGAATAGAGGAATAAAGCCTAAAATGAGTTCCATCAATTAAGGGAGTTTGTCAATCTAAGGATAGCTCACTTTACCAAAATCCTATAGGAGGCCCAAAACTTCATACAGAACATTCAGATTCCTACTACAATTTTGGAAGTAAGAAAATATATGGTACAACTACAAATTCACATCAATAAGCTTTAGTTGGTGAAGAAGCAACAAGATCAAAATTTTGATGCCCTCTAAGATATCTAAAAGGCATTACTTTGGTGTGACAAATTTGACTTGTGAAAGAGTCAAAGTTTCAAAGAGGGGATGATGTTAGCAGAAAATAGATGTAAAGATAGAGATCTAGAGAACTTACTGCATCTTACCACATGAAGTTTACATAACATGAGCTTTGGAAAATAAGATGTAATTTAGGGATGTTATCTAAGTGTCACAACTCATTTAATATATACAAGTAGATCATAAGATCCATTCACTAGTAACATGGAGAATAGAATGGGTAAATAACAGGAATACAAAATAGTGAGACAAAAGAAGATATAAGGAATGCATACATTAATGTATGGAGATATAAGGATATGTACTATGTACCATCTAGATATAAATGAATACAAACACTTCTAAGTCTTGATATATATGGTGTGTATGATTTTATTTTGATTTATAACTAATATTTGTTCTATATGTAATTTCATTTACCTTTAATAAGACTTAGTTCAAGGTACAAAACTATAACACTAAGAGATCATTGGGTCTCAGAACTCCAACATGTGTCCCTCATATTTCTTGCTAACACTTGTCTTACTTCTTATTCTTTTTCTTCTCTTTCTTTTTTTATCTACCACAAATATCAAGATCCTTCTTATCTATTTCAAAAGATTTTATTTACATATCTTCAAACAATAATGATGCAACCACATAATATATCTTGAATGTGGTATTGGTACTCCCAATGACCATGATAAGGTGGTCTCGTAAGTCTAAAAAATACCACAAATCCATACATCGATCTTGCTCCTCCATTTTATCACCAATGGAACTCAACTAGACAACAAGAATATTAAAGCTATTTAGGTGATCTACACTAGATCCTCCATCTTCAAAGAGTACAACTTCTTCCTCAAGAAAAAATTATTTACCAATGATTTCTCTTGATAAATTTGACCAAAGATCATTCCATAGATTTATCACTAAGGCCACTTCATGAACATTTAGTAACACAGAGTCAACCAAAAAAAATCTTACAAGACCCTTAGCCTTCTAATCCATTAGATCATAGTCTTCATATTTTCATATCTACTAGCTTTGTGGATATAGAAACCCATAGGTCTTTATCAACCATCATATTCTCCATCTTTACTTTCCACAACTCAAATTTTTGTCCATTGAAATTTTCCATCTCTACCCTCCCAAATGTGTTATCCATCTCCTTCCCATTTCAAGATATTATGTGAAATCTACCACTTGAAATAAGATTAGTACAAAAAATCCTCCACTTTAAAAATAAAACCAAAGTTGACTAGGTTCCTATACCCACTAAAGGGAAGCAATGATTGTGGAACACTCTTACTACACCAATCTATGAGGAGTTTTGTATTTATTTTTTATTTTTTAACAATTATAGTGATGAATATATACACAATACAAAGAAGATCAAATAATAACACATGTAAGTGTAAAACCACACAACATGAGATATACATGGGAAAACCTTTTCAAGAGAAAAGTCTCATACTTTAAAAGCCTACTCAATGTATTGCAAATTAAAGGATGATTACAAGCACTCGCAGATAAAGTATCTTGTAAGAGTTTACAATTTTGATTTATTGAGAAATTACAAAAATATTTTAGTGCATAATGTTGGCATTTGCATGAAGATTGCATTAATGATTCATTATGTTGTCATTGATGTCAATTAACCAATAATGATGTTGTTGTAATGTTGTTTTATAACTAGTAGGAAGAGCTAGTGAAAGGAAACTGTAACTGGTAGGTAAGTTTGTGGAGTGAACTGGTATTGCTAAGTATTGGAGAGTTGAACTGGTAAACCTTGCCTATTGTTTTGATAAACCCTAACCGATTAAGTTTGGTGAATTGGTTATATTGGTTTATGATCTGATGATGAGCGGTAATGATTATGACACGTATGCATATTGTATGAAGAGAGTTTCAAAGTGATTTTAGCGTGTTGAGGTAACGATTTTTTGTCTTGGGAATGGGCAAGTATATTGCATGTAATGCAAAGTGTGTGATGAGTTACTGAGTTCGATGAAGCGGTGATCAAGGAGCAGTCGAGGCTTTCTTGAATGATGTGTAGAGATTGTTATGTAATCCAACGATCATACTTGAATTGACTTGTTTGTAATCTCTATGAGAACTAGGTTTTTGTTGTGTTACAGACCTAGTTGATTTGTTTATAAGGTCGATGAGTTGTTTTAGTTTGAGTGTGTTGGCAAAGTTGAATTGAGTGTGTGCTTGTTGAACCAAATGATGTATGTGCAGTTTAAGTAAAGGCAAATAGGAGCATGAAAAGGATCTAAACAAGCAAGTGAAGTGGTATTCAAACAGATCAGTAAACTCCTATTGTTTTCTAACAATTACAACAATTAAATCCCCTAACCGGGTAAGCTCTAACAAGCTTGGTGTTATTCAAATCCTCTAACAAGGTGATCCATTAGCTTGGATTTTAAATCCTTTACAAAGGTTACTCCTCACAGGGTATTGCTTCTAACAAGGCATTATAGTCAATCCCTTAACCGGGTGGTCCCTAACAAGATTTGTTCTTAACAAGACTTTTTGTAAAAGCTTTAACAGGCTTGGCTCCTAATAGGGAAAACTTCAGAAGAGTTCAAAATTCTTGTGAGTTCCATCTCACCATGTTTTTCCCATTTGGGTTTCCACGTCAAAAATATTGTGTCAAGTGGTGAATGTTTTTGTGGTTATGTTTTTATGGTTGATTTTCTTAACTACTTATTCCACTTTGATAAGTCATGATAACCGACAACAATATAAAATGAATTTTTACTTATGTCAGTAAAAGTATTTGGATGGTTATGAGTTTCAAGTTGTTTACTGTTATCTGGTGTAACAATCAACCGGTTTAGCTTGACAGTTTTTATCTTGACAGAGATATTGCATTGATAGTTCTAAGTTTACTTTGAGAGATTGATTTTGAGATTGGTGAAAGTTTATCATTTTTTCTATCTATTGATTCGCCTCCCCCCCCCCTCTCAGTAGTTGACCGGATCCTTGTTCTTTCATCATACCATCACATAACATTACCTACAAATGAATAATATATAATACTCCACAAGCATCTAAGTTATAGAGAATAACAAGTATGAATGAATATTTTAGAAGAAGGCACAAGAGGTCGGTGTCAAAATGTGCATGGCATAATTTACAACACCTATTTGCATGCAAATAACACTTACATATAAGATTATATTGAACACCTTTTACACCCTCCAAACTTGGGGGCTCCATATTTGCCTAAAATAGGTATGAAAAATACTCTTACATATCTTACAACTATCATAGAGTCTATCATAATTGACAATAGTTACAACTTTAAGAGAATCCATCATAAATAACTAATAATACCTTATTATCGTATAACTTGTCATAACCCAACTTGGGCACTCACATTCTCCATGCTAGATGATTTGTAACACTTGTTTGACTTGTCCTGGAATATGGTTCTTACACATCATATTGTGTCATATGAATCTAACATACACTAATGAAATACATATTTTAAGATGCTAACACATGGCAAAAAATTTCTACCACAAAGTGGGACACACATATATTCCCATGTGGGGACAAATGCATCCTTGTCACCTTTTGTGTGTCACCTACCAACATGATGACAACTATTTGTGCCATGCCATGGTAGATGAGCAATAAAATATAACTTAGACATAAAATAATTATATAATAAATAAATTCATTTTGGGTAATAACAAGGTTGAGACACCTTAATTCCCAACATCAACCTCTAAACATTTAAAACTAGATGAAGTTGCTAACTTAGTCCCTTCCAAAACTTCCAAAGCTTCCACTTCATTATTCAATATTTAACCAAGACATAACAAAACATATCTAACAAATCTACCATCTACCAACTTGACAATAGTCCTAGCACCAATGGTGCATGCATTGTCCCTAGTTGTACCACAAAAAATTAATTTGAGAGTTCGAATCACTAAAGAAATCAAATATGCATTGTTACAATTTTTTCTATAATTATCGATTAGTAAGGATTTAATTACATTGAAAGGCACAACCTACAATGACAATATAAGGAGACTGTAATAACACAGGTAGATAACAAAAACCCAATATTTATATAGTTGACATTTCAAAGAATTAAAATATCAAAATAAATGGCCCACATCCCCAAAAAATTAATATATGTGAATAATTTGTTATTAATTAATGTGAGTATTAATATGAAAAATAAGGAGTAGTTTAAAATTTACTTTAGAGGGTTGTTGCTAAGTTATGTCCCCTAATGCCATGTTGCTTTCTAAAACTAAAATTAACATTATTTCTTGATTATTGTGGTGCCTTCTAGAATACCTCATTTGCATGTGTTTTCAAACTTCCCAAGAAGTTTGTTTCAAAGTCGTTCCATGAGGTACATCCATTAAGTTACATCCAAATGTGATTCTTTGCATTCTCAAGTTTGATTGCACATATGCCTTTAGTTAGAAACTTTTACTTTGATGGGATATTTTGTGGGAAACTAGCCCCCTAAAAACATGCTCAAAGAGTAGATGACTAAGGCCTAAGTTCCATATGGGATTTTTCTTGATTCCATGTAAAACCTTACTAAGGGATTTTTACCTTTTCACTTTATCAAAGCAAGCTATGTTGAGGATATTCTTAATTGGCCCTTGGTATGTTTACTCTTCTTTGCCATTGTTTACATCCCAAAATAGAGATTTCATTATCTCAAACAAGAAATCTCTTTGTGTCCTTGCCTATGTGTAGTTTCTTAGGTTTCCCTTTCCAGGCTAGAATTTATTGATCAAATAGCCTCTTCCTTAGATAATATTATTTGTGTAAAACTAGACAAGTTCTTTTTATCTCGACCCTAGAAGAGGGTCTCTATTGAAGTTGACATTCCTAAGGATCCAAAGGAGATGATTGATATACATATTGGCCAAATGAGGTATGATTAATGTGTCCTTTATTTGAACTTGTTGAATACATGTGCTACCCTTAAAAATATTTGAGCATAAGATTTAGGACTACCCTTCAACTTCCCCTTGTCCCAAGCTAATCAATAAATCAATTGTTCAAACTCCATCTATTGCAAAAAAGAGGATGGATGATCCAATACGGTTGGCCACAAATCCAAGACTAATAGCAATGGTGGAGCTCCACCTAAGCCCTCCACACACATTAGTGATCAACCATTTAAAAGTCAATAAAAATATAAAACTATAGGGAAACCTATCATCTCCTCCCATGGGTAAACATATGATGAGGTGAATAAATTAAAATTTACTTAAGCATCACTAGAGACATCAATTTTGTCATCGCAAGAAGCTATCACTACCTACCTCACTGCCCCACCCTTAGTAGTTCACTAGAGATCTCATAGCTCACTTGGGAAGTTGGAAGAAGGATACTATGTGGTAGATAAATGTTGACCTACCTAGAATTTCATTTAGATAGGTAGTTTTAATTCAAAGGTGTTTTTATATAATAATTATTTAGCTATAGATGAATTAAATAATGTGGATATGATGCACAACACTTGCAAATGAATTTTATGTCTTGGAATGTTTGAGGTCTAATGAATCTCGTAATAAAGTATTCCATGCACCACTTACTAATATTTCCAGATTTGGTCATTCTTTATTAATAATAGGTTAAATTTTTGGCTTTTTGTTCTCTATTACATGCTATATTATTTGGCCTATCAATTATTTCTTGTGTAGTAACCATGAAATGGGTTAGGGTAGTTTTGTTACCTTTTCCTCTTCTATGTGGCATCAATACCTAGTGGACAAAAGATGTGACCCCACTAATCATGTATTATGAACTCTTTTCAATATTAATAATCATTCATTTCGAGGTATATATTGTATTATGAACTCTTTTCAATATTAAAAATCATCCATTTGGAGGTATATATTGTTTATGTCTTGAATGATTTTATTGAGTGATTTGAACTTTGGGAATTGATTGTGAATTTAGTGTTTGCTACCATCTAGGTCTTGTATGGGGATTTTAATGTAATTGAGAAGACCTATGATAAATGTGGGGCCTTTCCTATGCATTGGACAACTAGTTTTAAAAGAGAGATTTGGTGCTATATGTGTGATAAGTTAGGGCTTTTTGATCCCAATCTTGGCCATTGCCATGATCATACAACATGGTACACATGGGGAAAACTCAGAGTGGACCTTAATATGTTCATTAAATGACTTGACCAAATCATGCTATTGACTTAGTCTTTTCTATCTTTTGTAGGCTATTTTTCCTTGTCAATTCAGCCCTTGTAAAACATTATCCTCTTAGACTAATATTTAGTAAAATTTTGTATTCAATGACAACTTGCCAAGCCTAAGGTCATAAAGACTCAATTTTTTTGAACACATTGTTGGTGCCCCTAGAACTAGCCATATTTTAAAAAATTTCCTTAGCTAGAACTAGCTATTTCTCTTGTTCATGGCCAACAACTTGTAGATGAAGATCAAGAGGAAGAAGGTGCTCTCACTTGTTGGGAACTAATTGATGATGAAAATCCTTGTTGATGTATGAGGTAAATGAGATGACCACATTGATCTCCCTCCTAATGGTGTTGTTAGCAATTTTTGTTGTTTCTAAATATTTAGACTTGGCCTCACTTATACTTTTCTTGTCTTTTGTTTTGGACTTGGGTCATGCTTAGACTTTGAGGGTGTGCCTTATACTACCAACCCCCTTTTGTTTAAGAATGCCTTATTCATAAAAAAATATTACTTTAGTTTTACTTTAATATACATATTTAATATATTATCAAAACTACAAGCTCAAATATTCTAACAATCCAATAAGGACATAGCCTACAAGCTTAGAGTCGTAATTAGAGTTTGAACCTTGGTGTTAACAACAAGACTGAGTTCTAACCAACCCACCATACCCTTAATATGTGACAATGATTTAAAATTTACATTAGACTTATTTATCAAATAATTTTAAGTTTATTTATGACATAGATTATTTAGAAATGTAATCAATTATATTACTATTTTATTAATCAAATGATAAAACACTTATATTGAGGTCTTTTAGATAAATACATTTAATATATCTATCAATTAATTATAGTAATATTTAAAGTATAATAGCATAAAATTGATTAATTATAATTTTTATTTATAACTCATATGAATTTTGTAAATACGTCTATCTAAAAGACATGAAGATATAGAATCATCTAAGTTCCTACATATGATAGATAAATATACGTAAGATATTTAAACCAATAAATATTTTATTATGAAAATCTAACAAAAAAAACGTCTCCTTAAGTTTAGCCTATGCTAATCTAATAGAATACATATATAAACATCATTTATTTAGACTAATTAATATAATTAAGTTATGAAAATCCAATAAATAAAAAAGTTTCCTTAAGTTTAGTCTATGTTAATCTAATGAAATACATACATAAACATCATTTATTTAGACTAATTAATAGAATTAAATTAGACCAAAAATATTAAGCTTAGTAATTGAAATGCACAAGGATGTAAATAGAAAATAGATGTACTTATTTTCATATTTAATGAAAGCAAAAAAACTAATGAAGATCAAGAACAAGAACAAGAAATGATAAATTACTTGTCGATCACCTTGGGATCTTTTTTTTTCCTATTCTATATAAGATTGAATCAAACTTTTAAGGACAACTATGAATTTGTTATGTATCTATCACTCATTTTTTTGTGATCTATAGGTTGCTTTTCTTAATTTTGTTTAATGTATATTTGCTTTATCTATATATTTTTGATGTGTGGCCAAGATCAATCCTTATCCATCCATAGAATAATTGAAAATTACAATATTTAGTCATGAATGTGCCCCACTAGATACTTATGCAAAACTAGATATTTTTTTGCACACCACTTGAAGTGTGTAAAGTGAATAACAATCAATAATTTAGCTCTTAAGTCATCATATGATTAGAATGACTGATGCATCAAAGCCAAGAAAATATCAACATATTGCACTAATTCATATTCAAGAGATCATTGGAGGAAGGGCAGAGTAGACCATGGGAAGAAGGACAAGGTAGGAACTTGGTCTCATTAGATTTTAAAATTTTGAATTCAGGTAGAATAATTTTACAACTAATCCCAAGAGCAAAAAAAGGCTAATAGGAGAAAATATAACTAAAAGTGTAATTTTCAAGCAGATATGATAAGTGTACGAAAGTGTGTGGACATGTAAAAGAAAACTGCCTATTAGCCATTTGTCAATATATATCTATATTTCAACACTCCCATTTGTCACTATCTCTATATGTCAACACTCCTCTTAATATAAAGATAAAACTAAATTAAAAAAAAAAATGTAAATATACAAATTTCATGAATAAGAAAATAAAAAAATACAAATTTATAACTTACTTAAAAATATTTTATTATAAAAAATAAAAAATAAAAATAAAAAATAAAAATTCATAGCTCACTTAAAATCCAAAAAAAACCAGAATCTAACTCATCAACTCACTCCAAACTCCAATAATTTCGTCATAAATATTTTAAATACAAAAGTGGAATACAGAAGCATTAAAAATAGATTCCATCACTCACTCCAAATTCCAATGGTTTGCCAGTACATATTTTATTCAAATGGAAATAGTTTAATATAAAACAGGTATCTACAGTTACGGTTTAATCGTTAATTAAAGCGTTAACTCTAACTACATTAACCGCAGTTAACGATAGATATTTAAGCGAAACACATTGCGACGACAATTCCGGAATATGTCTGGAGACGCAAAATGGAAAATGGATCATAACGGAAAAAAAGAAGAATGGGTCCCACTTCTTATCCAGCCTGGTCCAAGGACGGTGTAGATTTATTCCAAATACCTTGGGTTAAAACTTTGTGCCTGCAGTGGCGGGTTTCGAACCGCAGACGTCGCCAGATAGCGGTTTTCGATTTGGCGAGAGTAGAAAGAATGAAACAGCCTGGTTTTGTAAGAGACCGGTGGGCGACTTCAGAAATACATTGAATATAGTTTTACTGTTTATGGAAGTACGGCGATCTACGAGGATAGAAATAGCAATGAAATGAATACAGTGGAAGCCAAGCAGCCAAGATAGGTAGTATGAAAGGGAGGGAGTATAATTGGATGCTGAGAAGCAACTAAAAGGAGTATAGATTCTACCGGGTTCCGAATCAGAGACCGGTGGAGGCAGAGGAGTATAGATTCTACTGAGTTTCGAATTAGAGACCTGTGGAGGCAGTGGCTTTTTTATAAGTTCAATCACAGAGGAAAGTTCAGGAAGAAAATCAAGAAGCGAGGGTTCACGTATGGGGAGCTACAGGCTGGTGAAACTTATGGCGGAGGATATAATTTCAGAGGAGGCGCTAGAGTGCGTGATGAGCTATGTGGATGACCCGAGGGATCGAAGCGTTGTGTCACAGGTCTGCAAGAAATGGTTCGCGATCGACGCACTCACCAGAAAGCATGTGACTGTGGCCTTCTGCTACACGATCCGGCCCTGCGATTTGACACGGAGATTCAAGCGGCTGGAGTCCCTGAAGCTCAAAGGCAAGCCAAGAGCCGCTATGTTTAATCTTATCCTTGAGGATTGGGGGGGTTACGCCAGGCCGTGGATTGACGAGATCTCTACTTCGTGTCAATGCTTAAAGCGGCTTCATCTGAGGCGCATGGTTGTTAAAGATGAAGATCTGGCGGTGCTCATGAGAAGCCACGGTCATATGCTGCAGGCCGTTAAGCTCGAAAAGTGCTCTGGCTTTTCCACCCTTGGACTGCTTGCGATTGCCCGGGCTTGCAGGTAGAAAGTCTTAAACCTGCTCGTCAATCTTGAACTGATTTTTTCAGCGTGCTTTTGTTGCCTGGTGTGACTTTCCACTAATTGTTACGTTGTGTTTAATTTGAGAAATCGGAAAGTTAGTGCCATGTGGAAGGCCAAGATATTTTGTCCATTTTTATAGGGGTCGATTTGTATGCAGAGATTTGGGCAATTTTTCCTCCTGTACTTACTATTTAAGGTTAACATCTTTTTCACTTTAAGGCACTTTGCTTAAGACTTTTTGTATAATGTTCGACATCTATTTTTTGAAAAATGTTTATAGCAGAAGAGGGGGCCTCCAGGGAACTCATGAATCAACAATCTCATCTATTCTTTTTTCTTTAGAGTGTTTTGTTGAATTAAAATTTAGTTAATATTAAGTAAAATTCAATGAAGTTCTTGAAAAATAATAAAGGTAGTGCATATGGAATGCCAACTCTTCAAATCTGGATATTTTGCCCATTTTTCACTTGAAGGCACATTGCTTAAGACTTGTTGTATAATGTTTGACAATTATTTTAAAAGATGTTTATAGCAGAAGAGAGGGACTCCAGGGAAACTAATGAATCAAAAATCTCATCTATTCTTTTTTCTGCAGAGTGTTTTCTTGAATTAAAAGTTAGTTAAGATTAAGTAAAATTCAATGAAGTTCTTGAGAATAATAAAGGTAGTGCATCGGGATATTATGCCCATTTTTTTAGCCGTATATACTTTAACATTGATACGATTTTACTCAAAGCCAATTTGCTTATTATTTTTGGCATCAATTCTTTAATTTTTTTAAAGTTAAATGGGGGTCTCTGGATAAAAAAGATTACACGGTTGTATGCACACAAACTTGTGACAATCTGGAATTTTCTTTTTCTTCTTTAAAACGTTTTCTTGAATTAAAAGTTAGCTATATTAATTGAAGTTTAATGAAATTTTTGAAAATAGTAAAGGTAGTGCATGTGAAAAGCCAACTCTTCAACTCTTGATGTTACCCATTTTTCTGCCGTGTAGACAGATAAAAAGTGATTACACAGTTTTACGCACACAAATATGCGACAGTCTTGAATTAAAAGTTAGTTATACTAAGTGAGATTTAATGAAATTCTTGAAAATAGGAAAGGTAATGCATGTGGAAGGCCATCTCTTTAAAGCTTGATAGTTCTATGGGGCACGCAACTTCTTTAAAATGTTCACTGCGGAATAATAAAAAATCATTATACAGATATAATGATTTTTGTTTGTTCTCTGAAGTGTTTTCTTGAATTAAAAATTAGTTATATCAAGTGAAATTTGATGAAATTCTTGAAAATAAGGAGGGTAGGCTAGTTATCTTAAGTAAAATTCAACGAAAATTTGGGAGCAAGAAGAATGGATCACTGATAGGCTGGAATGGCTTTAAGTACAAATCGCGTGAGGATGAGCCCTCCAGCAGATGCTAGAGTTTTCAACTCGACTTTTTTGTCATTTATTTTACTAATTGATCCATTCCATAATTCAGCTTTAGCTTTGCCTTTGAATAGAGGAGTGCCCAAGGAGGAGTGTCCAAGTACTTGTTCGGAAGAAAGGCTTTTTCACAGCCCAAGAGCCTTTCTATATAGCCCTTTGTGGGGGTGTGGTGCGGGTGCAGCGGCGGTGGGGGAGGAAGAGCGAGGGGAATTCCCCTTGGCTTCTGACCATCCCGGGGGCAAATCCCTGTCCTGGAAACAATCTGTTTTTTGGGGAGGAGCGTTCCTGCGAAACAATGCAATTTATCCCTTAAATTTTCCCCTTAGCAATAGTTCTCCCTGCTTTAATGATGAAGAGAAAGGGAGAAACTTAGAAAGAGGTTCTCCTTGATGGATAACCGTAGATGCCTGTAAAAATCCTTTAGGTATTCTGTGTTTTAATATAGAAAATGTTGGGGGTAGAGAAGCATGGATTCTTCCACGTCCTCAAGTTAGCAGAAGGTCAAATTTATCCATAACTCTGTCCAAGAAGATCCTATTCACCTGATAATAGGCCTTTGAAATATATGAAAGGCTTTTTCTCACTAGTAGATAAAAAAATGAGTTATTTCATGGATGATAGTGATGCCATCTATACGATGTACCTTCCTTCTTTGAAATCTCCGATAGCTTTTATTCGATTGGTAATGGCTTTGGATATAGCGTTATAAATGGTATTTGCATTTGCGAGATCAGATACACAAGATTGATTTTTATTCGATTGGCAATGGCTTTGAATGAATGAATGCTTTGGATATGGTATTGCAGAGTGAAATAGGTCTAAATTTCTCCAAGATGAGAGCATCTTGGGACTTACGGATTAGAGCAATGAATGTAGTGTTGAAAGCTTTGGTAATCTTTTGAGAAAATATAGACTATTTAACTACAGTGACTAGCTTCCCGTTATCTAGATCCCTAAAAACACTCAAACAACCTTTCAGGGAAACTATTTGGGCTAGGAGAATTGTCTGCTTTAAGTTCGATTAAGACTGATATAACTTCTTCTCTAACTCCATGATATATCACTTGGTTTTGAGATTATGAGACCAACCAGGTATAAGCCAGACATTTCTATCGGTGGTTAGAAAACATAGTACTTGTGAAAAGCTTCATGCCTGCAACCTTTTATAGCATTTAAGAAACCTTGCTTATCGTGATTCAACTTTAAATGTGCAGGCCGTACCTATTTAGTTTTTTACACGTGGAAATACAAATTACACATACTTTGTTGTAGTTGAAATAAAATTATTGTGGCCAAAAACCATAAAATTCGGCAGACACCCTTCCTCCCAACATCAGAATTCTGCAGCATCCCATTCAACCGTGCCCTTCTCCTCAACAGCAATGGAGAACTGAGCAGCTTCACCACCTGCAGAAGGATTTAGTGATGGAAAACGAACGCCATGGAAGAGCTCCTCCTGTTTCTGAAACCTATGTACTTAGTCACCATAGAAAATGGGGATTGTATGATCTCTGGAACCTCAAGGTGACCCTTGTTGTGGGTCATCATGTGGCCCATCAGCACCTTGTCAATATCAACAAAGTTCTCCCATAGAACCATCATTCCTCTCCTCATCTTCTTCACTTCCTCATTTTCCACAACAGCGCCTGCCAAAGGCTTTTCGATCAGGATTTGAGAGCTCCCACCCACAACTTGGACTTAAGCCTTAACTTCCAGCACTGTTTCTGAGGGCAGAATTGATATACCATCAAAATGTCCTGACAGCAGCATACAAAGCAGCCAAAACCTATGAGACACCTCCAGGATAATCACTATCAATTTAAAGACAAATTCTTCCCTCATGAAATCTTTGGAGCACAACTGGTCTTTCAACCCTATACAATCCTTGCCAAGAACAGACATCACAAACCCTAATGCAGCTGTGTCGTTGCAATTGGAAATGGTGCCCTTCCTCAAAAGGGTTCCGGGTCCTGTAGGAACTCCACCTCGCAGACATTGCGCCAACTAGTCAACACCCAAGCCAATGCAACACACATAGAGCATACTGAAAGACCATCCAACAAACAACGATCGCCAATGTAGGACAATTGACCAAAGCCACCTCACATCTAGATTAATCTCCCACGTTCAGCTTATTAATGCAATACTTCAGCTCGCACAAGAGAGATTAAAACACCCTCACACGGTCATTAACAACATAAATTAAAAAATCATGCCCTACCATTATAAGACATGACCCTAAGGTTGAAGGAAAGGAAAAATTAAAAACTTATGGGGGCTTTAATGCTACAAAAGAATCCAATCTACCCCTAGAGGATGGAAAATGACTACAAAGCGTGAACAAGGGATCGTGATTGACTCCATAAATGGCCAAAAGATCAGCAGCTGCATTAGCTGTGCTGCTGCTCTCCTCCAATGCTGGAAGATGACATTTTTGAACTTTCTGCATAAAGCTATTGCATCTTTTGGATGCCGCCTCAGTTGCCAATTGGGACAAGATCCGGAGTTTAATAACCACCAAGAAATCTTCTTTGGCAACCAAGTTTTGCACCCCAATTGATGAGGGTAAAGCCAATCCCAACAAAAGTCTTTCCCATTTTGCTTAATTATTGGTTTGAACACCCAAAAAATTAGATTAGACTTAAACGAAGCCCCCATCTTTTCGAATAATGAAACCAACACTTCCATTATTTGGATGACCACAAGAAGCTCCATCAAAGTTCAATTTCACAAAACTTTTCCTCTACACGAGTGGAACAAGAGACACTTTTATTACTTGCAGAGTTTGCAGCTCGTAACTCATTAATGTGGGAAAACATAACTCTATTAACAATCGTCTTCTCATTTGATTAATCTCGAAAGCATATTTTTGATTAGGCAAATACACAAGATACCATCCACAACTCTCATATAGTTATCTTAGAAAGGCTTGTCATCATCTGAGAGGAAAACGAAAAAATATATTTTTGTCAAATTTGGAACTTTCTTTTCTCAATTTTGTGGTTTGCCATATATATATTGTAGCGTAAAAATTAGGATTCATCAAAACATAAGATATATCAATCAAAAACACAAAACATGATAACATAATCATAAGAATACTCAATGCAAATGAACCTAATTCCAAAGCACATTCAATAGAGGTATGGAAACAAAGCATTCAAAAGTAAAATTATGCAAACCATATGCTTCTTCCATGCGGCTCCATTGTTGTTCTTTCCTCTTCAATAGTTTTGTGGATCTCACCTACAAGTGCTCACACAATTTGAAAGCAAAAAGGCTCAAGAGTACTAGAAACGAAGGTTCGGTAAAAATTCGAGATTCATGAAGGATTTGATTGAAGAAAACATCCAATTTATAGAAGAATTGGATAAATGAGCCAATTAGTATGAAAGAGATTTGAATAGAAATTCAAATCAATAATAGCATATCTATGACAAATTGCTATGCAAGGCTTATGACAGATTTTATGACAAATTGCTATGACATTTTATGACAAATTCTATGACACATTTCTATGTCAAGAATTTTATGACAATTTTGGACAAATTCTATGACACATTTCTATGTCAAGACAAAACTCTATGACAAATTGCTATGTCAAGAGTATGACGCATGAAGCACACAAATAGGGAGAACTAGAGACAAGATAATTAGGTGGAATTTGAATTAGAAAATTAGAAAATAGGTGGAAATTAGGAATTAATGAAAATAGGAAATTAGAAATTAGTGAATTAATCAATAATTTTTCATTTATTAATTAATTCACTCACAAAGAGGAATAATTAGCCAATTAAATGAATATTTAATTGTAATGAGAAAACTTAGGATTAATAAATAATTTAGTAATCCTAAAGGAAGAAATGGCAAATTAGGTTAAATGAATAAATCATAAAACCCTAGAAGACGAATTAGAAGTGCGAGGATGAAAATTAGGTCTATAATTGACTTGATCATGATTTGATTTGATAAATGACCAATGCAACAAAATGATTTGATTGATAGATGCGCCAATTGACGAGGAACAATGACAAATTGATCCAAATTGACATAATTGAGACAGATAACGATCGATGACAAATCGGTTGAAAAATGACAAAATTGACAAAATAGATTGCAAGATGACAAGATTAGACATGACCACGATCGATGACAAATCGATCGCAAGATGACAAGATTGAAGGATTGATGATAAATCGACAAGATTGATAAACCGATCGCCAACTGATAAGATTGAAAATAGGACAAAACCCTAATTAGGATTGACGATGTCCAAAATGATAAGATTGATGATAAAATTGATAAGATTGACAGAAGGACAACGATCGCAAGATTGACAGGATTGATAAGAGGACAAAACCCTAATTAGGATTGATGATGTCCAAATTGATGCGAAATTAGCACGCACATTGATGCAATAAGATAAAATCGATCAAAATCATGACTAGATTATGTTGTCGACAAGACCAAATTTGAGGACGAGGTGACTGAAGAACTGTAGAAGAATGACTCGATGTTCGCAAATGATAAAAACCAAGTGCGTAACATAGGAGAAATGTTAATGTGACGCAAAAACCTAAAATGAGGCAATGCGCAAATGTTAAAGTATGACTTCGCAAGCGTTGACCATTTTTGGGTGTCTACATATATATATATATATATATATAGATGTACATATATATGTACATACATACATACATATGTACATACATACATACGTACATATGTACATACATACATACGTACATATGTATGTATATATGTACATACGTACACACATGTATGTACATATGTACGTATATATGTGTGCATATGTACATATATACGTACACATATACATATATATCTATAATTGATATATATATGAATGGTGTGTTTTGAACATCTCTAAAAGGATTTAGTTTTCATGAAGTCTTTTTTGAAAAAGAGGCTAATGCATGAACTAAAAAATGGGTACATTGTAAGCTTTGAAAAAGTCCATTAATCAATATCTCATTGAGCTGCTCCTAGCCGCTTTACTTGAATAGTGGTTTTCCCATCAATTAATATCTTTAGGTTGACTACTTTTTCTTGTTGGTGTAAACACCCAAGAACAACAATCTGCAAACACAACCACCTTCACAATACATGAGAGAAGCAACAAGGCTATTTCACCAATAAGCAAATAATTGTATTTGAGATGCATTAAAATGTACAAACACCCTCTAAATAGTAGAGGTGTGATGAGGTAGAGATAAACGATATCCAACTAACAACTACAAATATTAAATGCACTATGCAAGAATTAAATACCATGCAACTAATATTTGATAAAGTATCATGTCGGCTACCTTAGTAAAAATTAAGCTTATGTAAATGATATAAAACCACATTTACTCCAACATTTCTAAGGTGTTGTCACTGCACTCTTGGTCCTTTTCTAGTGGGCGGGTGGTGGTCACTATTTTGCTTTGAGTAAGTGGTATGAAGTGGTGGGTTTGTTGGGGCCCTACCCCTATAATTGGGGGTTTGTTGTTGTTATGCAGCAAACTATAGCCCTACCCCTATCTTAGTAGGGATGTGGGGGTTTGCCAATGTATGTTAGGCAGCCGGGTGTTTGGGCTTTCTTGGGAGAGCTTGAATAAGAAGGATAGAAGCATTTATTGCCTTGTCTATAGCCCTACCTCTCTATTGGTGAGGGGTTAATCCTTCATTTGGGAGGTTCCTCCTTGGGTGGGTTGACTTGCCTTTGCTTCGTTGGGTGGAGCCAACTTGGTATGCCTCTTGAAACAAGCGTTTACTTTGCTTGACATCTGTTATAATAGAAGGGAAGTGCTCTTTCTTTGTTAAGTTTTGTACTTTGTGGTAGGGGTGTGTTCATTTAGCTTGGGGTTGAGGTTCCCTCTCTTTACCCAATATTTAAAGGTTGCCTGCTTTGTGCAAGGGAGTAGGGGTGTTGCTCACTTCATTGGTTTCTTTGTGTAAGGGTTGGTGTGTTTGCTTGGTTGGAGGTAGGTTTTTTGCTTGCTTTGCTCATCTTTGCAAAAGCGAGCTCGTTTTGCTTGTTGCTCCTCCTCTCTCAATAGTTGGGGATGGAAGAGCTTTGCTTTGAGTGGCTTCACTTCGCGTCCTCTATAATAGGGCCTTTTTGTACCTATGCTTGTATCTCTGCTTTGCTGCATTGTGCTACATTGTTTACCTACCTATATAATTTGGGGTGGGTGTTAACAAGAAAGTATGGAGTTTGGGCATTAAGGTCTGAGCAAAATGAAAAAAATTATTTAACCAAAAGGTTGCAGCCCTCCCTTGCAAAATGAATTATGGAAGCCTTAAATGGCTACTCACTTTATCAACAAGTGAAAGATAT